>NC_056739.1:484034907-484637407 GCF_019279795.1 Protopterus annectens
GCAGATGGCTATATGATGAATGTGTTCTGATGAAGTTCCGACACTTTGGGATGAAAGCACTAAACAGTTGCTGGATTTAACAAACAAGTTTGTTACAGACATTTATTTAATTTGATTCTTGAGTACCAGGTGGATTTTTTTCTCTGAGACTACACAGACCCATGTTTTTGATTCTATGCCAATGTTTAATGAGATTAAGCCACTTAGCTATAATCTTTGGCACTACTATACATGGTGTCAGTAAAAATCTTATACAAGCCAGACCCCATCATAACTTATTGAATTATATTACATTTGTCTGACAGCAGAAGGAGATGGCCAGCTTATATGGACTGCCTTTTCAGTGCATTTAATATTCAACCTGTCTTCCAACCTCCATTTCTCCCTTCATCCTTTCTCCACTTTTCTCATTGTCTCCTGAATGCATTAATTTTATGATAGTACAATTAAGCAACTGGACTGGTATTCAACCACAGGATCTGTTACAAGAAAGCACAGATTGTGTCCATACTCCAAATATGGCTATGAGAAAGAAGCTAACTGTAGTGGTAAAGATGCAGTTATATCAGCAGAAGGCAGTAGCATAGCTAGGGTGTGGTGAGAGGGGCAACTTTCCCAAGCACAAAGTATTGGGGGGTGTAATAAGCAGGTTCCTATTACATTATCGAAGTTCTGAAACTCTGAACGCCATAAGGTCGAAACCTTATGTTCGAAGTTTCAGAACTTCAAGTAAGTAAAAAAAAAAAAAAAAAGAAAGAAAAGAAATAAAGTCTTGTCCCCTGCTCTTTAAATATACCAACTCTGAGATCACAATACAGTGCAGAAAGGAAATATTTCCCTTTACCACACTGTAGTGCGATCCTGTAGTTGGTATATTTAAAGAGTGGGGGGTGTGGGGGGTGCAGGGGTAACAAGAGTTACTTTCTGTTTGTTGCTTTTTATTATTTTTTCATTGTTCAAAATTATAAAACTTTGAACATACAAGTTAGATCTTGTAGATTTCGAAGCTTTATAGTTTCGACAATGTAATAGGAACCCGTAATAAGCTGATCCTGATCTCTGTGATGCAATACCAGCCTTTGCACTCAAACCTACTGTAGCATTCCACGTGTGCTCTAAACTGTAGCAACTGCTTGCTACATTCTAGCAAGCAGTTTGCTACAGATAAAAAGTAAAAACAAAATAACTTTTTTTTAATTAAAAGTTGAGAACTGTAGCGCTCTGTGCTGGCAGGGTATAAACTGTAACAAACTGTTTGCTACATTTGTAGCAAGCAGTTTGCTACAGTTTAAAACACAAAGACTTTTTGTTCTTTTTTTTTAAATAAATTGGAGGAGGGGCAGGGCACAGAAACAGGACCTTAATGGCTAGGCAGGAGGGAGAGAAATTGTCCACCTGATTGGTATGCCAGTAGAAGGAATGTCCTTTTTTTCTTGCTCTTCAGTACAAGAGCTGGGGTGGTTGGGTATAGTAAAGTGTTTTTTTTTGTTTTGTTTTTTTTTTTGCTTTTCACTGGTTCATTTTCCTGGCACTGGGCTCTGATTGAGTCAGCTATGCTTCAAGCAGCAGGAGGTGCTCTTGACAAAAATGTGGCAGAATGGTAACGCATTATCAAATGAAGACACCAGAATGTTCCTGGAAAATGGTTATTCACTGTAAACCAAGTAGAAGAGAAGCAATCAGAGGATGATGAGAGGCAGGGATGAGATTCAAGTTGCTGTATATAGCTGTTTTCAGAATCAATTTTTTTCAGAAGGAGCAAAGACACTATTGGATATAGAACAAGTGAAGGATGAAATAAAAAAGTTCATCCAACAATATGAGCCAGCAAGTTGAAAGGGATTCTGCTTCTCATTCCTCTGACAATTGGACAGCCCATAGACAGAACTTGCCAGTAAAACCTTTTCCAGTGTTTCAAAGAAAAATGATTGAGAAACAGAAAACAATGCAAAGGCTAATGAGAAAAACAAGGAATGAACTGCATTTGAATCAGAGGCCAGTGATGGGGTGATTTTAGAAGATGAAGAGGAAAAGTAAGAGTCTGAAATTACGAAATAGGCAAACTGTAAATGAATATTTCTATAAGATGCAACTGAAACATGAGAAGTGTGCTTTTACAAGAAGTAGAGGGAAGGAGGGAAATACTGGAAGTTTGTGGAGTATCTTAAACTGGGTGTGGACTGTAAAGTATAATGATATATTCTTTCATTACTATTTAGAAAGATAATAAAGGAAGTGAAGAAGCAACTGTAAGGAAAAAAGTTAAACCAAATGTAAAACAGTTCTTTTTTACTTTCTTACTAATATGTGTAGAACAATTTCCTTGAAGTCAACTGCATGTAACTTTGTAAAGTATTTGTATGCACTATATAAGTATTCTAAATGTGAAGTGGGGTGGGAGCCTCATCAGTGACTGCTGCTAATAGCAATGGAAATAGGCAATCATTCCGCACCTTTAATATGTGTTTTCCTTTTTCAGATGAAATCTTTAACTATTTCTTTTTCACCTACTTGCTTCCAACCTTTGCTGTGTGTATGTGAGAAAAACATGTACCTGTGTGTACATATCGTTAAACGAATCTCAGTTTTATGATAACTCACTGTAATAATTTCATTGTATTTACACTTGTTTTTGTACATTTGGTGCTTTTCTCCCTGGGCCTCCACTGAAAATAGACCTGTATCTGGTCGGACTTTCCCGGTTAACAAATGTAAAATAAATAAAATAAATAAATAAATAATTGTTCAATGGCTAGTTTTTATGATAACCTCAAATGCCTTAAGGACCATTCCACTGAATACACTCACTATGTGGTACATTCCTCATATGCGGAAATGTAGCAATCCCCAAATTACGTTGACAAACATCGACATGCTTCCGCACATGGTCTGAAGTTATTCCGCAGACTATGCAAGTTCAAAAACAGTATTTTTCAGGAGTGCAAGCTCCCTGGCACTCCCCACATTGCCTGCTAATTATTTATTTATTCTAACTTAGAGATTGCACAACTGCCAGGGAAAGGGCATATTCCCCAACTCTAGGGACTGTCGATCTTGCCTAACTATTAACCATCTGTTTTGTCAACCGTAGTGTGTCGAAAAAAATAGATGTTGATTTAAATTACCTGAACTAATCTACATCTAGCTATATCTATATCTAAATATAAATACAGATATAGATAGATAAATGTACTTAATTACTTTGTACATGCCAATTTGAAACCTTTTTTTGACCAAATGGAACTTGCATTGTAATTCTGCAAGGGACTAACTTTGACCTACAAGAAATAGAAGAAGAACTACATTTTTAAAAATGTGAGTTTTAAATTTCATAATAAAATAAAACAAGTCCTATGCATTGCACAGTGTGAACTATCCAGCAAGGTCTCATACTATGGTAAAAAATATGCGGCTTTGGCCATCTATAAAGACTCTAAAACACTGCTTTAGCGACTGAGCATATGTAGTGCACTGCTTACTTTGAAATAATTAACTCTGTAAGTAAGGTGCCCCAGTTTACCCAAAGTAATGAGGTTCACAATCTACAGTGACCATTGTTCAATATGGTTTTAGTTAACATCTCAGCGTAAGCTGACCCAGCAGCAGTCACAAGTCAGCAGTACAAGCAAAGTTGAACATTTACATTTATATTAACATTTATAGGAAAAACATATTATTTGTAAAAATGTAGATTGCTCACTTAGTCACTGAAGCACTGCATGTGATTCACTCTGGGCTCACATCTTACCTTATTTTAGCTAAGGCTTTTAAAACTATCTTCTGCTATGACATCATCAACATCCTGGTCAAACTCAATATAAATTCGTATATAACATGTTAGACTGCCATCTGTTTCATTGTTAGATACCACTTTATTAGAATTAATGGCACACTATGCTCTAAGAGCCCTATCGTCAGTGGTATGCCCCAGGGCTCTATTTTGAGACTATTTTTGTTTGGGATCTATTTTTGTGATGTGAAATCTGATACTGAAGTCCCCTGGCTGACATGGTTCATGGATGCTTGGAGCTATCATCAAATCCCATAAAGACACTGAGATACACCAAGAGGGCCTATCACAGACACACTCGTGGCGTTAAGATCACAATCTACAGTTGAGTGCCAAAAAATGTAACAGTGAACATTTGGGAAACAGGTACTCTCAAACACAACTACCATATAAATTATAACATCCCCTTAAAAGAGACACTATCATGGCAGACTCGAGTACCTTCATGAATAATGAATTCATTTTTCACCACCACATGTCCTCTGTCAACAGGAAAGGCCTTCTATCTCACCCAGCTGATTACTAAAAGTATCTTCTCTTGGTCAAAATAGGTTGTCATTCAGCAGCACTTGTCCCTCATCAGGGAGTTGCTGGGATACAATGCCACATTCGGAATGTGCCAATTTAAACACTTAACCCGACGTGAAAAATCTCAGCAATTTCTCACTGACAAAAAATCTCAGATATGAGCTCCTTAAATTATCCAGAGCTTTGCAAAGCCCAGTCTATTTGCTCTGCCTTGTACAGAATCACATGGGGTGATATATGCCCATCATACAAAGCCGTAAATGACCCTGTCCTGATTGATCTACTGCATATCTATAAATCTGGTAGTAACTTTAATACAAGATTAAGGGACCTACATCCATATTACTAAATAAATAAGACTTGCTAGTGCAATCAATATCTCTCCAAAAGAATTCCTGACCTCTGGAACAAACTCTTACTTTCTGTAAAGGAAAGCATGTTCCTCACTATCTTCAAATCTAAATTAATTGAATGAATATGTAGCTCTGAGTTACACAGGGATAAATCCTTCACTGTTACTCAGATGACCAATTACAATTAGTTGCTTTAGAGCTGGAGGAGAAGGGCAGGAGGTGGGGGTTAAGTGGCTTATGTCAACTTACATATCATGAGGGCAGGGGAATAGAGAGGGAGCATATACATGGAAAATCTACTCAATTGACCCCTGGTGGAAAGTGGGGTTGTTTTCTACAAAGATGGTTGGGATTGGCTGGGTTGCACACAGAGGTGTGCACAATATGTTGCAATGCAAATTGCATTCTAATTCCTTGGACAATGGATGTATTTTGTCTGTGTGTGTGTAACAGAGACAGAGAATGTAGATGGTTAGGCCTTTGGGGGGGGGGGGGAATATTGCCTTACTAGCAGTGTGACATGGCTCTGGTCTCCTCACTGGCCCTGAACATGGTTGGAAATAGTCTATGGAAAGACAGACAGGTCAGGTATACCTGATGGATGATGCAGAGATGCTTGGTCCAACTTGTGGTCAGCTGTGGGGGAGTTAAAAGTAGGTAGAAAACATCTAACTTGGACGACTGGAACTGCATTTTCTCCCTGGCCTAGCCTCCTCCACCTCTTATGGACAAGGGGAATAACTATTTGAGTGTATCCGTGGGATTGCCATGGCTAGGTTTAAAAGGGCTTTACTGATCTATACCTAATATCAACCTATGAACCTGTGAAACATCAGTCTTAATGAATAAAGATAGTCACTTGTTACACAGAATCATAGTGGTTGTGGTGTGCATGCATGGAATATTCTTTTTTGAGTATGTAAATTATTTCAAATGTAGGGTATTTGATATGGAGTCTTCTTCACTCATATAATGAGACATGTTTAGCCCATCATATTATATTATATGAATAATTAAAGCACCATCAACACACAGAAGTTTCTTCTTCATAGTTACAATACCCTAAATATTTAATGAATATTTAATCACGTAACTAATGTTACAAATATTTTATTTTGTGGTATGTTTACACACACATGCGTGCGCGTGTGCGTGCATGCACGCACGCACACACACACACACACACACACACACACACACACACACACACACACACACACACGTAATACAGTCAAAACACAGTACTAGAACTCAATATTCACGAATGGACAGGAAAACTGTGAGGCAAATGGCCAAGTGGCCCTTACTTGTCATCAGAATGTACTGTTTTGAGTTACCTTCTCAAGTTCTGTAGCATCCAGGAAGTAAGATGGTACTTCAGTAAAGGTCATTCCTACATTGTTCACTGTAGTAGAAAAAAGAGAAGAGCAGTCCATCAGCAAAAATGATCGTTTATTAATGAAAATTTCCTAGTGAAATTGAGCAGAACTGAAAGGCAGCCAAAGGCCAGTGAGACAAATGAAACTGGAAAACACCTAATCATGTCAGTGAAAGCATAGCAAAGCAGATGCTTTCCCTTCAGTAAAAGGATTACTGACTAACTGTATAACATAGTCCCTTATGTATTAGTATACGTTTATATACAAAATGCAGTTTGGATGAAGTGTGATAACTTATCCTTTGATAGCAAAAAACAATTGTATAATATAAGACCTTCTACATTGCCCACCTTATCATGAAGGGATTCACATCTAGATCAAGGGAAGTCATAGTCTCCCTATACTCATCACTCATCAGACCAATGATCGAGTACAATGCCCCATTCGGAATGTATCTGACCCGACACTTGCAGCAGCTGGAGAGGCCACAAAAGTTCCTCACCAAAAGGATAAAGGGTCTCAAAAATCTGTCTTATGCTGCACGACTGAAAGAACTCCAGTTATATTCAGTTGCGTACCGCTTGCTCAGAGGTGACCTATGCCTGACATACAAGGCCATGTCAAACCCAGATTTGATGAATATGCTTCATCTCAAAAAATCTAGATCCCTCAGAGCCACAAGGGCGGGTGACTTAAACCTCGACACGGTTATTAATAGGACGTGCTGGAGGGATAGATTCATCACCCAAAGACTCCCTATGCTGTGGAACAAAATCCCGGTTTATGTGAGGCAGAGCACCTCGCTGGCCTTGTTCAAGAGGAATCTTGACCAATGGATGGGAGATCGCAGATACACCCCAGGGGTTACCTCAGTGTCACTGCTCGACAGAGGCACAGCTAAATAATGGGCATAGTTTCTCCAAACTAAGGGGTGGCGTAAGCCACAAAACTATGGGCTAGGCTTATAAATGCCCTCGAGCAGATAGCCTAGTATGAACCTATGAACCTATGAACCTATGAACAATCTTTAACTTTGTAAGCATTATTTTCTCTGTAGTGAAACTTAATCAGACTGAAGTTAAACATTAAAACAACAAGCTTTAAAGCTCCCACATGATAGATTCCACATAACCCACACAATTCAGTGCTTTAACTTCTTCCTTTTAAGGAAGATTTTAAAATTCACATGGTCATTAATGCCAGGAAACTTGCTTGCTTTTAATCTGGCTTGCCAAATGTATTCTAATCAGTCTTATTGGTTTCTGTCATAGTTATTCACATAATCTATAACCACAGACTTGTAACTATTTTGCTTACTACACAAAGCTGAATATATAGGCAAACCATTCTTTCTATCTTTCATTTCAGTTGCATACATTTGTTCATAAATTCTGAAATGTAACTCCCTAGTAGTTCTACCTACATAAAAAGCTATATAGAAATTACATGTTGTAAGGTCTCAGGTAGAATTACACATAAAAAATCCAGGTATCTTGACTTCTCTTTATTTAACCAAAACTGATTATGTACCACTGTTTAAATATTTACAACTGCAATTAAAACACTTGATCATCCCTTTGAACTTAATGCTATTCGGGCCCATTAAATTATTCAACCTACTTTGAAAATGATCTTTTAAGGTCCTGTCCCTTAACCTTACAAACTGAAGTTCTTCACCTATTTTGGTTAACGTTTCAGGAAATACATTAAAAATCTTTCAATTATCTTTAATCACTTTCTTAATACTTATTTCATCTATTGGTGTTTTAAGCCACATAACTGAAATTAATATCTATTGAAGGAGTCTTAATAATTTTATCCTTATCTGCACTCTTAACTTTACTTTGTCAAACATACTCTTTTATAAAATTTTTGGTGTATCCTCTAAAATTAGATTTGTAAATTAAATTGATAGGTCACTGTGTTAGCCCATTCATTCTCCCTGGGAAGAGGCCCTACAGTTCATTCATTTCAAGGGGAGGAGGACCAAGAGTTGTCATCATCCCCTAAGAATACCATTTGTCTTTTTACTTATGATCTGCCAAGTCTCTACCCTGGGCATGCCTGTTGGCATCTGTGAGGTGAATGTACAATAGGGTGTTTTGCAATCCACTGCCAAGTTTCCACATGATGTGATCAGTTGACGCTGGCCCTCCTTGAAATCAAGCAGCCCTATACCAATCCAGGTCTATACCAGGAATTCTGTACAGAGACTACACATCCAAGCATATGCTCATTATCTTCCATGAAGAAAGGCAAACGCACTAAGCCTTGCCATTCTTTTTCTCCCCAATTTCAGCTTCAGCAGCTGCCAGTAACACTTATCAGACTTAGCTTATCTGGTTCATAGTCAAAGTTGTATCCCTGTACTCCA
The DNA here is from genome assembly GCF_019279795.1 of Protopterus annectens. Classification (NCBI taxonomy): domain Eukaryota; kingdom Metazoa; phylum Chordata; order Ceratodontiformes; family Protopteridae; genus Protopterus; species Protopterus annectens. The sequence continues at coordinate 484,043,332 of NC_056739.1, forward strand.
TCAGGGTTCTGTCTTTTAATATATTTATTAGTTTTTATAATATCAGAGGCTTTACTGTTGACAAAAAAATTAAAAGAAAAAAGAAAATTGCCTAGTGATATGGATTTATAGGTTATTACCACACAGTTGATCATGGTGGATCATAACTAACCTAGCCAAATAGAGTCTACAATTAAAATAAAAAAAAAGTTTTGAGTGCTTACATATAACTTTATGCATTAATGTCAATATACCTATAAATTATTTCAATTCTCTGTAGAAAAACTTCATGTTATCGATCTGATTGCTAAAAATACCATGTTTACCATTCAGCCCAATTAATATTATAAAAAATATTCAAAATATTTTAAAATCAAACTATTCATATAATTAATTTAGAAATAGAATAAATTCAGAACCACAAGATGCTGCTATGTAACTAAAATTATGGTTAGCAGTGTGTAATATTTTCACTGAAGTTTTAATCCATAGAACTGCAAATAATGTGATACTTTCATTTATATCTAGTCCAGAGAACTGCAAATAAAATATCTTGCTAATATTTAGCTGACCCAAACTATTTTGCATTTTGCTTCTTCGGGCAATTTGACAGTGACAAATTAGAATTTTTGCTAATAATAATAATAACAGTAATAGTAATCCGTATCCATATTTGGGTATATGTAGGCCATATCATTACTGGTAAAAATGACGTGGCAGAATGTGCTAGTATTTTTCTTCTTTTCGTAATTGAATAAAAAGCAGGCCTCTCTCTATTTTTTTTATTCTTCTGAGAACTTTTTTTCCATTAAATTATCTGGTATCAAGATATCTGATGAAGTACAATGTTCACAAAGGTCATTTCATTCAGACAATTTTTAGTTTTAATTTGGTTTGAGCAAATGTTACATTAAAAGAAAGAAACCTTTATTCATTGCATAAGTATAGTATTTGGACATGTCTGTAGGTTTAGGGTTTGACTACTGTCTGTGTGCGAGTCTCGGAGTTAGGGATATACAAGTATTGTGCCTTTTTGTGGAGATATGTGCCTCACTAGTAGTTGCATTTATAATTGTGTTCATGGTTCTACTTTGAGCACTTTCACTTAATTGTTTCTTTAACGAAATCGCTTTTACTGTTAGTGCATTTCAACTATGCACTCAGCAGTGTTATATTGTCTCTGATGATTTTACCCAGAACTAAAATAATGACACCTTTTGAAATATCAGGTCCCCCATGACTGAATTCTATAATCTGGAGACTGGATCACAGAAAATCCAGACTTATAAATCAGAGAGTTCCATTTTTCAGAATATTCCCTTTTCTCGGAGATATGTAGATCCTGGAGTTGGTATGTATAACTTATGGGTTATGGGGGGTTTGCCCCTACACATTAGAGGGAATAGGGAGCTTGCCCCCATATCAGAATGTCCCCCCTACAAAAAAAAGTTTAAAGGAATAGAGCAATGTTCAATATTCGCTCTTCTCAAAAACATTATTCACTGTAATTTACTGTCACTTGAGAAAAATTGCATGACTGATGCATACATTAATCTGCAGAGTTGCTTTTTAACAGACTTGTTTGTACCTATCCTTGTAGAATATCCTTAAATATCATACACCATAAACCTGCATAAGTTGAAAGAAAGGCCTCTCTGAAAAACTGAATATAAAGACAATATTATGTTTTATTTTTAACACCTTTTTTTGAATTACCACTGAAGACATAGGCAAACATGTCTTTATATAATAGGAAACAATCCACGTTAGCATGTTCACAGTTGCAAGCATTATACATCACATGTAATGTTTTATATAATTATCATCAATCCAGCATTACATAAACTGATCAATTAATGCCTTTCCTTAAACCTCACTCCTTCTCCATTATTCTGAATTGAATTGTTCCCACGATTTCAATTTTTTCTATGTAATTTGCTCCTACCCTTTTCTAAAGATCTCACTTCCAGACCAGTTATTTTATCTCATAAAATACAGTTGGTTTAGACATTGATTTCCATTTTCTAGTAATTGCTTTTTAGGCAGCCACCAGAACTAAACTTAACAAGCCCTACTTTGTCTAGACAATTCAGATCATGTAGCCCAGCTCACAAAAAAAAAAAATAAATAATAATTTCCTTAATTACACCTATTTGCTCATCAAATATTTCTAACAGAGTACTCTCTAAGGAATTTTTAAATGTCTATTGACCCATTACACTCCCAAAACATATGTTCCCAGTTACCTCTTTCTTCTCCATCACGCCTCCATTTGCCATCTACCTGAGGAAAAATTCTTTGAAGTCTGCTTGAGGTACAAAATACTAATGCAAACACTTCCAAGCAAAAATCCTAAATCTTCTAGACTTTGTTGCATATTTGGGAGCCATACATATGTCCTCCCATTGTTTTTCTGAATTGCTTATCCAATCTCACTTCCCAATCTTTTGTAACCTTCTCTGATTGATTCCTAGACTTCTCATGCAACATTTTATAGAACCTACTAGTTACCCTTTTTTTTAACAGCAACTTATGTTCAAGAATCAGCTAAAAACATTACCAGAGCAGGTCTTTCATGTAGTTTTCCCCTATCCCTTTCTTCAGTCCCTGAAAGGGAAGGCAGTCTCTAGCAGGCATTCCAAATGTCTTCTTGGCCTCTTCCTACTCTAACCTTTCTCTATTTAGTTATTTGCTCCCAGTACCATGGTTCCTTTGCCAGTTTTCTCCAGTAAATTCCAACCCCCTCTTGGATAATCTCTGTGCCCCTAATTGCAGTCATCCCTACCAGCAGAATCTCCTTTCTCCATTCTTGGGTTGGCTTAGTTTTTAAAATACTTTTCTGCTACTTTATAAATATAATATTCTGTATGGCTGTCATTCTCCTTAGGGATCTGCATCCAAAATACCACTCAATCCTCATTTCTTGAATCCACCCCTGCTTCATCGTCATAATCTCTTTCTTCTTTGAATTATAGCTTTCTGCTGGTGTTATTTATATAAGCCTTAACTGTGTAAAATATCTCTTCAGATCAGGTAATCCTAAACCACCTTGTTCTGTTAGAAGGATAAACTTATCCCAATTGACCTTTGGCCTCTTTCCTTCACATATAAAATCCTTCATCTCTTTATTAATTACTGTCCAGAACATCTTCTCTGGTGATAAAAATATGCCTGACCTGTATATAAAACTAAAATAACTAAAAACATATTCACTGCTTGTATCTTGCTATCCATATGCATAAGCAAGAGTTTCAAGTTTCTCATTTTTTATAGTACCTTTAGTTTAGGCTCTTCCCACTTATCCTTAGCTGCCATAACAGAATCCTTTTTAACCCATACTCCTAAATATTTAATTTTATCACATTCCCATAAGTATAGATATTGCTGAACCAATTCATGTGTGGATCCGGATCTACTTCATACCACTGAACTGCCAAATCATTGAACCACAAATCATCGAGACCAAATCATTGCAACACCAAAACAAAGAAAAGCCAAAACACTGAAGCCCAAAACATCAAAAAAGTTAAAACAGCGAAGCCCAAAGGATCACATTTTCCAATACATAAAGTAGACACTACTTCCTCCTAATCAAACACTAAAGGTAAACACAAACTTTATTTAACATCTCTGCAGGGGTGTGATAAAATTAAACAAAATGCCCAAATATGTTCACAAATACACAACATTCAGTCCACAAGACACCTAAATATTTACAAGATACATATTTCCTCTCACTTTGGCACTTCAAAACCAGCAACACGACTTCATTTACGAAGATAAAGCTAAGCTTCAACAATAAAAACTTACTTACTGTTTTACTATAAAGTTTCACTATACAACCTGAAAACTCTCCAACAGTGTTAAAAATAAGGTCTGTCATGTTTTTTCACCACAACACGTCTTAAAGTGATACCACAGCATTCACACACTACACCATTAAAAACCTACCATTTACAACATTACGGCAGTCAATGTTTTCAACTTGCAATGTTTTGTAAATGCGATGTTACGGTCTTGACGTTATAGGAGATGACAATATGATAATTTGACAATTTCAAGTAGATCCATGGGTACATAGTTTACAGCTATAGTCTTTGCTATGTCTTCATTCATTTTATACCCCCAAAAATAATTAAAACTGTCTCAAAATGTTCCACAACACTGAAATATCCTTTTCTGGTTTTATCAGGTACAAAATAATATCATCTGCAAATAAACCCAACTTTTCTCAATTATTAAACCAATTATATCCTTAAATTTCTGGGTTCCTTATTTTCTTTGCCAGTGGCTTAAAATGTAATGCAAATAAAGGGAAAAGGGGACACCCCTGCCTGGTTCCTCTGTTCAAACACAACTTATCAGAGAGAAACCCTCCCACTTTAATTTTTGCCTGCGACAACCTTTTATACTTTCTGTTGACTAAGCTGTTGTGCTAAAAGTTTTTGTGCTCTGCTATCAAAAAAAAAATGCTTAACTGCAATCTTTATAAAGTCACGCATATTATTCACATACTCCCTTCATTTCTGTTTAGCACTCTGCGTTTGTACCTGTTCTTGTTCTGTGAGATCCCCCTTATTCTGCAATACTTTATCAACTCCTCCAAATAATTTTTGTTACTTCTTTAACATATCTCTTTTTCTATTTCTATCCTATTTTTAAACTCCACTTTTATTTTATCCCACTCACTATCTATAACTTCTAAAGAAACTTCTATCTTCCTTAATAACTCTGGAATAATTTCCACTACTCATTTCTTAAATTTCTCTCTTTTTAACAGGAACATGGGGAAGCACCAGGGTCTCATTTATGCTTTATTACCCTGCATTTTTATCTTAGTTGCTACTAGTGCATGATCTGAAATAGTTATTGGACATGTGTCGAAGCTTTCAGTTAAATGCACTTGTTCTTGTGAAATACAATTTATGTCTAGTCTAGCCTAGTTATTGTACACTGGGGGAATAATATGTACATTCTCTATGCATTTCTACTACTGAATTCATGTTTTCCATACCACATATTTTCATAAATTACTTCAGAAATCTATCCTCTGTTATATTTTCCTTAATAGGTCCCCTAGATACATCCTCACTGCTGCAATCCAGTTTCAGTCCCCACCTATAAGTAATATTACTTGCTGAATGCTGATAATTTCTCCCAAAATTTTTTTAAGCTTCATTGAAGCAGTTTTAGGTGGAATATAAATATAAGCCAGTGTAATCCTCCTCCCATGCCAGTAACGCCTTACCAGAAATCTACCATTGCTATATTTTTTCTCTTTCATCACTATTGGAGTTTTTTTAGCAGTTATTGTAAGTAATCCCCTATTCCTTTGTCCCTGATACTCTGCTGAATATCCCTCCTGAAATACTTTTTTTATCAATCTCACATGATCGTTTCTTTCCAAGTACATCTTCTGTTGCATTGTTATTTGCAATCTGTACATCTTAATATAATTCAATACACTTTCCTTTTTGTCTATACCTGTCAGGCCATTCACATTCCGAAATATGTTTAGTGTAGTCATTATGATAAGAAGTTATTACTCCCACCTGTTACAATGACAGCTTTTTAAATTACTTTTTCCAGCTTTTTTGTTATATGCACCCAGTTATGTTTTGCAGGTTGATGTTTTATACAGTTGCTTCTTGTCATCTTTATTTGAATCTATGTCACATTTTACAAGACTTTTTGTTTCAATGAAAACCCTCAAAAAAAAAAAAAAAAGAAAAAAAAACAGCACACCCCAGAGCCTATTAACTTAAAACAAACACCCAAACTATGTAACTCTTAAAATGAAGTTTAACTCTCCTGATAGGTACAACTGTCCCAAAATGATAGCTGCATACATTAACAAAACCTAACCTAAAATTAAGGTTATCCATGCTGAAATATATGTTACAGCCTGTGCTCTTGTTTACACTAATTGATGTCTGTTCTTGTCTTATCTTTATTCCCATCCCAGATGGAACAAGTTGAATGTTTAAGGAAAACATTAACTTTTAGCCTTAAGAAAAAGTGCACTGGCTATCTTTAAATAAAACTAAATTATACACGGTTCTAGTAAATGAATTAAAGTACTTAGTTACCAGAAAAGCTCCCATCTCTTATTCACTTCCAATAATTTCAAACTTTTTTATTGAAGTGCTTGCCCTTGTACCTTTTAATTATCCATTTCTCTCTGTAAACAATGTCCAGACCTCATGATTTTCTTGCCTTGACCTTTAGTCAGTTTGTTTCCACAGAAACATAAGATTAGAATATAGAGCTGCCTTCATCTCCAGATTTCTCAGTTGGCATGGAACATTTATTTGCTTAAAGAAAACTATTTATTACATTGTGGTCTCTCATTTTTCAAAACACACTTGTATTCACAAAAAAATGTCATTAGTGTCAGCCAAGGGCATTAATCCAGATATTTACCTATGCAAAAGTGAAAGAAAAAAATTTAATTCTATATATAACGGTGCACTTTTATACCCCATCCCCCCAACAACCCAAGATTACAAAATATTGATTTAAACTTGCTTTTGTCCTGCCTTTCTTCTCTTTTTTTACACTTTAATGCCAATATTTTCAAAACAGAAAAAGGAAGACAAAAAAGCATGTTTACTTTAGTATCTATGTCACAAGCAACAATCACTAAAAATACTTTAGTATATCACATACACTTTATATCATAAAATGTTTTATACAAATACTGTTAAGAACAAAAATGTTTTACTTACAGTTACCTTTTCCCTCTTTGACCCTCTTTTTTTTTCTTTTTAGTGTCCTTCCAAACATTAATGGCATGAAGTGGGGCATACACCTGTCAATCTCACCCCCCCCCACAAAAATCCAGTGTTTCAAAGGCACCTTTTCTTGTAAAGCCATATTTCACAAATGTGACAGATGCTTTATAGTCTCACATTTATTCACTAATTTCAGTGCTGTTGATCTTCTTGTTCATCTTCATCTCCCAACCATAGACTCCCATTCAGGTTAAATTAATCCCAAATCTTATAGTCAACATCTATGTTTTTTTCTGCCTCTCAAGCATTTTATTTTGGAACACTGGAAAGGGATTCAGACTAACAAAGTCTTTCTATATGAGCCTTACCACCAGAGGAATGAGAAGCAGAGTCTTCTTCAGTCTGATGGCTTAGCCCTTGTTGGACAAACTTTTGTATTCCCCCCAGCCTTTTCTGCATCAAAAAAATGACTTTGATGCTCCAGGAAAAAATATTCTGAAGACACTTGGATACAGCAATTTAAATCTCACAACTGCCTCTCAACATTTTTTAATTGCTATGATAAATTTGCTTCTCTTCTGCCTGCTGTACAATGAGTAATCATTTTCCATAAACACTCTACTGTCACCAATTTTTAATACTTTGCCCTTCTGCCACAGATTTGTCAGGATCAACTCTTTCTACTGGAATGATTGCATCTTTACTAAGTCAGGTCTTGGTTGCTTTCTCATGGCCAAGTTTGGAGCACAGACACAATGTGTCCTTTAACAAATCCTGCTGTGGAATACCAGTCCAGTTACTTATTTCTACTTTCATAAAAGTAATACAGTCTGCTTTTTCCAGTTTCTCTAGTACAGCAGAAAATCTCATGTTTTCTCTGCATGCTCTATTCTCTAACGCTATTATGTATTGACACAGCTCTTCTTAAGCAGTCTCATACTCAGCAAGCCTTCTCTTCTTTCTGAACTCTGATTTTTGCAGTTTTATCAGCTCATCTGAATAGCTGCTTAAAGCTGCTTCTATTTTTGCAGACTTTTCTTACTTGAGTATATATACTCCTTCAATGTTTCATTTATTTTGATCGTCTCTGAGCACATTTGACTTATTTTTTCTCTAAGTTACTGGAAGCCATCTCTTCTACTATAGCTGGAGCTTGAACTGTGTTTTGCTGTACAGCTACAGGATTCTTCACAGGTAGTGTTTCTCTTCACCTTTTCTGACTGATTTTATTTCAGATTATATAAATTTCTTCTTTGCAGACATTCAGGCAGTGTCCTTACCAGCCAGTAACTACATTTCACTCAAGCTGACTATTACTGGCTGTCATTTCTCAGTTTCTTTTTTCACATTGGGAAAGCTGAAGTTAATCTGTTGATCAATGTGCAGCCATTCTGGAAGCCCTCACAATATTATGTATTTTGATAGCAAATATTAGAAGTGAAGATTGTATAAATCTATGCATAATATATGTACAGAAACACTTATCTTCCCTTTTTCTGTGAAAAATACCAGAAATTTATACATATGAGCTGAGCAACTATTTAAAATGGCATTTTCATGAATTTTAGCACTTTAGGCTAGAACGATGTAATTGTAATCCGCCTTCCTGAAGTCATCCTTTACTCTTTCTTTAACCCCTCTATTATACTCCCTTCCCTACTATTAACATGAACTTATAAACACCAACTAATAATGTTGCACTGCATGTACTAAATCCCACTTATATCTTTGACATCTCTCTGCCTAGTGGCATGTTATCTTTACTTCTACTGTTATAAATTTACTTATTTATTTGCCTGATTCTACTATTCTCATGGAATTTGTACATTATTTTTGGTACTCATTCCTTAATGTATATGGTAGCACTTTAGATATAATGTTAAACTGTCTTATTGTATACTAAATGTTTTCTTCAACTTATTTTATAATACTTTTTTTGTCTTACTATGGAGCTTTTCTGCCCAGGCCTCCACTGAAAACAGCCTTCTGCTCAGTCGAACTATCCCGGTCAACAAATGTCAGATAAATAAATGAATAAATAAACACTCATTCAGAAGAACTTGTGTTTCTTCTCATATTTGCTATGTGTGGTACTGGAAGTTTGCTTTATTGAGTGTGTTATATTAATATCTGTTTTAATTGTATATATATATATATATGTATATATATATATATATATATATATATATATATATATATATATATATTTATTTATTTATTTATTTGCACACATACACACACACGCATACAACATACGTGCACATGCACACACATGCGGACAAACATCTAAATATATAATATTGTACATATGGGGCCTGGCTAAATTTATCAACTTACAAAAAAGCCATCAGCTTTCCTACCTGCTTAATGTGATCGATAGGAAAGCTTAACAACTTTGGTGTGAAACTTGTATCACTAGGGCTGGGGAGTATGGCCCTTCCTCAGAAATGTAAGATCTCAGAGTTGGTATATATTTAACAGGAGACGTAGGGGTGCAGGGTGGCTTGCCCTCCCTTGCAAAAACATTTTTTGGTGTTGCATGCTCTGAGGTTATGTCTCATTGCATGTATACTAGGCAGTCAATGTTTTTTGTCAACATTTAGGTTTCAGTTAACTTTATACAATTAACTGGTCAAACTCATTTGCTACAGGCACTTTACATCAAAATGTTTGAATATTGAAAAATGCTGGTTGTGGGAGATCATGGTAGAGCAGGGAATTAGATTTTCCCTTTCTCTATTGAAGGTTGATCATGGAGTTAGTATGTATAATGAACAGAGGATGTGGGGTGTTATAAATTTTAGTCTTTTAGAACTGATAACCTTCAGAACGTAAAACACTGATCTCAAATAATGTCATATACCTACATGCATTTCTATGTATATGTGAGTGTATATCATATGATATAAGGACAGAATATCTAAATCTTGGGATTGGTGCTACTGTTTTGCTTCTGGTGAGACAAGAAGCAAATGAGCATTGTATCCCAGCCGCATGAAGCTGTGGTGAAACTAGTAGTAGCCAGACAAAAGGCATTCAAGTGAATCCCCTCTTTTCATCATTCTTGGCAAGCTAATTCTTTCTTTTTAGTAAGTACTGCTTGATTTGCTGTTATCTAATCTAACTTCAGAATAACTGCCTGAATACTTCATCCATAAATCATCAGCACCTACTTATTAGTTTCCCCTCAACTGTTTGGCAGTGCCCTGTATAGATGCAGACACCATGAGTTGACATTTTTCCTGTAAAAGCACCTTTGAAATTACAGCAATACCTAGCTGCACATAGGACAACTAGTTTGCAGTGACAAGCACTGCCCCCATAGTTGCAAGCTAGATACTCCTGACATTACTTTCTCGCTCCAACCATTTAACCAATAAAAAAGTGTCTGTTACCATGGATATGAACTTTCCTACCATCTCTGTTACCAGCTTGGTGGATATGGGCTTCCTTAGACAATGTAGAAATTGCATCATGTTTATTGAAAACCAGTGAATTCTCAAACTGATATGGTGTGTGAGAGATGTAGTTACATAATGTCAGTGGAGGCAAAGCTCTCACATAAAACCATTCCTAATGTCAATCAGGTTGTCAGTAGTACACACACACCATTATACACAATTCAAAATAGACACATAGACCCGCATATGTTGTGGCACTGAAATGTAACCTTCCTAAACTCCAAAAATCTCTTAGACAAAGTACACGTAATACCTTCAGCAGCCCTGAATGCCTGAATGTACTCATTCAAAACAACACCCACATCAACACATACAGCCACATCTCATGGAGCCTCTACGTCTAAGCCCATAAGTCAAACCACCACACAGTCCAACATTCTGGTCATTGGGGATTCCATTGTGAAATACACTGATGTCTCTCCCACCAGGCAAAGTAAGTAAGAAACATGGTCAGTTGCTTATCAGGGGCCAGGATCTGCTACATTATGCATGCACTCCAGTCATTGGATCACAAGTACTAGTATGACTTGGTCATAGGCCATGTGGGTGTAAATGACCTCAGACATACCTCCCTAGACTATTATGAAGAGCAACATCATGGAGCTGTCAGAATATGTCCCAGGCTGGCATGAACATAGCAGTGAGCAGCATTTTACCTTTTCCAATGATGATGCCACAATATACACAAAAGATGCCTAACTTTAATAATTGGCTTACTTTCTGGTATCATACTTTTGAATATACTCCATATTGCCTTTTTTAGTTAATGCCAACCTGAAAGTACTTCAGACATAGCAAATCAAAACCAAGAACATCTAAAGGTGTTACTGCTCAATGCTAGGAGTCTAAACAAAAAACTCCACTGCATTGAAGCTCTCCTCACCATAGAGATCTATGCGGTCACTGAGACATGGTTTAAAGCCACAGAGACCACACTGGCAGTGCAAGATTATAATGCCTTCTAAGCATTTAGATCAGCTAATACACAGACAGGGAATAAAGGTGGAGGTTTCTCAATTTACATCAAAAATAAATATACTTCAAGGCAAGTCAAATAGGAAATGCACTTGAGCTTCTCCATGTTCAAATCACCATAGGTAAAAATCTCATACTAATTCTTTGAAAGCTATCGGTTCCCATCTATGACCCAGGAAACCCATAACATGTATTTAAACTTAATGGGAACTCTCACCATCCAACCTAGTACCATATTTATGGGCAACTTTAATTACTCCATTATTAACTGGGAATCATATACAAAACTAAACGTACACGCACAGTGATTCATGGATTTTGTAAATACAAACTCCCTGGACCAGATTGTCAATACACCAACCAGGAGTGCAACCATACTGGATATGGTTCTCACTAATATGGGAGAGTGCTGCACACACCCTAGTGTAATGTCTTCTCTTGTAAGGTCAGACCACAAGATGGTCTCTTTTGAAGTAAAAATAAATCCTGGAACCACAGCTAACCCTGGAAAATTCAGGAACTGTTCTAAGGCTAACTTCCCATTATGAAGTGATAACATGGCAAAATTTCAAGCCCCCATAAACCCTGAGAACACTGCTGCCTACATGAAACAGTTCATAGAAATCCTACACAAGCATGTTAATAGTTGCATACAGGCAGCTGTACCCACCAGGAAGAAGTTCAGAACTAACTCAAAAAATAAGCCACCCTGGTGGAATCACAGCATCAATAGGCTGTATAACAGGAGGAAGAAAATCATTGCAAAAATTAGAAGGTGCATCACCCAGCAGGATAAAAGCACTCTTATCAAACTAACCAAATACCTCAGAGGACAAATAAAGTCTACCAAAGCCAAATTTGAGGCAAATTTGGTCTCCCATGCCAAGGACAACCACAAAGCATTCTTTAGCTATGTCCGCAACCTCAAAGGCAATATACAATTGTGTGTAGAGCTCATTGTTAATGGTGCCACCTATACTGAGGCAGAAGATATAGCAAATCTACTGGGCGACAAATTCACCTCCAACTTTACCCTTCTCTCCCCCTCAACTTTCCATCAGGAAATACCATCAAATATAACTCCCCTGCTATCACTAGGAACAGGTCCTTAATGTTATCTCTAAGGCCAAGAACACTGCATCAATGGGCCCAGGGAATATCCCAGAATGCCTTCTAAATAGCCAGCAACAGGATCTATCAGGCCTCTGGAATTGTTGTTTAAATGTAACCTTTAAACTTTTATAAACTTTTATATTCTTTTATTTTTCCTGTTTTTATGTATTTTGTAGACTATGGTTCTTTAAGTCCTAATCAGCAGAGTTAATTGCTGTGTAAGTTTAAATCTGAGTTGTTTGGTGGTACTTTTTTTACTCTGAAGAAGTCCTTTTTACTTTACAAGGATGAAAGAGCTTAATGTTTCCATTTTTTACAATAAAACATGTTGCATGATCAGCTGACAGTGTTTTGCAATTTTTTTTATAGTTCTTTGCTTTCTGTACGTTCTGGTTGTTATTTTGTTGTTTTTTCATACAGGCATCTCCATTGTTGCTTATTTAACTGTAGCCTTCGACTAGGCATCATGCCTCATGAACGGAGAACATCAACAGTCATCCCTCTGGATAAAGGTGGGGCATCTGCAGACCATGTAAACTACAAACCCATAAGTCTCACTAGTCTCATATGCAAAGCCATTGAAAAAATGATCATAGAATGATCAATAATGACATAGGAAATCTTCAGACACTGGGCCCAACCCAATTTGGTTTCATCAATGGCAGGTCATGTCTATTCAACTTGGTCTTATTTGAGAAGGTTGCCAAAGCAATGAATGAGGGTAAAATGGTTCACACTGCCTACCTTGACCTGGCCAAGGCATTTGACACAATACCTCACTCGGGCATTGCTGAAAAAATCAAGAGGTTAGGTACAAATCCTTATGTCACCCAGTGGATAGCCAGCTGGCTCACAGACAGGACCCAGGAAGTTAGAATTGGGAAGTCGACCTCTACAAAGAGGCCAGTCACAAGTGGAGCCCCTCAGAGATCGGTCCTGGGACAGCTCCTTTCTGGCATTTACTTTTCTAAAGTCAAGGCCAATATCAATGGCCTCTGGCTGATTAAATTTGCAGATGAATGCAAATTAGGAATTGTTAGTGAATTCCCTACTGACACAAATGTTTCCAGTACAGGCTGACACAGACGATTAACTAGTGTGAGAGCCATAAACTAAATCAAAGTGCCAAGAAATGCATAATAGTATCCTTTGGGAAGTCATCCACCCCGGTAACTATCATATTTGACAACACACCCCTAAGAGTTGACCCAGTAGAAAGGGACTTGAGGACACACATGGACAGCAATCTAGCCTTGACCATCATGTGTCTACAGTAGTGAGGAAATCATTCTATGTTGTGCAACCTATAAACAAAGGCATGCCATCTATGTCCAAGGAAGTCATTATACCACTGTAGTTGGCATTCATCAGACCTATCACTAACTGCAATGCCCCATTTGGTATGTACCTAACCAGACATATCTAACAAATAGAACATCCACAGAAGAATCTCACTAAAAGAATACAAGTCGTAAGTAAAATATCCTATGCAGACCACCTCAAGGCTCTGTCCCAGTAATCTGTGTCTCCTACAAGCTGTTGAGGGGAGATCTGTGCCTGGCATACAAGGCATAGTCAGAGCCCATTCTGATAGATAGACCTCCTGCATATCCACAAAACAAACATCACCAGAATTACCTGTTCTAAAGACTTAAAGCTTGCTTGGGATATAAATAGGACCTTCTGGAGAGATGGGTATGTATCCCAAAGACCACCCACTCTCTGGAAAAGGCTCCCCATCCATGTGAAACAGAGTTCCTCACTAACCTAATTCAAGTGCAACTTGGACAATTGGATGGGGAACAGGAAATTTCTCGCTGGTTTGGCACCTGTGTCTCTAATGGACACAGAAAGCTTGTAAATGGTTCATCTCCCAGGCCCCTGCTTACAATTATCAAGGGTACCCGAACTGCTCTGAAAGAAAGAGAAAACCATTAAAGTGCACCATCAGCATGTACAAGCCAACACACTGTGATAAAGCCAACTGTAATATTACTTACAAATCTATGAAAAAATAATACCAGTGATCAAAAGTCATGAACTTTCCTTATTATCAGAGATATAACTGATAAAATGTACTGGAGACTATCCTTATATGGGCTGTGATTAGATCACTTTTTATAACACTTATAATTAAATAAAGTGATAGTTAGATCACTTGAATACTTCAGTGGAACACACATGCACACAAACACGCACACGCACACAATTATGAGATTACAGTAATGGCCAAAAATTGCATTTAAAAATCAGAGGTATGATCTACAGATGTCATCTGATGAAAAAGGAATTTCATTTTTTTAAAAACAATAAATCAGTGATATTGAATGAAGCAAAATTGTTTGTAGGCTTGGTAAAACCTAACAGCTTAAAAATAAACACACTAACAAATCATTCCAGATTCTGGGAACTCAATGGTATTAATACAGTGAGACATGAAAAGTTAAGACATTAGAATAAATAATGTATGACTGATCATACATAAATAAATCATAAAAGATAAATGGTGTACGTCTTGTTACAGCAATGCATAATGACTCACGCAGTGCATTCAGTATATCTGCAAATGGTTATTGTAAGAAAAAAGTATAAATTGTATTCAGACTCTGTTCATTTCAATGGCAGTTGTCCCCTTGTACCCCCCCCCCCCAACACATACATGCACATGCCAAAGTGGGTCTAACTGCACATCATTATGTACTTCAATTTATGTGAGGGGTTGACTGTAGCAAAACGAGATTATAAAGTCACATTCCTAAACAGCTAATACATTCATGAAGAAAATTAGAAAAATAAGTATATCCATTGTCATGCATGAAGGAGCTGAGCAGTACAAACTAAGGCCAACAGACCTCAGCTTTCCTAAGTGAGCTTAGTTGTCAAAACATTTATGGCCTGGTTTGTAACTTTGAATGGTATTACCACAAAAGAGACAAACAGAATTGAAAAACATGTAAACTCAATATTCAAAATCTCAGTAAAATCCCACCTGTAGTGCTGTCTTCACATTAGTTGTGTGCTGTGTAAAGATGATGCAAACTACATACTGGGTAAATGTACCTAAATATTAAAAGGTCAACAAAGAGGAATAAGCGCATGTGTGCATGTGTAAAACAGGCATCCATGACGTGTTATATAAACATGTGGCTAATACGTTTGAAATTACAGCTCACTGTTTACTGCTGACCTGCAATTTACTTTGTACTACTTGATAACCCAAACGGCATTAGATATACCTGACATTAGCTGAAGCTTTAGACAAGCAGAATGAACAAGAAAATACAAATTCTTTCTTAACTGCAGCACATATTTACATAAAGCTTTGAAGTATAAATATATGGAATTGCTTTGCCAAAGGACAAACCCTCCTACACCTCCCATGGGGTATCTGCAACCCCAATACCACCTTACTTTATTTTTTCAATAAGGTATCAGATAATATAAAATAAAATAAATATTACATTTCTAGAAATCTAGATATTGCTGTTTTCATTCGACATTAAGCAAATTCAGAGTCTGAATAAATTAGTAGGGGTGGCTGGTACTTGAGCCCCTGCAAAAATGTACTATAGTAATCATGTTTGTTTATATATTTGTTTGTAAGTATCAGTAGTAGGATTTTCTGTTTAGAGTAAATATTTATCTTTATTTAGACTGGTTTCTTGAACCTGAAGTCACAAATGTAAGATGTCATGCAGTATTTTGTCTCTTAAATAATTGCATTTGGAAATGGTTATAAATGGCATTCATTTATAATCCCTTATTCATTCTGTTCTGTTTGCATTATCATACCCGTTTTATATTTCAGGAAGTAAGGTTGAAACACTTTGGGATTTCAACATTTCATGATAATTAATTTGTATTATCTGTTTCTTAATAACATTTGAGATTTCAAGAATAGATTACAACTAACTCTAAAAGATAAAATGAACAGAGTTGCACTGCAGTACTGCACTAAATTATATATATCCATATGATAGCAATAAAAATATCACAAAAATCATTGTAGAAAGTTTAACTCTTATAATGACAAGACAGCGGTTGTCCATCCCTCTGCACTAAATCCTGACTTTTAGTATTGGATTTATTCTGCAGATATGTGTATTTCCATTTATCTAAAATTTTAACAAAGCATTACACCAAAATATTCAAGCTTTAGTCTGCAATGGTGGCATGAAGGGATAAATTCTGATTACAGTCCAGATAGCCAGAGTTCGAATAGCAGCTTCATTGCTTGGCACAAGCATGGGGCTTGGACATGTCCTTCCTGAGGGTAAGGGACAGTGGGTGGTTTCCACCCAGCTCACACCGCTGTTCTGATGGCAGGACCTCTGCTGAGGATCAGAAGTGCCAGGAAAATGTGAGAGTAGACACCCAAGTTGGTGATAATAACTTCTGCTGGGGATGCAGGGAAGCATTCATACACACAGGGGCATAGATGGCTCATGCTGTGACACATGTGCTCTCATCACCACCATGGGTAGGATAAGAAGTAAAATAAAAAAAATCTCTCATTGCCAGGATGCCAGGAAGAGCACAAAGTACTGAGATGACTGAAAGTTGATGCCCCCACTCCCCCAGACAGTGTATGCCCGACCGAGGGAAGGCTTGAAGGTTGGTAGATATGGGGATAGAAAATGGTCTGCAAGGCTATGGAGCACATCATCATGGAACTCATTAACAAAGACATTGGGAACCTCCAAACACTTGACCTGACCTAGTTTGGATTTGTTAAGGGCAGATCATTCCCACTAAACCTGGTTGACTTCTTCGAGACAGTCACCAAGGCCATAGATGAGGGAAAGGTGGTTCACAGAGCCTACCTTGATCTCGCTAAGGCATTCGACACCATTCCTCACTCGGGTATTATAGAAAAACTCACCAGCCTGAACATAAACCCCTTACATCACAAGATGGGTTGCCAACTGGCTTACAAACAGAACTCACACGGTAAGAATAGCGGGCTCCAGGTCCGACTCTAAACCAGTCACAAGTGGTGTCCCGCAAGGCTCGGTTCTGGGACCCCTACTGTTCGGCATATATTTCTCAGAAGTACAGGCAAACACAGGAGGACTATAGCTAACCAAGTTCACCAATGACTGCAAACTGGGAGCCATAAGTGACTCTCCGGCTGACACGGACATCCTTCAAAAAGGCCTTACTGAGACAGACACCTGGTGTCAAAGTCATGGCCTCAAGTTAAATGCCAAAAAATGCATAGTCATCCCATTTGGGAAAAACAAAACACCCATGAATTACCACATAGGCAGCAGCCCCCTTAATACAGCAGAGGTAATAAGAGATCTGGGGACTCAGGTAGATAGTAATCTCTCCTTTGACAATTATATTGCCAAAGTAGTTAGGAAATCCTTCTATATGGCCCATCTAATTACTAAGGGGTTCACATCTAGAAATAAAGAAGTTATAGTGCCCCTCTACTCATCACTCATCAGATTCATCACAAAGTACAATGCCCCATTTGGGATGTACCTCACAAGACACTTCCAACAGCTGGAAAGACCACAAAAGCACCTCACCAAGAGGATTACTGGCCTCAAACATATGTCCTATGCAGCCCGACTGAAAAAACTCCAGCTGTACTCAGTGGCATATCGCTTACTCAGAGGTGATCTCTGCCTGACTTACAAAGCCATGTCCAACTCAGAATTGATGGACATGCTCCACCTAAAGAAATCCAAGTCACTGCGAGCCATGCGCTCTAGTGAGCTAAACATCGCCACAACAATAAATAGAACATGCTGGAGGGATAGATTCCTGTCACAGAGACTCCCCATGCTTTGGAACAAAATTCCTAACTACATTAGGCAGAGCCCCTCACTAACACTCTTCAAGAGAAGCCTTGACGAGTGGATGGGTAACAGAAAATACACCCCTGAGATCACTTCATTGGCTCTGCTTGACAGAGGCTCAGTTAATTAATCAATGGGGCGGCGAAAGCCATCACACTCTGGCTAGGCTTAAAAATGCCCTCGGGCAGATAGTCTAGTACCTACCTATGAACCTAATAACCAAAAAAATTATATTTCCAAGGTGTGTGATGAAAACAGCAGAGGAGTAGGAACTTTGTTAAAAATTAATTCAATTGAAACAGTGCTGCCTTTACCAGAAACATTATCAAATCTCCAAAAAGATCTCATATCTTTATTTGAAAGAAAAGATAGTTGGCTACACATTACCCAGAATTCCAATTTCTAGATCCTTGAGGCTTGACTGTATTGTATCATAGATAGGTCCTCCACTGGTGAAGTCTGCTTGTATGACTTTTGTCTTTCCTCCATACTTTTCTTCTGCAGGTTAAAGAGAAATAAATGCTTTTAGTTCACAACCAAACATCAGATTCTGCTACATTACCCTAGTCACACAATGAAAATTTAGAGTTACCACTACCTCCACACATGAATATAGAACTGCTGACATATCATCAACACCCTCAACTTCTTTTCACAATATTGAAAACTAGTTGTGCTAAAACTGCCACAAAAATGTTATCATTTGCAAACTAAACTAAAGAGATGGAATCTTCTAAGGATACTGGAATAACAGTTGTCTGTCACACATCAATAATATTTATTTATTTGTCATTTATTACCTTAGTTAGTAAACTGGTCTGAGAACCCTTTTCAGACATGACCCTGACCAAGTAGCAGATACAACAGAAGTATTCCAATGAGTATTAAAGCTTTATTGGAATAGAATGGCATTAATGAACAGTATATTTCCATCCAACATTAACAACAGAATGCTCAGGTAAAAAGCAATTATATACATAGAGTAATGGACAGTTAGTATGTTATGTATATTTATATGCAAATTGTTTACAGTAATATGTGACAACAGTGAAAACAAAAGCCATACATAGCCATATAATGAATACATGCATACTGTGGATGTGATAAAGAATATTAGCAAGGCACAGAGATGTATACTGAGTGGCGAACAACCACACTGACATTATAGCTTTGTGCCATGCATGTCATGTGTATATTTTTTTATTTATTTATTATTTTTATTTTATTTTATTTTATTTTACATTTGTTGACTGGGCTAGTCCAATTGGATACATGTCCATTTTCAGTAGAGGCCCGGGGAGATAAGCTCCAGTTACACTATTAATTCAAAAGAGATATAAAAAATAATATACATTGTCAATAAAGATTAATTAAGGTTGTTTTTTTAAAAGTAAAAGCTCAAATATAACAAAAACAACATGAAGTTAGTATATATACAAAGTAGAAACATATGTGGTCTCAGCAAGTTGATTATTACAGAAATATGTATTCTGTGGTCATTACCTGAAGAGACAAGACTATATATCAAAGTAAGGAGGCTTACTATCAAAATGTAAGGGTGCTAGGAGGAAGGAAAAGCAGTAAGGATAAACAGAGGGGGTGTTAGTCTGGATTAGTCATGGGCATAGCCACTGAGATTTAAGAAATATTTTTAGTTGCTTTTTGAAGAGTGGTAATGATGTAAGAGATGTTAGTTTGCTGGGAAGCCTATTCCAGGTTTTCTCCACAGAATTAGAGAAAACAGAATCACCTTCTTTGTTGTAAGATTTTTGAATGGATACTAGTAATTTATCTGCTGAGCGAAGGGTAGTAAGATTTTTGTAGGGGGTGATGAGGCTACATAGAATAGGAGTATTACCTGGATGATACAAAAGTCTTATAGGTGATAATAAGTTGTTGAGATTGTAGCTGATTTTGCAGTTCTAGCCATCCTAGCTGTTTAAGATTTTGGCAATGGTGAGTTCGAAATGGGGAGCCAGTGGCAAATCTGGCAATGTTGTTACAGGAGTTTACCAATTTGTTGAGGTTGCTTTTGGAAAGATTCTTAAAGATGGGGGAGGCATAGAGGAGTGTAAAGATCAGATGGGTATGGACAATGGTAGTTCTAGCTTCTGGGGTAAGGAAAGGTTTTATCCTGTAAAGGGTACCGACTTTTCTGTTTACAGTTTTAATAGTCGAGTTAATATGAGAGTCAAAGTTCAGGTTGTGGTCAATTATTACACCTAAGAGTTTGGTGGTTGAGTCAGGTGCTATGACTGTACCATTGTTAGATGTAACCGTGAGGTCTATTGGAAAGGATTTTAGTGTTGGAGTAAATAATAACAATTTTGTTTTTTTGGCGTTTAGGAGGAGACACCATTGAAGGAACCAGTTTTCTACTAGGTTAAATACAGTTTGACTTATGGATTGGAGTTCAGATGAAGATGAGGCAGCACAGACTAGAGTGGAGTCATCTGCATACTGTATGCAGGTAGTTTGAGGAAGATTTATATTTAGATTGTTAATAAAAATGGAAAAAAGGAGCGGTCCCAGGATAGAGCCTTGAGGGACACCAAGGGTAATAGGGAGAGGTGTGGATAGGTGATTGTCCCAAAGGACAGCTTGATGTCTATTTTCTAAGTAGGACTTGAACCATTTTAGTGCCTGTGTGTCAAAAGAGAGTAATCTGAGTATGTTTAGAAGTGTCTGATGATTAACCATATTGAAGGCTTTAGAGAGGTCAATAAAGAGTGCAGAGGAAAGCATGTTGTATTACGATGTTTGTTAATGCAATCAGAGAAGGATAAGAGAGCAGTGGTGGTACTATGGCAGGGCCTAAAACCATGCTGGCAGTCAGCTAGTAGATCATTTTGGCGAAGGTGATCAAGTAGTTGCTGGTGGATGCATTTTTCCATAATTTTAGCTAAAGGAGAGAGTAAGGCTATGGGGCGAAATTAGAGAGTTCGGTTGAGTTACCACCCTTGTAAAGTGGGATAATGTGAGAGATTTTCCAGAGAGATGGAATGGTGCCTTCAGTAATGGTTCCATTAATTAGGATGGAAATGGGATAGGCAAGTACTTTTGCTGCACTTTGCAGGTATTCAGCTGGTAGGAGATCAGCTGAGGGGGTACATGGTTTAAGTTTGTGGAGTAAGGTGTGGATAAGGGATGTAGGAACTGGTTTTAATGAAAGGTGGGGGGTATTCTAGGTGATAAGGACAGGAGAGTTGAGCTAACAGTAGGTAAGGAGTTTGCTAGAGATTGAACAGTTTCAGTAAAAAAGGTGTTGAAAGCATCAGCAATCTGGCTGGGACTGTTAAGGGAGAGACCCGATGGGGTTGGTGTCTTGGAATGGCCTGGGTATAGAAGTCTATTTATACCTAACCAGAAAGTTTGTGTTTTTTGTTGATGTTTTTCCTGGAGTTTAAAGTAGAAGTTTTTTTTATCAAGAATTATCGATCTTTTAGTGGCATTTCTCAGCTCTTTAAATTTTTGATGATCTGTTGGGTTTTTAGAGTTTCTCCATTTAGACCAGATTTTATTTCTCAATAAGATTTTCTATGTAAACAATCCACAGATGAAATGATAGGTGATAAGAACTGAACCAAAGAATTGGGTTATAACATACCTATAACATACATGAGACAATGTGTAGTGTAAATTGAATTACCCCAAATTATTTTCATTTATGAACTTCTGTCACTAAATCAGTAAACGGGGGACCACCAATGATGAGTTATTATTCAGGATTTGGCCATCACTTGATATTGATTTGCAGATAGTTGCAATACTTCTTTTTTATATACCGAACTGACCACAAAAAGGGTGGTATTGTTACTGGTTTATCTTGCAGTTAAACTGAAGCAGTGACAATGTAATAATATATATTCTGTATGTCATTAAAATGGACACTCAATTTATTGATATAATTATATATAGTGGCTATAAAAAGTTTACACACGCCTGTTAAAATTCCAGGCTTTTGTGTTATAAAAATGAGCCCATAATAAATCATTTCAAAACTTTTCCCAGCTTTAATGTGACCTATAACCTGTACAATTCAATTTAAAAACAGACAAGTCTGTTAGGGGAAAAATATAAAAAAATTTAAAAAAAACATACAATAAGCTGGTTACATAAGTGTGCACACCCATAAACTAATACTTTGTTGAAGCACCATTTGATTTAATTACAGTATTCAGTTTTTTTGGGTAGGAGTCTATCAGCATGGTACATCTTGACTTGGCAATATTTGCCCACTCTTCCTTGCAAAAATGCTCCAAATCTGTCAGATTGTGAGCACATCTTTTGTGCCCAGTCCTCTTCAGGTCACCCAACAGATTTTCTATTGGATTTAGGTCTGGGCTCTGGCTGGGCCATTCCAAAACTTAAATTTACTTCTGGTGAAGCCATTCTTTTGTTGATTTGGATGTATACTTGGGGTCATTGTCATGTTGAAAAGTGAAATTCCTCTTCACCTTCAGCTTTCTAGCAGATGCATGAAGGTTTTGGGCCAGAAGTGACTGGTATTTGGAACTGTTCTTAATTCCCTCCACCTTGACTAAAGCCCCAGTTTCAGCTGAAGAAAAGCAACCCCAAAGTATGATACTGCCACCACAATGCTTCACCATGGGGATGGTGTTCTTTTGGATATGCGAACTGTTGTTTTTGCGCCAAACCTACCTTTTGGAATTGTGGCCAAAAAGTTCAACCTTGGTCTCATCAGACCATAACATATTTTCCCACATGCTTTTGGGAGACTTGGTGTATTGTTTTGCAAATTTTAGCCAGGCCTGGATGTTTTTCTGTGTAAGAAAAGGCTTCCATCTTGCAACCCTACCCCATAGTCCAGACATATGGAGAATACGGGAGATTGTTGTCACATGTTGTACACAACCAGTACTTGCCAGAAATTCCTGCAGCTCCTTCAGTGTTGCTGTAGGTCTCTTTGCAGCCTCTCTGACCAGTTTTCATCTTGTCTTTTCATCAGTTTTGGAGGGATGTCCAGTTCTTTGCAACATCACTGTTGTCCCATATTTTCTCCACTTTTTGATGACTGTCTTCACTGTGTTCCATGGTATATCCAATGATATGGAAATTTTTTTGTACCCTTCTCCTGACTGAAACCTTTCAACAGTGAGATCCCTTTGATGCTTTGTAAGCTCTCTGTGGACCATGGCTTTTGCTGTAGCAGGCAACTGAGTAAATGTTAGGAAAATCCTACTAGGACAGCTGAACTTTATTTGGGGTTAATCAGAGTCTCTTTAATTGATGGCAGGTGTGTACCCAAGAAGACTGAATGCTGTGATTAAATCAAAAGGTGCTTCGACAAAGTATTAGTTTAAGGGTGTACACACTTATGCAACCAGCTTATTGTATATTTTTTTATTTTTTATATTTTCCCCTTAGAGATTTGTTTGTTTTTCAATTGAATTGTACAGGTTATAGGTCACATTAAAGTAGGAAAAGTTTTGAAATGATTTATTGTGGTATCATTTTTGTATATAACAAAAACCTGGCATTTTAACAGTGGTGTGTAAACATTTTATATCCACTGTGTGTGTATATATATATATATATATATATATATATATATATATATACACACAGCAAACGGTGGACCACACACATATACCACAACACACACACCACAAAATAAACAAAACAACACACATCCAGAAACCTACATCACAAATGCACCCCCTACTTATATATACTAACTCCGAGATTGCACAAACAGAAAACAAAATCAAACTCACACACACACATTCTACAGTCACACACCCACACCACACAAACACACACACGCACCCACACATACACCACATATATCAGCACACTCACATACACTCAAACTCCCACCCAAAACCCTTACAAAGCACTCATTTACCTGACATTACACCTAAATCCACACACGGCACCACACAACATCCACATACAACCCCGGACATTACTTAGCATAAAGCCATAACCGTGAATTTGAGATATTCGAATTCGTGATTATGCACTTTTGCTTTTTCAAAACTTTTATAGTCTCGAGATACTGAAATTCGACA
The DNA here is from genome assembly GCF_019279795.1 of Protopterus annectens. Lineage (NCBI taxonomy): Eukaryota > Metazoa > Chordata > Ceratodontiformes > Protopteridae > Protopterus > Protopterus annectens. The sequence continues at coordinate 484,067,439 of NC_056739.1, forward strand.
TTTCAGTATTTCGAGATTATAAAGTGTTTCCGTACATATATATATATATATATATATATATATATATATATATATACATATGATATACTGGTGCTGAAGTTTATATTTATATTTATGTAGTGGAGAAATCTAGAAGTGAGGGCAAAGACACTGCATAGTTTAAATCTATTTTTGGCCAGATGAAATGGATATATAGAACAGTAGGAAAAAGGGTAAGCAAGCAGAGGAAAGCAGATAAGAAATGAATGGGATGAGGGTTGTGCTCCAATACATTTTAACAGGTTGTTATAGAACACTTTAGAATGAGGAATAACACTGTCTGCAGCTTTCAAATCAAAACATGAGGTTATAGACAGTGGATTAAACAGATCTGCCTAGAATTAGACTTAAAATTAGTACATTATGACTTGCTGACAGTTGAGCGCATGTGTCTGTGTGTGTGTGTGTGTGTGTGTGTGTGTGTGTGTGTGTGTGTGTGTGTGTGTGTGTGTGTGTGTGTGTGTGTGTGTGTGTTGGGCTAATATTGGTGTACAGTTTTGTTAGAGATGAGTATCTGCATCACTGCTTGGGTTTAAGAGCTATGACATTTCTTGTGATATCCTGTTGAGGGATCTGTTGTCTGTAGTTGTACCTGTCTGACATGTGCTTTATGGGAATGAGAGGAAATGGTATCTGGCACTGAAATGGGAAAGTAAGAAGCATCATTATACTTTTAACTTTATCCGAAATGTGATACGGTTTGCAACTGCTTTGAAGTAGTGAGGGGTACTAATGGAATTCTTTTACTTGGCAATAAAGAACTGTTGAGGACAAGTTTTTTTTTCTCACATAATATGGATACTGTTGATATCAGGCTACAGAAGGTTGCTTAAAATATGATACTAGACAATAAGACCTTCAGCTTGGAATATTCCTTTTACAATTCATTTGCAAAGGACCTCCTGAAATAATATCAGTTGCTGATGTAATTTATGATCAAAGTATTGTATAGTTGATATTTTAAAGTGGAGGTATGCAATAACTTGTCATCTTTCTAAACAATATTTTCTCGCTTGCCATTGCATTAGGATGACTCTATTTAGTCAAAATAAATTATTTCACTAAACATGGCAAAAAGTGTTAAAAATCTACAGATTTCTTGTAGAATTCAGTAGGCAATTAACTGATTCTTGCTGCTCTGTTAGAAGGGAGTTTCCATGTAATCCCAGGATTTAGTTATGTCCTCTATACTTTGTACCACAGTTAGTATGGATACTGCACATCAGTGAAAGTTGGGGATTCAGAAAGAGATTCTCATCCTCCAGCAAGTATTCTCAGTTTGCCACACTGATAAGTGATCACCATTGGCAGATGGCACCTAACTCATCTGAACAACCATGGAATTGATTATATCCTGCTCTATTATCTGTAGTGTAGACTTGGATTTGGCAATAATATGAATACCCATTTTATTTAAGAAGTTGTACAATGAAACAAAATGTTTAAATTTAATAACTTAGAATTAGATTTTATATAAGAAGAATTTGAGATGAAGCATGTGTGAGGTTAGGAGGTACTGCCAGCTATGTCAGAAGTAGGGCAGTAGATGTTTAACATGCCAACACAGCTAGCTGTAATTTTGTAAAGAATTATATGTCATGCATATATCAAACTGATTTGTACAGATGTTTGTGTTGAAAAATGTATTTGTAAAGCTGCTTGTGTTAAAATGTATCAACAGTGTGCCCTGCTGGAAATAAAAGAAATTTACATGTATTACTGTAATTGAATTAAATGTATATGTTTTAACAGAGGATATTGAAAGGGAAGAGGTTAATAATCCAGCTGCAGCAAATGTTTGAAAATAGTTGCAATTAAATTAGGCCATAAGGATCTTACACATACCTCTCAACCCGGAAACATCAAAAATCTGGACAAAGACCCATGAAAAGTAGGTACAACTGACCAAAAATCAGGATGTTTACTTACATACATTTGCATATATAATCATGTAGCCCCACCCACTCCCGTGGAATTGTGGGATACCATACTAACATGAAGAATGAAGTCACTAATACATAACTTTTGACTGCCCAGATTTTTTCCTCAAATTTTTAGTTCGATCTTCATAAAACTTAAGGTTTTCTGGCAAATCATTGAGGATTGAAGTCACTAAATAATGACAGACATTTGAATTTCAGACTCTATATCCATCAGAAAATACATAATAATACAAAACATGTCATTCTAACAACTTTCTAAGTTTATAGGAGCAATATTTAAAATCTGTCCCTATTTTTGGGCCTTTGTCACCCCATTATTTCTGGGTTTGTCCAGATTTCTTGCAATTGCACTGACAGGTTGAGAGGTACACACTATACTGTCACCATAACAAATGGACATTATGTTAAATCAATCATTGTGAGTTCATAGTCGGACTATTGTGTGCAAGTTCTGAAATAATAATTATGGTTCTATTTTCCAACTAACAAAAGTAATCGGTGACGGTGAACTTGTATGAAATGTGATTTTATTTGTTAACTGGTTAAGTGGGCTAGTCTGTAGACCTTTTACAACCACTACAATCTTATGAGCATCATGAGACTGTATGAAATTTTTCAGGATGGCACAACTCTCTGCAACTCCCTGAAGCATCCATTACTGTAGTCTTCACTATTTAATGAAAGTAATCAGCAACAAGTATTCACCAATGACCAATGTCAGGCATCAGCATGAAATACAGCCAAGTATCATGATCTGGGATCCATACAGTCAAATATCATAAATACCAGATAAACCTTACCTCTCTTTATTAATTCGTTCACAGAATGATACGGAGTCAGACAAATGCATCACACTGGATGGTGATCTAAAGCACGGAGTTAGTGTTAAACGTTCAAAAATCCTGCAAACCCATGTCCCCATAAATAATCAGAAACTGGTCACAGTACGGAAGCTACAATACATGCACATTTACTAAAAGTAAATACTGTAAACAACGATGTACCTATACAAAAAATGAATACAAAACAGCATACTGAGCTTTCTTAAGAAATGTACTTCCCAGTGTGTCTACAGTAATACTAGCATATCTGCAAGTCAGGAGTCAGACTCAATGTATGATCATGATTCACAAGTTCACAACAAATCTCTTAACTCAATTACTTATGTTTTGCTTTCTGTAAAGAATCTAACCTGCTGCACCTGGGGCATTTTAAAAGCAGAGTAAACTACAATTACTGCAAATAAAACGGGATTGTAAACTTTAACTACTGCCACATGTTACTGAACCACTAGCAGGCCCTGTCAGGCATTACGGAGCGAACAAAAGAATAACTAACCTGCACCATGTAGATTAAGTGAGTCTGGTTCAGGATATTTTACTAAGGCAGGAAAGACATTTCAGAACACTAATAATAAATAATGGCAGACATTTGAATCTCAGACTTCATATATCTCAAAAAAAGCATAATAATGCAAAACCTGTTAGTCTAGCAACCATCGCTGACCACCCTAACTTTCAGGTAACTTCCTCACTCCAGAATTCAGCAACATACCATGCGCTTCTCATCAAACAGGTTCTGATTCTGGAGTCTTGCTCTCCTACTTCTATGGTACGGCAAATTAGAATACCCACTTAACCCACATGTTACCCGCCGTCTTCTTTCTCCTCAGTATGTCCCCTTTGCTCTAAACTCCTGCAGCAGCAACAGTGAAACAGTAAATTAGCTTACCTGTCTTCTTTCTCCAGTCCTTAGAATGTCCCCTTTGCTCCAGACTCCTGCAGCAGTGCCAGTGAAACTGTAAATTAATGTCCTGTCTTCTTTCTCCTCAGAATGTCTCCTTAGCTCTGAACTTCTGCAGCAGTGACACTGAAACAGCAAATTTGCTTACCCATCTTCTTTCTCCTTAGAATGCCCCCTTTGCTCCAGACTCCTGCAGTAGTGACAGTGTCCATTTCTGAATAAAGTAAACCTTTCAAATATGAACACCTTGTCAAACTTTCTACTGTTCTCCTGAATCTTCTCCTCCATCTCCCAGTCCTGCCCCAGTCTCCAAGTCTGACAGGAAGTCAGGCACTGCCTCACCAAGCTGATATCATCACACATGCCCCTGCAAGTGATAACATCAGCCATAACTTAAATTATACATAAAAATTTTAAAAAATTGGTAATTGAAAGGACCACTCGGAAATTTGTGGCACCCCATTATTTTGCCATCAAAATTGATAAATGCCTAGGAATTCAAACTGAGAGATCTGATCTTGCAGTTCTGGTTGCAACCAGAGACAACAATGTCTGGGAAGCCAACTATTAAGAAGCCATCTTTATTGTCTCTAGCAGGGGAGCTAATTGCTACTCTGGCAGGGAAGAGGTTTGCAATTGTTTTATGATTTCCAAGAACAGCAGCAGATCTGAACAAAGATCTGTCTGTGTGTATAGTAACACATGGGTGCTAAATCCTGACAGCTTCTAGCAATGGGGGTTGCATGGGAACCAGAAGTCAGATGACCATATATATGTGATATCATTCTGTACAGAAATAATCTTTTAATATTACAGGAGACTGAAGTCAGACTGGGCAGTCTGTTCTTGGAATCTGACAAAGGAGGAAGACCACTCACCCACTTCATCTTACTTGCACTAGTAAGTGACCAGGGACTAGTACTCTTTAGATTAGTTAGGAAAATATAGTGAGAATAGTTAAGTATTGTTTTTCTGTAACTGTGTTAATCTTCCAGCTGTGTTATTTTTAATATTTCCTGTGATTGAATCCCTGATGTTTACTGTAAACAGATATATAGTATTTTCATATTCTTTTATTATTTCTTCTTCTTCTTCTGTCTTCTACCATTAGCGTTTGTCACAGAGGAACAACGGTCCACAGAACTATTGGCAATGGAGTTTTACAGTGTCGAGTTGCCAGCCTGGTGCCCAACCTTCCACAGAAGGCACACACACATGCACACATTCACACCTAGGGACAATTTAGAGTGTCCAATCCACCTGCAGCATGTCTTTGGGAAACCAGAGCACCTGGAGAAAACCCACATGACTGCAGGGAGGACATGCAGACTCCACACAGAAGGCACCCCAGTGAAAATCAAACCAGATAACCTCTTGCTATGAGGTGACAATGCTAACCACTGCACCACCACAGCCATCCCATCTTTTATTATTTATTAATATATTTAAATTTTTCATTGTGCCCAGCCTTTCTAGAAAAATATTTAAGTTTTGAGAGTATTTGCATATATTTATTTGGTGATAACTTGGGCCACTCCTCAAAGCTTTGTTGTTTGGTGAACATTACCATTTGTATTCATATTAATTTCACAAAGAATAATTGGGTACCCTTGCAAGAGCCTTAGGTAGCTAGCTTTGTAGTGCCTGGTGGCAGTGATAACTACCTTATAGTATGGGCAGAAGGGGGCATAGCTAGTAATCCTGTGCCAGCCTTTTCCAGGTGTGTGTGTGTGTGTGTGTGTGTGTGTGTGTGTGTGTCAGCTACTTGGATCAGGGACATGAATCACTGGTTTCACAGAGAGAGTGGTAGAGGACTTGGCTTGGGCACTCATCTAAGGAATTAACTCTGCAGCTGTAACTGTAGGGAGTCTTACTGGGGACCTGGAGTGAGGCAAATAGAGAAACCCAGACCCCAGGCTGAGTGTGTTCCTTGTGTGCTCTTAAGGGAAACTGTGCTTAATGCAGAGAGGTCTGCATCTGGAAATACTGAGTGTGTCCATTTGTATTCCAAGTGAATGCCCCTCTCCAGTGTCAGTGGTGAGGATTCAGGCTCTTTAATTACTGGCCCAGAGTGGGGATATCACAGCATGGCGTTCATATCCCTTGTGAGTAGCAGGTGTTGTACCTTTCTGATTTAATCCCTTGATTCATTATTCAAAAAGGTAGTATAATCAGGAATAGGATCATGCTGTGCTTTTTCAGAGCATTATTCAACTGTAACATTTACCATTAGAAATGTTCCATATGGTACTTATTATGTTTGCAAACCACCCCCCCCCACACACACACACACACATACACACACACACAAAATAAGTAAATTAGTACAGAAACATGAAATTTGTACCCTTGTCCAAGATTACTAATTTTATATTTGAATCAGGTATGTTCAATTAATTTTAGTATTTCTACCTATAATGCATATGCATCTTACAAACAATAAAATAATACCTTATACTTTATAATTTATCCTTTATAGAGTTTAAATCCATTTATTTTAGAAGATGTATTTGAAAAGCAGCAAGGCCTGAATGGTGGGAGTTTTAGGGAAATGACAGCTTATCCAGTAGTATTATGAGGTCTGATAACAGAGAGTCAGAGGGTCCTCATCTCCTGTAAGGCCCATTATTTCCCTGTAATGCCCACTACAGAAGGAAGACTGTGGCTTCTTTGTTTTTGTTGATCTTCATATGACTCTGTAATTTTTGTAGTATGTTGATGTACTAGTTTGGTGCTTTTGAGTAAAAGTAATCCCTTCCATTTCCATTTAGTTGCAAAAAAATCTCACTTTAAGAACACAGTGACATGGTTTAGATGATTAAGATGAAATGTTAGCATTTAGTACATGAATATTTATTGACTGGGTCTATATTAGAACTTTGAAGTTTCAGAACTTCAAATATTCTAATATCAACACCTAATACGCGAAAGCTGAAAATAGCGAAGTTTGAGATAACCGAATTCTTTCCTAGGGAAAGAATCCGGTTGTCCGTTCCTGTCACTTCGCTATTTTCAGCTCTGCGGTGGAAAGTTACGGGTCGGGTTCAGGTAAGTGTGCGATTGTGTGTACGTGAGGGCTAGGGCGGGTTAGGGCATGGGTCAGGTAAGTGTGCAAATGTGTGGATGTCAGGGTTAGGGTGGGATAGGTGAGTTAGGGTGCGGGTGAGTTGTGTGTGCAATAGTGACGGACCTTAGGGTTAGGGTTTGGGCTAAGATAAGTGGGTAGATAGTGGCGTATGTACAGTTTAGTGTAAGTTTAGATGTAATATTTTAGGTGTATGTGTGTGGATTGCTGTTTGTTTGGTGTGTTTGTGTTGTGTGTATGTGTTTTGAAACAGCAAAGTTTTTTCCCTAGGAAAAAATTTGCTGTTCTAAATTTTCTATCTTATTGGTTTTCGGTTACTAGGTGTCGATATTAGAACATTCGAAGTTCTGAAACTTCGATGTTCTAATATAGACCCTACTGACTGATATTTGGCTCATGTTTTCCTTGTGGCCTTTAGAAAATTAACCTTTGCTTAATGTTTTGTAGTATCTATCAAAACAGACGGCAAATCTGCCCTTGGTGCATAAGGTGTAGGTTGTATTTCTGTATCAGATAGTTGGACTAATTTTCCAATACTGACACTGCAATAAAGCATAAGGTGGGGGGGTGCTACACTGCTGAGTGTTCTATCTTGGAAACTTTTATTTTTATAATCACATATTTAAATACTTAAAAGAAAGTATACATACAATATTTACACCTGTCTGTACATGTCAGTTATAATTTTCTTATTTACATTCCATATTTACACATTTTTTTACATTTCCACATCTTACCCACCACTTCACAACCATTTTTTATGTTATTTACAGTATAAAAATCATTTTTTATATGAAACTGAACCTCATCTGACCTTACCCTCCATAATTTCCATACAGTTCCAAACATTTTCACATCTAACTTTTCAGCAATTTCTTTTTTAACATTCTTATAATATCCAGATATCATATCATATAATATCAAATCATATTCATATTTATTTCATCTACATTCTTCAGAATCTTATTCTTAACCAATCATTCCCAATTTCAACAATTTTGCATCTCCCCAAAAATGTTCCAATGTTTCCAACTCTTTATACTCATGATACAATCTTTCCCTCATAATTTTATAAAACATTTATCCCTTAACAGGAAGTTTATCTAAATGTAGCTCCCATAAGAAATATTGCAATTGCAACATGTCTTTCAATGTACCTCTTCTATCCCTTACTGTATTTTTAACATCTTTACTCAACTTAGTCTATGGATCAGCATACAATTATTTCATTACTTCTTCATACCACACCCTTCTCTTCTCGTATCTCTCACTTATATTTAATTTCCATAACATTTTATTTTGCCATTCACATACTTCATCTTCAGTTTTCCCACTTTTTTATTTTCTTTCATCTTTTGCCAGAACAACATAAACTTTCCAGACATTAGTCTATTCTGCAATTTTTTCCTGATTCCTTCTTAAATTCTAAAATAAAATTCAGCTATGTTAAATCAACCGCCACATTAACCTCCTTTCTCATTACTAACATATAAAATACCAGTTCTAGGCCTCCATATTACAGAAAATTCATTTGTAACAATTATTTTTCTTCCCCACTAGGAAACATGTAAACTCCAGCTAAATCCCATAATGTACCTAATATCACTAAATTTATTAGGTTAACTTTTTTCTTATAAGACAATTGAATGTTTTCCTTCAACTCTCAATATCTATAATGTCCTTTAATAAATCCCACAATTGCTCTTCCAGCACCCCCTTCTTTCCAAATTTTACACCAAGAATCAAAATCTCCTTCACAGAAGATTAAATCCAATTAATTTTCACCACACCTCCCATTCCTCTGGACTTCTTATTAAATTCAAGGCTACTTTCCCAAATAAAACTCCTATACCTTGCAATACTTCCCTCATCTATGTTTTATTCCTGGTCTCTATTAACAAATCATCTATATAGGTGAGAAATTCCTGTTATACTTTCTAATTTCTTACAGAATATTTCTGAATACCTTGCTTGCTTACCTGTCTTGATACAATATTCATAATCATCATAAAGAATATACTACTCATAAGACAACACTTGTGTACTTTTTTTTACCTCAATTGTCTTGCTCAACTTCCCATTCAATTGAAGTCTTACTTTACTATTGCTATATGCTGAAATCAATAATTTCAAAATGTTTCCTTCTATCTTATACACTTTTCATATATTCCATAACTGGTCATTATCTATACTATCAAAAGCCTTCACCACATTCTCAACACTCAATTTCACATCACCCTTTTTCTTTAAAATATCAGCAACTACTTCCCTCACAAGCCATAAAGTTTCCTGAGACTGTTTACATTTTTAACACCTTTATTGAATTGTCACTTAAGACATAGGCAGACACAAATTTATATAAAAGAAAACAAACCATGTTAATGTTCACAGTCACAAACATTATACATCACATATATTCTTTTATACAGTTATCACCAACATTAAACAAATTGCTCAATTTCTGCCTGCCCTTAAACCTCACTACTCTAAAACATTATTTTGCATGCATTGTTCCCACAATTTCCATTTTTCTATATAATTTACTCCTACCCTTTTTCTAACAATCCCACTTCCAATTATTTTATCTCTGTTGCAATATTCACTACTTCAAGTGCAGTTAGTTTATACTTTGATTTCCATTTTCTAGTAATTGCTTTTTTGTCAGCCACCAGACTTAAACTTAACAAGGCCTTCCTATGTATAGACAATTCAGATTGTGTATCCCAGCTCAAAAAATAATTTTCTTAGTTACGCCCATTTGCTCACGCAATATTTCTGAAAAAGTACTCTGTAGTATATTTTTAAAGTCTGCCAACTCATTGCACTCCCAATACATTTGCTCACATATACCTCTTTCTTCCCCATCATAAAAAACCTGTGCAAACATTTCCAAACAAAAATACTAAATCTTCTAGACTTTGTTGCATATTTGGGAGCCATACATATGCCTTCCCATTGTTTCATTGTAAATTGCTTATACAATCTCTGTCTTGTCTAACTTCCTCTGATTGATTCCTATAGTCATCATGCAATATTTTACATGCTCTACTAATTATCTTTTTTTTAACAGCAGTTTCTCTTCTAGGATACTGTCTACCTTTAATCCCATATATCCCTTCTCCTGTAGATCCTTCCATAACCTTTTCTAATCTTCTCTGTATTAATGCTGCTTATATAATTTTAACATGAGCCTCTGTTTTTTTTTCTTTTCATATAGTTCTCTTTTCTGTTTTAAAATAAAACATTATTTTCTTCAATTAAAGATACTTATTAAAACCTGACCAAGCTCCTGTCTATACACCCTTCTCATTTCCTTTTCCACAGCCAAATAATAACTCTCCTTATATTTACCACCACTCATCCCAAGATATCTATAAAAAGTCGTTGTGAAATGATCTTTATACAACTTTTACAGTTCACAGTCTAGCACATTACTTGTCTTCTTTGTATTCCTTTCCCTTTCCTAATAACTCTACTATGGGCAGAGGCCCATAGAGGCAAATGATCTGAAAAACATCTTACTATAACCTAGCTTTTTCCTTACTCTAACGCTTTAAAAAATAAACAATCTATCCCTATCCCTACAACCAACTAATAAAGCATATTTCTTCTTGCCCAGCAAACAATTTGCACATTTTTAGTAAGTCATATTTTTTTCTGGCTTTTTCATTAAGACTTTCTTTTTTCTAATTATGTCACAATTCCATCTCCTACAATAATTAATAAACCAATAATGATAGCACATGGCAGATTTATTTAATTAATTATTTATTTATTGCATTTGTTTACCAGGATGGTCTGACTAAGCTGCTCTTTTTCATTGGAGGCCCAGGGAGAAAAGTTTCATAATAAAATGAATACACAGGAAAAGTATATATAATACCTTTTAGCAATAAGCATGAAAACATTTAGGTCAATATAAGTTATACACAGTCTGATAAACATTTTTTATACCTGATATGGAAATAGTAAACAGAGGAATAAAAAATGTCATGTTACATTTGAGGACAAGAAAATTACAACAGATTGTTATGATTGTGTTACAAAACTTTATGTTAATGGGAAAAAATTGGTACATTATGAGGATGAGAATATGTTTAGGATTTACTTTGAAGTACAAAGAGGAGTAGACCAGATTGTGATTATACCAGAAGAAATATGAGACATTTACTGAGCAGAGAGGCCCAGGAAAAAGAGGCTGAAAGATACCATACTCACAAAGGTTAACACAAGGTGTATGCAATGTGTATACCTTGACTAACCCTTCTGAATGAATAGATAACAAAAGCACTGAGGTAGGGCTGTCTTCAAATTCAGAAAGGTTATCTCAAGATGTACACACTGCTCACACCACATGGTAATCTTTATGACCCCCCCCCCCATGAAAGCAGTTCCTCAAACAGATTTTCCTTCTTCTTTGGTATGGTATATGCATAAACATACTTTAATGTATAACATTTCCCCCCAACTAACAATTCTATCATTACTGCCCTCCCAGGTTCTATAACTATCAAATCAAAATCTTCACATCAGTAAACCATCAAATCCAAAATCCTCACATCATTCACCTTCAAAAAAACTGCAACCCCCAAACATCTATTACCTCCAAAGATCCACATAATTTTACCAACCCACATCTTTTCCATATTAATCTATAACATACCCCTCCTACTAGCAAATCTAACACCATTGCCCTTCCAGGTTCTACGCCTATCAAATCCAACATCCTCGCATTATCCATCATTCACAATATTGCCACAGTACATCTATCTGCCCTAAAGCTCCATACAATTTTATCATCCCACATATTTTCCATCTTTCATCCTGACCTGGAAATGTGTAACAAAACAATAATATTCTGATTCTGCTTATTATATCACTCTAACACACATAACCTTCTCATATAAATTTATATACTATTTAAGTTGATATAAAGAATCCCAACATTTCCCTTTGCTTTCCTTTTTTTTTTTACTTTTGATGGGAAATCTACTTTTTTCAATCTTAACTCTTCCCCAATAAAAATTTTCTGACACATCTTTCTCCCTTGTACCTCCATTTTTTCTTCTGATTATCTCAATTTCCCTAAAGTCTCTAACTTATTTTCAGTGATTACCTCTTTTTTGTAATCCTATCTGTATATCTTCCAAACTCTCCTTATTAAATAATTCACCCTCAGTTTTGCTCTCTTCCACTTCTCCCACACCCTTGACTTGATCATCCACAATCTCCCATTTTCCTTCTCCAGTTTGCACCAACTCAACCTCTCCCTCCTTACATTCACACCAAAAGTGGTTGGCTTTTTTATCTTTTCTGCACTGCGCTTGACAAGCCTGTTTAGAAAACTCTATTTCCTCACTTCATTGACTTGAAAAAGTCTTTTAGCACATTCATTAATTAAGTGGGATGTATCCCCACAAATTTGGAGTTGCCCCCAATATCATAAAACATTCTTCTAACCTGAAATAAAAAGAATACTAGGCAAACACATTTTTTTTTCATTTTAAGTTTTCAGAATTAATTCACATTCCCATACCATGTTCCACACAATTCAATCATCTTTTATTTTTTTAATGCTCTTTACATGCTTCATTTTAAAAAGATCAACATCATTTTCCATAACTCATCAGTTATAAATTGTATGTACACTTTTTTTCAGAGCAACTGCAACCTTTGCCCTGAAATGCATAATCATTCCATGGATATTTATTCCTGTTTTTTTTATATATTCTTAAATATTTCTGCAATAGTTTCACAGTCTCAACTGTTACATCACAAAACGTGTCTTTACCTCATATAAATGAATGTACATCTGGTGCTTTAAATCCCATAGGAGTTATTATTTTCCCATATATGTAATATGTGCTAATGACAGTACCTTTTTAGATATATCCTTACCACAGGTTGTGGGACTCTTAACAAGGGATGCCCATCTGCCTTCCCTGTATATTCACCTGACCCAGAAGCTTCTGCACATGTCCTTTCCCTGCTTGCTAATTGCAAGCTGACTTCCTTACACTGCTGACTTCTGTAGGCATTTTCCTTCTGCCTTTCCAAATAAAAAAAGTGTTAAACATTACAACAACCCATGAGAGGGTTGAATCCTACCCTGAATCCGCCTTCTCCATTAATTTCAATAAGTGCTAAGTGTACAAGGACCTTGGCAGAATCTTTATCACTGTAACTTGTTTAATACCAATGTGCCTCCTTCTTTCCACTTGACAAAACAATTTCAGTTCCAAGGTCTCATTTCTCTTCACATCTTTCTTTTTCTAAATTTACAGCATTAGACAAAAATCTCTTCATTGGTAGCTGTCAGTGATTCACTCAATGTTGCCATCTTGCTTCCCTTCCCAGCAGCCACCATGCCATGATATAGGAAGCTGCCCAATAAGGGGGGTGCTTCATTATCATTTATGATTATTTTATACCATATTAAAAAAAACTTGAAAACAGTTATTTGCGTAGACATTTTTTTATATTCATGCTTAAAATTATTTACAGCTTATCAACACAAAAGAACTTAACTAAACAATTTTATTTCTTTCATTGTTTTTTTATACAGTTGCCTTCTATCGCTCCACTATTACTTCCATAACCATCTTTGTATTTCAGTTAATATATCATCCTCTTCCATTTTCTTGTCATATAACAAATTCTCAGATTTTTTACAGCACCCTTTTAGTCACAAACAGTACTAAATCCCATTTATCAATATCACATTTCTTTATTTTATCATACTTCCCAATATAATATCACATTCATATTTATACATTTAAATCCTTCCTATCTACATTCATCTATAAACTTTTCCCAGCATTCTTTGTTTTTGCATTTCAAAAAACATTTTTTTTTTATTTCTTCATCACTACAGTCAACACATTTTCTTTCTTCTGTCACCTTATATTTCATATTACCTTTCACTAGTCCACAAATATCTTCCACTTACTAAGAATTTTCAAAACTTTTTCTTATGTCTTTTAGTGCCCTTTTATCATCTTCAATTAATTCCTTCCATGGATACACCAAAAATATTTCTAAAATAATATTGTTCCATTATTTTCTTTTCCCACCAATCTAACATACTTTTAACTTCTGTACTTTCATTTTATTGTCATTCTTTTTTCCATCCTGCCCCTTTTTCCTTTCCCCATACAGCTGTTTATTTTCATATAACATCTTACCTGTCACTTCTTTTTGTCTTTATTTTACTTTTCTTATTACAGAAAATGAATGTATAGAAGCTAAATGCACCACTGGATGTTTTACATTTAAACTGCATTCTTCTCTTTTATTACAAATTACCTCTCTTCTCACTGGTTCAGCCTTAATACCCAAATGAAGCTAAAAAAACTCTAATAACTGTTTTCCATTTGAGTGGGAAATATATTCCCCCAAATGTGCTATTTTCCTGAAATACAAGTATTCATCATAGAAATCTTTTTCTGAAATGATAACTAAAAACATTTCCACCAAACTAACAATTTTTTTAACATTTTGTATTTGTTCCAGTATAAATCACTCTCCATTAACTTATTACATTTCCATACCCACTGAATGTCACTAAGACATCTTTATTTCATTTCTTGTACAATATATCCCATTTTTTATCCCACCAAATCCATTACATTTCATTTTTTAAACTACAAACCAGTTTTTTAACAGCTTTACAGTCCTTATTACCACCTCACTTATCCATACTTTGTGTTTTGTTATTAGAACGAATCATCTACATATGTCATACTTACTGGTATATAACATTTTCTTCCATCCCACATATTACCTCCCAGATTTCATACATACATGTCTATACTACTGCAACCATTGCTAATACAAATAAGAACATACCCATTGGGCATCCTTGTTTTACTTCTCTCTTAATTTGTATTTTTCCCCACCCATCCATTTATAAGGTCTACCATGAATTTTCATATTATTTCTTTATTACATTAATATTTTTCTCCTACAGCATATGCCTCTAAAATCTGCCACATTGCTTCATGGTTTGTTTTATCAATGGCTTTAGCTACACCGCAGTGTTATCAGTCTTCTTTATTTTCTTTCAGCATCATCTCTACCACTTCTTTCACTATAATTAACATTTCTTTCACCTCTCTTCATTTTATGCCATAAATCCATCTTCCTACTATTTACCTCATCCAATACTTTCACTACCCTTTTTCTAGTATTTTCACAAATATTTTATAGTCAGTATTCCCTAGTGTTACAGGCCTCCATTTTTTTATATCTTTTCTTTCATTTTTTCCATATAAATTGTATCACCAGACATCTTATTCCATTACACAGCCATTCATCCATTCACTTAAAAAAAAAAATTAAAAAAAAAATCTCTTTCATTTTTATTCATTTCCTTATAATACTCATAACATATACCATCCAATTCTGGCACTGATTTGTTCTTATCTTTTTTTATCATCTTCTATGTTTCTTCTAGTGTTATATCATTTTCTAAAAAAAAAGTCTTTACTTTTTTCAATTTTTTTTTTTACTTTCCGATTTTCTTGCCCATCCATTTCCTCTTTTTCATACACTTCCCTACAAAATTCTTTACCACATTTTTTGTTTGTATTTTATGTCTTATTTGCCATATAAGATAGCATCCAGCCTTCATTCTCTTACTTTTACTTCTTTCCTAAATGAGGGGACACCTTCCTTCTTTCCTTTCAGAAAAAATCTTTGCCAATGTAACACATCTTTACTTTTTCTCTATTCTTTTCATACATCTGTTTTTCTGTTTCTTTTATTTTTTACTTCCTTTTTCTATCTTGTTCTCATAATACCATAAAATGTTTTTATAGTTCATCGTATTTCTTTTTATTCTTCTTTCCACACCTAAATATATTTTTATACTTCTGCTTATACATTACCCACCACTGTGTCCAATTTTGATAACACTGTCTCATTATGTGATCTTTCCATAATATTTCTCTTATTTTTTTTTTTCATTTTAAACTCTGCAGTTAATTTCTTTATTCCTTTTCCCTCTTTTATTATTTTTATGTCCTCCCCTATTCTATCCCACACTGCTCTATGATTTGAAAATTCAACCATCTGTACTTCCTTATTGTTTCTTCCATGTCTTTAGAGTAAACTATATAATCAAAGCCTTAGAAATTCCCCTTTTAGATGGCTATCCTCTATTCTTTCCTGCTGTTAAACATTTATGTTATCAATTCATTTCACGTCTTAATATCCTGTGTTATTTTTTTCCCTTTGCTTTTGTCAGGTTACATTTAAAATCTCTTACCATCATTATTGACTTTCTTTCATATTACTATACGCATAAAACACTATTAATTGCATACATTTTTCTCATTCTCATATCACATATCTTTACCCTTCCTGGTAATACTGCCGCTGCTGTCTTTCGGCTTTTCCTGGTTAGGGGTCGCCACAGCGGAACTCTGGTCTGCTAATGATTGGCAGTAGATTCTTACGTGCCGAGTTGCCACCTCTGACACACAACCTTCAACGAAGGTACGCCCATTCATGCATGTCTCCACACAGAAGACGCTCTAACTGAGAATCGAACAGGACAACGTCTTACTGTGAGGCGACAACGCTTATCTAAAATTCTTATTTCTTAGTTTTTTATAAGAATTCCTATTCTAGAACATGTCTCATTTCTTTCTGACCAAACAATCTGCCTTACCACATACTGCATGTATTTCTCCTTTTTCTTCTTTGTTGGATCTGGTATCTTGCAAGCAAAAAAAGCATATATTTTTTAATTTGTTTTACACCATTCCAAGACCAAACCTATTTTGTTTCTGATGTAATTTGCATTTAATGCTAAATTTTCTATATCCACCTTTTCTTTTTTTTTTTTGTAAGTGTTTTATTTCCAGATCATACTTCTCTTTTCCTTCTAAGTCTCCCACCAATTGATTTTTCACTATCATGTTCTTCTCCTGTCTCCATTTCTACCACTTCTTCCTTTTTACTTTTTAAAATCTCAGATCTGTTCTATTCAAGTATATTAATAACCTTAATTTTTAACTATGTCTTTTCTAACTACCTCTTCATTGTTTAAACTTTCTTCACTGTCTCATTCCCCATACCATCTTCTCTTTCAACATCTTCTGTAGTAATATGTTCTACTGTTTGTCTTTCTTCTGAGCTTTCCTCTTCATCTATTGTCCTTTTCTAATATGGGACAGTAAAACCAAATTCTTTACATTTTTTCCAAAAAGCCATACTTCTTTGCTGTATGTCCCCTCTCTCACCATTAGCCACACCTTCATTATTTAAAGTTTTGTCCCAAATGATTTTCATCCTCAGAAAATAACATGCTTTGGTTGGACTCAATGCCTATAAAATCCTCTCTTACCATTCACCATTACTGCATTTGAAATATGTTGAATATTCCCATCCGTTGTTACCCCCACTTCCCAATCCTCAGCCCATACTTTTCTTTCATCACATTTTTTAACTTCATCGCTGAAAACACAAATTATTGAAAACTCATTTCACTGAATCTCATTTCAATAAACTGAACTTAGTATATATGGCACCGTATAGAGTACTGTAAAGCAAGTAAAAGGTATATGCCCTTTTCTCCACTGTAGGTTGATTTTGGAGTTAGTATATATAGTTTGGGGGTGTTTGCTTTATATTGTGTTTTACCAAAAACTTCAAAACAATACATTTTAAATAATAGACATGGATAGTTGCAACACCAATGACTAACTCTCTCCAGAAGACAATATATACTCAAAATAACTGGGGGGGCTATGTCCCCCACCCCCCAGTGTGGGTGGTTGTGCCTCCCACCCCCTAACTATATATACTAACTTCAGGATCACACTACAGTGGGAAAAAAGGCATATAACTTTTACTTGCCTTACAGTACCCTACACAGTGCCATATATACTAAACACAGTTCAGTGAAATTAGTTTTCAGCAATCTGAGTTTTCATTGAAGTTGTTGGGGTGAAATGAAATTCAGTGAAATGAGATTCAATGAAACAAATTATATATATATATATATATATATATATATATATATATATATATATATATATATATATATATGTATATATATATATAATATATATATATAAGTGTGTGTATGTGTGTGTATGTATATATATATATATATATATATATATATATATATATATATATATATATAAAACACATACACAGTAGACATAAAAAGTTTACAGACCCCTGTTAAAATGCCAGGTTTTTATAATATAAAAAATGAGACCACAATAAATCATTTCAAAACTTTTCCCACCTTTAATGTGACCTATAACCTGTACAATTCAATTGAAAAACAAACAAATCTATTAACAGAAAAATATAAAAAATAAAACAGTACAATAAGTTGGTTGCATAAGTGTGCACACCCTTAAACTAATACTTTGTTGAAGCACCTTTTGATTTATTTACAGGATTTAGTCTTTTTGGGTACACATCAGCCATCAGTTAGAGACTCTGATTAACCCCAAATAAAGTCCATCTGTCCTAGTAGGATTTTCCTGACATTTACTCAGTTGCCTGCTACAGCAAAAGCCATGGTTCGCAGAGAGATTACAAAGCATCAAAGGGATCTCATTGTTGAAAGGTATCAGTCAGGAGAAGGGTACAAACTAATTTCCACAGCATTGGATATACGATGGAACACAGTGAAGACAGTCATCAAAAAGTGGAGAAAATATGGGACAACTGTGATGTTGCAAAGAACTGGACGCCCCTCCAAAATTATGGAAGGATGAGACAAAAACTGGTCAGGAGGCTGCCAAGAGACCTACAGCAACAGTGAAGGAGCTGCAAGAATTTCTGCAAAGTCCTGGTTGTGTACTACATGTGACAATGATCTCCTGTATTCTCTATATGTCTGGGCTATGGGGTACGGTTGCAAGACGGAAGCCTTTTCTTACAAAGAAAAACATCCAGGCCCAGCTAAAATTTGCAAAACGTAAGGTACGTTTGGTGCAAAAACACTTTGCATCACCAAAAGAACAGCATCCCCATGGTGAAGCATGGTGTTGGCAGTATCATGCTTTGGGGTTGCTTTTCTTCAGCTGGAACTGGCACTTGAGTCAAGGTGGAGGGAATTATGAACAGTTCCAAATACCAGTCACTTTTGGCCCAAAACCTTCAGGCATCTGCTAGAAAGCTAAAATTGAAGAGGAATTTCACCTTTCAACACAACAATGACCCCAATCATACATCCAAATCAACAAAAGAATAGCTTCACCAGAAGAAAATTAAAGTTTAGGAATGGCCCAGCCAGAGTCCAGACCTAAATCCAATAGAACATATGTAGGGTGACCTGAACAGGGCTGTGCACAAGAGTTGCCCTCACAATCTGACAGATTTGGAGCACTTTTGCAAGGAGTGGGCAAATATTGCCAAGTCAAGATGTGCCATGCTGATAGACTCCTACCCAAGAAGACTGAATGCTGCAATTAAATCAAAAGGTGCTTCAACAAAGTATTAGTTTAAGGGTGTGAACACTTATGCAATCACCTTATTAAACGTTTTTTCCTTTTTATATTTTTTCCCCTAACAGATTTGTTTTTCATTTGAATTGTACAGGTTATAGGTCACATTAAAGGTGGGAGAAGTTTGGAGATGATTTATTGAGGTCTCATTTCTTATATCACAAAAACCTGGCATTTTAACAGGGGTGTATAAACTTTTTATATCCACTGTATATATATATATATATATATATATATATATATATATATATATATATATATATATATATATACACTCTTAAAAGTGACCTACCTAAACCACAAAGGCGTCTTAAATGTACCCTAAGAAAAAAGTACCTTCAGCCACCTCACAAACGCATAACTTATGCTGCACCCACCATGAAACATGCAACTCAACTCAAATGCCCATGTGGCAAACCTCCACACAATCCAACATCTTAGTCATAGGTGACTTCATATTGAGAAACCCTGATGTACCTCTCATCAGACTAAGTAAGGAGAGGGATGGAGTTAGCTGCTTATGGGTGCCAGGGTTTGCTACATCATGAATGCACAAAACACCTTGAGACATACCTCCCCAGACTATATAAAGAGAGATATGGTCAAGCTTTTGGAATTGGGCGGCACAGTGGTGCAGCGGTTAACGTTGTCACCTCACAGCAAGAGGTTCTCTGGTTCGATTCTCGGCTGGGGTGCCTTCTGTTTGGAGTTTGCATGTTCTCCCTGTGTTCGCGTGGGTTTCCTCCGGGTACTCCGGTTTCCTCCCACATTCCAAAGACATGCATCTGGAGAATTTCTCCCCGGGCCTCCGCTGAAAACAGGCTCTGTGGAACCTAGTTGGTCTATCCCGGTCAACAAATGTTAAATAAATAAAAAATAAATAAAATATGTGACCAAGGCAAGCGTGAACCTAGCCAAGAGCAGCATTTTACCATCCCAAGAATAATGCAGCAATAAAACTGGCTGAATTTCTGGTGTCATTCAAGGGGGTGGTCCCATATATATCTGCCTAGGATGAGATGGTAGACATTCCTAACTGTTTTCCAGGGATGGCTTGCACATATCTCCCCATGGCTTTCATATATATTGGCTAAAACCCTGTTCACCCATATAGTGCACTTTTTCGGCAATGGGAGTCTTCAAAAGCCTCCAACTTAACAAAACAGAATCTGGATAACAAAGTTATTGCTGCTCAACCCTAGAAACTTCAACAAGAAACTCCATTCCCTAGAGTCACTGAATATCCTGGAATGTATTGATATATGCATTGTCACAGAGATGTCATTCAAAAAACATTGAGAGCATCCTATCACTGCACAGTTTCAAAACCTACCATGAGTTCCAGCCACTGCACAAGACAAAAGCACTAAAAGAGTTTGTGTCTCTAGAGTCAAAATTCAAAATCTCACCTCCATATATGTTAGACAGGATAATGACCACCTTACCATTAACAAAACACCTTACCACATCATGGCTAACTATAGAACTCCTCTCTATGACCCCATTTTGCCCTTGCCTCCTGTCTGACTAGTATGAGTCCTTATGCATTAGGCCAAACATGATTCTCTTAGAGGATGTCAACTACCCCTCCATTACCTAGGAGACTTATATGATATGAGAGACTAGTTGCCATAATAGTTAAGGTCGTTTGCCTTACATGCACAGGGTGCAAGATTTCATCCTGATCTCTGGCTAATGTCTGTTTTGAATTTGCATGCTTTTCCTGTGTCTTGGTGAGGTTTCTCCCAACTTCAAAAAACATGCTGAGTGTTTTCATCTAAAACTCACACAAGAATGGAGCTATAGGCAACAGCACAGAATCTAGATGGTGCCCTATAGGGGAAGAGTTGTATAGACCAACTGCTTTAGGCATCTACTATGGTGTGCAGTATCCTCATGGAGAAAACATCACACACTGAAAGTTGTGGCAGGGCTAGCCACTCAGCAGTGTAAAGATATGGTTCTAGGTGATTCAGCCATGTTAATGGGCATGGGTATTTTTCTGAAGATAAGTGGGGTGAGGACCTGGCCTATTCCAACCTACTCCAGGGACCCATGCTAATGGTAGATGGGTGTGTGTTCCCCTAATGGTCACTGTGTGCCCCCCCATAAAGCCCAACAGATTTGGGTCAATAAGCCACTTGCTGGCCAATGTCCAGACACCCAGTTTGGGTTACCTGGGATAGCTCTGTTGAGGGAAAGCTGGATGTAAAACCAATCAGCCTGCAAAACATGAAATAAGAATTGCTACACTCAGTATAGGTTCACTGAGAGGATGCAACTTGGAAGTGGATGGTATGATGGTAAGGAGGAGACTGGTCATCCTATGTATCCAATGTATCCAAGAGATACGATGGAATGCCAGTGCAGCAAAGCCACTTGGCTTGGGATCCAGAGTCTACTACCCAGGATGAGGACAGGCTAGAAATAATGAAGGAACTGTGGTGAGGGAGAGGGTCTATGTTATATAAGCGAATGCACTGAATTGCAAATGCTATATAATCGACCCACAATCCCCAAAAACCCAAAATGTCGAACACATGGATCAGCGATTTTTTTCCCAGGGAAAAAAATTGCCGATCCATTAAAAAAAAAAAAAAAACGCAAAATAAAGTGGGGGGCTTCGCCCCACACACATACCCTACTTAAATATACCAACTCTGAGATTGCACCACAGTGGAGGAAACTCCCGAAAATGGCCCAGTACTTTTTTTCCATAGGAAAAAAAATCACTGTCCCGTGCTTTCGGTATTTTGCCATTTCGCGTAATGACGTTGACTAAACAGCGTTCGCAATTCATTGCATTCGCTAAAATAATAGGGACCTGAGGGAGAGGCTTCAGAAGGCAGTGAGGATGTCATCAGAATTAGTGATAGACTCATGGCATGCTTTGCCAGAGATGGCCTGCACCTGTCATCTCTGGGATTCCGGATACTGATTAAGGCTCTTGCCACCCCTATAGTGCCTTTTTTTAGGCAAGGTTCAAATGACAAATTCACCACCATAACAGATACAAGCAAGCAAAATCTGAGGGTAACGCTACTCAATGCTAGAAGTCTAAACCTCAAAATGCACTCACTTGAGGCACTCCTTAAAATGGAGAACATCAACATCTGTGCAGTGACAGAGACCTAGTTCAAGGCTCCAGAGAGCACTCCTGCATTACCAGGCTATAATTCATACCACACCTTTCGGCCACCTAACCTGGACCGAAACACTAAAGGTGGAGGTGTGTCCATATTCATTAAGGATATCCACACCTCCAGGCTAGTTGCTCAGCATAATGCATCTGAGATTATCCAAGTGCAACCAACTCTGGGTAAGACCGCAATCCAAATTGTAGCTTGCTGCAGATCCCCTACCATGCCCCCAGGATTCCCACTCCTCATTTCTTGATACACTGGAAAATATTAGGGTACGACCCAACACCCTAATAATGGGCAATTTCAACTACCCCACCATTAACTGGGAAAACTACTCACGTACCACCTCTTTTGCTCAATGTTTTCTGGAATTCATAAATTCCAGTGACTGGGATCAACTTATCCACACCCCCACCAGGGGCAGCAGTATCCTAGACCTGGTCATTACCAACAAGGGCGACTGGTGTTCCACACCAGAGGTCAACTCCTCCTTGGTCAGATCTGACCACAAGCTAATCACCCTAGACATCCACATCCGTCCCTCACCCTCCATTAGGGAAACCACCGTAAAAAAATTCTCCAAAGCCAACTTCACGCTTGTTAAGATAGAAGTGGCAAACTTCACAACACCCATGCAGATGGACAATAGAGGTACGACTGTTGAATCTTACACAAATGCACTTTATAAGCACTTACACGAGTGCATGGATCGTGTTATCCCTAACAGAACCAAGATGCTATCCTTCAAAAAAAGGAAGCCAGTCTGGTGATCCCCTGCCATAAACAAACTCTACAACAGAAGAAAGAAACTATTGCAAAAAAGAGTAAAATCCCATTATTGGAGGAACTCCCTGATCAGCCTCAGTAAGAAGCTGAGATCCCTCATAAAATCCTCCAAAGCTAGTTACAAAAACAAAATCGCCACTGATTCTAAAGACAACCAGAAAGCATTCTATAGCTATGTCAGGAATCTCAATGGCAACACTCAAATCTGCTCTGAGTTACAGCACAATGGCACTAAATATACAGAACCAACTGATATTGACAACATCCTGGCAGATAGGTTCAGTACTAACTTTATGCCCCCTCTCACCCTCTAAAGGGCCCATCTTTATACCGGAAGAATGCAAAGTTCCTGTTATCACGGCTGCACAGGTAAAAAAAACACTCTCCAAAGCCAAGAACACAGCATCCATGAGACCTGACAACATCCCAGGCTGCGTTCTACATGAACTACAGAATGAACTGGCACCCCACCTAAGTACCATATTCAATCATAGCCTCATCTCAGGCTTTGTGCCCACTGAATGGTGCACAGTGACGGTTATCCCACTCCACAAAGGGGTAGCCACCACGGACCCTGGGAACCCATTAGCCTGACGAGCCTGGTCTGCAAGGCCATGGAATGTATCATCATGGAACTTATAAACAAAGACATTGGTAATTTTCAAACTCTGGATCCCACCCACTTTGGGTTTGTAAAAGGCAGATCATGTCTCCTAAACCTGATAGACTTCTTTGAAGCAATCACCAAAGCTGTAGATGAGGGTAAGGTGGTTCACACAGCCTAGCTAGACCTTGCCAAGGCTTTCAACATCATTTCCCACTCTGGAATTATAGATAAACCCACTAAACTAGGTATAAATCCCTGTGTCACTGAATGGGTTGCCAACTGGCTCACTGACAGAACCCACACTGTGAAAGTAGCAGACTCCAAATCTGACTTCAGACCAGTAACAAGTAGAGTAGCACAGGGTTCAGTCCTGGGTACTCTCCTGTTTGGTATCTACTTCTCTGAAGTACAGGCTAACACAAAAGGTCGTTGGCTAATGAAGTTCACAGATGAGTGCAAACTAGGAGCCATAATCAAAACTCCTAATGATGTGGACATCCTACAAAAGGGCCTCACTGAGACAGATGCCTGGTGTCAAAGCCATGGTCTCAAGCTCAATGCCAAAAAGTGCATTGTCATCCTCTTTAGTAAAAACTCTGTACCCATGAACTACCACATAGGCGGTAGTCTACTTAACACTGAAAGTATGATAAGAGACCTTGGGACACAGGTGGACAGTAGTCTCTCCTTTGATAATCCCATCGCCACAGTAGTCAGGAAATCCTTCTACATGGCACACCTCATCACAAAAGGTTTCTCATCCAGGAAAAAAGAGGTCATTGTTCCCCTCTACTCATCACTCATTAGACCTATTATAGAGTACAATGCCCCTTTTGATTTGTTCCTCACAAGACATCTACAACAACTGGAAAGGCCGCAGAAATACCTCACAGAGGATTACCAGCCTCCGACAGATGCCCTAAGCAGACCATCTCAAAAACCTGCAGCTTTACTCAGTTGCATATCGCCTACTCAGAGGTGATCTTTGCCTAACATACAAAGCTATGTCAAACTCACAGCTGTTGGACATGCTCCGCTTAAAGAAATCCCAATTTCTCTGAGCTACACGCTCTAGGGACCTAAACCTTGTCACCACAATAAATAGAACATGCTGGAGGGATAGATTCCTGTCCCAGAGACTTCCCATACTCTGGAACAAACTACCTATCTATATCACACAAAGGTCCTCATTATCACTCTTCAAGAAAAATCTTGATGACTGGATGGGAAATAGGAAATTCATCCTGGGGATCACGTCTGTGGCTCTGCTCAACAGGGGCACAGAAAAATAATTTTCTTGGACGGCGAAAGCCAGGGTACCTTTTTGGCTAGGTTTGTATAGGCCCTAGGGCCAATAGCCTAGTACCTACCTATGAACCTAATGATAGGACAGCATGCATAATCTTAGTATATGCCTCACAGCAGAACTGTGATAATGAGGAAAAGAGTGCAGTCAGACAGCAGAAGCAGGATCTACTACATAAAGCAGGACAACATGAATTGGTTTTGATAATGGGTGACCTGAATACACATATATGGTCAGACAGAATAGAATACGAGGACTGCCTGGATTCACATGGGTGGGGCAACAGGAATAAAGGAGAAGTCCTTCTAAACTTCTGTCTGGCAAATGGCTGGATAACAGTTAACACATGGTTTAGAAAGACAGTCACAAGATCACATACAAGAGTAGCCAACATGTAACTTAGGTAGACTTCTACCTGGTAAGGAAAGGGCACTGGGGTAGCATCAGCAATTGCAAAGTTATCCTCAGTAAAACAGTCATCCCACAGCATAAACCACTATTTGCCACAATCAGCTCCAAGCAGTGGTCAGATAAGCCTCTAACGTCAACAGAGACCAGGCTAAAGACTTGGAAGATGACTGGAGAGAAAGCACAACAGTTCAAGGAATTACTCAGGGCTGTACCACCTCAAGAACAGAAGGAGACTGGTGGACTTCAAAAAGAATGGCAGCACTTCAGTACAGCATGTGTGAGGACTATAGAACAGATATGTAGCTGAGCCAGGTATGAAAATAAGGTACATAAGGAAAGCTGGTGGTGGAATGCAGAAGTCCAGAAAGTCATCAAAACAAAGAAAGAGTGCAGGAAAAAGTGGGAGATAGAAAAGACGGACCAGGCTAGAAAGGAGTACCGCTTGGCTAACAAAGAGGCTAAGAAAAGAGTTGCAGGAGCAAAGAATAAGGCATCAGAGACACTCTACCAGCGTCTGGGAAGTGACTCAGTAGATAGCACAAATAAATTATATCAGATGGAAGGCAAAGATAGAAAAATAAAGAAAACAGTCTGATACCCTTTGTAATGATATGAGGTAGTGCCAGCTATGCCAGAGAGTAGGGCAGTGCATGTATAACATATGCCAGCATAACTAGCTGGAGTTTTGTAAAGAATTTTATGTCACTTGAATATCAAACTGATTTGTACAGATGCTTGTGTTAAAAATGTATCAACAGTGGGTCCTGCTTTACAAAAAAGAAATATACACGTATGTCAGACTGCATTTTAACTCATTCCCTCTAGTACAGCTCTTTTGAGTGTATACCTTTAACTCCCAGTGGGTGTGGTTTTAGCCTTTAAAAAATGAAGTTATCACCTTACAGTTCTAGCAAATACTCATTGACAGAGGTCATATATCAATACAACTGTGTTTGCCATTATATATGCTTCAAGAAAAAATATTCTGATACTGTGTATGTAGCATGGTTTTGGAATTAATGCAAATATGAACAGGCAATATTTGATGCCTAGAGGCGCAGTAGGAGGTAACGGCAAAAACTCCTGGAGACGTCACTCAGCTATAATGAGTTAAGTGACAAAATGTATACATGTTAACAGAGGATACTGGAAGGGAACGGGTTAAGCTCACCTTGGCTAACCTTAAGAAAAACAGCCTGAAATGAAATGACTTGGTTTAGGCCATAAAGATTTTATCTTGCAGGCCTGAATGCAGCCAGGGATGCAATGTCCTGGCTGGGATCCTGCTCTTATTGTCCTTAGTGGTGAACTATTTGCTACCCTGGGGTGCCAGAGAATGGCGGGTTAGTCTGTGCAGGAAGGATGAAAGGGGTGGAATTGTTTTTACAGTCTCCAGATCCTGAAATAAACATTAGCAAGGTTCTAGATGTGTATTGTGAAACATCTGTGCCAGATCCTGGCTCAGCTTCTAGTCAGGAGGTAGTGTGGAAACCACAGCATCAGAGGATCAGATGTGATGTCATTCTGTATCCAGCACTGAAATTATATTTAGATACTAGCAAGAGATGTGACAAATCACACTCAGCACTATATTTTGGAACTGACAAGACTGCTCACCCACTTCATCTTGCCTTGCTTTAGTAATTAACTTAACTAGGGAACAGTAATTCTTCAGTCAGTTAGGAAAATATAGTGAGAATAGCTAAAAGTATTGTTTTTCTCCATCTGTCTGAGTCTTTCCATTGGTGTTATTTTTTTATATTTCCTGTGAACTGAAACTCAGGTGTTTATTGTAAATAGATACTCAGTATTCTCATATTTTGTTTACTTATTATTAAATATATCTAACCCTTTCATTGTGGCTGGTCTTTTAGAAAATATTTTAACCCTTGCATTTATTTAGTTGCACAGTAGCATCATGCTCCTGAAAGCCTTGCTGATTGGTTAACATTACTATTTGCATAAGTATTAATTTTAATATGAGTAATTGGGTACCCTGGTAACAGCTTTAAAGTAGCTGGCTGGTGGCAGTGAATCTACCTTATAATCTTGGTGGAGGTGGCATAGTGGGTAAATCTGTACCAGCTTTCCCCAAATGTGTGTGTGTGTGAAAATCAAATCTCAAAGAGTGTGTGTGTGTCAGCCACTTGGAACAGGGACACACAGCACTGATTTCTGCAGAAAGAAATGTAGAGTCTTACTTGGAACCTGGAGAGGAAGTCCAGCCCCAGGACTGGAGTGTGCTCCCTGTGTGCTCTTAAGGGAAATTGTACTTGGTGCAGAAAGCTGCATCTGAAAATACTGTTCTTTCAGTGAACGCTCCCCACTGGTGTCAGTGGTGAGGATTGAGGCTCCTTGATTACTGACCCAGAGAAGGGACGTCACACCCTTCATAATGGATGCCAGCAACAACTAGCTCACCAGTCCACAATCCTACATAAGTTGTACTACCGAAGACTGAGCCTTCAATGAGAGAAGAGGAGAAGCCCAGCATAGAAGAAGTAAGAACAGCACTAGAGAAAATGAAGTCAAGGGAAGCAGCAGGCTTAGATGAGGTCACAGCAGATATGATAAAGATGTTGGGTAAGATAGGGGAGAAATGGCTCCTGAGGGTACTCATATCAGTATGGAGAGAAAGGCTTATCCCACATGATTGGAGAATAAGCCTATTACTGCCAGTGTTCAAGAATAAAGGGGACATTCACAACTGTGGGCAGAGGTATCAACCTCTTGTCACATTGCCTGAAAGTTTTTGAGAGTGTGATTGATAAATGAAAATGCAGAGTAGTAGAAAGAATGCAAAATGGAAGGCACATGGTTTGAAACTGAGTACTAATTAGACAGTTATAATGGCAGCAAACAGGGAAATCAGAAGAAGCTAAGAACTGAGACAGAAGGTAAAATAGTGGAACAGGTTTAAAGCTTCAAGTATCTGAGGGGGAGGTTGAGGAGAAGGGAAGTCTGAATGAGGAGTTCAAAGCTAGAATCAGAGGGGCTGCAGCCAACTGGCACAGAGTGTCAGGTGTAGTGTATGACAAAAGAATGCCAAAGAAGCTTTAAGTAAGGTGTACAAAACAGTGATGTGACCAGTACTACTGCATGGTGGAGAAACTTGGGCAGTAAAGGCAGAGCAGTTGAGGAAGCTAGAGGTGACGGAGATAAAGTGCCTTAAATGGGTGGTAGGATACACATTGTGGGACAGAAGAAATGAGGACATCAGGGCAGAAGCCAAAGTAGCTCCAACTGCAGAAAAGGTCAAAGAGATCAGATTATCGTGGTTTAGGTTCATGTTCAGAAAAGCAGAAGACAATCTGAGACAGACAAGAGGAAGGAATGAGGAAATGAGGGCATCCAGCAAAAAGGTGTATGGATTGTGTGATAAAAAACATGTAACAATCAGGCATTAGGGTTGAAGAAGGTAGGAGAGTGGCATTGAATAGAGAGAGATGGCAGCAGTTGACATGACACCCCGACCCCATGTAGAAAATGGGATAAAAGGATGATGATGATGATGATGATGATGGTTATACATCCCCTAAAATGCATGGCCTAGGATTTCTGGACTTCATAAATGCTTACTGTCTGGACCAGTTAGTCTGCATCTCAACTAGGGGAGATAAAATCCTGGACTTGTCCTCACCAATATGAGACAGCTCTGTTCCTCACCACTTCTAATTTCCTTCCTATTCAAGTCAGGCCATAAAGCAGTCACATTCACTGTACGACTGAAGCCAAAAGCATCTTCGAGTACCTCAGTATTCAAAGATTATGCAAAGGCTAACCTAGTAAAACTGAGTGATCACCTGGCTAACTTCAACATCGCCCTTCAATCTAATGACCTCACAACATATGTAAATCCTTTACCACCAAATTCTGTGCTCTTGCAAATAGCTGAATGGATGTACCAAAGACATGCATCTGGAGCGTTTCTCCCCGGGCCTCTGCTGAAAATAGGCTCTGTCCTAGTTGGACTTTCCCAGTCAACAAATGTTAAATAAATAAATAATGTACCTGTCCCTCTCTGAAGTAAATAAAATACCAAAATTAAAAATAAACTCTTATGGTGGAACCCAAATATAAACAGGTTCTACAATAAAGAAAAATCTTAACCGCATGCAATAATAAATGTAACTTCCAAGATGTCAACAACTCTGTTGCTAACCTTAACAAGGAACTCTGGTCCCTGATCAAATCAACCAAAGCTGGATATGAGGCAAAAATAACCAACTATGCAAAAGTCCCAAAAGACAGCCATAATGTTTTCTTTAACTGTATTACAAACCTCAGAAACAATGCCTACCACTGCAAAGACCTAATAGTGGATATTACCTACTCAGACCCTGAGGACATAGTCTATCTACTAGCAGATAAATTTAACTCTAACTTCACCCCACTCTCACCCCTACATTCTCAAATCACATACCCACATCTACACTACCCCATTAAATATTCCAAGAACAAGTCCTCAAAGTAATTTCCAAGGCCAAGAACCCTGGTTCTGTGTGATTAGATTACATACCAGTCAACCTATTCTCTAGCCTGAAACAGGACCTTTCAAATCCCCTAGATAGGTTATTTAACATCAGCCTCCAAACAGGCTTTGTGCAGGATGAAAGTAGGAAAGCAGCAGTCATCCCCTGCACAAAGGTTGGATGTCAAGAGAACCAGGTAATTATAAATCTTTAAGTCTGGCCAGCCTCATCCTAAAAGCTACGAAGTGCATTATTATAGAAATAATAAATAAGGGCATAGGTAATCTATCAGGTCTTGACTTAACCAGTTTGGTTTCATCAAGGGTAGATCCTGCCTGTTTAACCTGGGCAACTTCTTTGAAAAGGTTACTGAAACATTGCATGTCAGCAAATTGGTACAAACCACATTTCTAGCCCTCTGCAATTGAGTTTGACACCATCCCACACTTGAGTATTGTTGATAAACATATCTCCACATCTGTACTGTCATGTGTACTCTCCATGACATGTCCCAGCATCCCTGTTGTCCGGCGTACTCCCCATGACATATCCCAGCATCCCTGTTGTCAGGTCAGTTCTTCCCACAACATGTCCCAGCATCCCTGTAGTCATGTCAGTACTCTGCATGACATGTCCCAGCATCCCTGTTGTCAGGTCAGTGCTCCCCTTCTAACTTGGAGAAGGTTGCATATATACAGATGATTATGACTCCTAAACTCCCAAAGATCCATTCCTCTGCTAACTGTCTCTCTGTCACTCGGTTCACTCTCAAAGCCAAATTGCCAATAAATCAAGTAGCAGAACACCAGCAAATATAAACATAGTCACATACTCAAAACCAGTAAAGTGATCTTCACAAGAACCCCTTTGATTGTAAACATTCACAAGATTACTTACCTATTTCTGTTGCCACCTGTTTCAGCTTCTCCAGTGAACGACTAATAAGAACCACATTCAAACCTCTCTTTGCCAGCTGCAAACACAAAGGGATACGTGATTAATGGTTTCACTGTATCTTTGTTTTACTTTTAATACTCTACATCTCAGTCTGCTGTATTTCAGTCTAAGTCAACTTCCTAGTCTGGGAACAGTATGTCCAGCAATTAAAAATGTCAGCGGCTAGTACTGCCTTCATTTCTCTTCCACAACCAGCTTCAAAGTTTAAATAAGTGTGCATAAGTCTAGTATCACAGGCACATTTTATTCATCCTGTGTCAGCCACAACATTCATACAGGACAGAAAAGAACTGCCCAGACACCAGCAATCTTCTAATCAGTTCATCACTTTCTAAAAGTACTTAGCAATGAAGGGATTATAGGGGCTGATTTTCTTCCCAGTTACACAGAAGTCATGGCTCACACGTCAGAATGAGAGCTCTATATAGAGAACCTTGTTAGCTAAGTCAGTTACAGCTGCAGTTAGCTCATCTACTTCAGTTATAATGCCACTTACTATCTGCTTGGAAAACCTTCACTATGAAGGAAAGTTCTGCCCTCTTAGGTACCCGCCATTTTCTTTGCCAGTTCTTCTGTGTTTGAGACATGAGTTCCTGTCACCAGAAATATTATTTGAATCATGTCTGCTATACATCAGGAGATCACATCTAAGGATGTTGCAGAAGCTTAATAAGAGTAAATGTAGTTTTCTCTGACTTGCATCCCACAGAGGATTTCAGATACAAATCTGTGCTGGGCGTAGGTTACCTATAAGATATGCTTGAAGCCAAATTCATTATTGTTCTTATTGTCATGCTGTTCTTCATGTTACAAGTTACTCATTTCTGCCTCATGCATTGCTTCCCAAGATGTCAAACCATGCAAATAAAGCATAATGAATTGCAATATGTCAGTGTTATGTATGTATACAAGGTCAATGTTTTTAGTCTCTCATAATCCTAAATGCACACCACGATTTGGAATTTTGTTTGCATGTGCTGTTCAATATAATTGCAAATGTTGATGAAGATGGTTGCGTGCAGTCTGTCTCTCACTTGTTAAATGAGCAAACTGACACATCAAATGCTAAATGGTGTCAAAAGTAACTGAAAGTAAGTCATTGTCTTTCATTTTAAAAATGGTACAACTCCAGCCACTATGAAATCTTTTTGCACAGGGTAATTTTTCTGAGACCTGGAAATTGAGGACCAGAAATTTAGTGTACTTCTGTCTGAAAACCGAATATCTGAGAAGTCTTAAAGAATAAAATGTGCATCATGTTTCCATGCCACACAAGAAATACTAAAAGTTTACAATGCTTATGAAGTTTAAGAGATAAAAAGTGGGTACTGCTGAAACGAGAAAGAAGTTTGAGTCCCTGTGAAATGAGAACAAAACTAATAAATCTGCTTACAGTTACACTGTTGACTCAAAGGTCTAAGAGAAAGACTGAATTTGAGTTACATGACTCATTAGTACAATAAATAATCTCATGTGGTGTCAGAAATGATAATGTGAGGAGCAAAAGCCAATGTCAAATAAAGCGAGTGGTGTGTGCCAAGCAAGTGAAACAACTTCATGACAGTAGAGCTCTCAATGAGTAGCAAGAATGGTTTTCTTTTTAAGCCCTGTTTCTTAGGTGTGCTACAAAGAGCCATATGGGTGGGATATTATAGTGCAGCCTAGGTTTGGAGAATGTCCAGTTTATAAATATGAGGGCTGCATCTTTGTAGAGGTTTTCCTTTAGAACTTAAGTGACAGTGATCCCCAGTGTGCACTGGAACAGTTTGTGGTGTGTGTGAAGTAACTGGGAAGAAAATCAGCCCTTATAACTCCTTAGCTGCTAAACACTTTCAGAAAGTCTGTCCCCAGAATACTGCTTGTTTTGCTTTTTATATATAAAAATCTTTGACTCCAAGATGGTTGATGTTTCATGATTTTTTTTTAGAGAATAGTACTGATATGTAACATACATTCTAGGCCCTTAAAGACAAGGGTACAGCTGCATCTTAAATTTTAATGGAAAAAAATCAAAAATGTAAATGCCCTTTTTATATATCAAAATATACAATAAATAAGTATTTAGAAAACACACTAAATCTGAAATCACACCAGCATTATACATTCATATTTTTGATAGAAGCGCACTAGTTGTATGATTCAGATGTATACTCAGCTATAAAAACACTTAGCTGACTGTCCCAGCTGTAAAGATACAAGCAAATAATTTCATCTTCATGTGATATAGATGACAACACTAAACATGGGGGGGGGGGGGGGGGGTCATACATCCAGTGACAAAAACATTTGTATTCAGGAGAATTACATAGGACGTTTACTTCTACTATATTAACAACTCAGTACATAAGTATTCTGGGCTATTATTGCACTCAGTACATTTGACACAACATCCACATGGAAACTGAGTAAAATGTAAAATATCACACTATGGCAGTAAAGGCATATGAATTAAAGCCTCTGGTGCCCACCTGTGAAAGGCTATATCTTAATCATAGTTTCATATTTCATTACAAACTTATAAGTAATAGACTACTGTACTACAAAATGCAGTTAAGACTGCTATTCTAACTTCTGGAAGACCACTGCAG
The DNA here is from genome assembly GCF_019279795.1 of Protopterus annectens. Lineage (NCBI taxonomy): Eukaryota > Metazoa > Chordata > Ceratodontiformes > Protopteridae > Protopterus > Protopterus annectens. The sequence continues at coordinate 484,100,995 of NC_056739.1, forward strand.
CATACCTCTTAATTTCATCCTTCTGCTTTCACCATTAGAATGGTATTGTTGTCATAGCTGGGTACACCTGAAAAATATTTTTCCTGGTGAAATATATAGACTTTTTACTTCTGATCTAATGATAACTCAGAACAGCAGTGTTCTGGGTCATTACTGTGTTCTCCATAGTCAGCAAAACTTACAAAAACTTCCACTGGGAAAAGGTATAAAGCAAAATGTCAGACTGAAAGTGATCACATATGTATCTAGCACCTGTGTACCTGTATTTAAAAGGCAACATTTCAATCCTCGTTTGAGATTTCATTACGATCAACTATTAAAATGCTTTAGATTCCTATTCTATCTTTAGCATTAGTTGCTCAAACACTTGACGTATTTGAAACAAATATGGAAAAAAATGGAGAATTTTACTTCCTATGCAATGATAACTCAGTACAGAAGCATATTCAAGACCACTGTTGCACTCTGCATACTGAACAGAGTATAATGCAGAATGTCACACTGAGACATGAAAGCTATTCAGACCAAAATCTATGGTGCCTGCCTAAAAGACTATTGCTCAGGCCCATTTCATATTTCATTATGAAACTATAATGTGCTACAAAATGCACCCAATACTCCTATTCTATCCTGAAGACCTTCAGTGCAGCTCAACAGAGAACTTGAGCCAACCATCTTAGCTGAAGAAACTTGTAACCTTATAGTGATGACATTTACAAATGAAGCAAATACATTTTTCTAATGAAATATATCTTAGTATACGTGTATGTTGGGCATTATTTTCATCCTTCCTTTGCTAGCTACATATAAGTGGCTACATGTCAGTTTTCCTAAGGAAGCTTACAGTGCAAATTTCTAAGGATTCTAATAAGATCTGTGCATGTAAAACACACTCAGGCGTGACATTGCACTTCCAAGGATTTCATTGCATCGCAATCCAAATTTTCTTACTGACATGTCAGTAGATTGAGTTTCTACCTCCCTTTAAATGCAATAACATAAATGTGCTTTGGCTGGAGAAATGAAAAAAGAATGCTTTTTAATGCTGGTTTAATGAGGACTAAGTATGCATATATTTTAGACACCAGTTTCAATCAGACTTGTAAGCAATGGTCAAATTGTTCCAGGTGGAAACTAGGCACAATGCTAGACTGTGCCAACAAAAGCATTCTGATATGCCAGATTTGCTAACTGTAAGTAAGAGTCCATATGTCAGTTCCCTATAAAATACTTTACACTAACAGATTTGGGGAATTGTAAAACGATACATGGGTACATAACACACTCAAGAATGTCTTCCCTAAGGATTTCATTGCACCTTAAGCCTGATTTACATGATAATGTAGTACCTTCAAGAGTAGATGAGAGTGTACACCTCATCCTATATATTAGTAACAGAAATGTTCCTTTATGTGATAAAATACAATTATTTTTTTTTTTACTTCTGATAATGCAATAAAGACAAATTCTGGATATGGGCTGCAATCTTCCACCTTGATCAGAATTTGTATGCGCACACCTAATGGAAATTGAACATAACACAGTTTAGCAGCCTAGAACATTCTAATGGCCATATAGGCTTACTGATGGAGACTGTCACTATACAATTATATCTGTGAGCACTTTGACATTTTCTAGCAATGTTTTTCAGACAACAAATCTCAATATTCAGTTTTAAACTGTAGTTAGGCTGCATTTTAGATGCAATGATAAATGGACAGCTGCATTCTGAATTTCTAAGTTCAAATTACAATTCCAGTAATGGTCTCTCTGTGTTTTTTTTTCCTGTAATAGCATTTCATTGGTAGAAAATGTTACTTTCAGAAGCACACAAATAACAGTTTTCATTTTTCTGGTGCAAAAGCAGAATATTTTGATAATTTTATATATATGTATTAACGTCTTTGAGAAAAACTAAACATGTTCATATTTGTTGTGGAATGAATCAAAAACATCTGCATTAAGGAGGCTGAAAAATTATAAAGCAGCAACTCAAACGACAAAGCATGGACTGTGTCTTTGGTGTGATTTTTTAAAAATAAAACTTAGTTTCTGCTCCGTTTGCACATAGTGTCTTGGTGCACAGTGTTTCCCTTATGAGAGGATATACCACCAGCTGACTGTGTTATCTCATGAATATAATATTCATGTTGCTTTTTGACAGATATTGTCCTTTCAGCAAACTCTAAAAGTAATCATTCAAAAGTGATCCTCTAACTGCCCATTGTTTTTATATATCACCTGCCTTAAACAGTGGTAGCCACCACATTATGTACACTTCATATGCTTCAGTGAGAAGAAAATGAACATAACAGCCAGAGTAATACATTTCAACTTGCTGCCTCCCCAGCACATGCTCTGTCTCCCTAACAAGATATAGCATGTTTCACAGTAATCATGTAAATTCCCTGTGCTTTCATTTATAGCATGCCTCCTCACACTTACCCTTAAATTACAGCTATGTTTAGTATACATCTATGGTTTTAATTTATGAGGGGAGAGAAACATTGATTAGAGTAAAATACTTCATTTTGTTTGCTCTCAGACATATATACATATCCTTCTCCCCCTAAACTAGTTGCATCAGTAACTGATTTGCATGAATATGTAACTGCCTTCTGATTTCATACTCAGCCTCACAACCAACATAAAATAACCACCTTTTGTGCACATTTGTGATGTGAAATTGTGAAAATGTGAAAGGTCTAGTGGCCTCAGTAATGAATTTCCTTTTTGTTTATAGAGATATACACTACTGCTTACTGCCCTACATTTTCACACACATACCCTGTCAAACTACCTTCCCCCCAAAAGATAACTACCTTTTTTGTACCCCTGTAATATTAAAGTTGCAATTAAAGTGAAATAACAAATGATCATGGAAAGATTATAACTTGTAGTTCATAGGCATTATACACTGTCACCTCCCTCACCAAGCGACAGCAATTATCACTTTATTATGATCATCTAATTGTTCTTTTTTCCCTCAGGAGACTACCTCCCAAAACAGATAGCCATTTCTGACTGTTGCCTGTCATATTTGATTGAACCAAATTATTAGAGTATTGTTTTTCCTAAGACTGAGAACAAGAGGCACAAATTTAGCATAAACAACCATTTATTTTCCGCTTTCGTCATTAGACTTCATCAAAAAACAATACATTCAACAGTAAAAAACTTTCAGTTTAAAAATATCTATAAGGCAGTAGAAAGTACATCTTCATCCCACAATTAAATTACATCACAAACTCAACTATTAAAACCATACACTTCTATTAAAAACATATTTGTTCAAGTGAACCCTGTGGTTCTTTAAGAAACACTTGATGTTAACTACATCATCCTACCCTGGTGCTTTGTCAGAGTTTAACCTGATCTGCCACAGTGCTTTTTTTTGTTCCAAATCTGTCTTAAATCCCCACCCCACTGTTGCCCGCCCCACTGTAGATTTGATCTGGGACCCTCCCCCAGTCCCATCTCTTTACCATATTCTACCTAATAAACTCTTTCTGCACTTGCTTTTAGTCCTTTTTAATTGAATTGCATTTTTTAAACTGTGTTTGGTCTAATATTGCTACATACTCAAGTGTGCTAGCTTACACTGCATGTGAATTGTTTTTACTACTGTTTTTGCTACTTTTCTGTAAAAAAACAAACAAACTGTAAGCCTGTTTCCTACCTTTCCTGTAACTAGTGTTCCAGATACAGATTTGCTGTATCCAGGACTGTATGTAAGCTTCTGAGCCCCCAAGCCTTTCTGTGTTGGAGGGAAGCCTTCTAGCTTATCAGTGGGAGTGGTAAGCACTAGGTAACCTGTCTACCACATAAGGAGTGGTTCTGGCCCAGAAATTGTAGTTATTGGCCGTTTGGGCAATCTTCCATCTCTCTCAACTTTCTGATTTGAAAGCCTGCATTTGCACTTGTTTCTGTCCTGTAACTCTTCTAGTGCAGATACAGATTCTTAGTTTTAGCACTTAAATTTGCTTATTCATGCTCAGCAATTGTTCAGAACTTGTAAGCACTAAATAAGCTACTAATTACTATAGCACTCAGTCTTCTTCATTACATAGAGGAAAACAGTTTTTGTACTTACTTTTCTCACTGGATTAGAGAAAAACAGCTCTTGTACTCACTTTCCTCACTTATCTAGAGGAAAATTGTTTTTTTATTCAGGCATGTCCAAGGGTCAGCTCCCGGTGTTCTCTCCTGTCTATCTGATGAATCTGGACATCTTGAGACAATGTAGAAATTGGCTCATGTACACAGACAACCCTCTCCTACTACCACCCAACACTACAACCTGTGAGAGATACACTTATCCAGCCAAACTGGAGGTAAAGCTCTCTCCAACCAAGACTGAACTTGACAGTCATGAGGAGAAGGTAGACATTTGCACCACACCACACTAATCACATAGTCGCACTAAATCTACACCACCAAAATCCACACATAGTAACACAAAAACATTCGCGGAGGCTCTCAATAATAATCTCCCTAAGCAACAGAGACCTCCAAAGCAGAAATGCAAGCAACCTCCATCCCCCAACACAACCCAAATGGCACATAGCCCACAGACTCAGTGTGCCACTCAACCACAGCCAATAAGGCAGAACAATGTACCCAACACACTAGTCATAAGTGACTCTATAGTCAGGCACACTGATGTCGCACTCACCAGGCTAAACAAGGAGAAGGTTACTGTCAGCTGCCTGTCGGGTGCCAGGATCCGCCACATAACCCACGCACTCAGGTCACTCCACAACAAGTACAAATATGACTCTGTCATTGTCCATGTTGGAGTGAATGACCTGAGATGTACCTCCCTAGACTACATGACAAGACACATGGAAGAGCTCTCCGATCTTGTAGCCCAGGCAGGTATGACCCTAACCCTGAGTAGCATTCTGCCATCACCCAGAATAATACCGCAGTACAAGGACAAAATGATTGACTTCAACAATTGGCTAAGCTTCTGGTGTCATTCTATGGGGATCCAGTATATGTCTGCTTGGGATGACATGGTCGACAGACCACGATGCTTTGCCATAGATGGCCTGCACCTGTCGCCCCTGGGATTCCGGATACTGGCTAAGGCTCTTGCTGCCCCTTTAGTGCCTTTTTTAGGCATGGTTCAAATAACAAATTCACCACTGTAACAGGAACAGGCAAGCAAAAAACTGAGGGTAATGCTACTCAATGCTAGAAGTCTAAATCTCAACATGCACTCACTCGCGGCACTCCTTAAAATGGAGAACATTGATATCTGTGCAGTGACTGAGACCTGGTTCGAGGCTCCAGAGAGCACCCCTGCACTACCAGGCTATAACTCATACCACACTTTTCGGCCATGTAACCTGGACTGAAACACCAAAGGTGGAGGTGTGTCCGTATTCATTAAGGATATCCACACCTCCAGGCTAGTTGCTCAGCTTAATGCATCCAAGGTTATCCAAGTGCAACTAACTCTGGGCAAAATTGCAATCCAAATTGTAGCTTGCTACAGATCCCCCACCATGCCCCAGGATTCCCACTCCTCTTTTCTTGATGTACTGGAAAATATTAGGGTTCAACCAAACACCCTAATAATGGGTGACTTCAACTACCCCACCATTAACTGGGAAAACTACTCATGTACCAACTCCTTAGCTCAACACTTTCTGGAATTCATAAACTCCAATGCCCTAGATCAACTTATCCACAACCCCACCAGGGGCAACAATATACTAGACCTAGTCATTACCAACATGAGTGACCGGTGTTCCACACCTGAAGTCAACTCCTTGTTGGTCCAATCCGACCATAAGCTAATCACCCTTGATATCCACATCCCGCCCCCACCCCCCATTAAGGAAACCACAGTAAAATATTTCTCCAAAGCCAACTTCATGCTTCTTAAGACAGAAGTGGTGAACTTCATGACACCCATGCAGATGGACAATACAGTTACAACTGCTGAATCCTACACGAATGCACTCTATAAGCACTTACACGAGTGCATGGATCATGCTATCCCAAACAGAACCAAGACGCTATCCTCCAAAAAAAAGGAAGCCAATCTGGTGGTCCCCTGCCATAAACAAACTGTACAACAGAAGGAAAAAACTGTTGCAAAAGAGAGTAAAATCCCATGAGTGGAGGAGCTCCCTGGTCAGCCTCAGTAAGAAGCTGAGATCCCTTATAAGATCCTCCAAAGCTAGCTACGAAAATAAAATTGCCACTAATTCCAAGGACAACCACAAAGCATTCTATAGCTATGTCAAGAATCTCGATGGCAACACCCAGATCTGCTCTGAGCTACAGCATAAAGGCATGAAAATTACAGATCCAACTGATATTGCCAACATCCTGGCAGATAGGTTCAGTGCTAACTTTACAGCCCCCTCACCCCATAAAGGGCCCATATCTATACAGGAAGAATGCAGAGTCCCTATAATCACAACTATGCAGGTAAAAGCTGCACTCTCTAAAGCCAAAAACACAGCATCCATGGGACCAGACAACATCCCAGGCTGCATTTTACATGAACTTCAGAACGAACTGGCTCCCCACTTAAGCACCATGTTCAATAATAGCCTCACATCAGGCTTTGTGCCCACTGAATGGTGCACAGCAACAGTTATCCCACTCCACAAAAGGGGAGCTACCACTGATCCTGGGCACTATCGACCTATTAGCCTGACGGGCCTGGTCTGCAAAGCCATGGAACGTATCATCATGGAACTCATAAACAAAGACATTGGTAACCTCCAAACTCTGGATCCCACCCAGATCAGGTTTGTGAAAGGCAGATCATGCCTCCTGAACCTGATTGACTTCTTTGAGGCAGTCACTAAAGCCGTAGATGAGGGTAAGGTGGTTCACACAGCCTATCTTTACCTCGCCAAGGCTTTCGACACCATCCCCCATTCTGGAATTATAGCTAAACTCACTAAACTAGGTATAAATCCCTACATCACAAGATGGGTTGCCAACTGGCTAACTGACAAACCCACACTGTAAAAGTTGCAGACTCCAAATCTGACCTCAAAGCAGTGACAAGTGGAGTACCACAGGGTTCTGTCCTGGGACCTCTCCTGTTTGGTATCTACTTCTCTGAAGTACAGGCTAACACAGAAGGCCTCTGGCTAACAAAGTTCGCAGATGACTGCAAACTAGGAGCCATAGTCAAGTCCCCAAATGATGTGGACATCCTACAGAAGGGCCTCACTGAGACAGATGCCTGGTGTCAGAGCCATGGCCTCAAGCTCAATGCCAAAAAGTGCAGTGTCATCCCCTTTGGTAAAAACTCTGTACCCATGAACTACCACATAGGCAGCAATCTACTTAACACCGAATGCGTGATAAGAGACCTTGGGACCCAGGTGGACAGTAGTCTCTCCTTTGATAGTCACATTGCTACAGTAGTCAGGAAGTCCTTCTACATGGCACACCTCATCATAAAAGGGTTCTCATGCAGGAAAAAAGAGGTCATTGTTCCCCTCTACTTGGCACTCATTAGACCCATTATAGAGTACAACGCCCCTTTTGGAATGTACCTCACAAGACATCTGCAGCAGCTGGAAAGGCCACAGAAGTACCTTACAAAGAGGATTACTGGCCTCAAACAAATGCCCTACACTGACCGCCTCAAAAAACTCCAGCTTTACTCTGTAGCATATCGCCTACTCCGAGGTGATCTCTGCCTAACACATAAAGCTACGTCAAACCCAGAGCTGTTGGATATGCTACACCTAAAGAAATCCCAATCCCTCCGAGCTGCACACTCTAGGGACCTAAACCTTGTCACCACAATAAACAGGACATGCTGGAGGGATAGATTCCTGTCCCAGAGACTTCCCATACTCTGGAACAGGCTACCCATCTATGTCAAGCAAAGTTCTTCATTAGCACTCCTCAAGAAAATCTTGATGAGTGGATGGGAAATAGGAAATACACCCAGGGGATCACTTCTGTGTCTCTGCTCGATAGTGGCACAGGAAAATAACTTTCTTGGTGGCATAAGCCAGGGAACCTTGTTGACTAGGCTTACATAGGCCCTTGGGCTGATAGCCTAGTACCTACCTATGAACCCCTTGTATGATGTGTTCCCTGTTCCAGAACTAAAAAAAGGAACTTACTGTAGTTGAGACAGTTCAAGGTGTGTTTGAAAAATGCATTTCTGCTATCCTTTTTTATACTATAGTAGTGCTCTTTGATCCTGGCACAAAAACCCCAGGTGGTCATCCACATACAAAATGCAGTACAATGAGAACATAACCCAATGTACACCACACCTTTGGTTTTGCAGTTAACCCTCTATGAGTGGCATAGTCAGCAGTCATTATTTGTTCTTTTAAACTGGCCATAATTTTAACATTATTGTCCACAAGTAATTTTAGAAAATTCAGCCCAGCATTGTTGAAGAATTCCTTTAAGGTGGAAAAAAGGAATCCATAGCCTTGACACAATTTGGGCTTTTAAAAAGTGTTAGCCATTTAGGAACTATATTAAGTTCAATACATTGCTGGAAATATTTGTTCTCTAAATCAAGACTTTTATACTTTTTCAACAGCCAAGTTAAAGTCTCACAATTCTCTCTGTAAGATAACATGTTAGCTGTATTTATGTCTTTCTGTGGTAAAAAAAGGATCAGTACCACTAGTAAGAATAGATGCAACATTCGCATAAGTCTTTGGAATTTAAATGAACTTCAGTGTGGTTACCTTGTGCAATAATAGGTTGAATATTATACTCGACCACTGAGTCACCATCATCTTCAGAACTGGTATACCCACGGGATTCTGTTACTCGCTCTTTCACCAGGATGTCCAAAGATTTTTGAATGTCAGCCATGGTCTTAAGCAGTTGCACTATTTTCACTCCTGCCTGATGTAGGATGAATACTGCATTCAAGAGGAGAATCTCCCTTGTTGCTCTCAGCTATCACAAGTCAATTGAAACCAATAAACCAGAAAAATAGACTAAAACTTCCAGAATATCACAACAATCCACAAAAACTGGAACTTAGACTGAGAACAAGAGGCACAAATTTAGCGTAAACAACAATTTATTTTCTGCTTTCATCATTAGACTTCATCAGAAAACAATACATTCAACAGTAAAAACCTTTCAGTTTAAAAATATCTGTAAGCCAACAGAAAGTACATCTTCATCCCACAGTTAAATAACATCACAAACTCAACTATTAAAGCCATACACTTCTGTTAAAAACATATTTGTTCATGTGAACTCTGTGGTTCTTTAAGAAACACTTGATGCTAACTACATCATTCAACCTTGGTGCTTTGTCAGAGTTTAACCTGATCTATCACGGTGGTTCTTTTTGTTCCAACTTTGTCTTAAAATCCCCACCCCTTGTATGATGTGTTCCCTGTTCCAGAACCGAAAACAGAAACCTATTGTAGTTAGGACACTTCAAGTTGTGTTTAAAAAACGCATTTCTACTATCCTTTTTATGCTATAGTAGTGCTCTTTGATCCTGGCACAGAGACCGCAGGTGGTCATCCCGACATAAAATGCAGTACAATGAGAACATAACACAATGTACACTGCACCTTTGGTTTTGCAGTTAAAATGGCTTGTCACTGGAATAGTTTGTGGCAAATGGGGCAAATTTACAAAAGGTTCCTCTAATATGTACTTACAAATGGTACAACTTTCACATTTGTGCATGCCGAATGGTTTGTTTGTGTGTAAAATAGTCCTTTTCTCTGTTTTCCCCCTCTCAAATAATAGTTTTAAATTATAGTGATTTTTATACACAAAATGGAGGTGCAGGCCAAACGTCGCAAAAAGGTCATGATTACCTTCTAAAAATTTCCAGTTGTCCTGTATAATGCCTCTTATCAATCCACTATCCAAAGTCATGTTCGAATTGCAAAATATTTCTTTGTTGGACTTCCTCAAAATTTTGGAGCCATTATAAGGAACATGTGATATGGGCGGGTAGAGTGTTGTTCGATTGTAGGTGACATACTTAGTTGTACTGTTTAATTTGTCTTCCTGGTAACCTCTTTCCAAAAAAAGTGAACAAATAAAATCTATTTCATTAATAAAATCACTGTCTTCACTAGTCATTCGACTGGCCCTGATATATTGGCCTTTGTGTATGTTTTCTTTCATAAATTATGGATAAAAGCTTTTGTAGTGTAGGTAACTGTTGGCAAAAGTTTTTTTACGATGAATCCTGCTTACAAATCTCTTCAGAACCTTTACCCACACTAAAGTAACATCCAAAAAGTTAACCTTTAAACCCACGTCACCTAAAGTAAATTTTAGGAACTCAGGATCAGAATTTAAACAATCTATAAACTCTTTCACCTGGTTGGGGTCACCTTCTAAGACGAAAAACAGTAATCAACAAATCTTTTAAAAAACAAAACATAATATCTATCCGTAATAGGCTCCAAAAATGTGTGTTCCCACCATCCAACAGCAATATTTGTAAACGAAGGGGTGGCTGGAGACCCCATGGCAACCCCTCTGTTCTGTTTACATACTTTGTTATTGAACATAAAAAAATTGTTTTTCAACAGAACATCTATCAAATCAAAGCAAAAGTTATACTGGTCATTAGAGAGGTTGGAAAACTGCCCAACGTATTGTCTTACATATTCCACTCCCGTTTCATGTGGAATACATGTAAAAGGTGATACCACATCAATGGTGAACAAAATGTGATTTTGTGGGTCAAAAGAAAAGGTGTCATTAAATTATCTAAACGGTTCCAAAAAATCCTGAGTCCTGTAAAAAAGAACTCATTTTACTGACTAAGGGGTTTAAAAAAGAATCAACCACGAGGGAAATTCCTTCTGTGATGTAATTAGGTGCTAAAACAATGGGCCTAAATAGAGGATGGTTAAGGTTTTTATGGGCCTCTGGTATTCCAAACAAAACCCCTAACTTGGGATTTTCAGTGTTACAAAAATCATAAGAAATTTTGTCTAAATTACCACTCATAAAACTGTCAAACAAAAAAGAATAAATTCTCCGGTAACATGTTAATATATCACTTGCATTGGCTGCCTCATATTCTGTGGTGTTACTTAACATAGCTTCAATACTATGAATATACTGGTCTTGATCCATCACAACCAAAGCACCACCTTTATCACTTTTCATAATTCTAACCATACTGTTAGACTTTTATTCAGAGCAGATTTTTCACTCATAGTTAAGTTGTAGTATTTACACCTTGTTTTGTTATTGTCTAACAAACTTCTAATTTGTTTTTCACAAGTATTCTCAAACACTTTTAAAGTGTGTACTAAAGGTGGGTTAAAACAGGATGGTTTAACATATTTACTTTCTTTCTTTTAAAACAGGATGGTTTAACATATTTACTTTCTTTCTTTTCAACATCTTTTAAATTTTTTTTAAAATGAAAAACCAAAAGCATGTCTCATGACCAAACAATTTCACTTTAAATAAGCGTGACAGGTATACCAGGATGTGGGCTAACAAGGCTGTTCTGGGTAATATGCCTTTAGTTTTCACCAGACTGAAAATGGTTTTCACTTAATTTAAAACTTCCTGATACTCAGCTTTCTGACTTCTTGAGAATGGAGAATATATCCTCAGAACAAATCTGTCTAGCAGGAAAAAGGGCCAAATCACCATACCTGTCAGGTTCAGGGTTTTCAGACTTTGATAAATGACAGACCCTTTGTTCATGGTAAGGGGATCCATGCACAGAGGCAAAGTTCTGGTTCTCCCCCTGCTTAGGAAAAGTTGAATGGAGACTAATGTTGTTTGGACCAGTGTGAGGCACTCAGATTAATCTTTGGCCCATCTACCCTTAGTTTTTGCAGTACTGGGGGCATGAGAGGTAGTGGAGGGAAGGCATAAAGGAAAATGCCTGTCCAAGAGAAGGAGAAGGCATCAGTCTTTCACACTCCCCAATGGAATGTTTGGGAGTAGAACTTTCTCAGCTGTCTGTTTTGGAAAATCTCCCTTTTTAACATCCATTCATTGGGGTCCAGTTGAGATCTGCTCAATTAATTTGCTAGAAAGTTGTCTGACCTGGGATGTAAGTGGCAAATGGTGAAAGCTGTAGCTGTTGGGATAACTGCCAGAATTCCATGGCCAGTCTGAACAGGCAGTACAAGTGAGTGCCCTCCTGTCAGTGGTTTTGTCTGTCAGAATTTTGATGGCCCCTGAAATTAGTTTGTCTATGAAGGCCATTGTAGCTAGAATGATTGCCATAATCTCTTTTATGTTTATGTGTTGGTTTGACACACTGTCTCATGTCCATTGTACTCTCGAGGGGCATAATGTGTCCCCAGGCCAGGTCTATGTTATTTGTGGTCAGGACCTGGCAAGGATGATCTCAGCTGCCACCACAGGATCTCCTTATTCAAACATGGGAACAGAGGACTGGTGGACTTGTGGAGCTTGGCTAGGGAAACCATCAGGACATGTGATGCCATGTACCCCAGAAATCTGGCTGAGATGACATTCTGACTGTAGATGTGCTTGAAATATAAGAGACAGATAGATATTTTACTCAGATAGTTTGGGACTACCCCCAAGAAAGTAATGCTGGTAGTGAGGCACAGCTGGGACTTTTGGACATCCAAGGTAAGGTCAACCTTCTGAAAGCAGTCCATAGTGGTTTGCATTGCTCTGTGAGGTTCTTTTTGAGATACTGCATGGATTAGGCAATCATCTCTGTAAAGATAGATGTTGATACCTTTGATCCTACAAAAGGTAATTACTGGTGCCAGATATTTGATGAAAACTCTAGGAGCAGCAGATAAGCCTGTTTAGTTTACCAGAATCATATCAGTGTCAAGTGGGAACTGATAGCAAACCAGAAGCAGATAAAAATCGGGCGGCAAATGAAAGTGTCAAAAAATCAAAAGAAAGAATATAAGGTGAAGGATTAGATGAGACGGTAAGAAATGTGGAAAATGCATAAATGTAGGTGCACGTACAGAAAACTCTTGGAACAACCTCAGGTTGATCAGGATTGAACATGGGAATGGTTAAGAAGAGGTGCATTTAAATCAAAAGATAAAAGGTTAGTATTGGTGGCTCAAGATAGTGGAGTACATACATGTTGGTTTACAAAGTCCATTGAACATGTGGGAGAAACAGACAAATGTAGGTTTTGTAAAACAGAACTGGAAACAGTCGCACATCTTGTTGCTGGTTATAATGTACTAATGGCAGAAGAACTGTAAACTGAAAGGCATAATAATGTGGCAAGACCGTTGCATTGGGGATTGTGCAAACATTATAATATTGATGTAGCTGAAAAACATTGAAAACATGATCCACAAAACATCACAGAAAATTACGAATTTATATCACATGGGATCACCTATTACCAGTAGTTCATAAAAAAGATGCGAGACAAACAGATGCAGTAGTCCATGAAAAGAAGACAAAAGTAGCATTGATCATTGAAATTGCTACACCCAGTGACTACAGTGTCTTACTTACAGAGAGACACAAAGTCATAAAATACCAGGATTTGCAGGCAGAAACGAGGACAGTGTGGAAGAAGGATACTCATACTGTTCAATAGGTGTAGGAGTAACAGATCTTATAAAAAGAATTTACAATCATACTTAGAAATAATACTGATACATGTAACTCTGTATGAATAGCAGAAGGAGTCATAACTGGGGGGCACACTGCAGGTGCTACGAAGAAAACTTCAAGCTAACATCAAAGTTTGAAACAGTACTAATTTCATGAACTTTAATCATATTTTGACATGGGAACAGGGTCCATTCCTGTCATGGTACTGAAACCCAAAAGACTTGGAGAAATTAATAAGGAACAAAATTGGAAAATAGCTCCTCCCAGCTTTGAAACATAGGAACTGTCTGCATTCATGCACAATGAGGAAGGTAGGCATCATTCAGGTCCAACGTTACCATCCATACCGCTGGCATAATGAGTGGCAGTCACTTTTGATGTGTAAGGATTTTGAATTTGTACACCAATCAGAATTTGTTTAGCTTTGAGAGGTGTAGTATGGGTCTTCATGACTCTTCCTGTTTTAGGTCCTGAGCCTGCCTGTCCAGGTTGCACTAGTCGAATGAATCCTTTTTAAAGAGGGCCTCTATCTAGGAGAGAATCAGGTGCCTCTCTCATTTTGGAACTATACCTAAAAGAGGGGAATCCTCCACAGATGCAAGGAGTAGCATTTCCTTCTTTGAGTACCTATTTGTCCAAGGGGATTTGTTCCCAAGCTGATGTGAAGAGGTAAAAACCTTACCCCAAGCTTCCCAATATATTATGGGCATGGAGGAATGGAGCTGGCATGGGATTTGGTGAGGGGGCTAGGGAGGTGCTTTGAATAGTCATGGCTGCTTCCTGCTGGGCTCAGAGTCCTTGAATTGTGATGATATTTTCTTTGGTGCTTGGTCCTTTTCCCTACTATGTTTAGACTTCTCTTGCTGTGGGAAAAGGGCCAAGACTTACTGGAATACTTCCTGCTGTATCTATCTGGGAGGAGACCCTGACAAATTTCATAGTCTTTCCCTTTTCCTCCAGTCACTGTAGCACATTTTCTGTTGGGGGCCAAAAGAAACTCCTTATCCAGGGGGTTATTAAGGAGTTCTGCTTTAATATGGTCTGAAAAGGCTTGATCCCTCAGCCAGGTATGTCTCTGATCAACAGTACCTGTGGTAGTTGCCCTAAAAGATGCATCCAAAGCATCATAGGTACATTTAAATGAATATCTGGACATCTGGTGAGTGACAATGCACAGGTACTGAATGTTCTTTCTGAGCCTCCTACCTTGGATCTCATTTGCCTTAGGGTTAATCTGTTCCTGTATAAACTGAAGGTATTCGAGTACATGTAAATGACAGTTAAGAGTTCTTACAACCAAGGTAGATGCAATGTAAGTTTTCTAGCCAAATTGGTCCCAGATTCTGTTCTCTCTAGTCTTGGATGCAGGCCCTCAGGATTCCTTGGTGGACTCCAGAGACACCACAACTGGGTCTGCTATTTGATTCTTATAAAGGTGCTCATGGGAGTCCAGAACCCTATAGAAGCAGTTGGGTTTCCTAGGAGGGGGGGGGGGTGTAGGGAATCAGGCTGTAAGGATATATCTGGGAACACATCATCCATGACTTCATGGACTGGGGGAATCACAGTCTCAGGAGATGTCTATATTTGGGCTGAGCCTGAGATAACTCTTTACACTCTCAATTAAAGGATATCATTCTGTGTAGGATATCCCCAGTAGAAAGGTCCTTAGGGGGGAGTGGATGAGGGCAAGGTGTTTTCATAATCAGAATCACAGTATTGTTGGAGAGTAGGTGCTTAACATATGCCAGTCCTCCACATCAGAATCAATGAAATTTGACTCCCTCTGGGGGAAGGGGGGAATGTCCCTCTTTCCCTTTCCAGAGGAAGTTCTTTACAATGGATTTTTTCTCAGGGAAAGCTGCCTAGAGTTCATGAAGTCCATTAAATACTGTGTCAGTCTAGCAAGGTCCTGTGGTGAGACTTGGGCAAGGGAAACCAGTGACATGGGCAATGATGGCTAGGGCAACCCCAGTTGCTGCTTCAGTTTTGGTGGCATTGGCTTGGGCTTGGTGGCCGTGACCCCCAATACAGTTCCTGGGTATTCTTTCCCTTATGATAACCAGATGAATTTGTCTTCTCCATCTATAATACCTGAAGTCTGCAAAGCAGCTCAGCACCCAACAAAATCAGTCTGGTTTTGGCTCGCAAGAATGTGGAGAAAGCTGAAAACATGGCAGCCTCCAGAGGGGAGTCATAAGTCTAGGGGGCTGCAAATATGCCTTGACTGTGGCAACGATTTTGAGCCAAAGTGGGGAGTAGGAAACCATAAGGATGTCATCAGTCTCCATGACATCATTATCCTTCAATTGTTCTTTTTTTGTGTGTTTCTTAGGGATGATGATAAGGGAACAAGCAGACATCACAGAATTTTTAGGCCTACCACCATATTTCCTAAACATATTTACTAAAGGAGTCAGCCATAAAATTGATGCAAGTGTCAGAGTCTCCCCTGAAAAGAGGCTACTAGCCTGGTGGGACTAATCTGGGCAACAAAAGATAAATAAATAAATAAAATAAAGCACAACACAGACAACTGGCACATTACTCTCTGGGCCTAAATAGAACTGGCAGTAAAACTGAAATCCCTGTGCAAAATTTGTTTTTCACACTGAAGGCAATCATTGACATTAACTGACATCAACCAGCAATACTCATAATAAGAAGTTAGGGGTCCTCAACAGGGTACTTAGCTGTACTCTCTGGTCTCAGGTTCAACCAATGGACCAACAACACTGCTGAATGTGAACAGCAGCTGATGCATATCAAGAAAGAAGTATGCATTGGAGAAGGCTACTTTTATTTTAGCCGAAACCTGTTTGCTTGACACTCTCTTTGTTTTGTGCTTTTTAGCACAACATTAAATATTTGCTGTTTGCCACAGTTTTCTGGTCTATGTTTTCATGAACTGGTACATTTTTGGACCTTGCAGTTGCTGTACAGGCAGAGTTTTTTTCTATATGTCAAGAAAGAAGCACCACAAGTGACAACCTCACGTAAGAAAAGGAGGGCATCTGTCAACATGGGATGCTGATTCTCTGGTATTCGGGCTGAACATGGGCTTCCTGCAGACAGAAATTCTCAAGACACACTTTTGCAAAAGTGACTGTAATTAACATATAACATTCTCTGCACTCTAGGAGGTACCATGTATAAAAACGTTTTCAGCAAGCTTCATCAGCATTTGTGGTCTCTTTCAGCCTAAACTTGTTACTTGTGGACAGATTCATGGAATGTTTCCTGTCTGAGAACAATTGTTAATGCTTATCCATCTGAGTATATCTCTTTTGTGCATCTGTAAATGGTCCTGACCTATGACAGCAGGTCTTCTTTTGTAGAATTAGAGGTTCTGTTCCTTCTGACTGGCACCTTCCTCTGGGACAAGTAACTTATTTTAACACTGGTGCATTTGTCATTAGTTTCATTTTTTTAGTATTTTTATTAAGTTTCGGGCATGCATGCAGTAATAGAAAAGAAAACAAACCATAACATGTCCATTATTTTTTTCATACAGTTTACATGCATGGTTTCTTTTGCACAGTTTTTGTTCACTCCAACATTAATAAAGAGCTCTGTTCCTACATTGCCTTAAATTGTCCTTCTACATTATTCTGCATATATTATTGCTCCTTCACATTTTAGAGATCACACCTCTGTGTTTATCTCCTTTACAATACTCAGTACTTCAGTTATGCTTTGTTTAGATTTTGATTTCCATTTTCTATCATTTGTTTTTTTGTAGCTGGTAACATTAACTTAGTAAAGCTTCAGTAAAGCCTTACTATATCTAAACAATTAAGATTCTATATCTCAGCTCAAAATAATTATTTCTTTAGTTGCAATCATTTGGTCCTCCAACATTTCTAACAAAGTACTTTGCTGGGGAAGTTTTAAAATGTGCCTACTCATTACATTCCCAAAAACATGTTCCCAATTACCACTCTCTTTTCCATCACACCTACTGCATTTGCTATCTACTTGAGGAAATTTTCTTTGAAGTCTGTTGGGGATATACAAGTAATACAAATAACTGCACATACACTTCCATGTAAAAAATTCTAAACCTTCTGAGAAGGGAAAATGTTAGTGCATGCATTTCATTTCTAATATGCTTTCACATCTGATTGAAATATTGAGTCCCCTTCATTATGTATCTGTTAATTTACATCTTGTCTAATATTAGCAAGTGATATGATTAAAAAAGTATTAGAAAAGTGTAAGATTTGTTCTGAGTATAAAGTTCTATCATGGATGTGAAGATTGGGGGAAGATGGATGAAGGCTGCCAGCCTAGTCAAATAGAATTTGATACATAATTCTGTCATTTGTAAATATAAATGTAAAATACAGCCTTGTTTCTTAAATGAAAGAAAACACTGTAAAAAGTGAACTTCAAGATTGCAGCAACATTGCCATCTGCTATAAGGAAAACTAAGCCAAGCATTTCACATCTGTTCTTTTGAAGTAAAAATTATGTCTTGTATACTCTTTTGATCTAAATAGTGGTGCCAAAGTGGCTGGCTGAACACAATCTTTCTATTGTCTTAACTTAAGGAATAATTGCTTGAGTGTACATATGAAATGTCTTTTATTGTTGTAGTTTCCAGAGCAGGTGTTAGATTGCTAAATAATGTAGCCTTTTTGCCTGGGAACTCCAGATTAAGTGTCAAAATGATGTAATGTGTGTACTGGGAAAATCTAAGTGTCAAAATGATGTAATATAGGAGGGCCTAGCAAAGATGTTTGTTAGGGAGTTTAAAAACTATTGTTCAGAGAGAGACTGTGAGCATTTTGATCTTGATATCCAACTTATCAGCACTCTGCCTGTTGTCTTATGTAAGTAGTGTCTTAGAGGTATGTTTTCTTGTAGTAATAGCTAGGAACTTAGAAGAATGTTAGGCAAGTGTTTTCTGTTATATCAGAACTTTCCTACTATATTGTTTTAAGTTTCTGTGTGATCTCTGAATTCTTAGACATCACTGTGGTGTAGTAGTATTGTGTTTCTAATTATTTATTATTAAATATTTTTAAAAAATTACACATGGCTGGTTTGTGTAGAGATAAGTAAGCTCTAGAGTACATTGCATATTTATAGAGTTTATTGTAATAAGTCCTTCTAATAAGCCTTAAGACTGATTAGTCACATTACAAATTGGATAATAATATTGCACAGTAATAATTGGATACCCTTTTAAGGGCCTTTGGGTAGCTGATAAGTATTAGCTGGTGGTGGCAGAAATTACTACCGTACAGTCTGGGTAAAGGGGCACAGCTGGAGAATCTGTGTCAGCCTTTCCTAGGAGTGTCTGTGAAGTTGTATAAATACTTATCTCAAAGTGTGTGTGGTGTGTCAGCTACCTGGGCAGGGACATGAAGCACTGGTGGGACAGAGAGGGTACTGAAGGTTAGCTTGTCAGCTAGGCTGAGATCTGGACCCTATAGCTGTGCTAGTGGGGAATCTTATTGGGGACCTGGAGAGCAAGGGAGCAACCACCCCCAGACTGACTGTGATCTCTGTGTGCACGTAAGGGAAATTTTACTTTACTGTATGTATTTGTTATCCTTTCCTCTTATATGAGACACCCTCCCTGGTGTTAGTGGTGAGGACTGAAACTCCTTGATTGCTGGGCCAGGGCACAGTCGTCACATTTGTGGTGGCAGTGGTTGGGATAAGATATTCACATTTGTGGTTGGCAGTGGTTGGGATAAGATATCTTCAGTCATGGTTTGCAGTGGTGTGGGTAGAGTGAAACCTGTAGCTTATGTGCAGTGATCTCTAAAGGTGTTTTGTACTCTAAATTAGCCACACAGTGTATATTCAGAGTTCAGATCACAATTATTTTATTTTTTTTTGTTAGCTTAGTTAGTCAGGGTGAGCAGGCAGCATGTCAGCAAAGGAGTATGGAAAGCTGACAAGGAGCCAGCTGGTGGAGATGTGCCAGGCTAGGGGACTGGTGCATGGAAACCTGACTAAGGCAGACCTGATTGCAGCTTTGGTTACAGCTGCATCAGAAAACAGCATCCAGGAGGACAATCAAACTGGCAGTGGAGATACAATATCCTTGGAGAATGGACAGCTCAACCTTTCTGTGAAGGACAATCAGACTGGGAATGGAGATACAATATCCTCAAAGAATGGACAGCTCAACCTTTCTGCAGTGGACTTAAAAATCCAGCTGGAGCTAAAAAGATTTGAGTTGGAGGCCAGGCATTTGGAGATAGAAGCCAACGAAAAGGAGTGTCAGAGGAAGCATGAGAGGGAAATGCTGAATCTTCACCAGAGTCATGGAGGTAACGGGGAAGGGAGTAACTGGACCCCAGAAGCACAACAGGTCAGTAAATTTCTTCCGCAATTTAAAGAGGGGGATAATTTTGATAGTTTCATTCACATGTTTGAAAGGGTATGCAAACAGTATAGTGTTGACCAAAGGCTCTGGGTACGGTTCCTGACCCCCTTACTCCTTTGGAAAGCTGTAACTTGTATATCACAAATGCCCGACTCTGTTTTAATTATACTGCTGTAAAAAAATGTCTTTTAGAATGTTTTAAGCTAACACCTGAAATGTACAGGAAAAACTTTCATCAGCATAGACGCAAGGCAGATGAAAATGTATGTAAATATGTTTCTGAACTGAGCACTTATTTTCATAGCTGGGTGAGTGGATGTCAGGTCACCACTTCTGAAGGGCTGGCAGACCTTTTGGTGAGGGAACAAGCCCTTAGCACTTTGCCTGAGGACATGAGGATCTGGTTAGCTGATAGACAATGTGCTACTTCAGATGAGTTGGGGAAGAAGGGAGACCTATACCTGGCAAGCAGAGCAGCCCTGTACAGGAAGGGGACCCCCTGTAATTCTCCTGGGTCTAAAGCATGAGTGTCCAACCCGCAGCCCGCATGCGGCCCTCAGAGCTCTTCCATGCGGCCCGCGACCCTTAAACTGAAATTTAATTGAAATTTAACTTTTTTTCCATGTGTTTACATGTCTGCGTACTTCAGCTGTTCTGCGCATGCGCCAACTTACTTTTTTCACGTTTTTTTCATGCCAGCGGCTTTCCGCTGGTATGCGCATGCGCCAAAACACCGTTCGGTCGTTTTTTACTTTTGCGGTAAACAGCTGAAGGAAGGAGTGAGATTGCGGCGAAGAAGGAGGATTTATTTTATTTTACAGTACACACTGACTACATCTCCAGCAGTAAAAGGTAAGCTAAGCTAAATAATTTTCTTTTCTTCTTGTTTTGTCATTTTCCTGCAAGTGTTGTGTGTTTTTCGGTTTGGAATGGTTTCCATTGCTCGTCTAAGAAATTCCTAAAGCGGTAAAAGACTCCTGCTTAATAGCGTCTCATGAACATGGATCCATCCACCACAAATCCATGGGCAAACATTTATTTTAAAGTTAAACTGAAGGATGAGGAAAAGAACTATCAGCAGTACAGTATTTCCTCATAAGGAAATAGTGACACTTGGTCTTTGTATTTACTTTCCTCAGTCACTCCCATTCCACCCCAAAAAGTCAAACTGCTGTGTCTGTCTGGTGTGCACGTGAAGTGGTTTCTGGTGCCCCGAACTGAGTAATGATCAGCGTATTTTAATTACCCCAGTCTAGCTTGATATATGTAGGAAACGTATGACATACTACAGCTTAATAATTGTATGTTCTGTAACTGGTCATTAAAACCTCAGCTTTGCTCTATCAGAGGTTTGGTTTTTTAATGTCCCATATCAAGTGCTTACTCTGGCATGTATCTGAGAGTGAATGTTGCCTAGCTTTATGTGTTCACACTAATGCAGTCACATTTTTGAAGCTAACACTTAGAAATGTATTAAGTATAGTATTTTTATTTTTTAAAGCTGCAGTAGGTCATATTCTCATTTAAGTTCTTTGACACATCTATTGTTTTGACAGAACATTTTTAAATTGATGAAGGCATAATTGACAGGCATAAATACATGATGTAATCACTGTTATGGGTTTTGCTGTTAAAGAGCAATACGGACTTGTACCAGAATTTAAATGTGCCAGGAGATTCCTGAAATTTGCTGAAAGAGGGAGGTTTTACTTTGTGCATAAGTTTCTGGTGCTGTACACATTTGCAGCTGTGATTATTTGCACTGGGCATGTGCTCTTCATTTTTGCCCTTAGTGTTATTTGTAAGCAGGTATGGCCTCCCTTTATCCCCTCTTGTATTTTATAGATAAGTCTATTACAGTGAAAGTGAGGGGTTAACAAAACAGAAATTGCATTGTGTCTTATTCTGTTTTTTTTTAATTGATACCAGCAGGTAACTTTAGGTACGCTCATGATTTGGTGGAGCATGATGTATGCATGTATATATTTATGCATTTATTTGAAAACTAGGTGAATGGCTTGGCACTAAGATCCTTTCATTCATGACTCTGGTTGTGGACAAAACAAATGTTGGGCTAAAAAATAGATATTTCAACAATTGTATTTACATAGTTAAGACAGAGGTTTTACATTTGATAAGTGGTTCAATGGTGTTATTAATCACACTTTATACAGAGTTTTAGTTTATACTGCAGTAAAAGCAGTTTTAAAATGTGCATATTCATTTGTGTGCAGTGTAATATGTTTAGCACACTGATGACTCTTGGTTATGTGCAGTTTATTTGCAGTTTGTCAGCTTGAAGTTACTTTCAACAAAAGAAAAAACATATTATTGATTTCACTTAGACTTAGAGTTCGATTTTAAAGTCTTTCAGAAACTTAGAAGTCCATGTAGCTCCTTTTGTTGATGCTGCAGCTTAGAATAGTCTGCCTATAATCCCTAGAATAGATATATCCACAACTTTGTTCCTTAAATTGAAAGGTTCATACCTGTTAATTTTTTTTTACAAATAAACTTTGATGTTAAACTAAGATGTTAGATTTAACTGTTTTTTTTAATAATTAGAATGAGATATTGAATTTTAGGGCAAATATTATGCATTTATTAATTTATTCGTTGTTCAAATTCACCTACAATACAGCCAGTGGGTCGACTTTGTATTAGTCCGCATATACCTGGGGTATTTTGCTCTTCAGTTTACGACGCGTCGTGAGAGACCTTTTTTTTTTTTTTTTTTGCTCTTCATTTTATGTGAGAGACTATTTTTTTTTTTTTTTGGTCCTCACTTGCCGTTTGCAATGATATATTTTTGGCCCCCAGACCATTTCTGTTGACTCAATGCGGCCCTTGCAACTGAAAAGGTTGGACACCCCTGGTCTAAAGGAACCCATGGTGGGCAGCAGAGACTGCCCCAACAGAATCTGCCAGTAGCAGGGGAAGCCACTAGTCCATGTACACATCCAGGAGCTAGGGTTAAATGTTTTGAATGCAACCAGTGGGGCCATGTGGCATACAGGTGTCCATGGAGGCAAGGTGGGGAACCAAAGGTGAGGGAGCCAGTAAGTGGGAAAGACAAAATGCTAATAGTAGGTTGTCTTGAGACAACAGGGGTATGGAACTACCATCCTGCAAATGTCCTGAGAGGGAAGGATTTGGATGAGGCAGTCCCATGTACTTATGCAGTTACACACAGTTAGGCTAGGAGACAAGCATGTGGGTCAGGTAGTCTGGGGAGACCCAGACAAACTGCATACTTGCAACCAGGACTCCTGAGGTGGTTAATTCACAGAGGGAGCTACTTTGTAGCAGTGAGACTGAATGTGAGCCAGAGCTGCTTGTGGGTACTGATGATCCCTTGGACAGGGTAACTTCAAAGGTAGAGATGAGTAGTAGTACCCAGGCTGACAGTGAGGCACCACTGTCAGAGGATGCCAGACTTCCTGTGGAAGGGGAGCTGGGAAGGGTTACAAGGAGAGAGTTGAGAAAGGCTCTGCTCTCAGACCCTATATTGCAAGGCCTGAGGCAGGTAGCTAGGGAGGCACCTGATTCTCACGGGAAGGGGGAATCTGTATACTGGGACAAAGGGTTACTATACAGGGAGTGGACCCCTGAAGGAGGGTTAGAAGGTGAGAGAGTACAGCAGTTGGTAGTGCCTAGAGCCTACCGTCTGGCGCTTCTAGCCATAGCCCATGATATTCCCTTTGCAGATCATATGGGCATAAAACATACAAAGAGACATATTATGCAAAACTTCTATTGGCCTGGAATTTCCAGGGATGTAACAGGGTACTGCAGGACCTATGAGCAGTGCCAAAATGTAGGCAAGGCAGGAGATGAGGTGAGATCTCCTTTGATGCCTTTGCCTGTGATTGAGGAGTCATTTCAGAGGGTAGCTATGGGTATTGTGGGTCCTCTGAGTACCCCAAGTTCCACAGGGAAAAAGTATATCCTAGTGGTAGTGGATTATGCTACACAATACCCTGAGGCAGTGGCTTTGTCCTCCATTGAGGCAGAGAAGGTGGCAAATGCTTTGTTAGAGATTTGCAGTATGGTAGGTTTCCCAAAAGAAATACTGACTGACCGAGGTGCCAATTTCATGTCCGACCTGCTGGCTTGTCTGTGGAAGTCCTATGGGGTGAAGCACATGAAGACCACCCCCTACCATCCCAAGACTAATGGTCTGGTTGAGAGGTTAAACTCTACAATCAAGTCCATGCTATGGACATTTGCAGATCAGTTTAAGAGGGAGTGGGACAAATATTTGCCCCATCTGTTGTTTGCTTACAGAGAGGCTCCCCAGGAATCCACAGGTTTTTCACCCTTTGAGTTTCTGTATGGGCATAGGGTGAGGGGACCTCTAGATTTAATTCGAGATGAGTGGGAAGGTGAGTGTGAGTCTCACAAGGAGTCTGTTGTGGCATATGTCCTAACCCTCAGGGCAAGGCTCAGGGAACTCATGGGCTTGGCCCAGGAGAACCTGGCAGAAGCCCAACAACAGAAAAAGGTTTGGTATGACAGGAATGCTCGAGCTAGAAAGTATGCTGTAGGGCAGCAGGTCATGGTTCTCATTCCTGTCAGACACAACAAGCTGCAAGCAGCTTGGGAGGGTCCCTACAAGGTAGTAAGAAAGGTAAGTGATGTTAACTACATGGTGGAAGTGCTAGACAGACAGCAGGGGCACAAATTGTACCATGTTAACATGATGAAACCTTACCATGATAGGGAGGCCCTTGTGCTGAGCATTTGCAGTGGATTGCAGGAGGAGTCTGAGGAAGATCTGGGGACTGATCTCCTCAGTGAGGCTCGGGCTGACACCTCGGTGGAAAAGGTTGCAATATCCCAGCAGCTATCTCCTACCCAGGTTCGAGAAATCTGAGCAGTGTTGCAGGAATTTGGGGACATGTTCACTGGGAAACCAGGGTGCACCCACCTGGTGCAGCACCAGGTGGATACAGGACCCCAAAGACCTATTAGGCAGGCCCCTTATAGGGTGACTGAGAGAGTCAAACACACTCTGAGGGAAGAGGTACAGGAGATGTTGGAACTAGGAGTGATTCCAGAGTCCAACAGTCCCTGGGCCTCGCCAGTGGTGTTGGTGCGGAAGAAGGATGGCAGCACCAGGTTCTGTGTGGATTACAGGAAATTAAATAGTCACACAGAGTCGGATGCTTACCCCATGCCTAGGACAGATGAGGCCCTAGAGCAGCTGGGTGGGGCTAAGTATCTTACAACCATTGCTCTTACCAAAGGTTATTGGCAGGTGCCCTTGACTCCCAGTGCTAGAGAGAAGTCAGCCTTTGTGACTTCTTTTGGCTTGTATGAGTTCACAAAGATGCCCTTTGGGAAGAAGAATGCCCCAGTGACTTTCCAGAGGCTGGTAGATCATATCCTAGCAGAAGCAGGAGGGTTTGCCCTTGATTACCTAGATGATATTGTCATCTACAACCATTCCTGGGCAGAGCACCTTCAGCATGTCAGGGAGGTGCTGGGCAGACTACAGAGGGACGGGTTGACAATTAAGTCGAGCAAATGTCAGGTGGTTATGGCAGAGGTCTCCTACCTAGGACATAAAATGGGGCGTGGTAAGATAAGGCCAGAACCTGCCAAAGTGGAAGCCATTCAGGCATGGCCTGCACCTGTTACTAAAAAGCAGGTGAGGACATTCTTAGGGACAGCAGGGTACTACAGAAAGCTCGTCCCTAGTTATAGTACCATAGCTGCTCCCCTCACAGACCTGACAAGGAAGAACAGGCCAGATAAGGTAGTGTGGACCCCAGCATGTGAGCAGGCATTTCAGAAGCTTAAAAAAGTTTGGGAGAACCTCCTATGTTAGCCAGTCCAGATTACAGCAAAGAATGTGTTGTGCAGGTGGATGCTTCCAACCATGGGGTGGGGGCTGTACTTAGCCAGATTTCTTCAGAGGGGGAAGAGCACCCAGTGGTTTATCTCAGTTATAGGCTCCAACCCAGGGAGGAATGCTATGCAGCTGTAGAAAAGGAATGTCTAGCCATAGTGTGGGCACTGCAAAAACTTCAGCCTTATCTGCATGGAAGAAAATTCACTATAATGACAGATCACAACTCTCTAACATGGTTAAACAGAGCCAGTCAGCAAAATGCCAAGTTGCTAAGATGGAGCCTGGGGTTGCAAGCATATGATATATCAGTGCAGCACCGCAGTGGGAGTAGAAATGCCAATGCAGATGGGCTTTCAAGACAGGGAATGGGGTGAGGTACACCCAGACAGACCTAACCCTCTCAAGCGGTGTTTATCAAGGGTCACTTGAAAAACTAGCTTGAGTTCTCCAGGGAGGGAGAGATGTGAAGACTTGGGGAAGATGGGCGAAGGCTGCCAGCTTAGTCAAATAGAATTTGATACATAATTCTGTCATTTGTAAATATAAATGCAAAATACAGCGTTGTTTCTTAAATGAAAGAAAACACTGTAAAATGTGAACTTCAAGATTGTAGCAACATTGCCATCTGCTGTAAGGAAAACTAAGCCAAGCATTTCACATCTGTTCTTTTGAAGTTAAAATTATGTCTTGTATACTCTTTTGATTTAAACAGTGGTGCCGAAGTGGCTGGCTGAACACATTCTTTCTATTGTCTTAACTTAAGGAATAATTGTTAGAGTGTACATGTGAAATGTCTTCTATTGTTGTAGTTTCCTGAGCAGGAGTTAGATTGCTGAATAATGTAGCCTTTTTGCCTGGGAACTCCAGACTAAGTGTCAAAATGATGTAGTGTGTATACTGGAAAAACCTAAGTGTTAAAATGATGTAATATGGGAGATCCTACCAAAGATGTTTGTTAGGGAGTTTAAAAACTATTGTTCAGAGAGAGACTGTGAGCATTTTGATCTTGATATCCAACTTATCAGCACTCTGCCTGTTTTCTTATGTAAGTAGTGTCTTAGAGGTATGTTTTCTTGTAGTAATAGCTAGGAACTTAGAAGAATGTTAGACAAGTGTTTTTCTGTTATATCAGAACTTTCCTACTATATTGTTTTAAGTTTCTGTGTGATCCCCGAACTCTTAGATATCATTGTGGTGTAGTAGTATTGTCTTGTGTTTTTCATTATTTATTATTAAATATTTTAAAAAACCTTTACCTGTGGCTGGTTTGTGTAGAGATAAGTAAACTCTAGAGTACATTGCATATTTATAGAGTTTTTTGTAATAAGCCTTTCCAATAGGCCTTAAGACTGATTAGTCACATTACCAATTGGATAATAATATTGCACAGTAATAATTGGACACTGTTTTAAGGGCCTTTGGGTAGCTGATACGTATTAGCTGGTAGTGGCAGAAATTACTACCGTATAGTCTGGGTAAAGGGGCACAGCTGGAGAATCTGTGTCAGCCTTTCCCAGGAGTGTCTGTGAAGTTGTATAAATACTTATCTCAAAGTGTGTGTGGTGTGTCAGCTACCTGGGCAGGGACATGAAGCACTGGTGGAACAGAGAGGGTACTGGAGGTTAGCTTTCCAGCTAGGCTGAGATCTGGACCCTATAGCTGTGCCAGTGGGGAGATTTATTGGGGACCTGGAGAGCAAGGGAGCAACCAGCCCCAGACCAACTGTGATCTCTGTGTGCACTTAAGGGAAATTGTACTTTACTGTATATTTGTTATCCTTTCTTCTTATATGAGACACCCTCCCTGGTGTTAGTGGTGAGGATTGAGGCTCCTTGATTACTGGGCCAGGACACAGTCGTCACAGTGGAATTCAGAATTTGTGCCTAATATGGAATGTCATAAACAAGCAGTCAGGCAATTTTAATTAGCAAAATTAATGCTTCAGTGTTAATTTGTAATTGGTCACTGGCAGTTTTATGACTGCTACAATAATGTTGCTTTTAATGAAAAAATTTATAAAATACTATGTTTCTTGTAGCTTGAGGAGATAGGATCTTGATTTCCTAATCTCCCACGTTATGTGTCTTTCTGTGCAATAAAAGAGATTGTTATTCTCTGCTGAACTGTCTCTTTGAAACTTTTTTAGTACCTTAATAGTTTTGTGGCATGTTATTCGGAATTCTGAGCCACTTGTTTGCTGCTGCTGCTGCTGCATTAGAAATTGTCACTGAGCCCTAAAGGGAGACAGGTTTTCCATCATCCAAGTTTCTGGTGTGACAGTATGCAATTTTTTTT
Source organism: Protopterus annectens (assembly GCF_019279795.1). NCBI lineage: Eukaryota > Metazoa > Chordata > Ceratodontiformes > Protopteridae > Protopterus > Protopterus annectens. Next base: position 484,129,041 of record NC_056739.1, read on the forward strand.
ATCTCAGCAGAGTCAAAGTCACTACAAATAAGCTTTACTTAAACTTCCTTCACTAGTTCTAATTGCATGTGAGTGGGTAAAATGTATGAATCATGGAAACAGGATGTCAGTATGATCGCTTCTACTAACATGCTTTAGGTATAATTGTGTGCTAGTGGGGTTTTAATCAATATATATATATATATATATATATATATATATATATATATATATATATATATATATATATACAAGAACAGAGTATTCTTGTCTCAAGGACTGTGTTTCCCTAATAGAAGGACAGAGTAACCTTCTTAGAAGTGAGAGCGGGTTCTAATCAAAATATAAATTAAAAAGGAACAGAGAATTCCTTCACTGAGAATGTGAGTGACCCTAATTATAGTCACAGAGCTATCCCTTATAGTATGAGAATACTTTACAAAAATATGCAGAAGTAAAGTCCCATTCCTGGGATATGTATCCTTTAAGAGAGTTAGAAAAATGTTCACTCACGTAGTCCGAATCATCTGATGATGACTGGCCTCCGAAGCCTGCACATCATTCACTTCTGCTTCAAGAAGCTGAAAATTCTCCCTTTCCAAGAGGGCAGGTAGACATGAGTTTAGCAGAAACAACTAAAACTTCACCAGCTACAATCCAGGTAACTTCCAGCACTACTAGTCTCCCCTCTGGATAGGGTTATAACACTAGACTTCTTCAACAATATAGATTCATAGGTTCATAGGTTGGTACTAGGCTATCAGCCCTAGGGCCTATACAAGCCTAGCCATAACAATTCCCTGGCTATTTCTTCCCACATTATTTACTTTCCTGGACCCCTGTCTAGCAGGGCGACTGACGTGATCCCTGGGGTGAATTTCCTTTCTCCCATCCAATCGTCAAGGTTCCTCTTGAAGAGGTCCAAAGAGGCAATCTGCTTGACATGTATGGGCAATCTATTCCAGAGTCTGGGGAGTCTCTGGGTCAGGAACCTATCCCTCCAGCATGTTTTGTTTATTGTGATGACAAGGTTTAGATCCCTGGAGCATGTAGCTCTGAGGGATTGGGATTTCTTTAAGTGTAGCACGTCCAACAGCTCTGGGTTTGACATGGCCTTGTATGTTAAGCAGAGATCGCCTCTGAGTAGACGATATGTGACAGAGTATAGCTGGGGTTTTTTAAGGTGGTCAGCGTAGGGCATCTGCTTTAGGCCTGTGATTCTTTTAGTGAGGTATTTCAGAGGCCTTTCCAGTTGTTGCAGATGTCTTGAGAGGTACATACCAAATGGGGCGTTGTATTCTATAATGGGTCTAATGAGGGATGAGTACAGTGGGACAATGACCTCCTTTTTTCTGGATGAAAAGCCCTTCGTGATGAGGTGTGCCACATAGAAGGATTTCCTGACTGTTGTGGTGATGTGGTTATCGAAGGTGAGACCACTGTCCACCTGTGTCCCTAAGTCTCTTATCACACTTTCTGTGTTTAGTGTACTGCCACCTATATGGTAATTCATGGATACATGTTTTTCCCAAAGGGGATAACAATACATTTCTTGGCATTGAGCTTGAGCCCATGGCTCTGGCACCAAGCATCTGTTTCTGTAAGGCCCTTTTGTAGAGTATCCACATCATTTGGGGATTCAATAATGGCTCCCAGTTTGCAGTCATCTGCAAACTTTGTTAGCCAGAGTCCCTTAGTGTTGACCTGTACTTCAGAGAAGTAGATGCCAAACAAGAGCGGCCCCAGGACTGAACCCTGAGGTACTCCACTTGTCACTTGTCTGGAGCTGTATTTGGAGTCGGCTACTTTTACAGTGTGGGTTCTATCAGTAAGCCATTTAGCAACCCATTGGGTGACATAGGGATTAATGCCCAACTTAGTAAGTTTATCTATGATTCCAGAGTGGGGGATGGTGTCAAAGGCCTTGGCAAGGTCTAGATAGGCTGTGTGGACCACCTTACCCTTGTCCATGGCTCTGGAGACTGATTCAAAGAAGTCAATCAGGTTCAGGAGACAAGATCGGCCCTTCACAAACTCAAACTGGGTGGGGTCCAGTGTTTGAAGGTTGCCAATGTCTTTGTTTATAAGTTCCATGATAATACGCTCCATGGCCTTGCAGATAAGGCTTGTCAGACTGATGGGACGGTAGTTTCCGGGATCCAAGGTGGATCCCCCCTTGTGGATTGGGATAACTGTAGCTCTGCGCCACTCAGTGGGCACGAAACCTGAGGTGAGGCTATGATTAAACATGACACTTAGGTGAGGTGCCAGTTCATATTGTAGTTCATGTAGTACACAGCCCGGGATGTCATCTGGTCCCATGGATGCTGTATTCCTGGCTTTAGAGAGTGCGTTTTGTACCTGTGTGGCCGTTATTACTGGAATTTGGCAATCTTCCGGTATTGAGATGGGCCATTTAGGGGGTGAGAGGGGTGAAGTTGGCACTGAATCGATCTGCCAGGATATTGGCAATATCCTTTGGATCAGTATATTTAATGCCATTCTGTTTTAGCTCAGAGCAGATCTGAGCATTGCCATTTAGATTCTTGACATAGTTATAGAATGCTTTGTGGTTGTCTTTGGAATCTTTGGCAATTTTATTTTCGTAACTAGCTTTGGAGGATTTTATGAGGCATCTCAGTTTCTTACTGAGGCCAGTAAGGGAGTTTTTGCATCCTGGGATTTTCCTCTTTTCTGCAAAAGTTTCTTCCTTTTGTTGTAAAGTTTGTTTATGGCAGGGGACCACCAGATTGGCTTCCTTTTTTGGATGAGAGCATTTTGGTTCTATTTGGGATGGCACGATTCATGCATGAGTGGATGTGCTCGTACAGTGCCTTAGTGTAGGATTCAGCAGTTGAACTTTCAGTTCCCGTCTGCATGGGTGTTATGAAGTTTGTCACTTCTGACTTGAGTAGCATGAAGTTGGCTTTGGAGAAGTTTTTTATGGTGGTTTCTTTACTGGGGGGTGGGGGTGGGAGGTGGATGTTAAGGGTGATAAGCTTATGTCAGACCTGACTAATGAGGGGGTGACCATAGGTATGGAGCATTGATTTCCCATGTTGGTAATGACCAGGTCTAGGATATTGGAGCCCCTGGTGGGACTATGGATTAGTTGATCCAGGGCATTGGAATTTATGAATTCCAAGAACCGTTGCGCAAAGGTGTTGGGACATGAGTAGTTTTCCCAGTTAATGGCAGGGTAGTTAAAATCACCCAGTATTAGGGTGTTTGGTTCTATCTTAATATTTTCCAGTATGTTTAGAAAGGTGTAGTGAAAATCTTGGGGTATGGTGGGGGATCTGTAGCAAGCTACAATTTGGATTGCAGTCTTACCTAGTGTTAGTTGCACTTGGAGAATTTCAGACACATTGTGTTGGCCAACTAGCCTGGTGGTGTGAATATCCTTGGTGAATATTGACACTCCTCCACCTTTCACACCTTATCAGTGTGTAACACCCTCAGACCAAATGTTAATGAATATAGCTAATAAAGGGAAATGACTTTATTACAAACATAAATACGGGGAAAATTAAAAAGATTTCTAAACAAAAGCTGGCCAGTAAAAATAGCACTTTGGGGTGGAACATCAATTGACATTCCCTGTAAACCACAGGATTCTGTCTATTCTGCTGAATCTAACATACCTTCCACATAGATGCACCTATTACAAGAAGTACCAAACCATGCAGCAGCTAGAGATAGTGAGGCTTAACCTACTATAAGAGTGGTATGGCCATGGACTGCAGAGGATTTTCAAACTATTGTAGATTCTCTCCCTCCCATTCAAGCACATTCAGCCTTGTCTTTTGGCTTTTTCCGGTTAGGGGTCACCACAGCGGAACCCTCCAGTCCGCTAATGATTGGCAGTGGATTTTTACAGTGCTGAGTTGCCAGACCAACACCCAACCTTCAAAGAAGGCACACCCACTCATGCTCACACCTACCTGCATGTCTTTAACGTCATTCGACCGCGGGGAGGACATGCAGACTCCATACAGAAGGCACGCCAGCTGAGAATCGAATGGGAGAACCTCTTGCTGTGAGGCAACAACGCTGACCACTGCACCACAGCGGCCCCTCAAGCACATTCAGCAAAATATGGAAAAGTCTTAGAAGGACATGTACAGTTTTAAAATCTTATCATCAAAGACCTGAAAGGCTGTATTTAAAGCCTTCACACCTACTGATACTTTTCAGAAAATATGGGAAAAAATCTAACCTAGGTGGAAAAATCTAACTTGGGTTAGAAACTTGCATGATGGAAAACATGTCTCCCTTTAGGGCCCAGTGACCATTTCTAATATAGCAGCAGCAACATTCCAAAACACACAGATGATTGATTACTAGTTGTTAGAAATAACCTTTTAAAAGCCATTACTACAGTGTGTCCAGCTGTCTAACTGGACAAGAATAAAAGCTATCATGCAAAGAGAGAGAGAATGAATCAATTGATGCATATCTGCAACTTGTGATAAATTTGTTTGAAGACTTCTCTGGACATCCAGAGCCTTTGGTAGGTGTAGCAGCCAGCAGGTTATCAGCACCTTTTGTAGAAGGCTTGTTACCACCCATACAAGAAGAAATTAATAAGATTTGCCTGAATTGGCCAAGCTTAGGCATCCATGAAATTTTAAAAAAGACAATATGTAGCAGCCAAATGCTCAGATACCCCAGCAATTTGAAAGAAACCCTCTTATATGGAACATTACTTGACAGTCACCTGTATGGCAAACTTGTTAGGACAGCTATGAGAATGAACTACAGTTATTTCCTGGTACCAACTGATCAAGATGGTCCCTTTGTCAATGTTACAGTGCAAAATACATCTGTCCCATTTCTTGTAGATAGAGAAGCTACTAGATCTATGATAACTCTGGGAAACACTGAAGACCTTCCATTTTCTAAATACCCGATTTGAGGTGTAGGTGTGTCCGGAGTTCCTTTAGATTATCCAAAAACTAAACCTGTCCCAATTCAAATTGGTCTGCTAAAAGAACAACATGCTTTTACTGTAAGAAATTCGGTCCTTTTAAATTTGTGAGGCAGAGATTTGCTATGTAAATTTGGATGTACTGTTTATTGCACACCTGATGACAGAGTTTAGATATTCCTAATGAATATTTAGGATTATATTCACAAAATACATGTTCAAATGAAGATACCCTTTTTGCTTTCATAATAGCAGAGCACAAAGTAGAAAATGCTGATATGGAAGAATTGAATGCTATTCCTCTGCAGCTTTGGACTTCCCATGATGACGAGATATAGCTTATTCAGGATGCTTTTATCTTCAAAAACTGTACATGATTTTAAACAAGATACATTTTTTTCTTTTGATTCAGCAGAAGTGGGATTTAAGGTTAACAATAGCAGTGGCAGCTATGGAAGACACAGGATCAATATTTGGGACATCTTATTTCAGAGGATGCTAAGAAGATTCTGACTTTACAAATTGCTGCTATCCAAGCCGCACCATGCCCTACTACACTGAAATAGTTGCAAGCTTTTCTAGGTTTAAAAGGTTATTGCTGGCAATGGATTTCTAACTATGCAGAAGTAATACAACCTTTGTTATAACTGTTAAAGAAATATACCCCTGAACCTGTACCCTGGCAGGACTATCATGAAGAAGCTTCTGTACAACTAAAAACATTGTTTTTAAATCCTCCTGCACATTTTTTTTCTGTTTGCAGTGAAATAAATAGCATTTGGATTGTTAACACACCATAGAAATGATGGTTTTAGACCTGCTGCTTATTTCAGTACAAATCGTGATCCTGTAGCTGCAGCCTTTCCCCACTGTCTTAGTGCAGTGGCCACAACAACATGCAATGTAGACATGACAGCTGCCCTAACTCTCGGGCAAGAGACTTACATGGCAGTTCAGTATTGTGTAGAAGCTTTGTTAATGAAGGCTAAAATGCAATATTTATCTGCAGCATGATTGTCTAAATATGAATTGTCTTTACTTAACACATTTATAATTTGCAAAACATAATTACAGATGGTTCAACATACACCACTTAAAAGGACATTATAGGATTACTAAAATCAGTTTATTGCTAGAAGAGTTTGTTTATATTTTAGTGCTCTCCAAATCACATGTTCACACAGAGGCAATATTTTCAGAGAAGCTTGTCAGCATACTGCAGGTCAGATTTCACAAATGTTAGTGGCATGGGTTTATTATAGGAAGTGCTAAGAGTTTTATGGTCTGTCCTTTTCTATTTCCTTCCACCACCCATGGGCTATTAGATTAGTTGAATGACTGGTTTTCATTCAGCCAGAGATGCTATCTAAAATATTCAGACCTGCAGCCTTTGCAACAGTGAAGTCATATCTTATTTAGTATGTGCTTATTTTTGTTGTAATACTGTGTGAGTGATTATCCCAGCCTATGCAATTGTATTTTCTTTTGTTTCTTTTGGTTTAATGCTTGTTGCTGCATGCTTTTCTTCCTTCACTGGTAATTATTTTTCATATGATCAGCATTACTGTTGGTTATTAGTGCATGTACTCATGCAGTTATATCTTTATAATCAGACAGTTTACCTCATTTCACAGGATATAATTGCTTTGGACAGTTGCATCTTGCAAACAAACCAATTGAGTTGCAAATGTCCTAATATTCTACAATAATAAAATCTTTTGCAAATTTTTGATAAAAATGTCAGGCAAATTTGAAACTGAATATGCTGTACTAAAAGTATTTTCCATTACCTGATGCCCTTTAGGAATCACACAGTAACCATTTGTATGATACTAATTCTATCCATCTCAGTTTTCTTTTTTCTTCCCTGCATTGTGGCAAAATGTTTGGAGCTTTCACTCCTTTCCCGAACATTTGATTGCAGTAGTTACACTAATTCATTTTTGAAAGTTGATGGAAATGTCTATATATTTCCTCATATTTTCCTATGTATGTATATATGTATGTATGCAACGTATAATCTAAGTTTATGCTCATGTGGTTGTAAAACTACAGCCTTGGTATGTCTTACTGGCAGGCTTGTAATTCAAGGCATTCTTGAATGTTTATCAAATTTGTATATGCTGGATATGTGATGATGCATGTCTTTTATTAAAACTATGTATGCAATGCACATAATTGTTTTAGTGGTGTAATTCACTGTTAGTGTTGGAATTCTTATTTTTTCTAAGGGGCCTCTCTTGTGGCAGCAATAGCTGTGTTGACTAGATGTTTCACTCCTTTATCAAAAGGGAAATACAATTAAACACTCCCTCTATCATATCTTGGAAGCTCCCTCCATTATCATGTATTTCGCCCAGTAGTAGACTCTGATTTAGACCCTACCCCCACGCCAAATTATTCACCCAGTCACCGTCCAGTGACTCTGGGCAGTACCCCAAAACTGATAACCGATTAGATCCACTCCTTGATTATATGCAAAGCTAACTGGTAAGACCCCTTTAGAATATGGAAAGACCTATATTTTGTAGGTGCCATTACACCATAACAAATGAAGAGGTTCTTCACTTACCAGTGTACACCATATTAGGACAGTCTTTTATCCTTCATTATCAGGCATTTCCGAGGGCTGGGTCAACCCGCTTCGCTCGGGCTCACTCCGTTCTCCTACCCTACCCCCTTTACCAACAGCCCCTGCTCTCCCCAGACTTGTACCTCTCTATCCACACCCACATACTCTTTGGCTACCAATCACAACTATCCACACCAACATAATCTCTTTCAACCAATAACAACCAACAGAACCTCCCACCCATTATCACCTCCCACACACACAATGGCACACAGTATTATTAAACACCTGCAACTAACTACTTTATACACCACCATAACCACACTGCTTTTCCTCATATATCACCTGTCCTCATATCACAATCCACTGCAAATGCTATTCACCCCCCAGGCAAACCACTCCCCCCCCACACCTAACACAAACAATGTATATATCATAACATAGCCCCCACCCTTTTCAACACAAACCACACAGCCTATTACACAAACAAATTATATCCATCTCTCTTACCTGTCAAAGAAATTCCAAACTTCTAAGTAAATTCACCAAGCTACTCTCTCAAATTACTAAACAACTATGTCTCTCTGGTGACATACATCCAAACCCTAGTCCATTTCCTCCACAATGCGTCTCTAACAACCCTTCCATCCCCTCACTGCATACAGCTCCACTAAACCACAAAAACAAATCTAATCTACTCCTTCTCAACATGAATGTTAGAAGTATAGGTAAAAAGGTGCATGACCTCCATGCCGTACTATCCTACTACTCTCCAGATATAGTAATATTAACCAAGACCTGGCTAAAACCTGACAATAATGACAATGAAATCTTAGCTCCTGGATACAATATCATTCGTAAAAAGAGACCTATCAAAAGGGGTGGTGGGGTGGCAATAGTATTCAAAAATCACCTGAGAGTTGAAACCTTACAACTATCTTTCCCTAGCTTTGACAATGCTGAGCTACTCTTTGCTAAACTAAGAATTAACCCCAAGAAACAGATAAACATTATAGGGTGTTAAATTCCTCCTGGGAATAACACCACCACATTAGAAAGTCTACTTCACTGGATCTGCACTGCCCTCCCTCAGGAGACAATCCTACTGGGCGATTTTAACATTGACTGGTTCACCTGTTCCTCTCAAAATCCAACTACCCATATCAACCTACATGGATTCACCCAAACTATTAGCGCTCCTACAAGGACAGACAAATCTTCTAAATGGCAATCCATCCTTGACTGGATTCTGATTAACATCTCCACCCTTTGCTCTCAATCTGGTTGTCTGCCAGATGGTCTTAGTGACCATCAATCCAATTTTCTACTAAGGTCCCGCCCCCATCAAGTTCGGCCAACAATCTACTGCGAAATCTGAAAAAAATAAATAAATTCAACGCCCAACAACTTAATAACTGCAAGTGGGAAACCCTTAAACACCAACCCTTAGAAGATTATGTTAAATCTTTTAACAACACTTTTCTAGATATACTAAACAGCCATGCACCCACAAGAACTATTGGAGTTAGAGCCAACTATGCACCTTGGCTAAGTAAGGAATGCAGATCCCTTCTAATAGCAAGAGATAAAGCTTTGGCACAGTATCATAAAAGCAAATCCCAAGCCTCAAAAGTATCCTACCTTCAATTAAGAAACAAAGCAAAAAAAACTAGTTAAACTAGACAAAATCAACTATTACCATAATATGCAAACCAAACATCAAAACAAACCTCAAAAGTCCTGGTCTGCCATTAATAACATTCTCCACTCTGGTAAATCTATGACACCCTCACCAATAACAACCAGTAACTCTGATAACATATCAACTCAATTCAACAAACAATTCACAGAAGCTATCCTAGCCCTCACAAACTCCCAGAATACCCCCTCCACCTATGAACCACCCATATCACAAAATAGCACTAGCTCATCTACATTACACCCAAACCCTGTTAATACCATAAAAAACTACTTAGAAAGCTGAAACCAACCACACTGGCAACAGACAAACTCCCAGCTGACATTTTGTAAATAGCAGCAGAAGCACTAGCTTACCCAGTAACAATACTAATAAACAGATCCATAACAGAAAACTTAGTACCTAAAATCTAGAAAATCCCTCATATCATACCTTTACACAAAGGAGGTAACTCCACAGAGCTGACCAATTATTGCCCAATTGCCATTCTGTCACCACTATCAAAAATCCTAGAAAGTGTAGTTCATACACAATTAATGTATTACCTACACAAATACAAACTGCTGTCTAACACTCAATATGGCTTTCACCCTCATCATAGTACAACTGCCCTAACGTCCTTCACTGACACAGTGAATCATTTTAGAAATAAGAGAAAGTTCGTTTCAACCATCTTTCTGGACCTCTCTAAGGCCTTTGATATGGTAAATCATAACAAACTTGTTAACGCTCTCATCACCTTAAACCTCAGCAGTCCCTCTATCACCTAGTTTAAAAGCTACTTATCAGAGCTACAGCAAGCTGTCCAATGGAAAGATCAACTCTTCCCCCCATCTTCCAGTAACTCTAGGAGTTCCCCAAGACTCCATCCCTGGACCTCTATTATTCTCTCTCTTTACCAACAACCTTTAAACCTCTACTCCTCACTCGACAGTTATACAATACGCTGACGACTCCACCCTGTTATGTGCAGCATCCTCCCTTCCAGACCTCCAGACCATAATCCAAGACTCTTTCCTAGCCACTGAAGCATGGCTCACTAACGCCCAACTCATTCTAAATCCCAACAAAACCAAACTCCTTCTCTTTTCCCCTTCAAGAAATCTCCCATCACATCTCCCATTTAATATCACATCTAGAAACCAAACCACCATCGCACCAGTAATTCACGCCAAGCTTCTAGGTACAGAAATTGAAAACAACTTGAAATTCGACAACCATATCTCCCAAACCATCAAGAAAGTACACTAGAAACTAGGAGCTCTCTACAGAAGCAGGCAATTCTTGACCTTAAGTACAAAAGCTACCATCACTCACACAAACCTCCTGTCGACACTCCTATATGCCTCTCCTATTCTTACCAACCTTAGAAAAACTGACCTAGCTAAACTCAAATCCTGTTATAATAAAATTGTCAGGTTCGCCAATGACTCCCCATATAGAATTCAGCATTGTATAACTCTGAAACTTCTAAACTGGCTGGAATTAACTCACCTACTACTCTTTAACCAATTAACCTTTGCTGAAAAGATCCTACATGATCCAGAAAAAATCCCTGCTCTACAAAATCTTATCCATCATTCCTCCAAGGCAAACAACTCAGCTGGAAACTCGCTGTTCTCAAACTTCATTCCTAAAATATGGAACAAGAATTCAAAAAATTCTCAAGAGTCACTTAAATGAATCTTGTCTCTGCTCTTGCACATGCCCTGGCTAGTATGTCGTACTCCTCCCCTGTCTATGTTTGCAGAATATATGCCCACTTTTACCCTGTTTACTATGGCCTTCAAAATTCCACATAATGCATTAGGTGATATTATACACTGTAAAGGGCCTCCACATTTCTGCAGTCATACAACCATGTTACCTTTGTATATTTTCTTCTGTAGTTTCTCAATCAATTATGTTAGGACAAAGCTTTCACATCTCAGTTGTGCATACATGCAGTTTTAATGTTCTTCATTTTTCAACCATGATGTCAGGTTATATTCATTGTATTTCTTATTCTGCTATGCCTGCTATTTTGGATTTATTTATTTTATATTTTAGATACTATGTTTCATTTTATATGTTATATTTCATATTTTAAATTTCATTTTACTCTAGAACTGTTCTCCGTGGGCCTCCACTGAAAAAGGACCTGTGTCCAGTTGGACTTTCCCGGTAAACAAATGTAAAATAAAATAAAATAAAATAAATAAGTAAATAAATACATATGTTTGTTGCTATGCTGTTGCTATGTGTTTATCATATACATTGCATTGGTTGTTTAAAATGTATATGCTATATCTTTATGTTTTTACAGGTCCACTTATATGTCTACAAATACACATAAAATGTATGTGTGAGTATCTAAATCTTTCTCTGTATTTCTATGTATCTATGTGTATGTATGCAGATGTACACACACCCATATGTGTGCTGGTGGATGTATACATATATACATATATACATGCACACACTCATACACTGGTATACAGAAGATATTTTGACGAAGATGACAGTATATCTGCTCCTAACAGCAGTCATGTCATTGGCCCTTTATTGCTAGTTTTTCAAGTAACAATCCTTTCCATTTCACATATGCCAGTACGCAAAACTATATGTTTTTGCACACTCTTTGACCGCAGTGGATTTTTTCAAGATAACTGTTGTCATATCCCTATAGACAAGTACAGTGAGGAGTATAGGATTTAGGTGGGGTACATCAGAGGAGGCAAGCTCAGCAGCAGGTGGCCAAGAGTAATTCGTAGCAAGGAGGTTAGCAGGCCTACGCTACATACACTACAATGTACAGTGTGGACAGGCCAGGGGGTAGCACAAATCCCCCCAAAAAAGAAAGTCCTCACCTCATTGTCTAAAGAGATTTTCCGAATTTGAATACCTTTAGTTAAGTTTGCTGCTTGGCGAGGGGTATGTGAAACTGTAAAATTTTCAGTTGCTATTAGCTGCAGGTGTATTTGGCAGGCTGCTTAATTCCTGTTAAATGTAGCTACAGTCAAATCCTCATTCTTTTCTTTTTCCCGGTTTTGGTTGGTGGGCAGGGACTCGAGTTGTGAGAGACAGAGATGCTTTTTTTTTAATTTCCTTAGTTGCTGCCACTGAACTTACTTGTACTGACTGAAATGAAAGTTACAGTAAACTCTCAGTTAACCGGAACGCAACCAGCACTCTCAAGCAACCAGAAAAAAAAAACCCAAGAAATGCAGTACATTATGAACAATTTAATTCAATTTTCATGTGTTGCACTTTCTGTCACCCCCCAGCCAGGCTTTTAATTACTGTATTTCAATGTTAAAATCAAATCAATACAGTGTTTATGGTACGGCATGGTATAGTACAGGGTACAGTATTAGTCAGGCCTATTTTTAATAGTAAATCTCAAGCAAACAGAAACTACAGTTATCTGGCATCTACCAATCCCCATGGGTGCCAGTTAATTGAGAGTTTACTGTACATTCTGTGTGTTGAGTTCTGCTGTGTGAGTGCACAGTGCAGAGTGCAGCAGACGTGCACACACAGTAAAGTTCTTCGACTGTTTTTTCTTCAGTATCCATTCTGGTCAACTTAATTCCAGTGGAAGCATTTGTTTTTTTTTTTTTTTTTTTTTTTGAAGAGAGAGACTAGCAGCATCAATGAAAGAAGGGTTTGAACATCCGACAAATGCTGAGCTTAAAGAAGCTTCAAGCTACAAGATCCAGTCTGCTTTGTTAGGACTACTCGTACGGTATTTAATTCCTGCAAAACTAAATGCAGGGTAAGTGTAAGTAATATAAATTTACTGCACTAGTGGGCAATAGCTACCATAAATCAGTTTGAAGGCAAGTTTACCCAGTGGATATGCTGCCCTATCTGTTAGGAATGGTGCTCAGAGTTGTGACTTAAATGAATGAATCATGGAACTTTATTTTCAACCTTTTGCAGAGTACTTGAGTTCAGAGCTGACTGAATGGCAGTGTATATTCAAGACTAGTTCAAATTACTTTAATAGCTATAGCGAGACTAGCATCTGAAGAGAGGAGAGGTGTGAGGGACTGTAAAATACTTGATCAGTGTGTAGCTAAACACTGTAGTCCATTATATTTTTTACTACAGCAGTCGTGCATGTTTATTATTTAAAAATGTAAAAGTCTGCATGCATTAAATTATGCAGAGAAAGGACTTAAAGTAAAACCAGCATGGTATATTACACTATTGCCAAAAGGGTTGCAACAGACATCATTGTTGAACATTTAGGAAGAAACTGTATATTTCATGTAATAAGAAAGCATCCGAGATAGCTGACAAATCAGGCTACACAAACAGTATTATAATGGTATCTTCAAATCTGACTGTTGTGGACCAAAGGAATTCAGAGGTGAAGGTGAGGCAGCATGCATGCATGTATGTGTGTATGTGTGTGTGTGTGTGGGGGGGGCGGGGGTAGCAGTACCAGACCTTAGTGTGCAAACTAGCAAAACCTGCCTACACCCCCCCCCCCCCCGATTAGCGGTAGGCTTCAGTTTGCCATTACAGACTTGGAGTTCTTCCTGGAGATAGAAACAGAAGGCAAACAAGGTACTCCCAACTCAGGCAACACATGTATAGTCCAGACAGGCAGCAATCAGCAAAAACAGTGAGGTGTACAATAACGGGATATTTTAAATTGTTTTGCTTTCATAGTGGGCTCAATTCAAGAGACTAGCACTGGAAACAGCACCTCTGCCAGTGTAGGTACAAATTCTTTCACAGTATTTGTGGACCTATGAGAATGACAGCTAATAAAACAACACCTTTGGTACAGGTAACTAAGTGATTTGCAAAAGGCTACTACAGCAGTTTAGAGATATTAGGAAGGTACAAGGTTGGTCAGTGATATGGCTCATAGCAGTAAAACAATAGAGGGTACACATTCTGCTAATGTTGGAGTCAAGGTAAAGCAAGTCGAAGGCAGCATTAGACTTGGCAAGCTATCAACCATGGGTTGGCAGTGCGAGCTTTATGGAGCAATCTCTCAATAGTTCTACTTCAAAACACTGAATACTCACATTATCGAATCCAACTTCATTGAACCCACTTCATCGAATCTTCTATATCGAAGTCTCGGAACAGTGAAAACTAACCCCAGATTAGGAACCACTCGACCACCAGGACAAAATAAGAAACAGCAAAATAAAAAAAACCTCCAAGTGGGGGGGCCCTGATGTGGGGGCTATTCCACCCAACTAAGTATACCAATTCTGAGACTGCACTACAGTGGAGGAAGGGCAAGGTTCACCATGGTGGCCAAGTGGTTCCTTTCCTGGGGTTTATTTTCCTTGTTCCGGGAGTTCGATATAATGAAGATTCACCAAAGTGGGTTCAATGAAGCTGGATTCAATAATGTGAGTATTCGATGTTGTGAAGGGGATCCTTCTCAAAGGTATGTCATCAATAATACAAGAGATTGTTTTTCATAGACTGTTGTTTAACAGCACTATGTGGAGCCCTTAGTTGGTCAGAATATGTGCATTCTAATCATAAATAGGAGCAACCAATGAAAGATCAAGAGGTGAAGAACTAGGGAGTGACACTGGCCCCAGGTGCCACAGAATGGAATGTAGTACAGTGCCTACAACATTATCAAACACTGTGCCTCCAGTACAGAAGTCCACTTCCACAATTTCATCTTAGATTGTTACTTCAGAAGTAGCAGTTTTCTGCCGTGAGAAGGGTACCCTGCTTACCCAGCTTCAGGTGAGGGCTGTATTAAATAAAACAATGGAGTGATACAGCTTGGACCCCAAAGATATACCCCATGCTCAGTTAGATTCCACACTCATTTAGCACATCGGCAGCTTCTCATGCACAATGGGCAAGGGCATCATGACAGAACATCAAGAAATCTGGAAGATGGAAGTCCAACACCTATGAAAGATAGCTGAAAGATAACGTGTTTCAGTATGCCTAATGTGATGTAGAATCAAGACTTCAAGCATAACAGGAAGCATGAATACTGAATTATTCTTATATGAAAAGATTACAGACATGTTTACAATGTGAACAAGGTCTGCATGTTGAACTAGGGCATGTGACAGATGACTAGGGATTTGGGGTTTGAAATGGTCACAAGACTAAATCTGGGGTAAAGTGCAAGACTTGGAGGCAACTGGACAAGATTCTGCTACTCCGAGGATGAAATGACAGATGTCACATACCAGCTGGGGAACTGGTGATAGTAATATGAAAAGAAATAGCATATTTTCTGAAGGGTATAAAGTCCAAAACTGAAATCTGTCATTATTTAGTGACTTAAATTCTCAGTAATTTGCTAGAAAATCACAAATTTTATGATGAACAAACCAAAAATATGAGTCAAAACTTTGGGCATTCTGACAAAATCTGGACAGTTAAGAGGCATGAGTCATGGTATTTAAAAATGTTAAGTATTTTTCCCTCTGTATTTACAAGCTTTAAATATTTAGTTCATGAGTAAAATATAGGTCAGAAACAATGCAATAAACAATGCCAAGATGTTTTAGAAGGAGTTTGTAACCAGAATCTCTAAAGTAACTGCAATCATTTTTTGTTGCTAGGTCTCCTTTTAATGCTGATTTGAAATCTTTTAGAATGATCTCATTTTTTACTTCATTAGGGAGGAGGTCCCATGTGGTAGGGCCAAGTCTTGAGTATGATGGCCCTTTCTATTAAAGTGAGGCCTAGCAGTAGCTTTCCAGGATTGGCACCATTCATTCTGATGATCAGTGAAGGCACAGGTACAATAACCTGGGCATGTGACACCTGGACCTGCTTGCCCAGTGGCAGGCTAACATTAGGGAGAGGGAGTCATCTTATTGCTGTGAGCATTCTGTACATGGTTTTGCACTGTATATTCAGAGTATCACCTGTCAGTGTGTGACAGACTTCTGTTTTCAGGCATGTGTAGTGATGATTACTGTGTGTTGTGTTTTACTGTGATGGGAGGAAGAACTGAATGGGGCAGCCTGTCTAAGGACACATGACAGGCTCGCCGCAAGATGGTGTAAGTGCAGTCTATAACTACCGGTACTCTCATATTTGAATGTATTGGTCTTCCACATGTGTACTAATCTGATTTTTTTTCCTCTTCTCTTTCTAAAGAGACAGCTGTGGTACAGGCCGAGGCAAAGCAGTGGCCACTAAAGACTGAAATGGCGATTGCATGTGCAACTGTGACACTTGCAGACCTGCATCTCCCTAAGATGATGAAGGTCACCCTGTGGAATGTGACCTGCAGTGCTTGTTAGTAGCCGCCATTGCCAAATCTCTGAAGGTTGGAGGAAGCTGCTCCTCTGACAGTGGTCCAGATGGGTCCCCCTGAGTCTCCTGCTGGCAGTAATGATGGCTGATGATGGCCAAGGTGGGCTGGCACCAGAGCTGGATCCAGGACTAGGTGATCTAGGCAGTTGACTAGGGCCTGTTGGTTTGGAGGGATCCCTGATGGCCAGAAGGGGAGGCTATTTATTTATTAATTAAAAAAGAATAATAAGTTACAAGTCTTTTTTAATGGTGTTCATTTTTCTTTAATAATGCCTTCTGCCCTCTGTATCTGTGCGCCCCTATGTGCATTGATGCACACATCTGCTGTTGCTTGTAAGGGTATTCATTCTTCTTTAAGAATGCCCTCTATGTGTCCTTGCTTGCATCAGTGCAAACACCTGCTGTCTCCTGCTTCTTTTTCCAGTCCATACATGGAATTTAAAAGTACAGTTTTGTAAAATCTTACCATAACAGTAAATGTCCTTCTCTTCACTGATTTAGTATTTCTAACAGAAGGGATCTCTTGCCAAGGATAGCCCAATATCCAGCCAATATACCAAAGCCTTTAGTATTTACAGGTGCCCTATGTTACATGTACGTTTCCCACACAAGGCATAGAGCATCACAGTGAAGTAGGGATGGACACATTCAGAAGTGAAAAACCCAGGAGGATCAGAATGTCCCGAGGCACAAGGAGGAACATGTGCATCCATATGGAGAAAAGAGAGAAGAGCTCCTTGTCCAGGAGGGCAAGCAGAAAAGGCTAGAGCAGAAGGGGCAGCAGGGAGGGAGCAAATAATGCAACAATGAAGAAAAGAACATCTACTGTTATGGTAAGATTTCACAGAACTGTACGATGTCCTTCCATGTCACTGTTGCAGTATTTCTAACAGAAGGGAGAGTACAAAAGCTCAAGAGGAACCCTGGGAGTAAGATGGTACTGAACAGCCCTCTAAATAACATCCAACTTATAATGGCTAGAGAGAAGACCAAGTAAGAGCCTCAAAGATGGAATTGGTATTCAGCCTCTTAAACAAGGCACCAGAAGAAGCATCAGCTCCTGTAGAATGAGCCTTTACAGAAGAGGAAAGACATTTACCATGAAAAGAATAACAAAAAGAAACGGCCTTAGAAATCCAGGAAGAGACGGCCTGCTTTAAACAAGTAAACCCAAAGACCAGGAATGAAAGGAATTCAAAAGCTGCTGGCATTACTGAATAACTTTAGTTTTATCCAAATAATATAGGAGCTGCCTATTCAATTCCAGGTTGTGAAGAACCTTCTCACTGCAGACCACAGAGAAGGAAAAAAGAAAGGCAAATGAACAGACTGATTAAAGGACAACTCATTGATCACCTTGGGCATTAAAGAGGGATTAGTACTAAGAGATACCCTGTCTCTGTGGAAAACTAAGAAAGCAGGAACAGCCATGAGAGCCTGAAGTTCAGACACCCTCCTGGCTGAAGTAAGAGCCAAAAGAAAAGTCTTCCAAGTACATTACTGTAAGGAAGCTGAAGCAGCAGGTTAAAAGAAGCCTGAGTCAGTTTTTCAGGAACAAACCTGAAGTCCCAGGAAAGCAGAATAGGCTTCCTGGGAGGCCTGATATGAAGGATGCCTTTAAGAAATTGCTTAAACTCAAATCTAGAGACCAGAGGAGGAGTCAATGGCAGATAAGCAAAATTACCAAAAAGTTAGTGATTTAACTGAAGAATATGCCAACCCAGCATGGAGCGGATCACACAAATAAGAGAGAACCAGGAGAACCTCTGTCAGTTTAATTTCTCCAAGTCTTTTGGTTTCTAATATCAAGACGAGAATGAACCCCACTCCTTAGACAAACTGTGATTAAAGTTCATAAAATTAGTATTGTTTCAGTCTTTGATATTAGCCCAAAGTGCTCTTTACAGCACCCGCAGTGTGCCCAGAATTGACTCCTTCCGCAGTTCATGTGGGGTTACATGTACTGGTAACATATCTAAATAAGACTGTAGATTATTTTTAGTGAGGCCCATTGCTTCTACTACTATTGGAAGGGTTTGCATATCCTTCTTCCACATTGCCCTCATTTCGGCCTGCAAATCCTGGTATTTTATGACTTTGTGTCTTTCTATACATAAGACACTGTAATCACTGGATATAGCAATTTCAATGATCAATGCTACTTTTTGTCTTCTTTTCATGGACTACTATATCTGTTTTTTTGCATCTATTTTTTGAATTGTTGGTAATGGGTGATCACATGTGATATAAACTTTGTCATTCTATATAATGCTTTGTGGCTCATGTTTCCAGTACTCCTTGGCTACTTCACTATTGTATTTTTTGTACAATCCCAAATGCAATAGTCACATTATTATGCTTTTCGGTATAAAGACCCTCTGCCATTAGTGTGTAATACCCAGCAACAAGATGTGTGACTATTTCCACTTCTGTTTTACAGAACCTGCATTTGTCTGTTTCTCCCACTTGTTCAATGGACTTTGTAAACCAACATGCATGTAATCCACTACTGTGGGCCACCAATATTAACCTTTGAAAGTAAATGTATACCTCTCACTACTAAAGGTGTAGCAAGTAAAAAAGAACAATGAGAAAAAATCAAGCAACACCTCCACGGCTGAAAAAAATGTATTGGTGGCAATACGTTAAAACACTGACGTTTTAATTCCTCTAAAATAAAATAACGACTCCAAAACAGAAATAACAAAACGTAAAAAGTTCCAATGCTAGATAACATGATAAACGCTTTTGGTAAACCTTCTTCAGATCATAGTATAGGCAGGGACTCACTTCTTCATTAAAAAAGGCTGACAGCCAATAAAAATGGGGTGATAAGACTACTCCCTTTTTTCTTTCATTCATAACCTCTCAGCCAATCAGGTAATTCAACTAGTGGCACACCTTTTTACCAAAAGCGCTTATCATGTTATCTAGCATTGGGACTTTTTAAGTTTTGTTATTTCTGTTTTGGAGTCGTTATTTTATTTTAGAGGAATTAAAACTTCAGTGTTTTAACGTGTTGCCACCAATACATTTTTTTCAGCCGTGGAGGTGTTGCTTGATTTTTTTCTCAATATTAACCTTTCATCCTTTGGTTTAATTTCACATCATCTTGACCATTGCTGTGTCAGATCCTGATTGACATGAGCTTGTTCCAGAAGTTATATGTACTTGCAACAGTATTTAAGGCTTTTCCACATTTCTTGCCTTCTCGTCTTATCCTTCTCGTTATGTTCTTTCTTTTGTTTTTTGGCACATTCAGTTGCTACCTGATTTTCATCTATTTCTGGTTTGATTTCCATTCCCACTTGATACTGATAATGCTTCTGCTAAACTAAGCAGAGAAGTCATCTTAGACTTTTTTTGTTTTAAAATGTCACTATGTTTGGATCTGTTGAAGTCAGTAGATATGTATGCAGTCCTATGATTGCATATCTCTACATGTAATCAAATTCGAGGAGGCTCATACCTCTTTCAGAATGAGGAATATATAATCTTGTTATACACTGATTTTATATATCATCTGATAAGCCTGAAGCATTTTTCTTGTTTTAAAAACTGATCCAATACCAGTACCTTTTGGAGTCAATCAGTCACTCAAAAACTGCAAGTTAGAACAGAATGAACAAATTGGTTTATAGTTTGGACTTTGTTCCTAGATGTCAGGGCTATTTTCAGTATTAATTTAGTCTCCTAAAATATTCCTTACTGAGTTTTGTTCATATTTTACTGTCAGCCCTTCATCAAATCCTAAATAATTATAAACCCCATCCTGCTTAAGTTCCTTTATATCACTTTCCTGTCCCAGACTAATATTTTCTTGGTGCTGCAACTTTCCTGACTTAATAGTTGCTTTTGCACATTTATCAAGACCAAATGACACTCTTATGTCATCTGAAAAAGATTTAACCACTTGCAGTTGTGCTTTCAGCTCCTCGTCTGCTGAACTATATAGTTTTAAATCTTCCATAAAAAGAAGATGAGAAGTCTTTACACTTGGTTGTTTTCTGGGAGCCAAACTGTAACATGACCTAATTTGTTAAGTGAACATCTTAATGAATTAATGGCGAGACAAAAGAGCAGCGGTAACAAACTACACTGTAATAACAATGAAGGTAGTAAGTAGTACACTAGATTATACACACTAGATGTTTGACTGTGAGAAAAGTGAAACAAATAATCACAGTAATGTATTCCAGCTTGTTGCTCCTAGACAGTACACTGCTACTTGATAAGCTATAGTGACCTTCTGAGCACACATTTGAGGCTTCATTGTAAGGAAAATTAAACAAATAATAACC
Source organism: Protopterus annectens (assembly GCF_019279795.1). Lineage (NCBI taxonomy): Eukaryota > Metazoa > Chordata > Ceratodontiformes > Protopteridae > Protopterus > Protopterus annectens. Next base: position 484,149,779 of record NC_056739.1, read on the forward strand.
TATCTGACCCTAAAAACTGAGAAATCAGACAAGGTAAATGGGGGCATTTTCACCTCTCTTCATTGCCTCATCAAAGTAAATGGAGACATTTTCACATCCTTTCATGCCAAGAATGGAATTCTTTTTACCACTGAAAAGTTTTTAAGTAATTAATAAACCCTAACACATGCACAACCAAGGATGTTGAAATCAAGGTTTTTGGAATATCACTTAAAACTACACTTATTGGTTCTTTCCTTAACATATAATACAATATTTTGTGAAAATGCTGCCATTATTCTTATATATTTTATTTATTGTGAAAATGTATCAGTATGGTTCTGTATATAAGCAATGGATGCACACAATGAATAGCAACTTCAAAAGATAATTTGCAAAGAAGCACATTTCCATAGATTCCATGCAAGTGATTCTAGGGTCACTAAACATCCCCATAGCCAAACGTGCAGCATGTGAGGCACAGTCAGGCCTTTATCCCTCTGTGCCATGGGGTCGACACTTTGAAAAACTCTTTGTTGTATGTAGGGTTACCATCTGTCCCACTTTGCAAGGGACAGTCCCTCTTTGGGCAGTTGTGTCCTGCAAAAAAATTGTAAAAATGGCCAATGTCCTGAGATTTTAGGGCAAAATTATTTCCTATATTTTATGTATCTGAAACACCTAAATGTTATCAGAAACAGAATAAGCAACTAAAATGCTACAAGAATAAGCTTTTATTTAGGCAAAAAAGTGAAGTTCTGTCCTTTGTACTGGCCATGGGTATATTTTGTCCTGCAAAATCTAACATTTGTACCACAATTGTCCCACTTTGGGCATTTGAAAAGGTGGCAACCCTAGCCGGATGTCATTTCTTGAGAAGCCAAAGAAGGACTGAATTTCAGTACATGTAATTGCAAACTACTTTTTTATTTCTTTTTTGGGGGAAGGAACAGTTATTTTCAAGACAAGTCATACTGAATAATATAGTTGCAGAGGAAGTTAAACAATATATAATAATTGAAAATGAGCATAATATAAAGTTCTGTAAATAACAATCACTTCCTCTTTTTCAATTAGTGATCATATTATAGAAATTAAAAACAAAGCACTGAAGCAAGTAGGATTGTTACTTAAAAGTATTGCCTCATATACCCAAAGTATCTTACTATAATTATCAAGAATCTTATTAGACCTGGTTTACAGCTACAGCTTTTGTATGTACGCCTAGGTTTAAATTGGTAACTTGGTGGATATAGGTTCATAGGTTCATAGGTTCATACTAGGCTATCTGCCCAAGGGCATTTATAAGCCTAGCCCATAGTTATGTGGCTTTCGCCACCCCTTTAGTTTGAATAAAAACTATGCCTATCATTTTGCTGTGCCTCTGTCAAGCAGTGACACTGAAGTAATCCCTGGGGTATATCTGCAATCTCCCATCCATTGGTCAAGATTCCTCTTGAACAAGGCCAGAGAGGTGCTCTGCCTCACATGTACCGGGATTTTGTTCCACAGCATAGGGAGTCTCTGGGTGATGAATCTGTCCCTCCAGCACGTTCTATTTATAACCGTGTCAAGGTTTAAGTCTCCGCCCTTGTGGTTCTGAGGGATCTAGATTTTTGAGGTGAAGCATATTCATCAAATCTGGGTTTGACATGGCCTTATATGTCAGGCACAGGTCACCTCTGAGCAAGCGGTATGAGACTGAATAGAGCTGGAGTTCTTTCAGTCGGGCAGCATAAGACATATTTTTGAGACCCTTTATCCTTTTGGTGAGGAACTTTTGGGGCCTTTCAAGCTGCAGCAGGTGTCTGGTCAGATACATTCCGAACGGGCATTGTACTCAATCATAGGTCTAATGAGTGATGAGTACAGGGGGACGATGACCTCCCTTGATCTAGATGTGAATCCCTTCATGATCAGGTGGGTGATATAGAAGGTTTTCCTAACTACTTTAGCAACATGAGTGTCAAGCGAAGGCTACTGTCAACCTGGGTCCCCAGATCTCTGATGACTTTTTCTGTGCTCAGTGGATTGCCACCTATATGGTAGCTAGGGGTAACCTTGTTTTTCCCGAAGGGTATGACTATGCATTTTTTGGCGTTTAACTTCAGGCCATGGCTCTGGCACCAGTTATCCGTTTCTGTGAGGTCCTTCTGGAGGATATATGTGTCAGATGTGTTTTCGACTATGGCGCCCAGTTTGCAGTCATCTGCAAACTTTGTCAGCCATAACCCTCCTGTGTTTGCTTGTACTTCAGAAAAGTAGATGCCGAACAAGAGTGGACCCAGGACTGAGCCCTGTGGGACACCACTTGTGACAGGCTTTGAGTCTGACATGGCTCCAGCAACTCTGACCCTGTGGGTTCTGTCACTTAGCCAGTTTGCAACCCATCTTGTGATGTATGGGTTTACATTCAAGCTGATGAGTTTTTCGATGATACCTGAGTGGGGTATTGTGTCGAAGGCCTTTGCCAGGTCGAGGTAGGCTGTATGGACTGCCTTTCCCTCATCAATGGCCTTGGTGACTGTCTCAAAAAGTCAACCAAGTTTAAGAGGCAGGATCTGCCTTTGACAAAGCCAAACTGGGTTGGATCCAAAGTCTGCAAGTTCCTATGTCTTTATTTATGAGCTCCATTATGATCCTCTCCATGGCTTTGCAGATAAGGCTTGTCAAGCTAATGGGGCGGTAATTTCCAGGGTCTGTGGAGGCACCGCCCTTATGAAGTGGGACCACAGTCGCCGTCGCCACTCCTTGGGTGCGTATCCTGAGGTGAGGCTAAGATTAAACAGCTGTCCTAACTGTGGGTTTAATTCCTCGTTGAGTTCATGAAGCACACAGCCGGGGACACCATCCGGTCCCATGGATGCTGTGTTTTGCCTTAGTGAGGGCAGTTCTCACCTGGGCGTTGGAGATGTTTGGGGGCTACAATCCTCTGGAATAGATATCTCTCCTTTTGGGGAGGGGAGAAGTTTGCACTGAACCTGTCAGCCAGTATGTTGGCAATGTGTGTAGGTTCAGTAATTTTCACATCATTTTGAACTAATTCTGAGCATATCTGGGAGTTTCCTCCTAGGTTTCTAACATAGCTAAAGAAGGCCTTATGATTCTCTTTAGAGTCCTTGGCGATTTTTCTCTCAAAATTTGCCTTGGATGATTTTATGAGAGCTCTTAGTTTTTACTTATAATGATCAAAGGTGTCTTACCTTTCAAGGATTTTGCTCTATCTTGTAGTAGCTTCCTCCTTTGTTGTAGAGCTTGTTTATGGCTGGGGTCCACCAGACTGGACGCTTGCCTTTGGTACAGAGAGTCTTAGTTTTGTTTGGGATTGCCTGATCCATGCAGTCCTGTAGGTGCTGGTAGAAGGCATTTGTAAGTGATTCAGCGGTTTGAGTAATGTTTACCACTGGCTCAGGGGCCTTAAAGGAGACCACACTAGTTTTTAGAAGTGTGAAATCGGCTTTTGAGAAGTTTTTCACTGTGGTCTTTTTGTTTCAGGTGGGGCGGGATGAGGACCTCCAGCGAGATTAGTTTATGATCTGATCTCACCAGTGAGGGGTATACTTCGGTGTTGAACATTTTGATCCCATGTTCGTGATGATGAGATCAAGTATGTTTTCTCCTCTTGTGGGGATGGTGACTAGTTGTTCCATGGCATTTGAGTTTATGAACTCCAGGAATCTTTGGGTTAGAGTGTTCGGGCTTGAGTAGTGTTCCCAGTCTATATTAGGGTAGTTGAAGTCACCTAGTATGATGGTGTTTGGAGATACATTTATCCCTCCAATGTTTTCAGGAAGGCCATGTGAGGTTCCTGAGTTTGAGAGGGTGGCCTGTAACATGCTACAAATTGCAGAGCAGTCTTGCCTATGGTTAATTGCACCTGGATGGTCTCCGATGCATCGTGCATTGCCACCAACCTTGAGGTGTGGGTGTCCTTTATGAATATGGACACCCCTCCTTTCTTGGTGTTGTCCGGATTTTGGGGCGGACGCATGATATGAGGTGAAACCTGTTAGTGCTGGGGTGCTCTCAGGAGCCTTGAACCAGGTTTCTGTCACAGCACAGACATCGATGTTCTCCATATTGAGAAGAGCCTCGAGTGCGTGCATCTTGAGATTGAGACTTCTGGCATTGAGCAGCATTACCCTTAGTTTTTTCCTTTTGGTGTTCTAGGGTGGTAGGTTTAGAATTTGAGCCTTGCCTAAAAAGGCACTATGGGGGTGGCAAGAGCCTTTGCCAATATCCGGAAGCCCAGGGTGACAGGTGCAAGCCGTCCCTTGCGAAGCAGCGTGGCTTGTCCAGCATGTCATCCCAGGCAGACAGACATTGGATCCCCTTTGAATGACACCAGAATTTAAGCCAATTATTAAAGCTGATCATCTTATCACTGTATTGTGGCATCATTCTAGGTGAAGGTAGGATACTGCTCAAGGTCAGGGTCATACCTGCCTGGGCTACATAATCAGAGAGCTCCTCGATGTCCCTTTTCATGTAGTCCAAGGAGGTGCGTCTCAGGTCGTTGACACCAGCGTGGACAATGACTGAGTCGTACTTGTACCTGCTGTTGAGAGACCTGAGTGCTTGCGTTATGTGGCGGATTCTAGCGCCCGACAGGCAGCTTACTGTGACCTTCTCTTTACTCAGTCTGGTGAGCGGGACGTCAGTGTGTCTGACTATGGAATCACCAATGACAAGTGTGTCTGGCATTTTGTTTGGCCTTAAGGGCTGTGACTGTTTGACACTCTGACTGTGTGGTCTATGTGTTGCATGTGTTGGGTCGTGAGGTGGTAGTTGTTTGGGTGTCTGCTTTGGTGGCCTCTGCTGTTTTGGTAAAATTTTGATCAGAGCCTCCGAGTATGTCTTTGTGTGAGTATGTGTATGATTTGAAGTTGTGATGGTACCATGTGTGACTGAGTATGTATTGTGTGTGGTTACCTTCTCCTCCTGTCTGGTCTTGCCAGTCCTATGTTGAGAGAGCTCAGCCTCCAGTTTGGCCGTATAGTTGCATCTCTCGCATGTATTTGTGTTTTGTGGGAGAAGGAGAGGATTGTCTGTGTACATGAGGCAGTTGTAACATTGCCTCAATATTCCCAGGTTCACCAGTTGAGCTGGAGAGGACACTAGCAACTGATCCCTCGACATACTAGAAGTAGTAGATAAAGAGACTTTCAAAGGACTCCGGGGAAGTGGGTTTTAGGCTGGTGGGGTACTATCTATAATAAGAGTGCTTTATCAAGGTGCAAGTACTGTAGGAGTAAGTGCTAGGCTTTACAGATAGAGAATAGTCTACTTGGGAATCAAGTAGAGATGAACTTTTCAGTTATAGGATATGCTGGTTAGATCAGCAGTACAGCTCGAGGAAGGTAGTTTTAAGGGAAAATTGGAAGAGTGGAATTTAGATGGCCCAAATAGTTTAACCTTGTTTAACCGCCGCTGCTCTTGTGTGCAACAGTGGTAACTCAGCTAAATCAAGCTTACGCGTTTAGCGTGTTTTATAGCAGGGGGCTGAAGGGAGCTAGGAATTGGCCCAAAACGACCAATGGACTACTAGTTTCTGGCTGAAACTTCACCAAATCAGACAAAAAGGCCGCTCAGTGCTTCCCACTCCCACTGGTAAGCAAAGAAACTTCCCTCCTTCCTAAACTTGGTTCCAGCATTAGACATTAGGAATATCATAAGAGATTAGAAAAGGTTAACCTATTTACTATTCAATGCAAATGTACTCAAGGGAAGTTTATATCAGTTTACGAGATTTACAGTGATAAAGCACTGTGGATTGATTTTAACCATCAAATATATACTAAGATGGAGAGGCATAGAAGCATGGCCTTCATAACAAACACAAATGAAATGAATAGATATACTAAATAAGAATTAATAGGGTTAATAGATGAGATAACAATATTACACAAGTTATCCCATGCTTTCTAACAAACTACATTATTCTATAAGGACATCTGGAAAAAATACTCTGCATAAAAATCTATTGGACAAATGGCTGATAATCATGTTTACAACACTAGTTTGAGTGAGTCATTGTTCCAAAAGAGCTGAACACCTTTAGTATGTTCCAGGTGTATGACTCCAGTGCTGAAGATGAATTCACTGTCAACCCAAGGCACACCTTTGACCTTAGCAGATATGGTACAAACTGTGCCAACAGTGAGAAGATCTGTTGATTAACGCTTTGAAATTTCAACAGTGGGACACCATCCAGTTTATTTAATGTAACTGGAGAGCACACTGTAGTGCAATTTACAGGAACACCAGAAAATACATTGCTTCAAACATAATGATTAATAGCTGGAGTAGTGAGGCTTTTAATGTTTAAAACTGACATTTATATAGTTTATCTTAGTTGTTTGGTAACATTATTGTAAAACTATATCTGAAAATGTACTGTTACATTTTCATAATGGTAACACTTCTTACAATGTATCTAATCTGGCTGATGTCATTTCTATGCGCTGTGTGTTACAATGTTTACATGTTCTCCAAGCTTATTTGAAGTTACTAAATATAAACAAACTGCATACTATGCTGCCTGTCAAAACACAGTACGTTTGCAAATGTTGCCATATAATACTATTGACACAGGAAGTTAATTTGTGTTACTAACCATCTGGATGGTGTTTTAATTTTTTGCTGCTCAGACACCTAACTGACATGGGGTGCTTTCTGGGTTTTCAAACTCTTGTTAACAATCCATACATCCACAACACACACACTTATATCCATCTATCCACAGCCCCTTTTTCCCACTTTTGCACATAGGGTCGGGTTGTCACTTTGACAATAACAGTCATCTAGAGCCAAGGTTTACACCACTGAGTGGCTATCTCTGTCGTGGTAGTTCTTCAGCACCACACACACTCTCACCTATGGTCAATTTAGAGTGACCGAAACCTACTGAATGTCTTTGGAATGTGAGAGGAAACCACAGCACCCAGAGGAAACCCACTTGAATGTAGGGAGGACATGCAGATTCCACAGAAAAGTACCCCAGCCAAGAGTCAAACTCGGGAACCTCTTGCTGTGAGATGATGACACTATCCTCTGTGCCGCCTACTACACAACCCAATTCAGAAAACTGTGTGAGTTACCTGGGCACTTGTGAAATGTCATTCTGCTAGTGCAGGTAATATAATGTACATAATGTATAGAAAATGAAGAAATCTTTGATATGTTTTACTTACATTCTGCCATAACTTCAGTTAGAACTTGTAACTTTGTAACTCTTCAGGGCTAAGATTAAATTATTATTACAGAACGTACACAACAATTACAAAATGCAATGATGCCTATGGAAAAGCTGAGAAATGTCTGTTAATAATATTTTAACTCATGTTTATTTATAAGTGACCACAGCACATCTGTTGGCTTGTTTGTGTGTGAATGATGTCAATTCATATGCTAAAAAGAATACTTTTCCCCATTCTGGATGCTAATTGTGACTTCTGTTAATGAAACTAAAAATATTATGGGACTTGAAACAAGTCTATTATAATCAGAATACATTATTTATGTGTGCATGTTTCTGTGTGTGTTTATGTTTCATTCATGCATGTGCCTGTATACAGGTTTGTATTTAAATACAGCTCAGAAATAATTCAGATATGGATAAATATACAATTTGAAGCACTACTGGGAAACAATTAACTGTTTAATCAAACAATTTGTTTGACTGCATGTTTTGTCATTTGTATAATTTTTTTTTTATTTCTACTACAGTCAATTCATGCTGTATTGACTATAACATTGTAATGAAAGATGCAGTTTGGATGTAGTTGTACAACCATGGAGTTTGTATTTATGAATAGGAGTGATATTATTTTTCTGTTTTCGTTGTCATTCTTTCATTTATTTATTTAGCTCTTCACTAAACCATACATTCATACAGACACACATATACATGTATACTTTTCCCATCATTCTTGTAGTGACAAGGATAATCATGGCTGCTTGGCAACACAAAACATCCCTAGACCTAGACCCTGTCACAGTCCGAAATTATCCATTGCGGGCTTCAGTAGTTCCCAGACAAGATGATTGATATAACGCCTCATCCATGTCCAGTGTCCTCTCTCGGGTTTTCTAACAGGAGGCCACACCCCCTTACCCAGAAGAGACCAATGGCAATCCTCACAAGGTACCCGAACCACCTCATCTGACTTCTGTTATAAAAAAGGCACAGCAGCTGCGTTGTGAGATCATGCTGCACTGGCTATGTCCTGACTCTGTCATGGAGACTGCGGTGAGCAACTCTTCAGCCTTGAAGAGGACTATCATTTGTGTTGCTTGTTATATGCTGTTGGCTGTTGAGCTCTGACAGGTTTTTTTTTTCTTTTTGTAGTCCTTGAAACTAGTTCTAAATCTTGTATTAATGCATGGGTCAGGGTTGCAATCTGCGGTATATTGAAACATTGATTTGATCAAAATGTTAATTTTGTATTTGCACTATTTTCCAAAAAAAAAAATTCTGAGTTGGTTCTCCACATCTGCAAACAGGTTTCCCCCAAGCTGTGTTACATGTCAGTATTCCATGTCTTGAGCTTCTGCCCCACTGCTAATTGACACTAACCCTTCCCTTCTGGTTGTGGAACTGTCACCACTCTATCCACCAAGAACTGCTGGTCATTTGTGAGGAGCAGTGCTGTAACCTGCATAGCTGCTTTTCTTAAAACAATATACTTTATTCTCCAACTCTCAAGGCCACTTAACTTTCTAAATACAAATACACATTCCAGTGTTCTCCCCAGCAAATCCACCTACTCAAGTGGTTTATCATGTAAACTATTCCACAAACTAGAATTAATTAGAACATATAAAGTTTAGGCTGTGCAGTTCTCCAAAATTTAAATTAAATTACACTACTTAATGCCGCGGTGGTACGGAATGCCACGTTGGTACGGCGGTAGCGTTGTTACCTCACAGCAAGAGGTTCTCCCATTCGATTCTTGGCTGGGCTTGGGAGTGCCTTCTGTGTGGAGTCTGCATGTCCTCCCCGCGGTTGGGTAGCGTTCGAAAGACAAGCGTGCATAAATGGGCATGCCTTCATTGAAGGTTGTGCGTCGAGCTGGCACCTTGGCATTTTGTAAAAATCTACTGCCAATCATTAGCGGACCAGAGTTCCACTGTGGCAACCCCTTACCGGGAAAAGCCAAAAGACAAACAACAACAACAACTCAAATTTAGGGTCTATATTAAATCAGTGAATGCTTAAAAAAGCGAACGCTGATTTACCAACCCCATGTAAGCAAAATCTTACAATCCCAAACACTTAGAACAGTGACATTTTTCCCAGGGAAAAAAAACTGCTGTTCCAAAAAAGAAAAAAAAAACTTTAAAACATTAAATAAAGTGGGGGGCTTCCCCCCACACCCACCCGATGTGGGGGGCTGTCTCCCCACACACCCCCTACGTAAATATACCAATTCGGAGATCACACTACAGTGATGAAAACAGCAAAATAATGAAGGTGACCAAGCGATTACTTTCCCAGGGAAAGAATTCACTTATATGCCATTTCAGTATTTTGCCGTTTTGTGCTTTCAAGTTCGATCAAGATGCATTTGAAAGAATGTATCTTCGATCATATAATAGGGATCCCACATTTATCTTACCCATGCACATCTCCATCCAATACCTGAAGATTAATGAAAGGTCAGCCCACTTGGTTTCCTTCTGTTGCCAGGATCTTAGCACTGTTTCCCTTGAAGGCTGTGTAGGATCTGCCTTATGCTCACTGATAATGAGCTCTTGTTTAACACACAATACTAGCATGAGGTACAAATGTTTAACTAACTTGGAAGCATCCCTGTCACTTAAAGCCATGGACAGTGAGTATTATACACTTACACCATCACCCTTGCCTCGACCTCATTCTCAACAAAAACACATTATGATGTCATATGCTGAGGTCATTAAGAAATCCCTACCAAAGCCTCCTACAACTAGTATGAATAGGTTTAGCAGAAATTCTCCAGCTTCAACATGCTTGAGCATTAAGTCGCCAAAAGTGAGACTGCTCCTAGTCTTGTATTCCTAAACACTCTTCTAACAAAAATGGCATAACGAATGGTGACTCACTTGTTAGGTATACAGATTCTCCATTTACAAGGCTGGACAAGAATAAGTTTACAGTTAGTTGCCTTTCAAGTGCCATGATCTCTGACATTGTAAGGGACCTAAATATCCTTATATGACTAGAACATAGTAGTCGTCCATGTGAGAGTGAATGACCGCGATGCAAACCCTTAGGAACATGCAGACAGACATGCCAAAACTTTCCATGTATGTGGTAAATGTAGGTAAGTTTCTGCTCGAGTGGAATCCTTTCTTCAGCAAGAATGATTTGAAGGTACAAAGTAAAGATAAGTGGATAAAACAGTTGGATGCATACCAGGTGATATTCGAGGAGGACCCAGTATGTGTCAGCATGGCATAAGGTGAGGGATAGTGCAATGGCCACTTAGACAAATGCATAGAACTAGCAGTCCCAACCACAGCAAGATATAAAAGAGAAATTCCAAAACAACTAACCTGGGGATCCACCAACATAAATAACTTTACAACAGCTGAAATAAAAATACTTAAATTATACAGAAAACATACACCTCTCGATAATAAGGGCAGTGTAAAAAAGCATTACTAGGAACTTAAAAATATTATTCAGATTACTTAGTCTGTGAAATTACACTGTCTTTTGAAGCTAGGATAAGTACAAGTCCTTCTTTAGCTACATTAGAAAAACTATGGAACAATAGCCAACAATGCTCAGAACTTATCCTAAATGGGATCACCCTCTCCAACCCACTAGACATCAAAAATATACTAAAAAACCAGTTTAGTGCAAATTTCACCACAAAAAATCTATCCAAACTCTATATATTACAGAATCCCTTACAGCCCTATTATCACCAAGGGGCATGTTCTGAAAGTGATATCAAAGAAAACAAGGTACTTTGTCCATGGGATCTGATAACACATCTGAATGTTTCACATATAGTACAAATAATGCCCTCATCAAACCTCTCCTGAAACTATTTAACCTACACATAGCTACATCATTTGTTCCCAAATTATGGTGCAACATACTGGTGATGTCCCTCCACAATGGCGGTACTACCACAGACCTTGTTAATTATAGATGCATCAGCCTTGTGAGCCTGATCTGCAAAGCTGAGAAGCATATCATAACTGATCTTCTTGATTTTAATATGAAAGAATCTCATCAGAATACACCATCACCAGTTCAGTTCACCAAAGGGAGCTCATGCCTATGAAATTTTGATAACTTTTTTCTAGAGGTCATGATAGAGGCCAAGCTGCTCATACAGTATACTTTAACCTAGCTGAAAAATGTGACAAAATACACCATGTGGACATTGTAAGCAAGCCAAATGCTTTCAATATAATATCCTTAAGTGGTAAGATGTATTATAAACGGACTAAAAGAAAAAGCTCACATAGCTGGTGTGGTGCTGGAAGACTTTCCTTTTGGCATTTACTTCTTTGATTTTCAAACCAAAAACTAGGATCTCTGTTTGTAAACGACTTCAGACTTGGTGTTATTGTCAAGACCCTGTCTCTGATACCTGCATCTTTCAGAAAGAATTTACCCTAGTTAATACCGGATGTGCTGAAAATGGGCTTAAATTAAAAACAAAGAAGTGTAATATCATTACTTTGGCTAACAACCCCTACCATCATCATATAACAAAGACAATACCCCAGTACTAAACAAAGTTATAGTCAGGGACCTGGATACCTAGGTTGATATTTCCATCTCCTTCCATCATCGTATGACAACTGTAGTCAGAAAATCCTTCCACATAGCAAAACTGATATCCAAAACTATATGATACAGATCTAAAGATGTTATCATTCCTTCATATTCAGAATAGAATTAAAGATTACAATGCCCTCTTCAAGATGTACCTCACATGACGTATCAAACAACTAGAAAAACGTCAAACTAGAGAAACCTCAGATGTACCTACACAAGAAGCTTTCATGCTTATGATTTGATCATTTATTTTGTAATTATAATTTGTCTCCTCATTATTGAGACTTGTGATGTTACATTTACTGATATTTTAGGCAAGGTTATTAGTAGTATACCATGTAGGCAAGATATGTTTTCTTGAGACCAGCCTTAAAAAAAATGGCATATTTTATTGAAGTAATTGTGTTACCTATTTGGTAATCACAAAAATATTCAGTTATCCAAAGGCTGTTTCTTAATTTTATATTTGACTGTAGTTAAAAGAATAAGCGGTCACAATATGGACACCTCCGGGATACCCCTGTTAACCACAGTCAGCCATTGTCTTACTGAACTGTGTGTGAATTGATATATAAAGCTCTGAATCTGTTACTTAATTCCCTTTGTCCTTGTGTTATTTTATGTGAATTCTGTTATGACTATGTCCATAATTATACACAGATTACTAATCAAGCTGATGGGGCGAAGTTTTTCCCAACTGATGTGGCCCACTGTATGAACCGTTACTACTACTACTGCAACCTGTATTCATAGTTCATGGACAGGTCCATATACTAACAGTTTGTTAACATAAATAATAGGGATGTAGTCAGGTTTTTCAGTGTTCTGTAAGTGCAGCCACTAGGTATGCTGCCTAGTCAGATGGTACTTGAGTTTTTTAAGTTTTTTTTTTGTGGGTGCAGGTAGCATGTCAGCAATTAGGTAAAGGGGGGGGTCATTCTTCACACACTGACATATGGACTTGCTAATTGTGAAGTTCACAAAACATTTTTGTGCAAGTACGTTTACATTTATTCAAGTTTGTCTAAGTCAACACTATATCACAATTAATATCTTTACACAAGGGAGTGCAAGGGGGCCCATCCTCTTGCAAAAATGTTTTATGGCTGACTGCATGTAGTGTGCTAATGTTGTCGTCTAATGAAGTGATTTGACTATGCAGTCAGTATGTTGAGCATCAGGCAACTGGTCTTTGGAATTTGATAGTTGACCCAGGGAGGTATATTTGATATTTTGGAATTTAATGTTACTTAAATTTCTCAGAAATGATTATCATCTTTCTATCTAGTTTTCAAACCACTACACAGAAGGGGGATTTAGTCCCTCTATTTTCTTAACTTCTTTTAGCAAGAGTAAACGTGTGGACATTGGGTAAATTCTACCCAAAAATAAGTAAACAATGAAACTGACCTCTTCTTCAGATTTCTTATAGTCAATAACCAGTCTCCTTAATCTAATAATATGTCCCCTTACAATGCCCTAGTTCATATACCCAGGATGTTGATAAGTGAAATGTAAATATTATTAACAAAGGTATTTTTCTATACAATTGTTCGTTAACTAAAATCCATTGTCCTAGGATTTGGAGTAAATTCTGAGTTTGTCATATTTCTATTTACATTACATTTAAAAAATGTAACGTTAGCTTTGTTCTTTTGAGATGTATTTCCACTAATGTAGGTAATGGGATCTACTACTACTGTGTCATATCATAAGCATGTCCTGATGGAGAGATGAAAAGTCAGCAAGCAAAGGAGCATAGCAGTGCTGAAATTGAATTCATCCTCAAGTCTTGGTGAATACCTTCAAGAGGTAGACCCTGTTTTTTCACAAAATCTCACCAAGGCGACACTGATATATAGACTGTATTTATATAGCATATATCATGGACAGAAGTAAATCAAAAATAAAAAAAGATAGCTGGGGTGCACAAGACCCAGGATAAAAAAGTGTCCAGTCCTGGTAGGCACACTGTTGCCAGGACTGGAAAAAATTACAGTGTAGAATCCTCAAAATACAGAAACAATTCTACAAAGGGGCCAGGCCAGGGAGAGGATGGCCCCCCTGTTGTAGAAGGAAGTAGTAGTCCACAAAAATGCCAGAAACGCCATAAAGATGACAAGAGTGGACTACTGAGGATAAGAAAGAAATTATGTATTGTTACTATTATGTAAAAAGTCCAGAATTTCCAGACACAAGATATACAAAATGATTAAGAGAGAAATTAGAGGAAAGAAAAATACTTCCGCAGGAAAAACTGTCACAAGCTTCAAATAAAAATTTGCTTTCATTAATACAACAGATTAAAAAAAAACAGTATATAGATCAAGTAACTTTAATCTCTTTGGAAAAAGAAGCCTCTGAGGAAGTGAGAAAATATAAACAACAAAACCTAGAGATATTTGTAAAATATAAAAAAAGAAATATGGACATGGGAAAGAAAGAGAGATTTGATATGGTGCAATATTTATGCAAATGAGAAAGCCAAGTTAACTAATATACAGAAGGCAGTTTCAAAGATATTCGAAGAAAAATACAGGCAAAGGCATCCAGATATGGAACATTTCACAATAAAAAGACTAAAAGCACAAAGATTTAATGTAGAAAAGATGATTAGTAAAGTAGAAGTTAAAGAAATAGAAATTGAAGTCATGGAGTGCCTGCGAAGTGAAGGATTTAATGTAGAAGGTCTAAAACAGACTACATCACAGCATGATGGAGTGAGTCCCCAGAATAAGGAAAAGCAAGAAGATCAGGAGACATGTAAAGAAATATGGACGGGGAAAGGAAAAGAGATTTAATATGGTGTAATATTTATGCAAAGGAGAAAGCAAAACTAACTAATACAAAAAGAGCAGCACCAAAGATATTTGAAGAAAAATATAGGGAAAGGAATCCGGATATGGAAAACTTTACAATACAAAAAAATAAGAAGACTAAGAGGAAAAGTAGAAAAAGAGATTAGTAATGAAGAAGTCAAAGAAATAGAAATTGAGGTAATGGAACAGCTGCAAAGAGCAGGATTCAGTGTAGAAAATCAAATGCAGAAAGCACCACAACAGGATAGAGCAATGGATATCCAAATCAAGGGGAAACCAATGGAGCAGGAAGCAACAGGTCAGGTGCCATATCAAGATATTTTGGAGCCTTCCACAGGAAACCAGTATAAAAATTCACTTGAAGCTAGACAGGAAGGAAAGGAACAGGAAACTGTGGAAACTCTGATGCAGTCAATGTTGAGGAGTGATAGGCCAGTGAGTTTCCATATGACAAAACAACAGATGACACAGGATGAAATTGAAGAGAATGTGCCACAAGAAGATGTCATAGAACTTTCTATAGAATGCCCGCAGGAAATGGAAAACAAGGGATGTGCCCTCAGTATGGTAGAAAAGGAGTTAAGAGAAGAGTTGCTTGATTTAATAGACAAAGACAGATCAATGAGAGAAATAGTCTGCAGAAGGTTAATAAAACCCCAAAAGTCAGAAGCTTGATAAAACAAATGAACACAGCAATTAGGACTGTCCATAGAGATCCATGCGATATAACAGAAGTAAACAGAATATATTACTGTGCTGCTAAATTAATAACTGATAAAATTCTACCACAGGAACATAGGGTAGCATGGGAAAGGGGGGGGTGAAAGCGAATACCATCACAGAAATATCGAATAGAGAAAACTATAAAGCAGCTAAGACAAGAAGTGTCATTATTAGAAGATTACAGAAGAGGGAACAGATCAACAAAAATATTAAGAAAGATAGATGTGATAAAAGCAGTGCGCAGTATTAGAACAGACCAGGATCTATTATCCACTATCGGAGATAACAAACTTGCGCTATCTTCTCTTACAACAAATAGAAGAGGAAACGCTGTGTGTACGACAAAAAACTTAAAATTTAATGAAAAACAGCTTTTTTTTTTTTTCTTCAAATTTTTTTCTTCTTTTTTTTCTTCAATTTTTTTTCTTCTTTTTTATGTAAAATTTCCCTTTCGTAAAATTTCTTCCTTAGATTTCCCTTTGCATTCTGTCTGGTATAGTTTCCAAACAATCAATTTTTACACAAAAAATTTTTTTATATAAATTATTTTATATAAATTGATTTTATACAAATTATTTTCATATAAATTAATTTAGTATACTATAGTACATTTGCTGTTTTTCTAACACTTAGTATAATGATTATATATATTTATTCACAAGTTTTTCAATTTTTTAATAATTTTTAATATTTCCATTCGTCTTGAACAATATATTTATTATTATAGTACATCATATTATTAGATATTAGTATTTTATAATTTTTTAACTATTGGATATTTATTTATATATAATATTATGTCAATATAACACAATACATTTATAGGCAACTATTTTGGTCTATTTAAAATTGAGATATCCTTTTACAGTCTATGAATTATGCATATTTATTCTTATTATTGTCATTTATGTGGAATATGGATTTTAAATCCACAGTTAAACAGGTGTACGTATTGATGGTTTTAAAAAAATGTGAAAAAAACACAGTTTGTGAATAAGTGAATATAGCTTTAAATATTGGTACAGGCTTTCGCACCACTAAGGTTATTTAAATGGATTTTTTCAAAAAGCTGTCAGTTCTGATGAAGCCTATATGAATAGGTGAAAGCGCTAAACTTTTAACTTTGAATTAAGCCAAGTCAGTTATGTTTTGTGGAGTGTGTATTTGTGAGCTGTTTTTCATTAAATTTTAAGTTTTTTGTCGTACACACAGCGTTTCCTCTTCAATTTGTTGTAAGAGAAGATAGCGCAAGTGAGTACTTTTTTGTTCCTCTTTACAACTACCCACATTTCTGGAGATAACAAACTAAAATTTTCAAAACAGGCAGAAAGACTCAGAAGATACAAAGATAAATATAAGGGAAAAGCACAAAATAAGCAATTTACTGATGACCCAAAAAAGTTTTATAGAGAATTGGGAAATAAGGTAAAAGGAATTGATAAACCGCCGAAAAACAAGGAAGTAGATACATTTTGGAGAAGTATCTATGAAGATCCTGTGGAACATAACAAAGATGCTAAATGGATAGAAGTAAAACAAAGAATAAGAAGTTTAAAGGTACAAGATATGAAATGGGGTGAAATAACAGCCAGAGAGATTGAAACAAAGTTGAGAAAAGCCTCTAATTGGAAAACCCCAGGCCCAGATGCAGTACCTAACTTCTGGCTTAAAGTATTAACTTCTTTACACGAGGATCTAGCCATGAGTAAGAACTATTTATATGCACACCCCAAACAGACACCACACTGGTTAACAACAGGAAAAACAATGTTCTTACTTAAGGGTGAACCTGCAAGCAACCCTAAAAATTATAGACCAATAACTTGTCTTCCGATGACGTATAAACTATACGCGAGGATTGACGCCGACAGAGTTTATAGTCATTTAGAAGAAAACTCAATTATGGCAGTAGAACAAAAGGGCAATAAAAGAAAGTCATATGGAACAAAGGATCTTTTGTTGTTAAATAAAGTTATAGTGGAAAACTGTAAAAATGGGAAGAATCTAAGTATGGCATGGATTGACTATAAAAAAGCATTTGATAGTATCCCACATTCATGGATAAAAGAGTGCTTAAAAATGTATAAGGTACATCCTACACTGATTGATTACATTACAGTAACCATGAAACAGTGGCAGACCACTTTGCAATTAAGCCATGATAAAGCACAGATTATTATCCCAGGGATAAAAATCCAAAGGGGGATATTCCAGGGTGACTCCCTGTCACTGTTGCTATTTTGCCTTGCCATTAATCCATTAAGCTGTTTACTTAATAGCTTAGGTCATGGCTATAATTTGGCTTCTAGAAAACAACAAAGTCTAATGACTTCTCACCTTCTCTTGGTCGATGATTTAAAATTGTATAGCTCATTAGATGAGGAACTGAAAGCACAGCTGCAGGTTGTCAAAACTTTTTTAGATGATATTGGAATGTCATTTGGTCTTGATAAATGTACAAAAGCAATCTTTAAAAAAGGAAAATTGCAGCACCAGGAAAACATAAGTTTGGGACAAGAATGTGATATAAATGAACTTGAGCAAGAGGGGGTGTATAAATACTTGGGAATTGATGAAGGATCAGCAATAAAACATAAACAAATGCGAATAAAGCTTAGTAAGGAGTACTTTAGAAGACTTACATTAATCCTGAAAACAGCATTGACACCTAGGAATAAGATCCAAGCTATAAATCAATTTGCTCTTCCTGTCCTAACTTATAATTTTGGAGTGATTGACTGGCCCCAAAAAGTGTTGGATAGATTGGATATTAAAACAAGGATGCTTCATGCTCACCAAATGATTTATAAAAATAAGCCACGGTGATGCAGCGGTAGCATTGTTGCCTCACAGCAAGAGGTTCTCCCATTCGATTCTCGGCTGGAGCGCCTTCTGTGTGGAGTCTGCATGTCCTCCCCGTGGTCGAGTGGCATTATAAAGACATGCGTGAATGGGCATGCCTTCATTGAAGGTTGGGCATCGGGCTGGCACCTCGGCACTGTAAAAATCTACTGCCAATCATTAGCAGACCGGAGTTCCACTGTGGCAACCCCTAACCGGGAAAAGCTGAAAGAAGAACAACAAGTGTTTTTTCATTGTACGTGTATCCTGTCGACTGCATTTGTTTGAGGGACTACTGAAAACTGTGGATTGCCTGCATCTTCATCTGCATTTTTTGCTTCATTGAACTGAAGACTCCAAAGGAACACCTTGAACTGAAGAGTCTGAAGGAACTTCTTGATATAATAGCAAAAAAAAAAAAACTGCATGCAGGTTTTTCACATTCTGTGTATTTTCTGATGAAGTCTGGGAGGTGCCTGGACGAAAATGCATGTTTTGTGGAGCGTTAAGTTGTATGTACTAGCCAATAAAGAGTGGAGTTTTTCTGTCTTCGAAACCCAGTCTGTTTTGTTTATTACAACAAGTGTATACCAAGATTATATATTCCTCGTTCTGAAGGAGGGATGGGCCTCCTTGAAACTGATTACATGTATAGATCTGCAATTGTGGGACTCTACACATATCTACAACCTCAGAAGATCCAAATGTGGTGAAAGTTTTGAAACATGAGGAGAATAAATCTAAGCTGAAATCTCTGCTTAATTTAGCAGAAGCATATCGACGTCAAGCAGGAATGAAAATCAAACCAGAAGTGGATAAAAAACAGGCAGCAACTGAATGTGCTAAAAAACAAAAGAAAGAATATAAGGAGAAGGCAAGAAATGTGGAAAAAACATAAATATAGTTGCAAGTATAGAGAACATCTGGAAGAGCCTCATGTTGATCAAGAACGAACGCAGGAATGGTTAAGGATAGGTGGATTTTCATCAAGAAATGAAAGGTTAATATTGGCAGCCCAAGATAGTGGGCTACATACACGCTGGTTTACTAAGTCCATTGAACATGTGGGAGAAACAGACATATGTAGGTTTTGTGGAACCGAATTGGAAACAGTCACACACCTTATTTCTGGTTGCGACTCTCTAATGGCAGAGGGACTGTATACTGAAAGGCATAATAATGTGGCGAGACTGTTACACTGGAGTTTGTGCAAACATTATAGTATTGAATTGGCTGAAAAACACTGGAAACATGAGCCACAGAGAATCATAGAAAATGATGATGTTTACATCACATGGGATCACCCAATACCAACAGTCCAAAAGATAGATGCTAGAAAACCAGATATAGTGGTCCAAGTAAAGAAGACAAAAGTAGCATTGATCATTGAAATCGCCACACCTAGTGACTACAGTGTCTTGCGTACAGAGAGACACAAAGTCATAAAATACCTCGATCTGCTGGCAGAAACGAGAGCCATGTGGAAGAAAGATACCCAGACAGTTCCAATAGTAGTAGGAACAACTGGTCTTATAAAAAAGAGTTTACAGTCGTATTTAGATATGTTACCAATTCATGTAACACCGTACGAATTGCAGAAGGAGTCATTACTGGGCACATTACAGGTGCTGCGAAGAGCACTTTTGGCTAACATCAAAGAGTGAAACAATACTAATTTCATGAATTTTAATCGTACTTTGACTTAGGGATGGGGTCCATTCCCGTCATGGTA
This sequence comes from Protopterus annectens, assembly GCF_019279795.1. NCBI lineage: Eukaryota > Metazoa > Chordata > Ceratodontiformes > Protopteridae > Protopterus > Protopterus annectens. The sequence goes on from NC_056739.1 coordinate 484,169,658, forward strand.
TTAGAAACCCAAAAGACTTGGAGAAATTAAAAAGACAAAAAAAGAAAAAGAAATAAGATGCAATACTGCAGCAGTAAGAATACAGAAAAAAATAAAATAAATTTACTGAAAAACAAGTTATCCCATCCCTTTAGCAAAAGGATTACAAACAGGAGTGCAAACAAAAAGAAAAAATACACTGCTGTACAACAATGTGGGGACACATTCAGAAATGGATACCAGCCAAGTTAATTTCTACTCATTGCATTACAGGACAGATTTAATTATCATCTAAACAAATATTAGAAAACATTTAACCATTTCTAATTATAAAAAAGTATATGACTCTTTCAGATACATGAAAAGATGTATTTTATAAGAACTATTTTTTCATGCTTTAGAATAAAAAGTAACCAAAGAAAAGGCAATTTTGTCAACATATTGGCTCCGAATGGGACATGGATGTCTTGAGTTAATAGAGAAATTCTTAGTTATCTGAAAGAATGCATGGACATTGTCTATGCAGCAGGACACTCCTGGCTATCTGAAAGGATGTATAGACACTGGTTATGCAGCAGGGATTTTGGAGAAGGGAAATTCCTGGCTATCCAAAAGGATGCATGGACATTGTTTATGCAGCAGGGAAATACCTGGCTATCCAAAAGGATGCATGGATATTGTTCATGCAGCAGGGAAATTCCTGGCTATCCAAAAGGATGCATGGACATTGTTTATGCAGCGGGGAAATTCCTTGCTGTCCAGAAAATTGCATGGACACTGTTCATGCAGCATGTACATGATATACTGTTGAGAATCTTATAACAGATGCATTGCTTCAGAAGACGTGAACAAACACAGAACTATGAATTTTAAGATATACATTGTGAAGCATTATTACCTCATTAGCGTAGGCTTTTCCAATTCCTCCTGTTGCTCCAGTTACAACTGTTGACACAAAAAACAGATTCATACATCACAATATTTATTTGAGCAAAATACAAAGTAAAACAAAGCAATAATACAGATGTATAGTTCTAATATAAATACCCTATTTGTGGACTATCAGCCTATATATACAAGGTAGGTGTAGACCTATAGTTTAATCCCTGGTTCAGAGAGCAAAAATAGATTCTAGTTCATATTACTAACTGAAGTGTACGGCAGGAACAGTGCAAAATGAATTGTTGGTGGAGACAAACTGGACATTTGAATAAACCATTTGAGAAAGACTTTCCAACTCAAAAACAAACTTTTTAAAAATATTCTACACTTTGTTACCTAAAGGCTCTGTACCATGCTCAGTGTCTGAGGTCATTGTTTCTCCCACAACTGTTGCCACTTACCAAAATACAACAAACAAGCAAGGCCTTCTCTCCATCCCTATAGCAGGATAACCAAGAATAGCAGCTAGTGAATATGCACATCATGACTGAGGCCATGTGGGAGTCTTAGGATGCTCCTTGGAATGTTGGAGTCTTAGTCCCCCCTTGGAATGTTGTAGTCTTAGTCCCCCCCCCCCCCTTGGAATGTTGGAGTCTTAGATCCTCCTTGGAATATGCATCACCAAATGCACTTCACTGACATTTTTGTTAGCTGTGGAGGCAGGTTATGCAGTGACATCCAGCAGTTAATTGCTTCAGTAAATTATTAGATGCTGGTATGTCCCTAAAACCTTGATCTCTGTAAGGTTGTGAACCATTATATGCCAATGTCTGGGTTGTTTATTGGTACCTGCTAGGATGTTTATCATTAAATTCTGATATATAGTACACCCTTTAACTTATCTAGGTCATGGAATATTGTCTACTGGTATGTGGGTAGTCTTTTAGGTTCTGCTGTGTTGTGTATTGCTATGATACTAAATTCCTAACCTTACTTTTAGTGTAACTCATTAAATACTGCTATATGACTATATCCCTAGCACCTTCTAGATTGTGACAATTCATATTCTGCTGTGTAGTTAGACCTCTAGCCCATACTAGGAGGTTGCTTCATTCATAGAAATTTTTCCAGTCCTGGCTTCAGGCTGTAAAAGTTGCAGATGATATTCCCATCATTCTATTCCTTTTCTAGCATAGCAATGATTGAATCCTTTTCTGAACTGGGTAGTTAGAGCCATAGAAGGAAACCTAATAACTGTACTTTCAATCCAAGTTCATGGACTTTGTGTGAGATGTTTAGAGAAGAAATACAGCAAACAGAAAGTAAAGTACATAATGCAAAGTCTAAAGACAGACATTAGTTAGAAAACTAATGACAAGTAATAGCTCCAAGACTGCAGTTTGTGTCCCAGTAAAACAATCATCAGTCCTGCCTGTTACCAGTGTATTACATTAGCTCATATTCATAATCAACTTCTCCACCCTGGCTGGAACACTTAATATAGGACATTCATAGCACTCCCAACTGTCTCAGGATAATGGGCACATTCATAGTAATCCCAGTGGTATACGGTTAATGAGCATATTCATAGCACTTCCAAAGGTCTTGGGATAATGACCAGAGTCACATCACTCTCATAGGTCTTGGGATAATGGGAATATAGTATGAGTAGAGTTCAACCTCAATCTTACTCCAAACTATTGCCTTTAGAGCTCCTTGTCCAGACAAACAAAAATAGCTCCCACAGGAATGTAGGAACAACTCTGACTTCAGAAAGTTCTACATTCCCACCCACCCCCACATCAATTACATTTATCCTAACCAAAGCTCCACCTACCTTTACTGCTCACCCAATCATAACCTTCAATTCTTTCTTCACTATACCCTCCTATTTCACTAATTGTATAACTCACCATCTCACACCCCACCCCCTATACTCCACCACACTGTCTTCACATTTCAGTTTATCTTACAAATAAATCTTACTCTTCACTACCCTACATACCCCTCCATCACAACATGCAATTCATCACCAACTTAGCAATATGCACTCTCTCTGTCTTTCCTCTTTCTACATCTACTTACTTCTCATGAATCCAAACAAGAGTGCTAAAACCAGAGCGGGACTCAAAAGAGGTGTATCCAAAAAATGCTTAATAAATCCACACAACACAAACGATAAAACGTTAAAACATGAACGCCTTCACTCAGTACATATGTGTTTTCGTCTCATTACTCAAGACTTCATCAGATGACCAGTATATGCTTCCATTAATTATATATATTGAATTTAATTAACAAAACACCAATGAAATTGAGGTAAATGCATTTAAAAGATCCAATGATTTTGCACTTCAAAAAACAATTAAAACTTCAGTCCGTAGCTTGTCATATATTTACATTTCTCATAAAACCAATGAGGCTTTTAATAATAATTCTTAAAATAATAAATATACATATGAAATTCAATTTTATTTCTATTTAAAATCATTACTAATAATAAAAATTTGATTAAAACTGTCACATTTCTTTCTTAGTATAGTGTGAATATATGAAATCGAAGGAAACATTGCCATCTGCTGGCTGAACGTATTAGTACATTCAAATACATTCAAAGCTTAGCAGACCTTAATTTCAATAGTGGCAATATTGAAACATAATCATTTAACCCAGGGGGATTTCCTGCTTCTAGGGTTACTTGCTACCATAGTTCCCTAAATTCTATCTTCTCTTTCCATGGGCCTCCCCTCATATCATTTTTAACTTGTTCTAATACAAGAAAGGAAAATTTTGGTTTTGTACATAACTTTGAATGTTTGAATAGGGCACTATTTATTTTATTTTATTATTTATTTTACATTTGTTGACTGGGCTACTCTAGCTGGATACATGTCCATTTTCAGTAGAGGCCCAGGGAGATAAGTTCCAAACATAATAAAATTACAAAATAGACATTAGAAGATAAAAATTAAAAAAGTAGAAATTACAAAATAAAAAAATTCACTACTTACATTAATAGCTTTCATGTGGAGATAAGCTCCAAATATAGCAAAGTTACTTACTATATGTAATACTTAAAAGTTACTAAAGTTCTACTATATAACAGAATTTAATAGAGTATGGTTTATAATTAAATAAAAAGTTTGTCTAAGAAGAGGAAAAGTAGTTTAGAGTCTTTGCATGGGTTTTAGATATAAGGAGATACAGGTACACTTGAGGTTCTAATGTTGCCATTTGTAAGTCAAAGTAGGGAAACACGAGTTGAGGGTAGAGAACAAATGTTACACATGAGGGCTGGAATAAAGTTAGCTTCTAGGATTAAAGTTAGAGAGGGGACAACGCCCATAAGGAGGGCATATGGCAAGAGGAGTTAGTAATAGGCACTAGTTTCCTTGCCCACCGCCATATCATAAATATGTTCGTACATCCTTCTTTTTAACATTCTTTCAGTTTTCCCTACATAGAAGGAATTACAAAATAAACAGATGGCTAAATAAACTATTCCTTTTGACTCACAATTATAATAATCAGTACTATTGATCCATTTTTTTCTACTTTCTAAATAATACCTGTCTGTGTTCATAATATATGTACATTGTGCGCAGTGTCCACATTTGTATGTGCCCAACCTGTTTCTATTAAAATTACTTACTGTTTTTATTTTCTGAAATATTTCTTATATATTGTGAATTTTTATATACCACTTCGTAAGGGAATTTGGATATATTATCCAAATCACAAAGGGAGACAAATCTATCCCAAAAAATTTAATATTCAAAGCATTGTATTCCAAAATCATTGCTTGTTGATAATTATTACTAGTGTTCTGTTTATACTCATTCCCTTCATTATTTTGTTCAGTATACCTTTGAATAGGCTTATATCTGTTATTTCTTCCTTTTTCAACCTTCACTCTAATAAATTCCAGGGGGGTAACCTCTTTCTATAAACATTTTTTCCAGCAGATTACACTCTATTAAAAAATCTGTGTCGAGGCTAGTCATGCAGCACCCCTTTACAAACTGCCCCTTAACTATGTTTTTCTTACAGTGTAGGGGTGTGCACTTTGATAATGCAGGAAAGAATTACAAAAGGTAGTTTTTCTTTAAATCTTAGTTTCAAGTTTTTTTATCTACCTTGTATATTTCCAAATCCAAATACTGCAAACTTTCATTTGAAATTTTATGTGTAAACTTTAGAAAATTAGTAGTATTGTTCATGTATATCATAAACTCTTCAAACTTCTCTTTTCCTACTGTCCAAAAAAATAACTATATCATCCAAAAATCTATGATAAAGAATCCAACAGGAATTAAATTCAGTATTTAGGATATATTTTTCTTCCCATTTAGCCAAGACCAAATTAGCATACGTCAGAGCACAAGCTGCTCCCATAGCAACCCATTGAATCTGCTGGAAAAATTCTCCATTAAAATATATAAACATTTTTTTTCTTTTTCAAAACCATGTCCATTATCCAAACATTTGTTAACTTGTCTGAGAAAAGATAAGCCCAGAAAAAAGGTGGGGGCATTGATCTCATATACCAAAATACTTTTAATATATTAATATAGTCCCATATAACAAACCCATGCCCACATTTTCTATACCTGAAATACTAATATCATACTTGAAAATGAATAGTAGCAAAAAGCATTACAGTCACATATATCCCCCCCGGGTAACAATATCCCAATACATGAAGAAATACTAGCTTGGTCATCCAAAAATATACAGAATGAAACAATCATACTTGGTGATGTGAATATTAACTGGTTAGACATCATACGTCATCATCCAACAAACAGTATCAACCTATTTAAGTACACCAAACTCACTACTACCATAATCAGACCTAACAAAAACAACGGCTCGGTATTAGACTGGGTCCTTGTCTCTGCCCCAGTAAAATCTGTTCTACTTGTACTCTACCTAACAGCATTAGTGATCACCTACTGGCATACATAATTAAAAAAACAACTCCAGTGCTTAATATGCACCGCTATAAGTGTACCAGAGACTTATCCCACTTCTGCCTAACTACCTTTAACGATACCCTACAAAATATCAACTGGCATCTACTTAAAGTCCTACCACTGAATGATGCTGTTGAATTCTTTAACCCAACAATCATCCATGTATTAGACAATCTTGCTCCTCTTCAACATAGGAGAGTGAAAGCCAACAAGGTCAACTGGCTTACCAAATCCACCAAACAACTCATGAAAGCTAGGAATAATGCCTGGAAATTATGGCATACAAGTAAAAATCCTGCAGACTTCGCTCAATACAAACAACTGCGGAATCAAGTAAAGTGACTTGTCATCAAAAACAAACAAGACTACTACATTACCCTGCAAAACAACCATATGCAAAATCCTAAAAAGTTCTGGATGTCCATAAACTCTATTATACCCAGGCAAGAGCAATAATCCCTCCCCTGATCCAGACATGGCCTCAGCTGAAACTACCTCACTTTTTTTAACTCATTCTTCAAAAACAGTATAGTCAATCTCACTGACAACTTCCCACTAATCAACCCACTGCCCTCAGACCCATCTGCTACAAGAAGACCAAACATCTCACTCATATACATACCGACCTCCACCACAAAAAAACTTCTGCTTAAACTTAAACCTGGATCAAATTCTCCAGATAATTTACCACTAGAATTCCTCCAAAAATCAGCAGACACAACAAATCAACAAATCAGCATATCCCATTAGTATACTGCTAAACTGATCCATTCAAGAGTCCTTCATTCCCACCATCTGGAAAAAGGCATTTATCCTCCCTCTCCACAAAGGTGGAAACAGTAAAGATATATCTGACTTCCATCCAATTGCCATCCTCTATTTCATCTCCAAACGTATGGAAAAATGTATCCATAGCCAACTGCTTAACTACCTACTACACCACAACCTCCTCTCCCCAACCCAACATAGGTTTAGGCCTAGTCATAGCACCACCACTGCTCTTATATCTTTCTTGGACACAGACAGCCATGCTTGAGACTCAGGATACCTTGTCTCCTCACTATTTCTTGAGATTTCTAAGTCATTCGGTACTGTCTCCCACCCACTTCTGACCAAACTCTCTAATTTAGGCATATCTACCCCTACCCTAGGCTGGTTTTCCAACTACCTTGTAGATAGACAACAAACAACCAGATGACACCAATCCCTATTTCCTTTCCTCAACATTAATACTGGAGTGCCACAAGGGTCCATACTAGTTCCACAGCTCTTCAGCATTTTCATTAATAATTTCCATACCAGCATATCCCGTGCTAATGTCATCCAATATGCAGATGATTCCACCATCTGCATGGCCAAGTCTACTTCAGAACTACTTACACTCACCCAAAATGCCTTCACCTCCACTGAAACCCGGATTTGTAATAACCATTTAGCCCTAAATGCTAATAAAACCAAACTTGTTATTCACCTCCCAAAAAACAACACCCCTAACAAAAAATGAATTTACCATCAACTCACTCAACACTTGCCTTGAAGTAGTCCCATATACCAAAATTCTAGGGGTCATCATAGACGTACACCTAACTTTCAACCAGCATATTAACACAAACATAAAAAAAACATCAGAAACTAGGTATCCTGTACAGGCACAAACACTTCCTCAACTATGCAGCAAGACTGTCCCTTGCCTCTTCCTTTCTATCATTGCTCTATGGTGCACCTCTCCTTACTAATATACAGTCCTCTCTTAAAACCAAACTGGACTCATGCTACAATAAAATCATAAAAGTGTAACCAGCACTAAACACTCCTCCCACCATGTATCACTCCAACATCTAAACTGGCTAGAACTTCCCCAACATCTAACATACCTGCAACTAACCACAGCTCATAAGCTAATCTATAAGCCTTCTAGCTGTCCTGCCCTCTCCTCTATGTTTACCATGTATCACCCAAACAGACCTCTGAAATCAGTCAAATAGATGGTCCTTAATGTAGCAAAACCTAAACTTTCCACTGGTCAAATGCGTTACCCATATACTATAGCAAAACTATGGAATGCTCTCCCTCCTTCAATTAGGTCTACTAGAAACCCTGAATGCTTTAAGACTTCACTGAAACAACACCTGTTCTTCCATTGGCTATGTACATACACCAGCACTGACTATAAAAAAAACTGTATTCCTAGCCTTCCTACTTTTCCTCTCCATCTCACTTACAGCTCAGACTTGTCATATATACATTCAGTGCCTCCAACTTACTAAGTCCAACATGTGTCACCCAGGCACACATAATCTACTATATCAGTTACCTACCATATCTAACAGTGATAAGAACCAAAAAAGAACACCAGCACGAATCAACTTCCAAGAACCACACTTGGACCAAATAGACTAAGCAGTTTCATTCACTTTATTAACGTGAACTTCATCAGAAAAAACACACACACACCGACTCACCCCTTCCTTTTATAACAAATTAAATTAAATGACAGGAAATGATGTAACATGAGAATCATTTCCCATAAATATAAAACAAATAAGACATATAAAACCATTACAAAAATATAAATAATATTAATAATAAAACTATTAAGTATTCATTATATCACTACTCATATTTCATCTGTACATTAAAAAACATTTTAAATTAATTACTTCATTCAAGCCAGGTAGTACATCTGCTCCAAATAGCAACTGCCAAAATGCCTCTTTACATTCTAATCTATTGTTTAGATCCCCATCTAGTAACACTTTGTCAATACTATCAAAAACAAAAACTCAAACTTTTTGAATGTAGTACAAGAAAGAGCGTGTCTAGAAAGTGAATTTGTCTTGTCTTTTTTCTTTATAGCTAATGTATGCTCGTATATCCTACGTTTTAAACTTTTCTTGGTTTTCCCTATATAGTAATTTTTACATAAAGTGCAAGTAGCTAAATAAACCACAAACTCACTATTACAACTGTAATATTTTTTTTCCCAAAAAGTGTGTCTCAAATGTTTCATGATGACAAAGGAAGAATTACTGATGAATCTACATTGTTTACAATTCATACAACTAAAAGTTCCTTTCTTATTGGAACATGCTCGAGAATTACTAATCTCCACATCTTTCTTTGTTTCTAACATCAACTTAATATTAGTGATTGTTTTAAATGTAAATATTGGTGTCAACCCCAAAATGGAGACCAATTCCTTACTTCCAAGAATCATTTTCCAGTTATTCTCTATAATATGTTTAATATTCCACATTTCTCTAGCCATAGGTAATGGAAATGCAGTAAGAAATTATTGTGTGTTCATGTCACTCCTTCTTTTACTAACAATGTCTGAGGGACCCACCATTGAATCCCTCGAGTGTAGAATAAGTTTAGTTACCCCATTCCTGAGGTTTATTACTTCACCTTCAATTTTCTTTAACCATTCCAGATCATACCCTCTGTCTGTGAATAATGATTTTAAGAATAATAATTCCTCAGCAAAAACATCTTCTTCTGAAGTTAATCTACTTAATCTTATAATATGGCCCTTAATAACACCCTTCTTCATATGAAAAGGGTGCAAACTGTCCCTGTGTAAATATTGGTTTGCAAAGCATGACTTCCTAAATATTTTGCTCCTAAATTGTGTTGTTCCATTGTCTATGCTTAAGGCCAAGTCTAAAAAGTTAATGTTCATACCAAAACCACTAATTTTGAAAAATAAAAAAAATCAGTGGTATTATTCAAGTACATAACTAATTCTACGAATTCTGAATAATCACCCGACCATAGAAAAAAAAAATCGTCAATGTATCTTTAGTATAATTCTACTTTACTGTAACTGGAGTGTGACTTGAGAATTTTTTGTTCCCAGTTTGCCATGACTAGATTTGCAAAAGATGAGGCAACTCTTGCCCCCATGGCTACACATGAAAGTTGTTTGTACAGTACCTTATTGAATCTAAAAAAGTTATTATTCAACACTGACTCCATGTTATGGGTATGTTCCATTTAATGTTTTATGCGTACTTGCGTATTATCACAACCAGATTTTCACAGTTGCGCAAATAGCATACTACAAGTCAAACAAGGGCATTTAAGACTCAGAAATGATGGTCAAACTGTTTTCTACTGTCACATTACATTGCTTAACTATCAGGACCACACTATGCTGTACACATAGACAGTTTCTATTGGCAGTTATACAATGTAATCATATGCAATGTAGCACTGCTGACATTACCTGTCAGCACAAGCAACTTCCAAAGCTGCCAGCATTCTTCCAGTTTTTTTTTCCTTTCACTTTTACTGTCTACCTCAAGCAAGGCTGATCACAACTCAGATGGCAGGAACCTAATTCAACATACCAATATTAATAGAGAACAGGAAAGGAAGCACGCAGTGGCAAAGAAACAGCCACACACTTTCTTTGGGGTGCTGTCTTTGAAGGAGATGAAGTATGAAAATAAATGCACGTTGTTATTTACGATGCATGTTGTTACTTACGACGCACGTTGTTATTTACGACAGCACTACCCATTGATGAGTCGCAACAGTTACTTTTCGTGAAGTCTTTCATCCCTTGTGCTCTGCGCTTCTTTACTAATAAATCACGTGTTAAATTTGACCCACACAAAATAGGGACACTTTCTTAAACTTGCTCTTACACCCTTTTTACAACCTGCAGAAATCGGCGCGCACGATAACAGCCATGACAATTAGAGCGTGCATCTGCAATGAATGCAAATCAGGAAGAGGATTTTTTTAATTTGCTGGTCTTCCTGAAGGTATTCCACATTTTTTAGTGAGCAATAAGGACTTTCAATAACAGTTTACAGTGTTGCATGCCCTCCTTTCGCTTGAAGTATGCTATTTTCGCAACTGCAAAAATCTGGTTGTGATAATACGCAAGTACCATCTTATGTATATTGTTTTTGCTTGTTGAGTTACATACTAGTTGTATGCCAGCAGTGGCCTATCTTATCATTGTCTGTCAATATTAAAGAATGAGAAATAGACTCTTTTCATAATGAGGTTGCTGCAGCTGGAATTCTCCAGTCCCTAAAGGTGCTGTAATTTTTTAGTTTAAAAGTAAGAGAAAAACAAAGAGTGATGCCTTCTGCAGTGGAAGGTGGGGACTGGAGAACTTTGCCTCCAACAGAAATTACATTTCTGAATATGCTTTAGACTGTTCTCATCATTCAGTGGGGGATCTGAGAACATGGAAGATGTGTTCATGTCCTGGGCCCACTATATGCCACTCTGTTTCATTCGCTGTCTTCATATTTAAATGACTTTAACTTCTTATCAATTGGGAATCAGTGAACCAGCCCACTTACCCAGTTAACTGACTGCTTCATAAGTGAATAAATGCATATGTTAATGATGCAGTTGGAGGGCATGTAGAAACAAGTTACTGATAAAGTCTGTTCAAAAGACGAGCTGCAGTCCTATATATGAGTTAGGAAAGATGGCCTATCTAGGTGTAAATTTATTAGGGATGTTTTTTCAATGGTTATACTTACTGCTTTACAGCAGGGCTTTGAATCTCACCCTGACCAATGGTTATTGTCTTTGTGAGATGCTGCCCTCTTGTCACCGTGTTTCCCTCTGTACTTGCCAGTTTCCTACCACTTCTCAAAAGCATGTTGAATTTGTTACTCCAGACTATATAGTACATTTACTATTGCCTGTGAGATTGCTTAAAAGTGCCCATAAAGTTAGGTTTAATTAACTGGTTAACAAATAAATAAAAATGTCTCATATTACTTGGTTCAATACATTATAATACTAACTATTATGCTATGTATTCACAGAAACTGCATTAAAAATGTGTTATTGTAAATATTGATTACATTAAATATGATACCTTGGAGGTTTTTTCCTCAGACCTGTACGAAAAAGGGCACCTGTGCCCAGCTGGACTTTCCCAGTAAACAAATGTCAATAAATTAATAAAATGCCAATCTGGTACATTCATAGAATATGCAAAGTGAACACCTGGTACTTGCGCAGAGCACACAGATAATTAAATATAAAGCTACATATATGTAAACACACATTTCCAAGCTGTGCCGTTTACAGTTGTATGAGAGCTTTTAAGTATAAGAAATGTGGATAAATAAATAAGAGCCTGTAATTCTCTACCTTGTGCAACTTGCACATCTGTCAACAGATGTAAACATCAGTGGCAGAACACAGCTCACAGTTTAAAACTCATTATAAGCATGACCTGTGCCATATGATGCAGAGGGCTAGAGGGCAGGGTGCTGAAGACCGTACATTCTATAGTACTGGTAGATGATGCTAAAGAAAAAGCATACACTGCTGTGATCTGGCTTTTAACAAACTGCCAAATCAGACATTTCAGGGATGGGTACCTGCATACCTCTTAACCTCTCATCGTAAGAATTATGGAGAAAGCCAAAAGTAATGGGGGACAAAGGCCGAAAATCTGGAACAGATTTTAAATATTATGATTATAAACTTAGAAAGTTGGAAGAATAACACATTTTGCATTGATGTGTATTTTCTGAAGGATACAAAATTTAAAACTCAAAACGTCTGTCACTTTTCAGTGATTTCAATCCTCTGTGATTTGCCAGAAAAAAACAGCAAATTCGATGAAAAGACCAAAAATATGGGCATTCTGTGCATTTCTGGACAGTGGTATGGACACCTGTCTTGGGGGAAGGAGGATGACATTACAGCTGTATCAGTAACTTAGAACATAGAGCAGTACCCTCTGATGTAGAAAGATCAGAAGGCTGGGATTTCTTTATGCATTCCTGACATATGCCACAAGGGTCAACTCCCAAACATTTTCACTGATAATTTTGTCTTTGTACAACAGCCTGTGTAACTACATCTGACCCAGATACTGCTGAAGCACTGCCACAGGAAACAACTCCCAAACAGTTTTACTGAGAATTTTGTCTTTGTACAATAGCCTGAGGTCACTACATCCAATCCAGATACTGCTAAAGCTCTGCCACAAGAGCCAACTCTTGAAACAATTTTTACTGTGAATTTCATCTTTGTACAATGTAAGCAAATTTAACTTGAAGAACCTTGCTGTGTGTTAACTTTATCTAGTCAAATACATGCCTGCCTGTGCTGGACATTAGTTTTTAACATCCTCCTGACACAGCTGCCTTGCAGTCTAAGGACCCCTTACTAAGGTGGCCACTGGCCTTTCTCTTGACCAATAGCTTACATTGTATATGCCTGTTACTTAGTCTACCTGGCTAACAGATTTCTGCATTCAGGAAATTAAAAGAAACCTGTTCTACTTTGTACCTCTCTGCCAACTGTTTTGCATTGACTATACATTGATTCCTCTCTGTTATAATTTGACCTGAGGGTAGCAGGGTCACTGTAGTAGAATGTATTGTTAAATATCCCCTCACTATTCTCTCCACTTTCACTCAATCACCAGCTTCCTCACGGTGCAGATATGTGTCACATTACTACATTTCTATGTGTTCTAAGACTGTGAATAACAATGAATAGACCTTGGTAGTGTGTTGTATTTGTTTCAATGTCATTCAGGTAATATAAGTTAGGCCAACTTCCAAACATTTCACTGAGAATTTTTTCTTTGTATAATGTAAGCAAATTTAAATTGAAGAACATTGCTATGCTGGAAATTAGTTTTTAATACACACACCCTCCAACAGAGCTCTCCTTGCAGTCTAAGGGCTGCTTACTAAGTTATTCACTGTCCTTTCTCTTGCCAATAGATTACACCGTAAATGCCATTACTTATTCTTCCTAGCTAACCGGTTTCTGCATTCAGGAAATGAAAAGAAACTGTTCTTCATTGTACCTCTCTGCTAATTCCCTTGTATTAGCTATAAAATGATTACTGTCTGTTACAATTTGGCTTGAGAGTGGAAGACTGCTACAATCAGCTTCACTTCACTATCCTACCCCCAAATTCCACCCACCCACCTCTTTTTCTACTATCATACTTCCTAGACATATTACACTTGTGATTCCTATAATATAACCCTACCAAAAAAAAAACTTACTACTATCGTACAGACACTCCTGTTTCTTTTTATATAATTCCCAACTTCCATGTAATCTTTTAGCACCATTCTCAACCACCTTTTCCCCTCCCATACTGCTTTGAACTTTTTACATTCATAGTCACACACTCCATAACACCACCTATCTATTCTACATTGTATCTTCTACTTTTCCCAAATAAACCCTCATTTATTCCTATTTTTCCTACATTCTCATACTCTATCCTTTTAAACCTCCCTATTCCTTACAGTCCAGAGAAGATACTATGGACAACCTAACTCTCTTCTCTCTAAGAGGGTAGGTAGGAAAGAAGTATTTTCTATCAGCTTTCAGACTCCACCACCACTAAATATACTTCTACCCTGCAACTTCTTTTTTCCTTCTTGATCCCTACTTCCCCACTACCTGCAAACTATAACATATAGAGCCATTTACTTAATCATGTTACTAATCAGCTTATCCTCTATTCTTCTCCTGCAACTGGGCCATTTTTCATCCTACCATAACTCTATATTATCTCTCAACGTATCTCCAACTCTGTTTCAACCTCCCACTGATATTTCCTCTCTATACTCTCCACATATTGCACCAAACCTATATGTTGACACCCCTTACCTTTATTCCAAATATAGACTGTTTAACTCCATTTCAACTCAAACCAAAGCAAAATAAAGAGGAGAAATACCCTCCAAAAAAAAAACAAAAAAAAAAAAAAAAAAACAAGTATCAATAATTACCCAATATACTAAAATCTTTCTAGGTAGTGATATTCACTCTAAATCTGACTCCACCTATCACAATGAACATTAAGACAATTCTCTTCCACACACTACTCAAACCATACAATGGTGAAGTGCCAATCTCGGTAATCTAAGTTTTGCTGTCATAAATGTTAGAAACATGAAAAGTAAAACTGCTGAGCTACATGCCTGGATTACCCGACATAACCTGATACACTCGCTGTAACTGAAATGTGGCTTAAACACACTATAAACCACTCTGAAATTATACCTTTCAGCTATAATATCATCCATAAAAACCATATAAAGAGGAAAGATGGTGGTATTGCTTTAATATTTTGCAACAACTATTTATTTATTTATTTTATTTATTTTACATTTGTTGACCGGGCTAGTCTGGCTGGATACATGTCCATTTTCAGCAGAGGCCCGAGGAGAAAAGCTCCACTATATACTAGAAGGTAACATAAAAAATAGTACACCGGGATACAAAATTATAAACATGATAAGAACATTAGTCTAATGAAGTATAGTAATGATACTAAAGCAAAATGACAATAGCTATAATTAGCAAACTTAAATGAAACTATAATTAGCAAACTTAATAAAGCTATAGTTATAACATAGAGAGATTATTTATAATTGCAAATTCTTCGCTGTAGTAGGAATAGTACAGCCATAAAAGAAAGAAAGTGGTAAATTACATAAGAGTCTTTAGGTATTTGCAGTAATAACAATTGTTATAATGGTTTTGTGCCAGGGCAATATATTAAGAGGCAGATTAGCATAGCTGGGAGCAACCTGTAAATATGAGGGGATAACAGGTTGCAGAGGTAAAGTAGTATCCAAGTGGATAGTAGATAGTTGCAGAAGAGTGGAAGCATTAGTGATAGGGACAAGCATAGAAGTAAATAGAGAGAAATGAGAAGTGGGTTGGATGTTCAGGTCAGTCAGGGTTTGAGCAGGGGCAAAGCCAGTGAGACATAAAATAGTTCCTCAGTTGTTTCCTGAAAAGTTGGGAAGAGCCTAGAGAGGTCAGTTCTATGGGAAGTTTATTCCAGTATGAGCCAATGGCGTTTGTAAACAAGGAGTCACCAGCTTTGTTGTGTGATTTGAGAGTGGCAACAAGTAGTTTGTTGGCTGAACGAGGGAAGTAAGATTCCTGTAAGGGACAATAAGGTTATTTAGTGTGGGTGTATTAGAAGGGTAGTTGAGGATTTTATAGGTGATGACTAATTGATGTAGGAGAATAAGATTTTGGAGTTCGAGCCAATCAAGCTTTTGAGGTTAACACAATGATGGGTGTGAAATGGGGAGCCTGTGGCAAACCTGGCAATGCTATGATAGGCTGTGGCAAGTTTCTGAAGGTTAGATTTTGAAAGGTTTATAAAGGAAGGGAGGCATATAATAGTGTGGAGATGAGATGAGTTTGGGCTAGAGACACCCTTGTAGATGCTGTTAGAAAGGGCTTAAGTCTATAAAGAGCACCAATCTTTTATTAACAGCTTTGATGGTAAGGTCAATGTGGTAATCAAAGTTTAGTTGATTATCTATTGTGACGCCTAGTAGTTTAGTGGAACAGTCAGGTGTAATGATGGTGCCATTGTCAGACATAATTGAAAAGGAGAGAGGGGGATTTAAGGGTAGGAGAGAAAAGTAATAGTTTTGTTTTTTAGGATTGAGGAGGAGACAGATATCTTGGAACCATTTTTCTACTGCTGTAAAGACTTGTTGGGTAGAAGAGTGAAGTTCGGCTGGGGAAGCAGCTGAACAGATAAGAGTTGAATCGTCTGCGTATTGAATACATGTGGAGGTGGGAAGAGAGGTAGACAGGTTATTAATAAATATGGAGAAGAGAAGGGGTCCTAAGATGGATCCTTGAGGGACACCGATAGTGACTGGAAGTAGAGAGGAAAGATGGCTGTCCCAGAGGACTGCTTGTTGTCTATCTTTCAAGTAGGAGTCAAACCAGTGCAATGCCAAAGGTTCGAGAGAGAGACATTTCAAAGTGTCTAGCAGGAGGTGATGGTTCACCATATCAAAGGCTTTAGAGAGGTCAAGAAATAAAGCAGAGGAGAAGAGATTGTTATTGCGATTTTTGTTGATAGTGTCTGAAAAGGAGAGAAGAGCAGTGGAGGTGCTATGGAAAGGTCTAAAACCATGTTGGGAGTCAGAAAGTAGGTTATTATGTAAAAGATGATGTAGAAATTGTTGGTGAATACAACGTTCCATAAGTTTAGATAGAGGTGATAATAAGGCTATAGGACGGAAGTTGGAAAGTTCATTAGTGTTTCCTCCTTTATGCAGAGGAATGATATGGGAGATTTTCCATAGGGAAGGAATAGTGGCTTCAGTTATTGTTCTATTAATTAAGATGGAGACTGGGTATGCTACTTCAGCTGCTGCAAGCTGCAGATATTCAGCTGGTAGTAGGTTGGCTGAAGGAGTGCAAGGTTTTAGTTTTGAGAGTAATTTGTGTATATAGGTTGTGGAGACTGTATTAAATGTTAGAGTGGGGGTGTTGTTTTGAGGAGAGGTCATTTTGAGGGAAGTGTGGGGAATCATGGACTTTGCTAGAGAGGTGACCGTTTCAGAGAAGAAGGTGTTGAATGTACAGGCTATTAAGTTGGGTGGAGTTTGCACTAAGCTAGCTGGAGTAGGTGTTTTGGTATTGCCTGGATGGAGGAGTTTATTGATTCCTGACCAGAATTTTTGGGATTATGATTTTGATTTTGTTGGTGTTGAAGATAATATTTTTTTGTCAAGATAGGTAAGTTTTTGTAGTGTTTCTAAGGTATTTGAAGTTTTGGTGGTCAGTTGGGTTTTAGTAGTTCTCCATTTTGTCCATTGTTTATTTCTTAAATGCATCATTTGCTTGGTATCTTTAGAGAGCCATGGGGCAGCTTTGGATCCTGTTCTAATAATGCGGGAGGGGGCGTGATGCTCAAGAATTTGGAGGAATGTGTTGTTAAAATGGGCAACTGCTTCCTCAATTGGCAGGTTTTTAAGAGTTGACCAGTTATACAGTTTGAGTTCATTGAGGAAGCTAGGAAGGTTAAAGTTTTTTTTGTTACGAATAATACGATAGTTGGGCTGATTTAAATTGTTGTTTTTTTGTTTGGTGATGTAGGTGAGAAGATGGTCACTGATATTGTCGGGAAGTATACCAGTTTTATAAGAAAGAGGATTATTATTGACTAATATCCAGTCCAAGATGGCTTGTTTATTGGTAGATTTGTGAATTCTAGTGGGGAGTTTATAGTTTGTTGAAAGGTAAAGAGGTTGAGGTGATGGGTGGGTTTGGGAGATATACAAGAGTTCCAGTCAATGTTAAAGTCTCCTAGGATTATGGTTTCCTGAGGAAAGGTACAGGAGAGCCAGCTAAGGATGTTTTCTAGTGTATTTAAGTTGTTGCCAGGAGGGATATAGGAGCAAATTATATATATGGCTTTGTTTTTATTTAAGTGGAATTTGCTGCAGAGTATTTCAGCATTGGCAGGGGAGGGTGGGTGGGAGTCAATAGAGGACACTTGTAGTTGAGATTTATAGAGTAAAGCAACACCACCACCCTTTTTGCTTAGATGATCCTGCCTTAAAATACTATAACCAGGAGGAGTAATGTCATTGTCTTTGGTGCCTGGTTTAAGCCAGGTTTCAGTAAGACAGAGAATGTCAAATGAGCAGAGGTCAATTAAAGCATGGAGTTGTGTAATTTTATTGTTAATGCTCCGAATATTTAGGTGTGCTATGGAAAGGGAATTAGAAGAGAAAGGTGAGTTTGAACTGTTAGTATTTGGTTTTGTGAGGGTGTTAAGGAGGGGAGTGTTTGGGCCAGGGTTGGGGTGGATGTCTCCATGTAACAGTAAGAGTGTTAGAGGAAGTGAAAATATCTTTGTGTTTTTGGAGGGTATGATGTAGAACTTTCTAGATGTGTGGAACCTGTTATGTGGTATTCTGTGATAGAGTGAGGGAAGGTAGGAACATGATGACAGGAGGTTAATGTAGGTTTGATTAGCTGGGAGAAGGAATGAACCTGTGTGTTTAGCTAAGCTTGGAGATCTGCTAAGGGTATAGTGCTCATAGGAAGTAAGGGTATAGTATAAAAGAAGGATGTTAAATAGTAGGAGTAGATAAAGTAACTTGAAAGGCAGGGGCATGTTGAGTTAGGTATGCTTGGCAAGGTTAGAAATTAGTAATATTTGGATGCTGGGGATAGGGGTGTGGTAGTGAATCAGGAGTGGAGAGTTAGTGAGTGTGAACGAAGTAGGAAATTGGATATGGTGTGAGAAAATTGGGGGTGTGGCTGAGCAAGTATAAGGCTAGGGTCACTGGGGGTGGGTGGGAATTGGGGGTAGGGTAGGGAGCGGAGTGAGCCAAGAGCTAACGGAGCGGGAAGAGCCAGGGAGGGGACCAGGGCACAGAAAACAATCAGTGAGAAGTGAAAGAAGCACTGGGTACAGGCCAAGGTAGGAGTGGACAAAGAGAAGGGGTAGAGAGAGGATGATAGATAAGGTGGGAGAGATGGAATACAAGTTTAGATGCTCAGAGAGGTAGTACAGTTGGGTGTAGTAGAGAGATAGAAGTGGGGTTGAGACCAGGATGATATAGAGAAGAGAACTAAACTCTGGTGAGATAGTTAGGGATAAGAGGTTAACTAGGACTAGGGTAGCACCTAGTGGTCAAAGTAAAGAATAAGAAGAGGCAGAGCAGGCAAAGAGCAAATTACTGGGAGTGTAGGGAGGTACAGGAGAGAGTTATCCTAGGGGCAAAGATGCAGTGGGAGGGTAGGAGAGTGTGACTTAGCTGCTAAAGGAGGAGGGGTATAGGCTGCTGGTTAACTTGGGAGGGAAGTCAAATAGCCTGGAGTTATGTAACTTAAACATTCAAATTAGCAGGACATACTTTCAAAAAAGGACTGTTCAGGGTAGAAAGTCTTGGTGGGAAGGACAAACAAATCTTATTCAGGACTCTGTTCCTTAATTGGACTCCGCACTGGCCTGTTTAGAGTGGATAAAGGCAGGAACTCAGGTGCACAGGGCTGGAGAAATATAAGGAAGAGATAGAATACAAATAAGTAAACACACAATTAGAGGGTGAAGGTCAGAGACAGCCAAAAACAAAGTGCCTTAGAAACTGAGTCTAAAGACAAACAAATGACATGACAGCCCCTTAAGACATTGTAGAGCAGGCATGCCAGAGACGGATTAATAAATAGCAGGAAGCAAACAAATAGAATACAGTTATTTATAAAATGTTTAAATGGGTATAAACAAATTCCTACTATGCAGTTATTTTCTATGTAAGTCTTACACAGGACATGCATACATAATATTAATGCATCAATTGAAAACAGTTATGCAGTAACAACATAGGTTGGTAGCTGTATCAAGCAGTAAAGTTGAACTAAAGAAAAGTTACAAAGACTAAATGCCTAAAAGTAAAGATGTTAAATGGAGTCTAAGAATTCCAGTAGAGACAACAATCAAGTACAATGCATTGGCCATCGACTATATTATGCAAGGCAGACTCCAACAATGGGCAGTGGAGTTAACAAAGAGTATCATGGAGAATAACTGATACTGGTATAGTTATACTACTATGTTAGACAGTAAACATTTAGTAGGGTTCCAGGAAAAGTTTGCATGGACCAAACTATCACATCAATTCTCAGGTCATAGAAACTTACCTATCACATTAGAAGCTAAGGGTAGTTAATAAAATAGTGATATTGCCAAAGTAAGCTTAAAACGCACTGTGTTAGTGTTAAAACAGCTTTAACTCCTTAGCGGGACACAATGTTGTGCACGAAAACAATTCCAGCCTAACAGTAAAGGACACTGTGTAGTTGGGACCACGTGGACACTAGAAAAGCGGCGCAAAATACACAGCCCGATAAAGAAGCTGCTTGAAAGGGTGTTTAATAGGATACGCGTGGGAGCTAGGGTAAACGGTAAATTACTACATTTCCCCTTACAACAAACCAATACTTAAATTCAATTCAGCAGAGCTTCTTATAATTTTCCTGAAATTAAACAATTATAAACAAATATGTATTACTGTTCTTTACCTCCCTCCTGCTAATAATGCAGCTATATTGGAAGATATCCTACACTTGATATCCATAACAATTCCATAAGAAATAATACTACTATACAATGTGAATGTCAATTGATTGGACATAAACTCTAACTCCCCTACATCTAGTGCAAACATATTAGGTTTTGCACAGCTAATTAATAGCCCCACATATGACAGCAATACATTAAATTCTGTATTAGAATGGATCCTTGTATCAGACCTTAGCAAATACATCACCTCAGGTACAATGTCTGACTGTCTCAGTGATCATCTCCCAGTCTATACAACCAGACAGCTCACATCAACTTGAACAGCATGTTTATAAAACAGCATGCAACCTTTCCAAGTTTAACCCTGAAATGTTCATTGCTAACCTATCGTTTATTAACTGGAACTTCTTAAAAAAATCCTCCCCTTATATGAATAAATCAATACAACTTTCCTGAATATCCTAAATAGCCTTGCACCTCCTAGAATGAAGAGACTAAAAACAAATAATACAATTTGGTTATCCAAAAAGAGACAGAGAAAAAGCATGGAAAAAATGGCAAAAATATAAAACTCCACAATATCTTGAAAACTTCAGAATGTTTCGCAATCAAACTAAAAAGTAAATTAGTGAAAACAAAAACTATACTATAATAACTTTCAGAATAATAGTAAACACAACCCAAAAAAATTCTGGAGAGCCATTAAAGAACTCTTAAATCTTGGCCATAAATTCAAGCCTAACTCCTCTACCAATAACTCATCATTCAAAACCGCAATACAATTCAACTCTTATTTCATAGATAGCATCTCTAAACAAGGATTCCTCAACATCTAATCCTAACCCTTCCCAGCAGCCACAAACCACCACATCCACATTAACCTTCAAACCTACTGTATACCCATATCCTATATAAAACCACTCTTAAACAAACTCATATCATGCTGTTCTTCAGCTGATGACCTACCAAGTCAATACCTTAAAATAGCAGCTGATAGCATTGTCTACCTTGTCTCAGTCCTTATAAATAGCTCAATCCAGGAAACCCATGTTTCCTCACTCTCTGTAAAAAGTCACTCATTATCGCTCTGCACAAAGGAGGAAATTCAACGGGCATTAGTAACTTTAGACCTACAGCAATCTTATCCCCCTCTCCCAAATACTTGAAAAATGTATTCAAAAGCAATTGCTAAACTATCTCCTGCAGGAAAAACTACTATCCCACACATAACATGACTTCCGTCCTTCCCATAGTACCAACACTGCACTTCTAACATATATAGATACTGTCAATACAGCTTGAAATAATGGCAAACTAGTCTCCTCTTTATTTCTAGACTTGTCTAAAGGCTTCAGTATAGTTTGTCACAGCAAACTTCTACTTCAAATGACTCATTAGGTCTCTTTCAGCCCACCCATCTATGGTTCAAAAGCTATTTAACCAACAGGTAGCAGTCAGTAATATGTCACTCCACTCTTTCACTCCTGCCCAATCACCAACAGTATACCACTGGTCCTTTCCTCTTTAACATTTCACCAACACACTCCACACATCCACACAGTAGGCCTCACTATTACAGTATGCAGATGACTTCATAATCATTTGCACATCTGACAACATAGCACACCTCCAAAATTACTCAGAAAGCTTTAACAGTAACGGAAACAAGACTTTGTAACTCACAACCCAATCTCAACCTTAAAAAACACAAATACTTTTCCCCAGAACTCTTCCTCATTAAAAAAAAAAAAATGTAAAGTCCCCTCTCAATAATACAACCACTGAAGTCACTTCTCATAGCAAATTATTAGGGATAAAAGTGGATGTTATCTTAAATCCAGCATGCATATACAAAATTGCGTAAGAAAAACTCAAAAACTAGGGATGCTTTACAGAGCCAAAGACTTTCCCACCAACACAACTAAACCTACACTTGCCACTAATCTCCTCCCCACACTTCTTTATGGTGCTCCCATCTTTACTAACATTCAGGTATCACAAAAATCAAAACCTGAACAATGCTATAACAAAGTTGCTAAATTTGCAACAAATACCCCCTTTCAGAACCCACCACTGTATAGCACTAAAAAGCCTAAAATAGTTAGAACTACCCCATCAGCTAACATATACACAGCTTCTTACCACCTATAAAATTATTCAGAATCTTTCTGCTTGTTCAGCACTAAATTGCATTCTTCACAACCATGTTCCTAGTTGGTCATTAAGATCCAATGACTAACAACTCCAGTCTAACCACAAACCTGTCAAATCTGTGGACATTGTCTGTACTCGTACTATGCATCTAAGGCCTGGAACTCCTTATCTCCATCCATCAGGTCAATAGATTCCCTCCAATCCTTCAAAACAATTCTGAAGGACATTCTAAACAAACGTCGGCTCTGTAATTGCTCAACACCAGGATAACCTATATCCCTAAATGTGAACAAACATCCTTTAAGACTTTACATCACCTTACTCTGCCTTTTTCACTCACTTCCTTACTGCTATCAGTTTCTTTCCCCTGGCTTTCTCTCTAAATATGCCATAACCATGCTTTTCTCTCACTTTATATTGCAATTCCCATTTGTATTATACTAACTTACCTTTAATTTCTCTATAAAGTGGCTAATATTTCTTAAAGTATTAAATCATTGTCATATATCTATTCTTAACCAATGTTTTCTTATCATTCTAATTTGGTATAATTATTTAAACTGTCTTTGTTTTTTGTATTATTTTAAATAATATAAAATTATTATTTTGAACATTTTTGGTAATAGTTTGGAGCTTTTCTCCCCTGGCCTCCACTGAAAATGTTTCCTACCCAGTCGGACTATCCCAGTAATCAAATGTCAATAAATAATATAAATAAATAAATAAATGAATATGGAAAAAATTCCAGTACTGATAGTGTAGTTGCCTTTATTAATGGTTTATTAAAAGAGGGACATTCATATCCATCAAATTAATTGACAGCTTCTACAAAACATTGGATTTTAGTGTATTTTGTGTGAAAAATGTCAGCCGATTTTCTTGGACAGCTGAAATCCTCTGCTATTTGGTGTGTTGTAGTGCTATCAATCTATGAGATTCATTTGTGATCTTGCTGTATGACTGTGCATGCTGGGACAGGATGGGATTTCCTCTTCATGATTTTGCTAGATAATATTTAAATAAGGGGATATTTGAGGGCACAGGGGGCTTAATGTTATGTGCAAAACACATATACTTGGATAAATGCTGCATTAACCACACCCAGGCATGACAAAGTGCTTAAGTACATTCCATATCACTGACAAATGTAGTGCAGACACACTAATACTGGTGGCAGGCAGGGGTGGCTCATGCTATTGGACTGCAGCCCCCCCCAGCTGTAAAATAAAATAAAAAAGAAATAAAATACTTAGTTGTGAGTACCAGAACTCTACACATGCATGCAGGAATCCAGACTGCTGTTTAACCAGTCTGGATTATGAAGAGAAGGCATCAGAGTACAGATGCCCAGAAGTCTATGCGGTTACAACTGCATAGACTGGAAGGGGATCAGACTGCAACATCTGCAGGCATGTATGGATAGTTGTTGAAGCGGGAAGAAGGGACTTTGCAGTACTTCACATGAAGCTGCTGCAGGAAGATGGGACTTTGTAGAACAAAGCTGTTGTAATTCCAAAGTGTGTGTGTGTGTGTGTGTGTGTGTTTAATGCTCAAGTTGACTACAGAGAGTAACTCAGGCTCAAACCATGTACCTTGGGTGCAGGTAGCAAGAGCCTGAATTCCTTACCCACCACCACTTGTGAAAACTACTCAGATGTTTGCCTCATATTTTGTTCTGTTCCTCATAAAATCTGTGGTTTTCTGGATTTTGAATTCACTAAATAATGACAGGCATTTAAGTTTCAGACTTCATATTCTTCAGAAAGTACATGGTAACACAAAACCTTTTATTCTAGCAATTTTCTAAGTTTATAAGATCAATATTTGAAATTTGTTCCTATTGTTGGCGCTGTATTCCCCATTATTGGCTTTGTCCAGCTTTTTTGTGCTATGAGGTTGAGAGCTGTGGTGAGAACTGAATTCACTGAATATGTCTGGGGGGTGTATTCCCCCATTATTGGCTTTGTCCAGGTATTTTGTGCTAAGAGGTTGAGAGCTATGGTAAGAACTGAATTCACTAAATGATAGCCATTTAAGTTTCATTCTTCCTATCTTTCAAGAAACGGCTGATATGGCATAGTGGTATGTTGCTCTGACTGTAGTGCACAGGGTCCTGGGTTCAAAACTTGGCAGTGAAATGCATGGTGGTAACACAATTTATTCTAGCAACTTTCCAAGATTATACAAGCACTGTTTAAAATGTGTCCCTGGTTTTCCAGATTTCTTGTGCTGCAAAGTTGAGAGATACAGTTGAGTGTTGGGTGGATTTTACACGGAGCTGAAGAATAGAAGTTTAGTGCTTCTTATGCTGAGTCTGCTTGTATTGTTAATAGCATAACAGGTTGAATACTTGCTTTTGATACAGAAAGCTGTGTGTTCTACTCCCACAGTATGTAGATGCATTGCTGATAATGTACTGTGTTGTACTTTTAAAGGGGGTGGATGCTACAGTCCTGAAAATGTCCTCTTTGGTGGAGATATCTAGTAACTATGAACCTGTTATCAGTTTGCCATCCATTCCCTATTGCAATATTAGTAACTTACCATTTTTAATGTAACATAGGCAATTTATTCCTCAAGGGCAACAGGCACTTTATTTGTAGATGAAACAATGAAATATAAAGTTGTTTGCTAGCGGCAACCTGTTCATTAGTTACAAATCTCTTTACTGTGGAATTACTTAGATAACTTTTACTTCTGCAGAAATTGTGCATATTTACTGATACTAGTGGATTGTAGAAGTTTGAATATACTTTTATGATGGAAATGTTCTGAATTGGGAAGTTTTGTGATTATTGTTGCATGCATTTTGTTTCCTTGTTTACTGGAAAAATGTTCAAAACAAGAAATTTAAAATGCCCTCTAACAACTGTACTGTATTATACAAGGAATATAATTTAATACAATCAGAATGGTGTATCAAAGAACACATGTATGTTTCATGTGCAAGGGACCTATGATTTAAAAACAGACCAAAGTTAATCTTTATCTGCCACTGGCCAGATATATTTTCTTTGAATGTGGGTATCAATGCTGTTCCAATGAATGCGAGTTTCAAGGGCAGTGAAGTTTTAATGCTAAGTCTATTTTCATTGTGAGACCGCATTGCTTTGTTTAGCAGATGTCTATTAGTGTTTGTGCTGTAAAATGTAAAATAAAAATGAAATCCAAATCATCATAGATGTAAAGCAGTATATACATTACAGTGTTTATGGTAAATGGGGTGAAATAGACAAGTAATGGGACATTGGAATGGCTGCAGGGGGGAGGCCCCATTTAACCATGATTTTGTGAGGGGGGAGAAAGGCAGCAAACTCAAAGACAGCCCTGGCTGAACTATACATCTCAACTGTTCAGATTTTCACAGAATAAATACATTTTTGCTTCTTATTTTTGGTTTGTTCCTCATAAAATTTGTGTTTTTCTGGCAAATCATTTGGGAATGAAGTCACTAAATAATGGCAGACATTGAGTTTCAGACTTCATATCCTTCAGAAAAATTCATGCTAAAGCAAGACCTGTTATTCTATCATCTGTCTAAGTTTATACAAGGGTAAACCACAGCATTAGCAGGAACCAATCACCAAATGAAAAAATCCAAAGGTATATGATGTAAAAACTCCAGCTTTAATCCAAAATAGACAGGAAAACAGACAGGATCCTGTCTGTTTTCCTGTCTATTTTGGATTAAAGCTGGAGTTTTTACATCATATACCTTTGGATTTTTTCATTTGGTGATTGGTTCCTGCTAACGCTGTGGTTTACCTTTGTTCAAGATTATTTTCAGCATCTTTCTGAACCTACGCGCTAACCTGCCACAGTTGTGGACATTGTATTAAGTTTATACAAGAGCAATTTTAGTACTGTTTGTATGTCCCCTAATATATTTGGCCTTGCCCAGATTTCCTGCATTAAGAGGTTGAAAGGTACATGCAAATAAATCACTTTATAGAATTAGGTATATCCAAACCTCTCATCTGCCCCTGATTTTGACTGAAAATGTTGCTGTCCCCCTAATAATCCCTCCACAAAATGGCAATTTTGGAAGAAAATGCAGAAAGTTTACAATTAATAAATAATTGTAATGACCAGAGTTATAGATTACTTTTGCATCAGAAAGGCATGCAGATTCTCTTATTTTGTCAGCTGCTCAACTTAACAGTACTAATATCAAAAAAAGTGTCCCTTCTTTGACAGGTTCCCATCTGTATTGTGTGGCTATTTTATATTTTTGCATCACATTTTTGGTCTGTTTTTCATAAAATTGTGGTTTTCTGGCAAATTAGTGGCAAATCATTAAAGACTGAAGTTAGAAAATAATGACAGACATTTGAGTTTCAGATTTCATACCCTTCAGAAAATTCATACTAATGCAAGAACTACTATTCTATTATCTTTCTAAGTTTATAAGAGCAATATTTAAAAATTGTCCTTATTTTGGGCCTTTGTCCCACTTCTGTTTATGGCTTTTTCCAGATTTCTTGCTCTGAGGTTGAGAGGTATGACAAATGTGTCAGGGCCATCACCGTCAGCCAGAGACATTTCAAATTTTGACATACCTGTTGTACCCCACTCCACCATGTAGTGACTCTGGATATGTCCAAGCAAGGCAAGGAGCAGTTATGCAGTGTAAGTGTGCAGTGTATTCCCCCCATCCAAGGTAGACACAAGTACTACAGTGGCATTTCATCTGTCCTTGATTTTGCACAATGTTCTGGTTTTCTGTCATATTTTTATACTGTTGATTTATGCTTCTTATTATTCAGAAAATGCATGTTGCTACAGTGCCTGTTGCTGTGTGTTTAATGCTTTAATGACCATCAGGTAAGCTTATCTGAGATTGTAAGATGCAAGTAAGCTTTAATAAGTATACTGTTAAAGAATTACCAACATTGAAAGCCTTTTTTTGTTGTCATGCAAAGAATATTTACATAACTAGATAACATATAAGCCTTAGGAATTGAAATGCTAATGACAGTATTTGTAATAAAGGACAGGATTACAGTATTTTTAGAAGCTCAATACATTTGTTGGAGACTTGCAGTCATCTTTGCAGGCTTTACCCGTAAACTAAACAGAATGCCAATCTATCATGTGTTGTCCATAACATGTGCAGTAATCCTTTAAGCAATTTATCTTGAGCTTGTTTCTTGTTTGCTGTTCATTTTTTACTTTGGTCATGTTTTCCCCATGAAACGAGTAGATAGTTGTCAGGCAGCAGTTTTTTTTTGGATAAGAAATATTTTTACAAGTGGGGGTATCACAGAGATTGCTACTTTCAGCATGTTACTAGGTTCTTTTATAAAGCTGAATATAAATTATAATTAGAAGTGCAGTGCAAGGAGAAATGGTTTGAGTTGAGTGCTGCTTGTTTTTTCATACTTCATTTTGACTGGCATTCCAGTAATGTATTTAAAAAGTAATTTATTTTTTTCATGCCTTACAACCTTTTTGTTTCCATCCAGATATTAAGTAAGCTGTCATTTAGCCAATGCATTTAAATATTTTTTTTCTTCTCCACTTCATTTTGTCTTGATTGGACTCTTATAATGATGGTTTGGCACCGAGGGAAGCGTATTTAGTTAAAGTCTCAGTTTTTGTGGTTTTGAGCATAGCTCCACCCCTTTCTAGTTGGTCATACCCCTTCCCATTGGCCCCACCCATTCAGCTGTCTCCTGTAGCCCCCCTTTGATTTGAAGTCACCAGCCGCCACTGGTGGCAGGCCATAATAAATAGTAATCATACAAGTTCTGTAGTTGAACTTCAGATTGTTCTGAAGTTATTTTGCTCACTAACATATGAACTAACCCAAAGGATATTTTTCAGTTATAACCCAAGCAAAAAATATAAATAGAAAACTCTGAAAAGTGTGTAACAGTAACACATTTGCTCAGTCCTAAACATGATACTGATTGAAGTTTCCACAGAACAGTAGAGAAAGAGTGTATCTGCACTCACCATCCTAACACATTTTGTAGAGTATGGCATTGTCATCACCAGAACTCATCAGATGGCTAAACATTAACAGCTTATTCTTGGAAACTTGAACATAAACTGGACAGGACAACATATATCACTGCTTTCTAAATTCTCTTTTCTATTCAAGAAAAACATATCAGCAATCAAGCATTTTAAGTATTACATAGCAAATCATGTACCTGAGAGCTTGCAAAGAGTAACAGAGGAGCTAATCTGCTTTAGAAAGTTGTTCTCCTGTTAGGTTGAAGATGTGGAGCTTCTTCCGTCCTGGCAACATGTTCTGGATGAGGCAGGGGTATCTAGCTCAGGTCGAAAACTATTGGTGGGCATAAGCTGATCATCTATAGCTGTGTGTGTGTGTGTGTGTGTGTGTGTGTGTGTGTGTGTGTGTGTGTGTGTGGTAGTATGTGCACATGAACTGCATTGACATTATGGCCAAGTATAAGCTAAAGGGGAAAAGACTCCATCTTCAGGATGGTGGCATATTGAGGTATCTTATTTCTTCTCCTTGTGCAGGTCTGTAAACTTCTAAGAGTTCACAGTTCAAGATCACTTGACAGTCAAGGACTTGAACCCTGCTTCTCGAAATTCTTCTGTAATGCCACCTTCTGCTCTCTCATGCACATTTACAAATTGTCCCTTTCACATTGTGAACATGGCCCAAGAGTTACCTGCATAAAAAGGAGACTATTTGACCATCCACTGAAAAATGATGCTCCCAGCACCTTCCAGTACTTTGTTAAACTAACTTCCTTGGAACGTAACTCATATGTCAATGATATTATGCTGATGATTTGACTTCTGCCCTGATATCATCAGCCAGCATTGCAGGGGCATATTCCTCACCTGTTAATCTCTAAAGAAAATGCAAGTTAACAAAATCTATAGTTGATCAGCACTGCCATCAGCTTTCTGATAATACCTCTTCATTGGCATGACGCCTTTATGGACTCTCAAAGAATCAAAACTGATCATTATTTCAATATTTGGGCAATTGACACAATGCAACCTTGCGCTTAACCACCCATTTAGGCACCATTTATCTCAAACAAAAAGCATGTTAAGGTATGTTAAAACATTGTCAGGATCCTAATAGTAGACAGGATTAAGGTATAAACTGTTAATGAGTTGCTTAATCTGGCAGAGGGTTTGATTCCCTCAGGTTTCATTTGCCTACTGTT
The DNA here is from genome assembly GCF_019279795.1 of Protopterus annectens. Classification (NCBI taxonomy): domain Eukaryota; kingdom Metazoa; phylum Chordata; order Ceratodontiformes; family Protopteridae; genus Protopterus; species Protopterus annectens. The sequence continues at coordinate 484,199,636 of NC_056739.1, forward strand.
AGACCTTGAGCAAATCACTTAATCAGACAGTGCTTTAGAGAAATTGGGAAACTTGGTTATGTACTGGACTGGATGCCAAGTAGCTACCTATGTTTCTCTCTCCTCAGGTTTGATCCTGCCTGGGTAAAGATATGTTGCACCCACCAGAAGTGCCATGTCTATTCATTGTTTCTCTGGCCTCATCATCCAGGGCAGAAAAGGTTCTTGAACAAACTGGATACAAGTAGGTCATATGAGAAAATCTCTTACTTTGCACTCTCATCTTTCAACTATTGCACCTCAGCCAGTGACCTTTGGTAGCTCACTGACTAACACAATCATCCTTACTCGCAGTCTCCTCCTCCCCTACTTTTGTGAAACTCACCCTTGTAGCCATGCTCATTCAATTTGTTTAAGGAAACAAGGTCTTCTTACAATTACAAAGTATGTGGTTTGAGCCTGGCTTCCAGATGTGGGCTGGGCTATGCATATTCTCATTCAGCTCATATTGTTTCTGGGTACTCCAATTTCATACCACACTTCAAAGAACAATATGAAAATTGACACAGTATATGAGAGGTGCAGTTATATTGTGACTCTGGAGGCAAAGCTGTCATGGGACTGCCAAAATCAGCAAACAAGTTGTCGGTAACATACAACACTACACAATACTATATCACACTATACCTTTCTCACACAATTCAAAACAATCCCAGTGAGCTTCTTATCCTGATGTTCTTGAAAGTAACCAACCCAAAATGCAAAGGCCTGTTAAATGTAACCCTAGAAACAGGTAACCTCGGCAGCCTCACAAACACAATACTCAGACAGTATCTAAGACTCACTGTGTCATAAATCAAAAGAACAGTTGGCAAACCTGCACACAGTCCAACATCCAGGTCACAGGTGACTCCATAGTGAGACACAGATGCACCCCTCACCAGGCTACAAGGAGAGTGTCACAGTCATTTGCCTGTAGGGTGCTAAGATTCACCTTATCACACATCCACGGAAGTCCCTGCATCTCATGTACACATGTGACATAGTTATAATCCATGGGGGAATTTACTACTTGAGACCTGCCTGGTCAATATGAAGAGAGATATTATGGAGCTCTTGGAATATGTGTCAGAGGTAGCACTGAACCTAGCCCTGAGCAGGATTTTATCATCATTGAGAATGATGCAGCGAAAGATTATTGATTTCAACAACTGGCTCAGATTCTGGTGTCATTTTAAGAGGGTTCAATACATTTCAGCCTGGGGAGTGATGGTAGGCAGCCCTGACTACTTTACCAGGGATGGCCTGTACCCAGCTCCCCAAGGCTTCCATATATATTTGCAAAAACTTTGCCCACCTCCACAATACCTTTTTTAGGCAATGTCAGTCTTCAAAACCATCTAATGTAACAAATCAGAATCCAAATAACATAAAGGTTATGCTGCTCAATGTCTGGATCCTTATTAGAAAAAACAAATCCAGTACTTACAGGCACTCTTTAGATTAAAATGCATTAATATAGGCATTGTCAGAGACAACACATCCATTAATCCAGGGCTTCAGTGCTTATCACATTGTCAGACCCACTACACTAAATGAAGGCACTAAAGCTGGCAGTGTCTCTATATTTATTACTCAAAGTGTCATCTCCAGACTCATTTAAAAAGATAATGACCTGGAACTTAACCCCTTATCACATCATAGCTAACCATAAAGATGCCCTGTTTGTCTCCCTAGGTCCATACTTATTACCTGACTAATATGGAGTACCTATGCATTAAGCCAAAGACTATTCTCCTAAGAGATTTTATCTACCCCTCTGTTAATTGTGAGACTTAGCATGTATCCCCAGATATTTCTGGATATTTATGGACTTCATAAATTGAAACTCTCTGGACTAGTTTATTATGAACCCTTATCAAGGATGACAAAATCCTGGACTTACTCCTTACCAATCTGAGACAGCTGTGCTCTTCACCAACTGTATCCTCCCTAATCAAATCTGACTATAAATTAGTCATATTCACCTTAAGACATAAGACAGAAGCATCTTTCAATACCTCAGTATTCAGAGATTATGCAAAGGCTAATCCACCAAAACTGAGTGATGATCTAGCTAAATTTAGTATCCTCTCCAAACCTGATGACCCCATTTTGTATGTAGAATCCTTTACCACCAAATTCTACATATGTTAATAGCTGCATAAAGACATCTGGCTGAAGTAAATGCAATATGAAACTTAAAAATAAACCCGTATGGTAGAACCCAAATATAAACAGGCTTGACAACAAAACATGAAGAAGAAAAAAAGAAAAGTAGCTCTCAATACACCAAAAATGCTCTTGTTAAACTTAAGAAGGAACTCCAGTCCCTGACTAAATCAACCAAAGCTAGACATGAGGTAAAAATAGCAACCCAGGCAAAAAAAAAAAAAAACAAAAAACACAAAACCTTCTTGTTAGAAACCTCAGAAACAATGATGAAGACTGGATAGAGCTAACAGCAAATGACAACACCAGCTCAGACCTAGAGGATATAACCAATCTTTTAGTGGACAAATTTAGCTCAAAATGTCACCCTCCCACACACACACACACACACACACACACACACACACACACACACACACACACACACACACACACACACACACACACACACACACACACACAACATTCCCAGATCATATACCTGCATCCATACTCATTCCCCAAATCCCCCAAGAACTAGTCCTCAATGAGCTCTCCATGGCCATGAACACAGCTTGTAAGGGGCCGGATAACATTCTAGGATGCCTACTGGCCTGTCTGAAAAATTACTTGTCTCACCCTCTACTGAAACTATTAAATAAAAGCTTCCAAACAGACTATGTACCAGACAAATGAAAGACAGTAACAATCACCACCTTGCACAAAGGTGGAATGTCAACACTTTGTTATTTGCATTATATTTAGAACCATTAGAAAAGAAAGTAAGGGACTCAAAAATTCATGGGTATAATTGGTACAGTATTCAAGAAACGTTGGCTTTACTAGCAGATGATATTATTTTGTATCTGATAAAACCAGAAAAGGACCACTCAGTGTTGTGGAACATTCTGAGACAGGCTATAGCTGTAAACTATGTACCCACACAGGAATTGGTTCAGTAATATCCATATTTATGGAGACATAATAAAATGAAGTGTTTAGGAGTATGGGTTAAAAAGGACACTGTTATAGCAGCTAAGGATATGAAATAAGAAACTAAATAAAAGACAATACAAAAACTGAGAAACTGAAAGCTCTTGTCTATGGATATGGATAACAAGATACAAGCAGCAAAAATGTTTTTAGTCCCTTTAGTTTTAAACAGAGGTCAGGCATAGTTCTATCAACCAGAGGAGAAGTTGTGGATAGTAATTAATAAAGAGTTGCAGAATTTTATCTTGGAGGTGAAGATGGCGAGGGTCATGTAGGATAAGTTAACCTTTACAACAGAACAATGAGGTTTAGGATTACCCAATCTGAAGGGATACTTTAGAGCTACACAGTAAAGGCTCTTATACATCACACAAGCAAAATGTTACAATTCAAAGTAGAAAGGGATGATCATAAAGCAGGGGGGTAATTCAAGTAATAAGGAAAGAGAGGGATTTTGGATGGAGATCCTTAAGGAGAGTAACAACAGTCGTACAGAATATTATATTCATAAGGTAGCAGAAAGTATACTAAGAACTAAGCCAACACGGGAATGGGAAAAGGAGATTTTGCCAGAAGGGATGACTGCAATTGAGGTAGAGAGAATAGGTAAGTGGGGGTGTGAATTTACTGGAGGAAGCTGGAAAAGGAACCAAGGTAGTGGGAACAAATGTTTAGAGATGGAAAGTTAATAGAACGGAAGAAGCCAAGAAGACATTTGGACTGCAAGCTACAGACTGCCTTCTCTATTGGGGATTGATATCAGACTACAGATAAAGAGAAAGGGATAGGGGAAACCTAAGCGAAAGACCTGCACTGTTTGAGTTTTTAGTTGAATTTAGAGCAGAAGATGCTGTTAAAAAGGGATAATTATACGGCATACAAATATCGCATGATAATTATAGGAATCAATCAGTGGATGTCAGAAAAGAAGAAACAATGGAAGAAGTATGGCTCTTTAATATGCAACAAAATCCCGAAAATTTAGGATTTTTGCCTGGAAGTGTTTGCATAGGTACTTTTATACCCCAAGCAGACTGCAAAGAAATTTTTCCTCGGGTAGATGGGAAATGTTGGAAATGGTGTAATGGGAAAGAAACAGGTACCTGGGAGTATATGTTCCCAAAGTGTAATGAACTGACAGACTTTAAAAATTCTTTACAGAGTAGTCTGTCAGGAATACTGAGTGAGCAAATGAGTGTAACTAAGAAATTATATTTTTGATCTGGGATACAGGATCTGAATTGTCTACACATGGACCTTGTTAGTTTAATTCTGCTGGCTGACAAAAAAAGCAATTACTAGAAAATAAAAATCAAAGTATGAACCATTCATATTTGAAGCAGTGAATTTTGTAACAGAAGTAAAAGAACACCAAGTAGGATCTTCTGAAAATAGTAGGAGTAAATTACCTTGAAAAATATGGACATTTTGGGAAGAGCCCTGCTGAAAAATGTTTTGGAGGAAGAATGAAGCTTAACAGTAGGCAGGAAATGAACAAGTTATATAATGTTGGCTTGATTATATTGTATAGAACAATATATCTGATGTATAACGTTTGTCAATGTCTACTTGTAAATATAGTTTGATTACTTTTATATAAATGTAAGTTTGCCTATGTCACAAGTGATAATTCAATAAAGGTGTTTAAAAAAAAGTGGGACATCAACTGGCCCAAGTAATTATAGACCATATGTCTGACCAGACTAATCTGTAAGGCTATGGAAAGGATCATTATGGAATTAATAAACAAGGACATAGGTAACCGACAAACCCTTGTCCCAAGCCATTCTAGTTCAATCAAGGACAGATTCTGCCTGCTTAACCTGGTCAACTTGAGGGTTAATGAGGCAACAAATGAGGGGAAATCAGTATATTCCACATATCTGGACCTTGCTAAGGGATTCAACACCATTCCATGCTCAGATATCATTGATAAACTCTTGCCACTAAATGTGCATCCCTATGTAGCTCATTGGATAGCAAACTGGCTCACAAAACAAACCCAGCAAATTAGACTGGGCATATTAACCTCTTCCAAAAGATCTGTCTTGAGTGGTGTACCCCAAGGTTCTGTCCTTGGGCCACTCCCCTTTGTTATTTACACCATGGCGGTCAAAGCTAATGTCAAAAGCTTATGGCTGATCAAGTTTGCTGAAGACTTTAAACTAGGTGCCATTATAAACTCTCCAGAGGACACCAAGATCCCCCAAGAATGCCTTTCCAAAAAAAAAATAGCTGTTGTCAAAACTATGGACTAAATCTAAATGCCAAAAAATCAATAATGGTTTCCTTCAGCAAGCACAACATCCCCTGTAACTATTACATTGAAAAGACATCCCTAAAATCTGATCCAGTAGTTATGGACCCAGGAATCTATGTATACAGCAAATTGTCTTTTGATCACTATATGTATTCAGTATTGCAAGAAAGTTATTTTTCATTGCACAGCGTATTAGCAAGGATATGGCATCCAGGTCCAGGGATATGATCTTTATTATTAGAGCGATCATTGATTACAATGCCCCCTTTGGCTGTACCTCTTCAAACAATCGGTACAACTTAAGCATCCACAACATTTCTCAACTAGAAAATCAAAGACCTGAATCATAAAAACTGTAACGATTTTCTCAGATTCTTGGCCCTCTTCTCTGTATCATACAGGCTTCTGGGAGATTACCTTAACCTCACATACAGAGCCTCAACAGACCCTATACTTGCAGACCTACCACACATCCACAAACCCAATTGTGGCAAAAACACCCACTCAAGAAACCTTAATCTCTTCTGAAACATATAACAGAACATGGTGGGGCAGATATGTATCATAAAAAATACCAGTTTTTTGGAATAATCTTTCTGTTCACATTCCAAGTATTTCTCTTACTCTATTTTAATCTTGACAATTGGATGGAAAATCACAAATTCATCCTTGTCCATTACAGAAAGGGGTTACAAGTAAATTCCCTGTGTCATTAGTATGTCAATACATATGAACCTGTTAGTTTGCTACAAAAAAGTATCCCTAGGTTTGTTTTGTGGAGATTTTATCCATAGGTCTTCCTGTTAAAGGAATCTTTGACTCAGTGAAGGGCAACACTGTTAAAGTGAATTAATTACTTAATATAAGGCCTTAAGCTCTGGCCTATCCTCTGGGACCTGTGTGAAGAGTCCTTGATCCCATTAACTTTCATACTAGAATCCACAACCAATTTAGCCTACTAATCACTTACCGCTATTTTCCTCATTATAGTGCCCTTGTACAATGCACCCCAACTCTGTTATAGACATGTCTTGTTCTTCCTCCATACTATTACTACAATACATTCTATACTTCTACAATAATTTCCTTCTCCTTCAGAGCCCCCCCCCCCCCCCACACACACACACACACATTTTACTCTGCTTACAGCCTCATGAATGTGGTACTGGGCCTTTACCTTTCTGCTAGTCAACATCAACTTTTTTTTTTCATTTTTTTCTTTTTTCCCTTTCACAGTAACATGTATCACACATTAAGTGACCTGATCTTCTAAACAATTACGTTCAACTCTTCGCTGGCTTCATATCTGTCTTCATCTTGCTCCATCTGAACTTTCGTTGATCATTGCTGTTTTCATTCATTCCCTTGCTTACAGTTAGTGGCTCTGAAAGCACTTTGATCTGTATTTCATTTATCTGTACAATGACTTCTTATCTCTTACCCTGTGTCCAGCTTTCACCTTCACTTTATGTAACCGTCTTATTTAAATTGTCATGCTAATATTTGTGCTCACTCTGCATACCATGCTACAGCGCTGACAGGCATAAAATCACCAAAACTGAAGCACACACACATACCTGGTGACCATCCTCTATACCTACTACATGACAACATAACCAAATAAAGTTGAATAAGGACAAGCAGATAAACAAAGAGCAAACACCATCCAAACTTTAGAGCTTAGCAGGAATACAATCTAACGCAACTCAACTAAGCATTAATCTTAATCACCAAGCAGCTACTAGGTTATGTTTGATCAAGTGATTCTGTTTTAATGCCCATACTGAGATCTTTCTTTCATTCGTTCAGTTTTAGTGGAACCCCCCCCCCAGCACACTTCTCAGCTGTACAGATTTAATGATACCCTAACTTGTTTTCAAACTTTTGCTTCATCCCTCCTAAAACTGGAAATTATTTTGAGGAGTTCTAAGTTAATAATATCAACATTTCGAAAATTTCCCTAATTTGGGGCCTTTTCCTGAATTATTTTTTGATTTGTCTATATTTCTGTAGGAAAATATTGAGAGTTATGCTACCCAGCATATATTTTTCCACTGGGGTATTTGAACCTTAGGTAAAATACCTTACAGAGTGCTTTCTGCACTGAGCCTTAACTGCCATCTTTCTTCTGTGTCCATATTATTCCTAAGATTTGCACTTCCATCACCAGCCTTTACTGCTACTTTATTATGTCCAGATGGGATCATCTTGTTTCTCAGTATGTCCTGTGACATTAGCAGCAAGCACATTAAAAAAAAAAAAAAACATAATCTCCCCAGATCAGCCATGGTTGCATTCTGCTACTTACCTCCCTATCATATGTCGATGTCTCCTTTACTGCCATCCGGTCTTTTCTTCCCTCCAACCATTTCTGTACTCAACTAACAATTTTTCTTAATACCCCTTACCCCCCTCAGCTTCTGGGTCACACAGTTGAAGGCTTTGTTGAAGTCTATGTGAAAGACACTCAATGGTCCCCATTAGTCCACTTCCCTAGTGAATATACAACTTAATTAAGCTGCGATTTCAGGACCTTTCAGTCCATGAACCATATCAGACTGTACTGTGGAGTTGATAGGAATCCCTTGTCTCTTATCTCAGTTTCTTTTCCATTACTGACCCTTCTGTGAAGATCAAGTTCACAAACATACAGTTTCTTGCACTGGCCCCAGCTTCTTCCCATTGTAAACAGGAAGTTCTGTGGTCCTTCTTGACCTGGGTATCTGTTGCTTAGCTAGTTGTTTCTAGACACTCCAGATAATGTGATACACTTTTAGTACTCCTGTAAAGGCTCTACATTTAATAATTTCATTACCACAGTGGCAATGCTTTCTTAAGGAATGACTACCATAACCCAAAAATAAGAGCTCTTTTAGCTTGTCTGTGGGTATGTGTAAAAATATACTACTATTAACTGAAGAATGAGCAGCAATTTACATTTTTGAGCCTTGACAGGAATGCTCATTGCCAGGAAAACCTACAGCTGAGGACTGCCCATTTGCTGATTATTTTTACTTCCATCTGTTGGGAAGTACTGAGCTCGGCCACTCAATGCTGCCAACCAAATATGTTACTTCTTCAGGAAACTAGATGAAACAAGCAGTGGTATGATGCCTATGAGGTCAAAAAAGTTTCCCTTGATTTTTGTCCCCCAACCCCAATTCTCAAGTAAACTTCAAAGGAAACATTCCTGGTAGTCATTGTTCCTTAGATCTGGTCAGCTTCCTTATATAATTTTTTAGCAAAAATACTATAGGAGTGTACACAACTACAAAATATGCAGAACTGTACAGCTAGCAATTTAATTCAGTACTCTGTATAGAACATTTTACTAAAGGCACATTACATGAAACTACAAAGTAGTGATCTTATGAAACCATTTAAGATTGTGAAGGTATAGAGTTATTAAAATAATAACTTCTGACATCCTTTGTATCATAGTATGTAGTGATCATTACCTGCCCATTTGCCATAGTAATGCAGATTAACCTTCCAGATCTCAGAAAGCACATAAACTCTAATCCCATGCAGAATCGTCCAGGTGAGCTTCAGAAGGACATACACGAAGACAAGGACACCCGTGACCATAAACAGAGTTTGAGAAGAGCAGTGCGTATCAGTTGCCATGTTTGATATCTAACTGAATTGCTAGCAGTGTTAGTTCAAGGCTGTCAGACCAGAAGTAATTTTTGCATTCCAAAGGTAATGACAATCGAGTGTCACACCCCTTGCATCAGGTTTCTAAATGCACACCTGGTACAACTCCCTGCTCAGCTAAACAAGCAGTTCTTTGGCCAAGTCAGGTCACAGGTGCTTCTAAACGTGTGGTATGATTTATAAACTGACAGTGCACACCATTAACTGCTTGTAATTGTTAGCCACAGCCTGCATTTACCAGCCAGCAGCAGCACATCTTTATGTAGAATCGAAAAACAGTTGGTAATGTAAACGTGTCCCTTCAGCACATTACTAAAGGAAACATTGAGTTTGTTATGCTTCAGAAAATATGCTACGTTTCTGAGGAGTCGTGTGTGTGTGTGTGTGTGTGTGTGTGTGCGCGCACGCGAGTGTGTAATCTTTGTTTGTAATATAGTATCTTAGTTATATTGTATTTTATTTTATTTTATATATTCTTATTCATGTATTTTCTTTCATGGGCTGAACTTAAACATGGTCCATTTGGATCACTCTTCTATTCTGGTTAACAGATTCAACAAATGAAAAAAAAAATAAAACAAAATAATTAATACACACAAACACACACACACACACACACACACACACACACACACACACACACACACACACACACACACACACACACACAAAATGGGTAAAAGGAAAATGCCTTGGGATTCAGAAAGACTTAATGAGATACATACCCTCTTCTAGGATCAAAAGGGAAAACAATGCATACCAGTCTTTACCTGCTTAATTAAAATGACTATACAAGTGACACATTATTTCAATAAATCTAACTGTTCAGTGTCCTAGAAATGTAATGATGACAGTAGATAGTACTATAACTTTGTCAATATGAAGCACAGAAAAGATTAGTGCTGGGGGTATAGGATTTGTTGTTACTGAGTACAAACCTCACTTTTCTACTGTAAGAGTAGAACAGTATATATATATATATATATATATATATATATATATATATATATATATATCTCCCATTTCCACTGCATCTACTTTCTCTCAGCCATGTCACAGAACATCTCTTTGATCTTCTGCTCTAACTTTCCCTGGCACCTCTCAAGCTTACTGTTCATTAACCAAGGCTCCACAAGCAGGGAAACCTTTATGTAAAAAGAAAAAAAAAAGAGGAATGGGCAGATTGGAGCTCAGGACCTCCTAGTACAGTGCCATCTGGCAGTTGAAGAAGTCCTCTTGTCCTCTCTGGTATGCAGTACTCACTGTCCCACCCATTACCTGTTATGCATTACTTATACACATGCAAAGTCAGTAAAATTCTTGGTTTCTACAGAGAACTGCTAGTCCTTGGTTGTAAACTCCATCCCTCTACCTGGGTTAAATGACAAGGTAAAAATACAACTCAGTTGCAAATCACTAAGGTCACAGTCACGGCTGCATCCTTCTGTGTGATGGAGCTGGCTACAAGACTAAGGCCGGGATTCAGTAATCCTCCGAGTAAGACTAACCAAGTCTTACTCGGAGAATGCCATTTAAGACTACGATGTCAGCGCATCATGCATATGCATGAGGGCACCGACTCAACTGGAAGGCTTACACGGAGCGTGCAAGACTGCAGGGGGCATGTCGGACTGCCAAGCAGTCCAAATATCCACGCCCCTGCAACCATATAAAGTGAAAAAGACAAATGCAATGAGCGAGTCCGGTGAAATGTACACATAGCAAACAGTACACATCCCCACATACTAAACCCCTTTGTAAATGTAAAATGTAAACTAATTTTTTTTTATAATTCCCGATATAGCTGCCCGTATTTGCGCATGTTTGTGGGGGTGTGCCCATTGCTTAGCTGCAGTTAGCAATTTCGACAATAAGAAATGTTTATGCAAATCAAGCCAAATAGCAATAGCATAGTGGTAGAATGTTCGCACAAAGAGGAGGCATTCCCAGTTAAGTCCCACCACCCCCCTGTCTATTTTATGTTTTAAATTAGTATATAAAATAATTCCTGACATATATGAATGAAATTTTAGTAAAAAGCATTGAAATGGCCTATGTATTAGTGAACAAAATGTATATATATAAATATAAGAAGGTGGGCAGCATTAAGGATATTGACATATAATTGCCCATAGCTAAGCAGCGTTTTACCTAGCGCAATATAATTGCCCATAGCTAAGCAGCGCTTTACCTAGCGCAATAGGTTTGTGCGGAGCTGCGCACCGCGCTAACCAGCACACTGTCAGGCAACGTGGAGCAACATAAAGCAAAGTTGCCTAAACACAGCCACACCCCCTAGCCTGTCTGGACAGTGGTAAAATAAAAAGCAATGACAAGGTTCGAACCCGGGACACTGTGCACCATAATCAAAGTATTAAACCACTAAGCCATGACAGCTTAGCATAAATATGCACTGTTAACATACATATACTTATAAATGGAAGATCAACCATTGCTAAGCAGGTTTGCTGTTAGCCGAGAATTTTCAAAAACGGTCAATCACAAATAAGTGCGGGAAATGCGGCATATTTAAGCTCCATAGGCGGGAATACTCGCCATAACTGATTGTAGCTCCCATCTGCAGTCAGAATGGCTGGAGAGGGTACTCTCTTTCGAGCGCAACGCTGTGGCATCGAGGAGTCAAAATACTTGGTTTGGCTCCTTGTCCACCATCATGAGTCAAGACTCCTGCAGGGCCAGTTCCAAGGGACGGAGTACAAAGCAGAGGCTTGGAACCGGTTAGCTCATGATCTCACCAGTACCACAGGCATCCCTCAGACTGGTGAGCAGGTCCGTCACCACCATGCAGACCTGAAGAGACAGAAGCAGGACCTACTGAACCGATGGATACAGGAGGCCCGTGACATGCAAGATGCCCCACTACTGAGTAGGTAGCCATGGAATGAAGTATGCAAGACATGATAATTTAGTCTATATAATGGATAAGTATGTCTCAATATCCCTTCATTTACTTCATAGCTGCAGGTGTCCACGCTGCGAATCAGCAAGCCTATGCAGACAGGCTGCTAAGGCTGTGCCCACCAGGCAGGTTAGTAATTATTCTGCATGTATTGTTATATAAAATAGGTGAGAGAGCCTGAAAAAAAGTATTGTAGCCCAATAATAAAGACATAAAATGCCCTGAATAATTTCTCTGCATGTACTGTTATATAAAATAAGTCAGAGAGCCAGGAAAAAGAGTGTAGTAACCCATTAATAAAGGTAAAATAAGTCCGGAATAATATCTCTGCATGTACTGTTATATAAAATAAGTGAGCGAGTCTGAAAAAGAGTGTTGTAACCTATTAATAAAGGTATAATACATCTTGAATAAGTCTTCTGCATGCACTGTAATATCAAATAAATGAGAGAGCCTGTAGAAAAGTGTGTAATGTAATTAATAAAGGTATAATACTTGGAGTGTGTCCGTTTCACTTACTTTGAAATGTTGTTGTACCCTTGCATTATATAAATAGTACTGTTGTATTAAGCGCTGTCAACCCACAGTTGGGCAGTCCCATATAAAGTGGATGAAGGAAGTGCCAGTAGCTGTGAAGCATATATACAGTCCTCAACAGTTGGTTAATGGCTGGCATGCATAGGTAAATCTGGCAAACGAGTAGCTTGTTAATGTGTTCACCAGAAATGTGAGTGTGCTACATGAAATGTAGGGTTCTGTAGAAATATAACTGAAAATGTCACGTGAACACATCCAGATATGTAGATATATAAATATAAATAAAATATATAACTATGTAGCAGTAACATCTGCATCTTGGACAGTTAGTATGTCAGATATAGGTCAGGTATATAATGAACTAACCAAACCCATTACACAACCTAATGCACGTTGCCTAGTGTAATAATACATGTAGGAGATATACACCTGCAGTCAATAGGAATGTAGTGTAAACTATAAGTACTTATAAGATGTTAATGGAGGCATCTTTTTACACCCTACTGTATGTGCATAAACAATGCAATTCCACACCTCAATGGGTATGTCTAATCTCAAAACATTTGTTGGGACATATGTCCTATTGTTCTATAACTATCTGCATTTACTTTGATGCATGTGCCCTGTTCAAACACCACATTCATGGTGGCCTGTTGCCACCAATCATCCCTGCATGCTGTTGGAATGCCCACTGTCGTTCAATATATGCATGTGTTATGCTTGCTGTTCAACTGTTGGAACCCTGGTGTGTTGGGTTAATGGGAATATTACTGCATGCTGTTACAACTAATTTGGAATGCTGTTGTCTATGTTGTAATTAAACACACCTAAACACAGAACGTATGGGAAGGCCGGTTCCAGCGGACCCACCTGTCCCTCCTCAGCTGGCGATTGCACCTGGCACCAGCAGGTCCAGTGCCCAGCCCGGGCTCCCCTCCTCCGTTGGTCCTGTGCCACCTTCAGGTGGAAGCGCTGCAGGGGAAGGGGCTCATCCCCCCGTGCAAGCATGGGCGGAGAAGGGCCACCTGTCACCCTCCAAAGGGTCCGGGCTGTGGTGCGTAGGGAGATCCAGTGTTCAGTCGCTGATCCCCTATGCCAGCTCAAGACAAGAGTGGCGCGACTCACGGGTGAGCCTACCCCTCCTACGCAGCCCCCAGCACAGCCACCCTCCGTGCTGTGAAGGTGCAGTGGTGACTGTCCATGGGTGGGGATCTCAGTTCCACTGTTACCATCTGTGGGCTCATGGGCTTGCGATTTCCAAACATCTGTCCCCGTCAGTTGTGTTCACCCACCCCATGTGTCACATTCCACCCCTGTATGCATCTTGTTTGTCTTGTCTGTTTACCTCCCCAACCTACCTCCCCAAATATACCTACTTCCTCTACCTCACATTCCACTCTCACCTGAAAAAAAAAAAAAAAAAAAAAAAAAAAAAGGGCAATCTGTTCCCACAAAAAATTACATCCCATACATAGCTGCCCATTTTGCACACATGTCCGCTGGACATGTAAACTGATAATTATAATTGGCAGTACAACATACCTTGTTGTCCTCACCCCTCTCTCAGGGGTGGAAGGTTTGAAATTTCACTCCAAATTTCTAACATATGCACAGCTGTTGCTGGTAAAGAAATGGGCAGCTATGGACCTTCCCTACACCCGTCCTGCACATCCCGAGCTGGTTTCCCTACTGTGTTTCCCTATTTGTGCCCCCTTTTTCATCACTTTCCTATCTCCCCATTTTCTTTTCTTTCAAAGAAATTAGCATGGGGGTTAGCGGGAGTAAGCACTTTTAAGCAGTAGTCAGCGGGTTTGAGCATGTGTGCGCATGTGTGTGCTTAGCTAAGTATTGCTAAGCGTCGCACAAACCCGCTTACAACTGCTTAAAAGTGCCTTAGTCACTCTGCATGGCACTACACTGCATGAAGTACCACTAAGCCACAGTAGACATACAACAAGTTGGTGCTGTAATAAATATATCATGCATTACAATGAGTGAATGTAAAGGGAAAATAGGAATGCCATAACACAAATCTTGTTCTGTGGATCTTTACCAGCAGCTGTTGTGGAATTGCATGACATGACTATGAAAAGAGAACCAGCCATTCTAGCAGGAAATAAAGTTACAGTAGCACTTTACAAACCCCACACAGTATCAGAGCAGGATAAACACTGGCACATTTGAATAGGGCAGAGGCCATACTTCCCAACTATGACTGCTTTTCAGGGATGTCCCTGATTCATAAACAAATGTTAGCTGTGTCCCTCAGAATCCCTCTGAAAAGTACTGACGTTAGGCCTAAAAGTGGGGAATTACACTTAATGAATAATTATCCAAAAACACTGACTGAGGTATGGCTCCAGTTCAAAGAAAAAGGTAAAAAAGCAATGAAAAATTCTTCAGTAGCAGTACTGGTTTATTACAAAGAGACACAAGCGCTTTCACCAATGCTTCATCAGGTGTACTCAATCAGATAATAACCACACCTTATATAGTAAAATCTATTGACATCACATAGCATGCAGTATAGTATTTAAAAAGACACACATATAAAAACACTTGTTAAAAACATATATCAATATACATAAAGTGTATAATATAAAATATAAATACATGTGTATGTTCACAAAAATATTGTAAGATGCATAAAATAAAAATAATAATAATAATAAAAACACCTCATCTCTTCAGACCCCTTTTTAAAAGAACTGGTCTGATAGGTAGACTCTCATTTAACCCATGTCCAAAATTGGCCCTTAGCATAACAATCCATCTAGCCTCTATCTCCTCAGTTCTTAATCTAACATCACCCCCTCTGATATTCTCAGATGTTGTGGAAAGAACCTGAAATTTAAAAATGTGATTGTTACCTGTTCTACTGACATGTTTGGCTAGGGCATTAAAAATGGTACCCTTTTTAATATGATAGACATGCTCTTTTATCCTTTCCCTCAGGGCTCGGTCAGTCTTACCTACATAGAAACAACTGCAGGTTTCACAGACTGCCAGGTATACCACGTGCATAGTACTGCAGGTGGACAATACTCTGATATCAAAAGTTCTACCTGTATCTGGATGTTTAAAAACTTGCTTTCATTTATATAAACACATTGAGCACATTTGCCACAGGGCTCTGTGCCATTATTATCATTCTTTGTAGAACTGCACCTGGGGGTGCATAATCTCCTTTTCAAATTTCTGACTATTTCAGGGTCTGATGTTAAAATATTCCAATGCTTATTAAATATTTCAGTATACATACTAACATTTTTGGAATAAGGAATGCTAATTCTTAATTGAGTGTCATATTTCCTAGGACTTCTGACATACCCTTCCGAAAAATAAGGTCTGGCTTTGGTATATCTAAACTGTCTAACTTTGTTCTCATTCCTAGCTACCATTTCTTCACTATAACCTCTCTGTGACAGTTCTAAACTGGTAGCACTCATTCTCATCTCATATTCTTCTGTGTTAGCACTCAGTCTGGACGCTCTTAAAAACTGATTTTATACAACATTATTAAATATATAGTTAGGGTGCATACTGTCCCTAGAGAGTAAACCATTCACCCAGCACTCTTTCCTGTACATTTTACTAGTAATTCTCTTTTCTGAGTCTCTAAATACGGACACATCTAAAAAACTAATCTTTGAATCTGAATAATCAATGGTAAATTTCAAAAATTGAGTCGAATTATTAATAAAGTTTAGAAATTCTAATAAACATGATGTTGTGCCTCTCCATAAAATGAAGCAATCATCCACAAACCTCCTGTAGAAATATAGATAATTTTTATAGGGTCCATCCAATATATATTTCATCTCCCATGTCACCATCACAGCATTGGCATAACTGTTGGAGCAAGAGCTCCCCATGGCTACACCATTTTTCTGCCAATACACTTGGTCTTGAAACACAAACAAGTTATTGCACAAAACTAACCTCATCAACTCCAACAGTAACAATTTCTCATCACCATTGTAAGTTCCTTTTTTCACTATAAACTCTTCTAGAAAATCAATACCTATAGTATTTGGAATGACCGTGAATAATGACACGACATCAAGTGTGACCAATAATAGACTATCACATATGGATAGTGTGTTAATACTTTCATATAAGTCATGCAAAAAATGTTCAGTGTCTCTTAAAACATGTACAGATGAGTCAACAATAGGTCTCAATTTCTTCTCTAAGTATATAGAAATACTTTCAGTGCACCAACCTCTCCCTGAAACTATTGGCCTCATAGGTGGTGCCTTTATGTTTTTATGTAGCTTGGGAAGCCCTTGTATAACAGGTAAAACAGGTTTGGTCACCAGAAAATATTTAACTAATTCTTTGTCAATAAGGCCTATTCTTTCCAAGTACTTAATATGTTCTGAAACTGAATTGATAACAAAGCCCACATGCAATGTATCAACCTTAACATAATATTCTCCATCACATAACATATCATGCATTAATGAAAAATATTGAACTACAGGAAGACACAAACAGTCTGCAGAATGTGAAGAAAACCTTCTTGAAAGTAAGACTTTAGTATTCAATTTGTCCAAGCATATATTGACTCAAGAAGAAATGCATGTTTTAATGAAAGGCTTGTCCTTTATACCATCTAGAAATATGTCATTGACTGATATTGTTTTTGATATAAAGAAGTTCACAAGGAATTTAACATTAAGACATATGTTTAAAACTGATACACATGACAGTGAATTTGTGTTTAAGAAACCGAGCACCTTTGTTCCTAAGCTTAATTCTTTAGTTAATGCCTTTGAACAAGTTTGCATTACTGATGTATACAATGTTTACTATAATTACAACAGTTACAATGCTGCTAGAAATAATTTAAGTGCAAGTGAATTTCAGGCTTTAAGGAATTTAGAAAATAATGTAAACATTGTCATTAGACCTGCCGACAAGGGAGGCAGGATAGTAGTTTTAGATAGAGATCAATATTTTTCATTAATGCATGATATGTTATGTGATGGAGAATATTATGTTAAGGTTGATACATTGCATGTGGGCTTTGTTATCAATTCAGTTTCAGAACATATTAAGTACTTGGAAAGAATAGGCCTTATTGACAAAGAATTAGTTAAATATTTTCTGGTGACCAAACCTGTTTTACCTGTTATACAAGGGCTTCCCAAGCTACATAAAAACATAAAGGCACCACCTATGAGGCCAATAGTTTCAGGGAGAGGTTGGTGCACTGAGAGTATTTCTATATACTTAGAGAAGAAATTGAGACCTATTGTTGACTCATCTGTACATGTTTTAAGAGACACTGAACATTTTTTGCATGACTTATATGAAAGTATTAACACACTATCCATATGTGATGGTCTATTGTTGGTCACACTTGATGTCGTGTCATTATTCACGGTCATTCCAAATACTATAGGTATTGATTTTCTAGAAGAGTTTATAGTGAAAAAAGGAACTTACAATGGTGATGAGAAATTGTTACTGTTGGAGTTGATGAGGTTAGTTTTGTGCAATAACTTGTTTGTGTTTCAAGACCAAGTGTATTGGCAGAAAAATGGTGTAGCCATGGGGAGCTCTTGCTCCAACAGTTATGCCAATGCTGTGATGGTGACATGGGAGATGAAATATATATTGGATGGGCCCTATAAAAATTATCTATATTTCTACAGGAGGTTTGTGGATGATTGCTTCATTTTATGGAGAGGCACAACATCATGTTTATTAGAATTTCTAAACTTTATTAATAATTCGACTCAATTTTTGAAATGTACCATTGATTATTCAGATTCAAAGATTAGTTTTTTAGATGTGTCCGTATTTAGAGACTCAGAAAAGAGAATTACTAGTAAAATGTAAAGGAAAGAGTGCTGGGTGAATGGTTTACTCTCTAGGGACAGTATGCACCCTAACTATATATTTAATAATGTTGTACAAAATCAGTTTTTAAGAGCATCCAGACTGAGTGCTAACACAGAAGAATATGAGATGAGAATGAGTGCTACCAGTTTAGAACTGTCACAGAGAGGTTATAGTGAAGAAATGGTGGCTAGGAATGAGAACAAAGTTAGACAGTTTAGATATACCAAAGCCAGACCTTATTTTTCGGAAGGGTATGTCAGAAGTCCTAGGAAATATGACACTCAATTAAGAATTAGCATTCCTTATTCCAAAAATGTTAGTATGTATACTGAAATATTTAATAAGCATTGGAATATTTTAACATCAGACCCTGAGATAGCAGAGGTAGTAGGCTTGAGACCACAATTTACATTTAGGAATTATAGAAATTTGAAAAGGAGATTATGCACCCCCAGGTCCAGTTCTACAAAGAATGATAAGAATGGCAAAGAGCCCTGTGGCAAATGTGCTCAATGTGTTTATATAAATGAAAGCAAGTTTTTTAAACATCCAGATACAGGTAGAACTTTTGATATCAGAGTATTGTCCACCCGCAGTACTATGCACGTGGTATACCTGGCAGTCTGTGAAACCTGCAGTTGTTTCTATGTAGGTAAGACTGACCGAGCCCTGAGGGAAAGGATAAAAGAGCATGTCTATCATATTAAAAGGGTACCATTTTTAAAGCCCTAGCCAAACATGTCAGTAGAACAGGTAACAATCACATTTTTAAATTTCAGGTTCTTTCCACAACATCTGAGAATATCAGAGGGGGTGATGTTAGATTAAGAACTGAGGAGATAGAGGCTAGATGGATTGTTATGCTAAGGGCCAATTTTGGACATGGGTTAAATGAGAGTCTACCTATCAGACCAGTTCTTTTAAAAAGGGGTCTGAAGAGATGAGGTGTTTTTATTATTATTATTTTTATTTTATGTATCTTACAATATTTTTGTGAACATACATATGTATTTATATTTTATATTATACACTTTATGTATATTGATATATGTTTTTAACAAGTGTTTTTATATGTGTGTCTTTTTAAATACTATACTGCATGCTATGTGATGTCAATAGATTTTACTATATAAGGTGTGGTTATTATCTCATTGATGAAGCATTGGTGAAAGCGCTTGTGTCTCTTTGTAATAAACCAGTACTGCTACTGAAGAATTTTTCATTGCTTTTTTACCTTTTTTTTGAACTGGAGCCATACCTCAGTCAGTGTTTTTGAATACTTATTCGTTGGTGTTACTGGGGTTCCTGTTTGGTGTGGATTTTTGCTTCTTATTTAATGAATAATGTCAATAAGCAAGAGTACACACTGCATGCATGTCAGAAAAGGTGTATTAATACATATGTTCTGATTCTCTGACAGTCTCAACTTAATGTCTGTAATATAGTACAGGTGTACATCACTTATATGTACCTTTCCCTGAGGCTGTTCAAATATATACCTGAGTGTATCAGAGGCCTGGCAGAGGCAGAAACGCACAGGCTTTTCAGATTTTCTGCTGTTACACACACTGCAAATAGCTTTGGAATGAGTCCCACAAGCATACCCTTATGTAGGAGTACAACACAGAAATATCAAAGGATGTAGCCATGTACTGGTAGCAACCAACTGTGACAATGCCATTGTTCCAGTGCAGAAAAGACCAGTGTGGAGCACAGACAAAGAATAATAGGCTAACCTCTGGCTACCATCTGGATATGTCCACAAGTGGGAGTTACGCAGACAGACTACTTGCCTTGTTAGACTAACAGGTACACAGCAACCCTGTATGATCAGCAAGATAAACATT
Organism: Protopterus annectens; assembly: GCF_019279795.1. NCBI lineage: Eukaryota > Metazoa > Chordata > Ceratodontiformes > Protopteridae > Protopterus > Protopterus annectens. Next base: position 484,219,872 of record NC_056739.1, read on the forward strand.
GCATAATAATATATAAAGCTCTCTGTACTTCTGCACCCCTACCCAAATAACAATATACCTGTGTATTCAGGCTCTACCAAGGATGTAGGTAGGCATACTCAAGTACTGCAATTTGTCCAGTTGTCTTGAGCAGCCTGTGCTAATGTCAACACAAATAAACAACAAACTGTTCAGAAGTGAGTTAATTAATATTTACAGTATAGTAGTTCACAAACAGTTCATGTGCCAGTAGAATACATTGCAATAACTACTTTTGTATGGCAGTTAATTGCCTAATTAGAAAAGAAAGTACATACTCCCATGTATCTTGTGTAAGCATTTGGAGGGGTGAGTAAAATTCTACACTGACAAGTGTGTACTAGAAGCAGCAACATTCAGGTTTGAGTACAACATGCAAATCACTGGCTACAACCCTAGCTTCAGATATAAGAAGTATACCAACCTTCTGACTGACACAACGGTCTCCACAGCAAACAAGCATGGGCCCCACTTTGGAAATCTGAAAGGGCTATGCCTACCTAACTTAGCATTTCATAGCAGTGGGCTGCTATGACAGTGAGTACTGAAATTACCACACAGCAGGCTGCATGCAATTAGTAAATGGTGGGCACCAATTGGTGCAGAGGCCATCACATGCACATATACAGATACCTAGAAAAGCAGGCTATACTTGCTGTTCACACAAGCAATAATCTCATTGCAGCAAGACAGAGAGAGAGAGAGAGAGAGAGCGCGAGAGAGAGAGAGGCAAAGACACAGACACAGACAAAAAGACAGAAACAGAGAGACACAGAAAAAGAAAGAGCAACAGCAACAGACAGAGGAAACACAAACCAAAAAAAAAAAAAAATTAAAAACAAAAAATTATTTCCTTTAAAAACAGACAGAACAGAGCAATACAAAGGAAAGGTATGTAACACATATGTATTTGCTGGCATGTAGTAGATGTTTTTGAACAGTACTCTACATACTGTGAATCATCCATATGTGGCAGCAGTATGTATCTATACGCATCTGTACATGTGCATAGGGCAAGGGACATACTGCAACTGTTTGTGAAGGGTGTATATATAGATAAATATATATATATATATATATATATATATATATATATATATACGTGGTTGAAGGTTGTTATGTGCATATTTCTATGTAGGTTGTAGTGTATGGCAAAGAAAACAGCATGCAGTGCTGGTATATGACATGTGGTGGTTAAACGCTGTGGGTTTGCTCTGTCAGTTTTGCAGTGTTGCAGCCAGTGAGGCCTGCTAAAGCTACATGGGCTGAGGACACATTCAATGCAGTCTGCACAACACTGTGCAATATTATTACATAACTGTATATCTCACAATTGTCGCATAATTGATATTCCCACCATGAATAGTGGACTGTATATGTGCCTATATGTACATCTATATGTACAGCAATGGATGTTTATATGTATGTGTGTATGTATGTGTATATATATATATATATATATATATATATATATATATATATATAGATAGAGAGAGAGAGAGAGAAATGGGGCATACTTACTGCAAAAGGTGCCTGGCGACCAAGGTATGGACTGAAGCTCAGTGTTGACACTGCAGTGCCATCCCTTCTTGCCAGAACACTGTGCCCATTAACTACCATATAGGTGGTAGTCTACCTAACACCGAAGGTGTGATAAGGGAACATGGGACACAGGTGGACAGTAGCCTCCCCTTTGATAATCACAGTGCCACTCTAGTCATGTACTCTGTCTATGTGGTACACGTCATCACAAAATGTGTGTCATCTAGGGAAATATAGATCAGTGTTCCCCTCTACTCATCACACTTAAAACCCATTAGAGAGTACAATGCCCCATGTGGTATGTACCTCACATGACAACTACAGCAACTGGAAAGGCCACAGACATACCTCACAAAGAGTAATACCAGCCTCAAACAGATGCCCTATGCAGACCGACTCACAAAACCACAGCTACACTGTGTTGCATACCGCCTACCCAGAGGTGAACTCTGCCTAACATACAGAGCTATGTCACACCCATAGCTGTTGGACATCCTCCACATAAACATATTACAATCCCTCCCAGATACACGCTCTAGGGCCCTAAACCTTGTCAGCTCATTAAACAGCACATGCTGGAGGGATAGAGTCCTAACTCAGAGACATGCCATACTCTGGAACAAACCACCTATCAATAGCAAACAAAGCTCCTCATTAGCAATTGTCATAAATACTCCTGATGATTGTTTGAGAAATAGGAAATACACCCCAGGAATCACCTCTGTGGCTCTGGTTGACAGGGGCAAGTGAAATTAAATTACATGTGTGTCAAAGGCCAGGGTAGTGTATGGCTAGGCTGCTGTAGGCCCTAGGGCCAATAGCGTATTACCTACCCATGACACGATGCACACACACATGTATTTAGTGCAATAATTGCTATGTGAGGTTGACTGAGTGTGTTGGTGAATGTGTGCAAGGTCTGTAAAGGTGTGATAGCTTAGTGTGAAATTGTTTCTGTCATGGTAGTTTGTGCCCTAGCTGTGATCCCAGCAAAAGATGTGTATGCTATTGCTAGGCAGAAAAAGTAGTATGGCATACGGTGTGACGTAGTCCCTTGTTGTCGACTGTGGTGTCCCATTGTAGGCTAAAGCAATACATGTATCCTTAGTGAGTGGTACTGCTGGTGAATCCAACTCCCATATGAACTGTAGTACTACCTGAAGCTGTAGGCCTAAACAGTACAGTATGGTGTATGTTCACATTGCTTGGAAACACTGTTTTGTGTGTTCCCTGTAGTCCTCACAGATTACATACCTCAGGCATAAGGTTTTGTAAGTAGTGATGCACAGTACTGTATGATACACAGGTAAAGCTCATCTGGGTTGGCATACATTTGTGTGTTGTATGTATGTCTGATGTGTGTGTAATTATGCCTGTACTATGCCCTCAATCATATCTGTGTTACAGAGTATGCATGTGTATCTAGCAACATGTATAGTCTAGTACAGCAGCATGCCACCTATATCAACAACTATGCACATATGTTAGGCAGGGGTTTTGCATCAAAGACTACTGTGGTATACTGGTAATACTGTAATTGTACTTTACATTAATTGCAATGGATGACATCTTTCTTTATGCATTAGCTTGATATATACCTCCTGTGGCTAGGTGGTGCATTGTGTCCCATACAGTGTGCCATGTACTGGTGTATAGTCTTACATACTGGCTTCTCTTTGCTGCTGTGCAGAACATGGTTTGATATATAGAGTGTGGCAGGCACTGTCAGCCAGTTGTGGCCTGATCACTAATATGTGGTATTGAACATGTGTATCCTCTGACAACCAATCAGATGCGAAATATGGCAGGTAATTGATATCTGTACTTTAGGATTTTAAGTGTGCCACATGACTTGCTCACACATCTTATTTAATTATCTTTCAGGGGTATGTCCCACCAAAGAAACCAGTGTTATACAGCTGCAGAGGAGGCTGAAATACACAACAGCCTGGTGCAGCACTACACCCTGCTGTTTTCTAGAACCATTCAGGACCAGCATGAGCGGTCTGCACTGTGGCAAGATCTTGTTCGTCGGGTAAATGACATAGGCATGCATAACCAGACATATGAGCAGGTACGCCATCACTGCAGTGATTTAATTAGACATGTCTGGTGGCGTGCGTCTGATATCCGTTAACAACAGCTTGCCACAGGTGGTGGGGTTGCCATTCATCCCCCCTTCACCAGAGTGGAGGAGCTGCTCCTAAGCATGGTGGCTCCTTGCCAACCACAGGAACAGCAACTTACATGTGTCATTATGGAGGCTGGAGCCACCCAGCATGTTGACATGGAGCGTGCAGGTAACATGACATATCTGTAGACTACTGTTACCTGTATTGGTAGATTATGCATATGTGACATGGGTACTGTGTGTTTAGCAGTTGTGCTGCTTAGTGTTGTGCAATACTGATATTTGGAATATAATCTGTATGCCTGTGACTGTTGACTGTTGTACTACTGTAGTTTAGCAAACTCACAGTAGCAATGGCACAGTTGTGGCCACTGATAAACTGTCTCATATTCTTGTAGGTCCCTCTGGTGTGACAGCAAGGCAGCCAGTCGATGCTGGTGAGTGTGTTATAATTTTAATATTACTATTGAAATGTGCTTGTCATAGGTGAGGTGTAGGCCATGTACATGTAACGCACCTATGCATAATGCATGCTGTGTATGTTTGCTGTGAGACTATGCACATCTCAGTAATGACAGTAGCTGCCTCAATCACATGCAATACACAGAGCAGCACACACAATTGTGGCAACACCGTACTGGACATTGGATAGGCATAGTTGATACACATGTACACAACATACACAACTTTGTCATACACAGTACACGTTAACATGCTACACATAGCGTATCCATACACCCACTGTAAGGTCACACTTCAGTATCCCACATGCCATCCACACAGCACACATAATATACTTGAGGGGGTAGAGGCTTATCAATGGGCTGTGCGACACTCTTCAACACATAACACATTCATGTTAGTCAATGCTCCCTATTGGGCACCTTACAAACCCATGTAACGAGTGGCTGTGAGGCCAATCACTGAACAACAACACACATGCATCAAAGCCATGTATACTGTTATTAACACGGGCTGTCTACACTCGCACTGCATGGTCTTGAGCAACAAACTTTCTGCATGCTGACATGTGTGATATGGCTGTTGCCTTGTGATACTGTAACCCACCTTCAACCACTATTAAATATGTTTTGGATTGCTGGTGGTGTGTGTGGGTATCTGCTGTAGTGAGGAGTGTATTTGTGTGCATGTGTGCATGTGTTCATGTGTGCATGTGTGTATGTGTGCATGTGTTCATGTGTGCATGTGTTCATGTGTGCATGTGTTCATGTGCGCATGTGTTCATGTGTTCGTGTTCATGTGTGCATGTGTGCCAACATCATGTACAGGTCATAAAGTGTGTTTCCTGTCTCCCTCCCACAGGTGCTGTGTTAGGGCTGGTTCACTGCAGCAGGGAAACTGATGTCACTGAGCCACATAGTGATAATGAAGATAGGTGTGTTGAGGCACAGGCGTGTTTGCCAGGGTCTGTTGCTGGGCCACCAATTGACAGTAGACAGCTGTCCACCCCATCCATGCATACAGTCATACTGCCAATACATCCATCACCAATGCCCATAGCTGAGGGACAGCGTACTGTTGGCATTGGCCAGGACAGTGTGGTATCCATGGCACATGCATCCCAACACAGCAGCCATACCCAGATGGCTGGAAGTGTACCACATACGCAGATGTCCAGGGGTTCTCGTAGGAGCATTGCTGCTCATCATGCCACTGGCAGATGTGCCACAGGTCTGACAACGTCACGCATATCCCAGGCTGTCATGGAGGCACAGGCACATATGGAACGGTACACCAGACAGGGACTAAGGGCACAGTGGGCCCATAACGCCACTGTCATTGATAGTATCTGTGACCCAGCAGGTGCCATCCAACATTACACCGAGGTCACTGACAGACGTTGGGGAGAGACATTAGATATCCTCTGCAATGTCATGTCCATGTGTCAGGACAGTGCGGGATGGCTGAGATGTCGACATGGATGTATGCCAGCAACATCAGCAGCTGGCAGTCATCACGGACGTCCCTCAAGCCACAGCCGCTCCTGTAGTGCCAGTACCAGCCCCAGCAATGTTGGGGGTGTGCTGTCCATTGAATGTCGTAGAAGACCACGTGCACATGGCTCTGGACAGTCCCAGCAGGGACCTGTGTCCAGTGTACCTCTGGGGATAGTACCCAGTCTGGCTTAGTACCTGATAGTGTCAGTAGCACCCCTGCCAGGCACAGGTACCGCAACCATGACCAGAGACGGTGATCTGTAAAGCCTCGCAGGTACAGTCTGTGGCTGTCCCACAAATACCCGTATATGGCAGCCACATGATGGAAATATGTGCATACAGACACACGCACACATACTCCAGACACCTAGGGCTAACACATACCCACACACATTACAACAACATTGGCCCATTCCAGTATTCTTGCCCCTCACACACACACACACACACACACACACACACACACACACACACACACACACACACATACATGTCAGTTGGATGACTCACTGTAGGCCTCTGGCGAACCAACAACACACCCTGTGCATATGATGAAACCTGTGCCACCTCCTGTCATCTGTAACATTGAAGCAGGAACAGGCTACCATGGTGCTGATGCACAGGGTGTCTATATAGCAGTATAGCAATGTTAGCATGTTGTCAGCTGTAGAGTGTAATGATATGCTTGAAGGTGTAGCTGAGCAGGCATGATGCATTAAAGCTATGATTGTCATTGTAGTGTTGTTTACACCAGTGTTGGTTCCAATTGTGTATTGTCCGGCCACGTGCCACTTGGCTGATGTGTGCAGTATTGGCAGCATGTGTTAGAGAGTGGACAGTATGTGTGGGATGTGTGTAGCACAGATTTGCAGGTGTACAGCTGTGAACATGGTGGAGGTACACTGTCTGCATGTACATGCATACTGGACACATGGCCAGGGTGACATGCTCTGTATTATATAGTAACACTCCATAGTTTCTATTGGTGGCCAGTATGCATTGTACTACACACATTCCGGAACCTGACTACACACGTGTGTATGACATGGTTTGACACTGTTCTGTGGGTGATACTGTTACTATCTGTCATTGTTTTGCATTATGGTGGTATACATCACTTCAACAGCCTGACCATAAACAATCGTTAGATGATGTCTTGACAACCGACACACAGATGTAGGACACACAGCAACATTTGGATCCTTCAGGTACTATACAATACCAGTAACCACTGGTATTCACCTGGACCCATTACTGAGACCACTCCTGTTTGCCATATAGCTCTCTTAGGTACAAGCAATCACAGTAGATATATGTCCATCCACGCCTGGTAATGCATACTGTGGCCTATAATGCATTCTCCAGATGACACACACATACTCCACAAGGGTATCATACAGACAGATGCCTGTTGTCAAACCAATGCTGTAAAGCTATAAGCCAAACTAAGCATAGTCATCCACCTATAAGGAACATATTATCCCCACAGTACCACATAGGTAGTAGCCACCAGCATGATGAACAGGTACCGATGTGTACATGCAACCAAGTGTTATGTCATCCTGCTCTACACCTATGAATAATCATCATAGACAGACTTTGCTGCGTTTGAACAGGTCTGACATATACCTTGGCCATAGACCCTCACTCACACATTCCAATAGGAATCATAATGACTTTGTGTGACACAGATGACCTAGGCCAGGGATCACTGCACTCACTGGCTGGCCTTTTCACAAGCATACAGATGTGACCTAAGGTCTGGGAAGCAGCAGCACAGTCTGGAAAGGATGACAGCTGTGTTATTGGAGAAAGCAGGGTTCCCACACATGCAATCATTGAGGTAACATGTACAGATATGTATTTGACACACAGCTAGCTCACATGTGCAATGCATACTGATATGTCATACAGTGGTAAAAGCAAAACCCACAACACATTGACCAACAGTGTCACACACATACAGCACACACACTCACCAAGTGCAGGATTCAAACCCCTACCTAACTACTTCATGATACTAGAGGAGTACGCATTAACACAATGCGCTATACAGATTACGGGGAGCTTTATTTTCCACAGGTATATTTGTAGGATGCTGACATCATCAGAATTGACAAAGGTTAGATTACCACTTTTGAGGTTTTCACTACTCTCCTAAAAGGTTGTTCCTTTCCAAGGGAAACACACACACACACACACACACACACACAGTTGCCCAGTGCAGGATTCAAACCCCTACCTAACTACTTCATGATACTAGAGGAGCACGCATTAACATGACGTGCAATACAGATTACGGGGAGCTTTATTTTCCACAGGTACATTTGTAGGATGCTGACATCAGAATTGACAAAGGTTAGATTGCCACTTTTGAGGTATTTCACTACTCTCCTAAAAGGTTGTTTCTTCCCAAGGGAAACACACACAAACACACACACACACACACACACACACACACACACACACAGTTGCCCAGTGCAGGATTCAAACCCCTACCTAACTACTTCATGATACTAGAGGAGTACGCATTAACATGACGTGCAATACAGATTACTGGGAGTATTATTTTCTACGGGTATATTTGTAGGATGGTGACATCATCAGACTTGACAAAGGTTACGTTACCACTTTTGAGGTGTTTCACTACTCTCCTAAAAGGTTGTTCCTTCCCAAGGGGAACACACACACACACAGTTGTCCAGTGCAGGATTCAAACCCCTACCTAACTACTTCATGATACTAGAGGACTACGCATTAACACAACACGCTATACATATTACTGGGGTTTGTTTTCCACAGGTATATTTGTAGGATGGTGACATCATCAGACTATACGAAGTGTGTTACATTAGGTGACATTAGGTGGCCTACATTGAATGAATGTCTAAACACTTTGGCCATGTGATCATCAAAGGTGAGTTTACTATCTACCTGTGTCCCCAGGGCCACAATTACTTTCTCCGTACATGCTGTATTACCACCTACGTGGTAATTTGTGTGCACTTTGAATTACCTAAAGGGGATGACTATGCATTCTTTGCCATTCAGCTTGAGGGCATTGTTTTGACACCAGGTATCTGTCTCTGTAAGACACTTCTGGAGGATGTCTGTGTCAGCTGTACAGTCAATTGTGGACCACAGTTTCCAGTCAACTGCAAATCTGTTCAGCCTTACACCTGCCGTGCTTGCTTGTACCTCTGAGCAGTATCGACTGAACAGGTGGGGTCCCAGGACAAAGACCTGTGTGATGCCATTTGTGACTGGCTTAGAGATGGACATGGCACCCGCAACTATGAACATGTGTGCTTGATCTGTGAGCCACTTGGCCACCCATCCTGTGATATAGCTGTTCATGTTCAAGCTGGTACACTTGTCCATGATGATGGAGTGGGGAATGGTGTGGTAAGCCCTTAGTGAGGTCCAGGTGGGCTGTGTGGACTACTTTCACCTCCATCTATGTTCATGGTAACTGTTTTAAATAAGTCAACTAGATTTGGGAGCCAGGCTATGCCTTTAACAAGGCGAAGTTGTGTAGAGTCCAGTGTCTGGAGATCTCCAATGTCTCAGTGTATGGGTTCCATGACAATTTGCTCAATAGCTCTGTATACCAGGCTGAGTACACATGTTGGGCAATGGTTTCCAGGTTCTGTTTTGGCACACCCTTTGTGGAGCTGGATGACTGTTAGTGTATGCCATTCTTTGGGTACATAGCCTGTGATATGCTTGAGTCTGGACAGTGAATGTAGGTGAGGGTGTAGTTCCTTGTGGGCCTAGTGTAAGATGCAGCCTGGGACAACTTACAGTCACATTGATGCTATGTTCTTAGCTTTGGTGAGGGCTGTCTTTACATGCATGTCCGTGATGTCTGTGTCTCTGCATCCTTCTGTGATAACTTTTGGGGGTGATGGGGGGGAGTTTACACTGCACTTGTCCCCCTGGGTGTGGGCAATGAAAGCTGGTTTGGTGTATGTCATTACTTTTTTCAGTAGCTGACAGCATATTTGGAAGTTGACACCTACATGTGTGCTATAGCTACAGAAGGCTTTGTGGTTGTTATTCTTACATTCCTGGACAGTTTGTCTTTAGAAACTGTGCTTGGATTATTTTATGCTCGATCATTGTTTCATCCTAATAATGATCAGTGATGCCTTTTCTTTAGTGAAGTTGGCTCTATCAGGTGTTAGTTTCCTCCTTCTGTTGTCTAGCTTATTTATGGGCAACGACCACCAGATTGTTTTCTTATTTTTGGAGGAGTGCATCTTGGTTTTATATGTGATGTCTCGATCCATGCATTCCTGTAGATGCTCATAGGATGCACTTGTAAATGATCTGGCAGATTGTATACCATTATCCTATAGCAAGAGGGCTTTGGGACTTTCCACTTTGGTCTTGGGAAGTCTGCTGTTTGCTTTTGAAAATGTCTTCACAGTGGTTTCATTGACTGGGTGTGGGGGCGGGATGTGGATGTCCAGTGTGATTACTTAATGATCTGATATTACCAGTGAGGGGTTTATCTCTGTTGTGGAACACTGGTACCCCATGTTGGTGATGATCATGCCCAGTATGTTGTCACCTCTAGTGGGCGTGCTGACCAGCTGTTCCAGGGTGTTAGAGTTTCTTAACTCTAGGACACATTGGGCAAAGGACGCTGTATACGAGTAATTCACCCACTCATTGTTTGGGTAGTTGTAATCTCATATAATGGCGTTTGATAGAACCTTTATATTTGCCATTGTTCTCTAGAATACTGAGTGAGGTTCCTGAGAAAAAGTACATGATCTGTAGCAGGCTACAATCTGATGGGCAGCTTTGCCCAATGTTAGTTGCATTTGCATGGTCTCCAAGGCCTCATGCTGTGGCAGTAACCTTGAGGTGTGGATATCCATAAGGTAAATGGCTATACCACTTCCTTTTGTATTTCACTCGTGGTCTTGGGTCCAAAGGTCAGGGTGATTGTGAGTGTTTTACGTGGATCATATCCAACAGCTGCATGTTTGACATAGCTTTGGATGTTACGCAGTGAACACCTCTGAGTAGGCGATATGCAAGGGAGTACAGATGGAGCATTTTGTGATGGTCTGTGTATGGCATGTATTTCAGGCCACTAATGCTCTTTGTGAGGTATTGCTGCTGGCTTTCCAGTTGTTGTAGTTGTCTTGTGAGGTACATAGCAACAGTGGCGTTGTACTCTTTTATAGTTCTAGTGAGTGGTGAGTAGAGGGGAACAATGTCCTCTTTTATTCTGCATGAGACACATTTTGTGATGAGGTGTGCCACATAAGAGGGTTTCCTGACTACTGTGGGAATGTGCTTATCACAGTTGTATCCACTGTCCATCCATGACCCAGGGTCTCTTGTCACACTTAAAAGTGTGAGGTATACTACCACCTATGTTGTAGTTCTTGGCTACAGAGATTTTAACAAAGGTGATGATAATGCACCTTTTGGCAATGAGCTACAGCCCATGGCTTGGACAGCAGCCATCAGTCTCAGTGAGGCCCTTTTGTAGGATGTCCACATCTTTAGTGTTTACAATGATGGCTCCTAGTCTGCAGTCCTCTGGAAATGTCAGTAGCCACAGAACTTCCATGTTAATGTTTACTTCAGGGAAGTAGATACTACACAGCCTGGGAAGTTATCTAGTCTCATGGCTGCTGTGATACTGGCTTCGGAGAGTGTTTTTTACCTGTGCAGCTGTGATGTCTGCAACTTTGCAGTCTTCCATTATAGACATGTGCTCTTTCATGGGTGAGAGGGGGGGGGGGGTAAAGTTAACACTGATCCTATCTGCCAGGATGTTGCCAAAATCAGTTGGCTCTGTACATTTAGAGCCATTGAGCTGTAACTCAGAACAGATGTGAGTGTGACCATGACATGGACCTGTCTGTTGGGTAGAGATCTACTGCATAGACAGTATGCCATTGAGTACAGCTTGGGTTACATTCATTCTTGTTGCATGGGGCAACTATTTGAGGCCAGTAATCCTCTTGTTAAGGTTCTTCATTGTTCTTTCTAGTTGATGAACGTGCCTAGTCAGATTCCTCGCAAGTGTGTTGTGGTAGTTTCTGACAGGTCTGATGACTGTTGAGTAGTGGCAACCTCCTTTGACCTACATGCACAGACCTTGGCAGTTTGTGTGTACACATAGCAGTATTTTCAGACCACTTTGTGAATGTGTTTCTGGAAGTAGAGATGACTATATACATTTGTCCATAGATCCCTTATCATCACATCCGTATTTAGCCCGTGTGTGTGAGCATGCCCAGTATGACCTTTCAGTATCTTCCTGCCTGACATTTGCTTCATTTGTTTAAGTGTGTGAGCATGCCCAGTATGACCTTTCAGTGTGATGCAGATTGAAATCCACTACATTTGTTGGAGTGTGTGAGCACACACAGTATACACATTTATACCATATGTGTATGGTAAATCAAGGTGTATTTTTACAGCAGGGCTCACCTTTGTGTCATAGATCAACAGGGATCATGCTGTGTCTGCAGGGCTTCCATGAGACACTTTGCATACACCTATCAACATTTCTACATACAGGGGGGACAACTATTCTTTGTACATTTCTAACCATGGGTACACCGGATTGTTACTGTGGGTGTACATAGGATGTGGGTTTCACCTGACACTTATATACATTTGCACTGCTATGTACAGGGCACCCTTACAGTCTGTACTATTGCCTATCTTACTGGCTTGAGGCATACTAGTGTACTACAGGTCTTAGCGTCCATTGCCACATATATTAGCTTGCAACTTCATAGCCAACACAACCCACATCACAACGCCTGGCCTGATGTTCTCTGTCTGCATAGGAATGTGGGTGAGGTTACCCATTTGCCTCATTAAGGGCATGATACAGCATTGCTTTGTCTTTGCATTAGTGTACAATTGTCCTGCTGTGTCTGTACCACTGTAATGCTATCATGGCTTAGTGGTTCAGTACAGTGACTATAGTGCACAGTATCCTGGGTTCAAGCCCTGTCACTGCTTTTTATTTTCATGCTGGCCAGACCAGACTGCTTAAGGTACAGTAAAGCAGATATGAGCATGTTTAACTGACTTTGCTCAGCTTTGGCCGACCTTGGCCAACATTGCACGAGCAATTTTGTTTACATATATTAGATATTGGTAAAAGCTGCTTAGCACTGCTTTATATTGCGTAAAACATGGTAATCATGCCTCAGGTGGTGCTGCAGGGCTGCCTATGTCGGATGCACATACTACATTCCCTATACATGTTTGGAAACAGGTAGTGTCAAGTTACGCATCCCTTTTATTTTATGCGCGAGTCAGTGAGAGGTATAATTTCCAGGGTTCCTACTGAGCTAGTGTATGTGCTATGCGTTGCCTTTTTGCCAAGGACAAGGCATACTGGGCACGACTCCTCTGCCTACTGGAGCAGGCTCAGGTTGTTCCTCCTCTGAGTCACGCTGTGCCTGTGTAGGCCTTGGCAATGGTGGAGGGCTGTTTGGCCCTGCCCCATGCTGTTCCTGCTGCAGCTGTTTTTGCAGGATCAGATTGTGTAGCATGGCACATACCATGACAATTTGGGTACAAGGCTCCACCAGATGTGTCCATGCACCGGAACTGTGACTTGAGCATCCCAAACACATGCTCAATTACATTTCGTGTTTGTGCGTGTGCCTCGTTATGGAGTTCTTGTTCAGGTGTGTGCATTTCTGATGGGTGTCATCAGCCACGGCTCCAGTGCGTATCCAGCATCCCCCACTAGGTGACCGTCAGGGATGTCCCCATTTGCAAATGTCTGGTACAGCTGCAACAGATGCCAGATATGGGAATCATGGTAGCTTCCAGGGCAGCCAGCACACACATTCAGTATTATGCCCTGGGCATCACACATGACCTGGCAGTTGATGGAGTGGAAGCCCTTGCGGTTGATGTAGGCCCTACCCCGCTCACCAGCTGGTGCTTTGATGTGTATGTGCGTGCAGTCAATTGCACCCACTACCTCAGGGTATTCTGCTATTTGCTGGAAGAGATGCATATTGCTGGCCAATACCTCTCGGGAATTGGGGAAATATACATGATCACCGACATGTGCTGACATGGCATTCAGGAACTGGTGCAGTACCCTTGATGCTGACGCCTGTGAAATCCACATCATATCACCAGTTGGTCTCTGGAAGGTACCTGTTCCTAGTATTCTTAGGTCAACACATACCTTGGTTTCCACTGGGATGGGTTCCCCTCTGTTGGTTCTGTGTGTGAGGCATGGCCTGCACAGCTCAACAATTTGCTGCAGGAGTTCTCTGTCCACTCTATAGCGCTCCACTATCTCCAGCTCATGTAGCCCCTGGTAGGCCACCCTGGGTCTGTACACTCTTCTCCATCTCCTCACTGTGGGTTGCTCAGCAGCATTCGCAATGGCACCACCCTCAGCATCTTGCACAAGTTGCCTTATAACAGCAATGGCAGCTCCTAACATTTTTATGTCTCAGTTTAAGCTTTTTAAGTTTTCACTTATCTTTGTTGACTGCAGTGTTGCAGTGTTTCTAAGAAAAACATGGGGGAATGTTGTTTTCAGAGTTTTAGGTGCTGGGCTAGTGTACTGCCTGTGTAATTGGCTGATTCTGATTGATTTCACCTGGCAGCTCTGCTAGTTCTCCTTGGTTAACTTCCTACTACTTCCTTTCCTTCCTTTTCCCATTTCTGTTTCCACAGGGGGCAGCACCACGCAAACACGCTCACACTCATGCACACAGGCTTACACAGGCTTACACGGGCTTAGGTGGGTGCACATTTGTGTATACTAGCTTAGACGGCCTTACACAAGCTTACACGGGTGCACACACGCGCACACAGGCTTAGACGGGTTTACGCGCGCGCACACATGCGCACACAGTGTAAGCAGTTTTGCAAGAAACTTTAGTGATAGCCACAGTGTACACCTTCAGTTTCTTGATTTCAGTTTAGACAACTGTAGACACACCTCTTTTAGTCCTGAGTAACTCACAGCAACCACATGCCACTCTGCTCCAATAAGCTTACAGTCTTTTTCATACATACCCCCTCATGATGTCACCCATCTCCTACCCTGTTACTCCGCTTTTCCTCCTCTTACACTCCAGGGACATGGTTCACATAGCTGGAAATATTGGGATTCACTATCCTTATCCTCATTTGCATAGAATTGCCTACTAATGCTTAGTTACATCTCTCAGACTGAGCTTCCCCCCTTAGCAACCTCTACTCAGTAGCCATGTTGTCTTCAGCCTGCCATTCACTTGCATGGCAGATTAATATTTTGAATAAATTTCCTATTTGTGCCTTTTATTTTTTGGTTTTCTGTTTTTTAGAGTGCAGCACATTTGCATGGTGCTCCGCTACGCTTAAAGATCGGAGATCGAGGTAAAAAAAAAACATTTTTTTTAATTTTGCAACGGGAAAAAATGCCAATGGCTGTATATTTGGCCATTGGCATGCTTCCTCAACTGGATGCATCCTTTATTTGGAGCTTCCACGGCTCTGTTTTGCTATATGCAGAACAGTACTCAGTTGACAACTGAGTACATTTATGCAAATAACACTACTCTTACTCGGACAGGTTAGTGTTTCCTGGATCGCAAATTTACCTCATTTGCATAGCTTTCAGCAGCAAATGAGGTAATTTGCATAACCTAACCCTGTCCGTGTAAGAGTCATTTTAGGAGCTCTCTTGCACGTCCCTGCCGGCTGTTCCTGGATCGCTCGGCAGGCATGTTGGCTGCATGGAGTCTTACTCTATTCTTAGACTCCGTGCAAGCCTTCGTGAATCCGGCCCTAAATGTTGTGCCTTGAGATACTCAGGAAACAGGTGCAGTGAATGGGTATTTTTTTTTTTTAAATAGTTGAATTAAAAAAACAGGCTGAATCATCCTAATATGTTATTAAAAATATCTGAATCACTCTAGTTCCCAATTTGTCTGCTGAAGTAGAATCAGACCTATAAATCATACAGGTGTATATTACCTTGGACACTGATACTGTAGTGAAACATGACAACAGTCATGTACACCTAAAGAACAGGCTTCTTTGAGTTCATCAAGCTTACTGGCTAAAACCTTCATGGAAGACACAACCTGTCAACCATTGGATGCCGACACATTTCATGATGGAATAAATGGTACAGTCCTGCCTCAGTCACCTGACACATTGTGTCATCAGAAAGATATTAAAATGATGGACAAGTACATTGCAAGAGCAGAATGAAGAAGCTGCAAATATAGATTTCTGGGACAAATGATGGGGGGTATGCAGACTGAACACTAGTGCTGGGAAAAGATGCTGGGAGTTACTGGTGAGGCCAGGAATTATGTTTCTTTGGCTCAGCATGGGGCTGCTTGTTGATAACCTTCGCAATGTACATCCTAAAATAAGTGGAACTCTGTGTGAAGTGTTTGCTTTTTTTCCTTTCTAAATTTGATTCTCATTCATTATAACTATTCACACTGTATGAAGTGGTCCAAGGAAATGTGAGTAGTTTCAATAGGTTACATCAGATATGAGTTCCCAGTGAATATTTCTTTTTGGGGGGGCTGGAATGAATACATTAGATAAAAAGCAAATAAATATTCCTGGATTTCTTCAGATAGTCTATGGGCATGAATTCTGGGACATAGAATATGCACACACACACACACACACACACACACACACACACACACACACACACACACACACACACACACACACACACACATAAATGTACTTGTTATATTAAATGCAGATAAGCACACACATGACATAGTGTCACACAAATGTATTTTACACAAAAATACAAGTATTGCCAAAAGCTACACAGCCACACACACACACACACACACACACACACATATATATATATATATATATATATGTGTGTGTGTGTGTGTGTGCGTGTGTGTGTGTATATATATCAAACATCTAGGCAACAATGAATCAGCCTTAATGCTTCTGCTGTGAATGATGTTTAAATCTTCATTGGATGTCCCTATTGCCAAAAGATTTGGTTCTAACCTTTGCACCCTGGCATTATCACTGAGCCATAATTTCACTCTTTCGGCAGATTTTTATTGGTTGCGGTTAAACAGATGCTGTCATGTCCTGATTCTTCTGAGCAGTATAACAAACAAGGCAATAAACAGAAAGCATCCATGTTACCCAAGGCTGCTGTTTTTGATGGAGTTTTCTGCCATGACTGCAGCTGTTCGTGGATAGGCTGGATGCCTGACACACATGGTAGAATTGCAGGAAGATCTACACATCTTGGACACTGACAGTATATAACTAACAGTGTTTATATCTTTTAAAAGTAGACTTGTACAGTTCAGATGTTTCAGCCACTTCTTCCTATGACCTCATCATTAAACCACAGTTACTTTCCTTCATGCTCATTTTATAACATATTGGTAGGTGAATACAGCCATTCTGTGGAGCTTATAAGTGTACTTTGACTTTGTGCCTCAAGTTGTACCTGCAAAGGTCATCAACATGGATGACAACAGCAAGCCCATATACATTATTAGCATAGATTCACAGGTGTATAACAGGCTAATGACCACTGGGGCCTTTTTAAGTTTAGCAATGCAACCCAAATGAATCCCATAAGTTATTGTGTCTTAGAGGTTATTTTAAGGGGTGTATGCCAGTTAGGGCATGATTTAACAGTGGCCTCTGCTCATCACAGACATAGGTGTCAGATAAGGGGTGGATTTCCAATTTCCCATCCACTGCTCCAGGTTGCAATTGAATATGATTAGGGAAGTACACTCCTTCACACGGATGGAACGTCTATTATAGAAAATGGGGAGTCTCTGAGATACATACCTGTTCCTTCAACATGCCCTATTTAACTTGAAAGCAAAGTTTAAATCCTTAGATTTAGTAGTTCTGGTAATGTTTGTTTTGTGGATATACAAAAGGTTCACGAGAGCTGGATACAAGGATGTTGTGTACGCCCTTTGCCAGGTATTCAGGAATTAAGTCTCCTCTCAGCAGTCTGTAAAAAAAACAGAGTGTGGAGACAGTGCTTTGAGGCAATCTGCATAGGACATTGTGTTTATGCCTTGTATTCTTTTTTGTGAGAAACCTCTGTGGACATTCCAGTTGTTGGATATGCCTGGTCAGGTACATACTCAATAATGAATTTCATGAGGGCAAAGTACAGTAGATATACTTGCATTTGAATTGTTGGAATATGGGAGATACAATAACCATAATTGTCATTTTAGTTCTCTAATTTTTATGACGTTACCCCAGTCTCCACCTTTAGTGTCCTTGGGAACTTTTTCTAGTATTCCACATTTATACATACAATAGCCTGTGCAAATCACCTTGTGTCTGTATAAAGCATTTTTTGTGTTTTTCTTGCCAATGTCATAAAGATGTTGCAACCAATACACAATGAATAAAATAAAGTAAAAAAGATGTTCTTGTATTTTTTTATGAAATGTTCACGTCATTTTAACTATATAGAAGCTGTGACATCCTGAGCAAACTGCCAAATAGACTAAACCTACTGTGGTACAATTACCATTGGCAAACCTGATTTTGCTATTAATCCCATTATCAAGAGTAATATATTTCTGAATGATAATATAGGGGTGAATAAAGAAGATAGAAAAACATTTGTAATCGGATTAGACATAAAGCCTTCGATTCTCTCAACTGAGAATATATATTTAAAACTTTAGCATTATTTGAATTTCCTCCTCCCTTCATCTTATTACTAAAAATCATATATATTAATAACTTAGCCTGCATTAAATTAGGTCCTTTCACCTCAGAATCTATCCTAATAATGAAAGGTACTAAACAAGGATGCCCCCTTTCTCCTATTTTATTTGCTTTGGCTATAAAAAATACTTGCAGAAATTATACACAATAATCCAAGAATAAAAGGAATAGCAGTCTATGACCAGTACATATCTAAAATAATGCTTTTTGCTAATGATATTTTATTAACCCTATCAAACTCCAGAGAGTCATTAGCAGAGCTAGAAGAAGTAATGGAGACATTTTATAAGATTTCAGGGCTACACTTAAATAGATCAAAATCAAAATTTATATTTTTAAATAAGAAAAAAGAACTACAAGTTAATAAAACCATCATAGGAAAACAAGAACTTATGCTAAATTATTTAGGAATAGTGTTATGCAAAAATTTAAACAAAACAATATTAATAAATTATAAAAACATTATTGAAACAATAAAAATATATATAGAAAAGTGGAACAAAATTATATTAACTTTTGAAGACAGATTGCAATTAATAAAAATGGTCTTATTGCCAAAAATACTATATGTAGCATTAGCAATACAGTTAATTCCTGAAAGATGCATTCTTAAAGAAATAAACTCATGTGTAATAAAATGTTTATGGTATCCCAAAAATAATAGAGTAGCTCTAACTCATCACATTAGACCCTGGAAGCAAGGAGGATTGAACTTCCCAGAAATAGAAACAAATATAAAAGCATCTATGCTTAAGACTACAATAGACTGGATAAACCAAAATTATTTTGCCAACTGGAAAGAATTAACAATGGCTATATTAACAAATTAATTTAATCTGTTAAAAAAATTAATAGTAGACAAATCAAACAAACCCTGTAATATAACTAAACCTTCTAAAACAACACTGATTAATCATTACATCAATTCTTTTAGGAAACCTGTCAATGCAAACATAGATCTAAAACTTTGGTTTGACCTTTAAACCCCATTTACCATCACTAAGAACTTTCCTCACAAAATATATAGGGAAACAATAACCTCCTGGGAACAAAATGGATTCTTTATGCTAGTTGTAAATAAATTAAATGTTTTAGAAATGCATATGATAAAAACTGCTTATAATATTCCAACACAGGACTGGTTAACCGTACAAAGCATTCTAATATACACTCAAGATTTATGCAGATTAATTAATAATTACTCATTTAAAGATATTCCAAATCTAATAAGTTTTCTATATGAATTTATATATAATAGTTGTGAAAAGAAAAATTTCATTTCAAATCTATATAAAGAGTTAATAACATATAAAACAATTCCCAAACCATCATACTGGCAGTTCTTAACAAAAGGTCAGTCTTTGCAGTTAACAGAAGAAATGAAAACCAACATCTTACTATCAGTTAATTACACCTCTAATACACAGTACTGGAAAATATTTCACTGGAAATACTTACATAGAGCATTTATAACACCAGATAGAATAAAAAAGATCAGTACTACTACAAATGGTTCTTGCTGGAGGCATGAAAAGTCAAATAAAGCAGACTGGATTCATATTTTTTATGAATGTAATAAAATTAAATCATATTGGAATGAAATCAATCATTTTTTCAAGCTTTATTTAATGAATCATTTACCTTAACTAACGCATTGATTATACTAAATGTAAATGAAGGTCCCTACCTGAATAATAAAAATATGTATTTGTTATTGACAATACTTGCTATATCTAGGAAATGCGTAACCAGAAGGTGGAATTCAAATACACCCCCGACCTTGGAAGAATTCTACACTTTACTGAAAACAACTGCATCTATAGAAATAAAAATCAAAAAACTACGAATCTATCCCAGGCCATTGGTAAATAATCCTTGGAAGAAAGTTATATCTTTGTTGGACACTCTGCAATAATCAATATTGTATCTCTGATAACTGATCTGTTAATTCTATATTTAATATCATACAATATATATAACTGAAAGTTGGGCTATTGTAAATACTGTACATAATTGTTTAAAATATTTAAAAATATTATGTAAATGTTACTTTAATTGAAAATAAAAAAAATTTTTGAGGAAAAAATAATACAGGGGCATGATTTACAAAACCCACATGCAGTAGTGCCTTTTTATGTCCAGATCCATTACTGTGAGTACTATGACTCTCGGAAATTTGCTTTAAATTATGTGCTGTTTTATACACAACTATTGGTTCAGAACCTGATATATCCTTCAAGGTGGTTAAAGAACTAATAATACACCAGTTACTACTAATAATGTTTTTAACATATGGGGCTACTTCATTGCATTTTACAATTAGCACCCTCTTATAGTCATGGTTCTTATTTCCAACGGGGTGCTTCTCAACTGCCAATACCTCTCAACTGTACAGATTTCTGCAGAATGTCCAGACTTTGCCTCATATTTTTGGACTGCTTCTCGTAAAATTATGTTTTTTCTGACAAATCACTGGCAACCATTGAGGGCTGAAGTCAGAAAATAATGACAGACATTTGAGTTTCAGACTTCACACCCTTAAAAAAATTCTTGCTAATGCAAAACATGTTACTCTATCAACTTTCTAAGTTTGTAAGAGCAATATTTAAAAAGTGTCCCTATTATAGGGCCTTTGTCTCCCCATTATTTATGGCTTTGTCCAGAGTTTTTGCTGTAAGAGGTTGAGAGGTATGACTGCCATATTTCTTTTTCTAAATGTAAATCTATTCTTAATAGGGGTTTATGAGCACATAAAATGCTTTATACCGACACAAGGTGGTTTACACAGGCCATTGTATATCTAAATTTGGAATACTGGAAAAAATACCCATTAAATGCAATTGATCAACCTGACTTAAGTAATATGGCATCTATTCATTCAATGTTAAAAATTAAAATTGACGAATTATTAAAAGTATTCTGTACTGTACAAGTTAGACACTTATTAACAAGTAGATGACAGAGATTTTGAATGTTTCAAATAATGTATATAAAGTCACAATTTGCATTGTTTTTTTAAGCTGAATATATGTTTTTTACACTGGATTAGGGACATGTTATAGTATGTTTTTAACATTTTATTGAAAGAGCTTTTGTTCACTTGTCTATATATGTATTTATTACACTGTCTCTTTAAGGAGACCTGCATATAAGGAAGTGATTCTGATGAAGTTCTAGATAGGAATGAAAGCACTAAATCTTTGATAAAGCATTTGGCTTTTACTGCACATTGTTTTTTGTTCATACTCAGTGGATTCATTTGCAGTCATTTTGGTCACCCTTGGAGGTTGACGGTGTTTTGCATTTGTTTTTTTTTTTATAATATCATTGTATCTGGTGCTGCGGTAGCGTTGTCGCCTCACAGTTAGACGTTGCCCGTTCGATTCTCAGTTAAAGCGTCTACTGTGTGACGACATGCGTGAATGGGCGTTCGCCGTTGAAGGTTGTGCGTTAGGCCCGGCAAGCCAGCATGTAAAACTCTACTGCCAATCATTAGCGGACCGGAGTTCCGCTGTGGCGACCCCTAACCGGGGAAAGCCGAAAGACACAC
The DNA here is from genome assembly GCF_019279795.1 of Protopterus annectens. Classification (NCBI taxonomy): domain Eukaryota; kingdom Metazoa; phylum Chordata; order Ceratodontiformes; family Protopteridae; genus Protopterus; species Protopterus annectens. Next base: position 484,241,800 of record NC_056739.1, read on the forward strand.
ACACATTGTATCTGCAGACACAGTACATTAGCAAGTGCACTTTCTGACACTTTTATCTCTTATTTAGGCTGTCAGAAATGCACATCTATTCTAATCTTGATGTGAGGATGCTTGCTAAGTGAGTTTATAAAAGTTTTTTTTTTTTTTTTTTTTTTTTTTAGTGTGAGCTACCTTTGTTTTTCACTTTAGTGCATTCCATGTTTTTCCAGGGATCACAAACTGCTTTTGCAAAAACAAATTGGAAATGCTCAAAGCTTGTATAATTTTGCTTAAGAACTAACATAAAAGTTTTTTTTCTAGGGTCGTTTTATAATCTTGTCTGCCAATCATCAAGCCTCCTCTGCTGGACTAAAGCATATTCATTTCTTCTTGATCATCAGCACCCCCCCTTGGCCAGTCACACCATTAGTTCCCTATCATTGGGTAGTGGGTCAGTTGGGAGGGTCCATATGTGATCCCTTTACTTGTTCATTACTTTTTTCTATCAAGCGGATGGCTAGAGTTCTTCTTGTCAGTAATGCTGAGTTTACAATGAACATAGCAACTGCTTTGTCTAGTATACATCACGTAGATTATAAAATGTAGTACCACATGGTAATCTGAGCTCCCGCATTAAAAATCAGTAAAAAGAAATGTGTGTGTGTGTGTGTGTGTGTGTATGTATGTTTGAGAGACAGACAGAGAGAGAGAGAGAGAGAGACAGAGCCACTCAGAACCATGGTGGGTGACAGCCATCCAGAAGAACCATCATTTAGGCAGGAGTGTGTGTTGCTTGTACCATCACTGGCATTCTGGCTCTAAGGGGATTTCTAATTCTCTAACCCCCATCACTCAGTGGCAGAGGGGGAGACCTGCAATTTGTATCACCAATCAGGGCCACAATGGCTTCTCCATTCAGGTGATGTTTCTGCACTCCTGCTGTTTGGCATACCACCATGAAGTGGCTTGATAAAATGAACATTTTGTCCCCAGGATGCAGTTTGTATTGCATACCCTTCATCAAGGGATTATGGCATTCTTTGACCTGCTGCACTCTGCCCCCCAGGATGCACACCTCAGTCCACCCCATTATTTCTGTTAGTTGCCAGTGATCATAGTCAGACTCTGGTCATCAGGGCTTTCTCCCTCTATAAAAACATGAAAGGCCAGCACCAAGAGTTGTATGCAGAATACATTTATTAAACAAGTGGCATCATACTGGTTTCGGCTCACTAGCCTTCCTCAGTGAATAGAGATGCCAACAAAACCATGTGTTTAAATACAAATACATTCATACTTCCTATTCTGTCATTTCCTGCAGTTCAATTAACAAATTTCTAAACATATAACACAATATACAATGCACCTACATTATAAATGGTCATTTAAACCTGGTGAAAACAGGCCTCCTAGTTTAATAATCAATTATTTCTCATTATTCAAGACTGAATGCCAGCCTAGTTTGTTAGACTGATCTCCCTGTATCCTGTCAATCACTGTAAAGGAAAAATGGACAGTAGGATGGATAATTGTGTGTTTATATAAGGCATTAGTCAGCCTTTTTATTTCGGATGTTACTGTAATATTCCGACATGCGAATCCTTAGGGGACGTGATGTCTGTCCAATATAAAAAGATGAACAATCGCAGGTAGCCAAATATATAACCCAATCTGATCCACAATTTCCAAAACATTGTATGTCGAATACCCTGCCTGTGTTTTTACTTGTGAATTGTTTAGATTTGAGTATATGTTTATAGAAGGAGCAATGTCCTCATGGAAATGACCCCAAAAGTTTGTCCCCTGTTATAGTCAATTGATAACACATAGATAAACCACTATTACGCTTCTTATAATGTGCAAAGTGGGAACCCAGTGTTTTGCCCCTGCGGTATGAAAATAGGCATTGATCTCCTAACATCTGATTCAAGTCTTCATTTGCCATAAGTATGTTCCAATGTTTGGTTACAATATCCCTGATGAGATGGATGTTCCTACCATAGGTGGTTATAAATCTAATCGGCTGTGCTTCCGCTGTGTGAGACCTGTCCTTATATACAAGTAACTGTGATCTATCCTGAGCAGATGCAAACTGACTGGCAGCTTGTATATCCCATTGTCGATAACCCCGAGTCTGGAACCTGTGTGTCATATCCTGTTGGAAAGTGGCAAAATCTTCCTTCTCAGAACTGATCCTCCTAATACGCAAAAACTGCTGATATATTCATAGGGTATCTTGAGGAACACCTTATTCATGACACCTCACATAACTTATACATTGATGAGATAGACATCTGGAGGAGGTACCTGGATGATTGTTGGATGGTGTGGCATGCTGACCGACAGTATTTGGGTGAGTTTGTCCAATATTTAAATGAAAATAAATGGTGTATCGAATTCACAATGAATTTTGAAATGCACTGTATTAACGTTTTGGATGTTACAGTGTCTAAATAACCAGATGGTTCTCTTGCCACCAGTGTGTATAGGAAATACCCCCAATATAACAACCTGCTATATGCCACTAGTCTACACCCACACCATACCATACGGAACATACCCAAATCACAGTTTTTGCATATTAGGAGGATCTGTTCTGAGAAGGAAGATTTTGCCACTTTCCAATAGGATATGACACACAGGTTCCAGACTCTGGGTTATCGACAACAGGATATGCAAGCTGCCAGTCAGTTTGCATCTGCTCAGGATAGATCACAGTTACTTGTATATAAGGACAGGTCTCTCACAGCGGAAGCACAGCTGATTAGATTTATAACCACCTATGGTAGGAACATCCATCTCATCAGGGATATTGTAACCAAACATTGGAACATACTTATGGCAAACGAAGACTTGAATCAGATGTTAGGGGATCAATGCCTATTTTCATACCGCAGGGGCAAAACACTGGGTTCCCACTTTGCACATTATAAGAAGCGTAATAGTGGTTTATCTATGCATTATCAATTGACTATAACAGGGGACAAACTTTTGGGGTCATTTCCATGAGGACATTGCTCCTTCTGTAAACATATACTCAAATCTAAACAATTCACAAGTAAAAACTCAGGCAGGATATTCGACATACAATGTTTTGGAAATTGTGGATCAAATTGGGTTATATATTTGGCTACCTGCAATTGTTCATCTTTTTATATTGGACAAACATCACGTCCCATAAGGATTCACATGTCGGAACATTACAGTGACATCCGAAACAAACGGCTGACTAATGCCTTATATAAACACCAAATTATCCATCCTACTGCCCATTTTTCCTTTACATTGTTTGACAGGATGCAGGGAGATGAGTCTAACAAATTAGGCTGGCATTCAATGTTGAATAATAATGAGAAATATTGGATTGTTAAACTAGGAGGCCTGTTTTTACCAGGTTTAAATAACCATTTATAATGTAGGTGCATTGTATATTGTGTTATATGTTTATAAATTTGTTAATTGAATTGCAGGAAATGACATAATAGGAAGTATGAATGTATTTGTATTTAAACACATGGTTTTGTTGTCATCTCTGTTCACTGAGGAAGGATAGTGAGCCGAAACCGGTATGATGCCACTTGTTTAATAAACGTATTCTGCATACAACACTTGGTACTGGCCTTTCATGTTTTTATCCTGAATGCTTTTTGGCCGTTTGCACCTGCCGTACGTGCGTGGGTTTTTGTATCTGTACTTTCTCCCTCTATGCCAACAAAGGTGGCCTGACACAGAATGGTTTAGCAATCCTTTTAGTCAACACTGGGTCAGCAGACAATGAAAACTGACACCCTTCCCTGTGTCATGTGTGGGTTAGTATATACAAGAAAATGCACTGGGTATCTGCACAGGTTTAATTTGCTAAAACAGCATCTCTAGCTTCAAGAAATAGATTTATTTCAGGGACTGATGGTGGCAGGTTGAGCTCCCAGAAGTCTTTGCATTGTCACCTGACATGATGTCTTTTAGGCATATGTGTTTGGGTTTGATTTGGCACTATAAAGTTGCATGGTGGTCAGATGGGGACATTATTTAATTTTACTTTACTACATATAAACTTATCCTATGTGTGCATATGAACAGCTACAAGCAGGTGATTTATTATTATTTTAGAAACTGACACTTTAGGATTTGCATGTGATTTTGAATACACTTGAGAGTTTATCACTTGTATTAATATTCTGTATCAATATGCTAGCATTCACTGCCATAGCACTTACTTTTTTATGACCCCCATACCTTGTAACCCTGATTGTTTCTGTCAGTACATGTAACTTCCTCCTCTCTCAGCCTTTGTTACACTGCTAAAATGCTGCCTTAAAACCTAAGTTGAATATCCATTCTGTTCTGGAGACACAATTAACAGTGTAATCTCTATGCTTTTCCTTGTTCAACGCTAACTACTCTGGGAAAATAAGAGCCTTCTGGTCCTCTTCATGATTAGCATTAATATACACCTAGTTTATATAGAATATTAATACAACTCAAAAACTCTCAACATTACCAAGACATAGAATGGTGGATTCTCTCTCTAGAGCCAGAAAATGAAGTTAAATGTATTCTGGAAAACCTTGCTAATAATAAGGCTGCAGGAAGTGATAGAATTCCAGGTGAATTGTTTAAATTGTGCAAAACAATGCTGTTATATCACTAAATGGTAGGTTATATTTTTTATAAGTAACACTTATATATGTATAAATAGTATTTAGAGTTTGTATTTCTTTAAATGCCTGAACTGACAATTAGTACTCTTAGGCATGTGACTGATTCTTCAGTTTTCATTTGCTGGCGGGTATTTTTAAATTGTATAAATTAATGGGATTGTAGCATTTGCTCCTTTTTTACACGGAGGAAGAGTCCTGTGAGACTTGAAAGCTTTGTGTTTTATTCGATTTTATTAAAAGATTCTGAAACATCTGTACTGCTGTTTTTATTATGTTTTTGCCTATTGTTTTACAGCAATACATTTAGGTACCAGAGCATTTTTGTTCTTGTTTTATATATCTACACACACACGGGCACACACACACACACACACACACACACACACACACACACACACACACATATATATATAGGTGTGTGTGTATAAAATCTATATCCAGTACAGATGTATATATATATATATATATATATATATATATATATATATATATATATATATGGTTTACTACTGAATGTGCAAAGCTGCATTGGTCGACTGGTCACAATGTTGACCTGAAATGCTGAATCCATACCATCAGAAAAGCAGCCATGTCAAAACTGAATACATTGACACCTGTAGTTCAATGTATTCGACATAGCAGGAGGTGGTGTCACTCACCTATGCTATGCACCTTAAAGTACCGTAACACTCTACAGTCAACGGTACATCTACTTCACTATTGTAAGGCTTAGCTGTCAGCAGGCACAGAGAAAAAGGCCATATATATTTCTATACATATATATTTATTTATATCTGTATGAAGCTTGGAGGCTTTTAAGAATCTCCCTATCTAGTGTTCTAATCTGCGGAAATTATTATTTTATTTATCCTTTCATAACCGCGTAAGTCTCACTAGGCTACTAGACTATTTTCATGGGAGACCTGAGGTGGTATTTATACTACTCGAAGAAATTTGGCCAAGGCATCATGGAACTTTCCCTACATGATACCATGCTTGTGGTCCGTATGGCTGACAAGTGTGCACGTGTGGACATTTCATCCTTTGTGCAGTGGTGGCTGGGAGAATGTCACACAATGGAGGAGTGTAAATTCAGAACTGAGGCAAATGCCAGTTCAAATACGAGATTACAGAAGCATTTAAAGAGACACATGGAGGGTACTATGTTAGAGTCGGAAGATTTGTCTAAAATGGATTTATTTAATTCAGTGAAAGTGGAGGAGCAACAGCAAGAAGATATTACAGTTACAACCCTCCAGTCAGAAGGGCTGTGGGTTGATGTATTGGTGGATTTATTGAATGACAAAGAACCTTGACAATGGAAAAGACTTGTCCTGGGGAGAAGTGATGGAGAGAATCCAAGCAAAAGAAGACAAAGACTGAGAACATTTTGTTTGCAGATGTAGTGAAGAAGAGAAGGAGAAAAAAGGGAAACTAAGAAAACAGAGAAGTTGGAAAAACAGAAATTCATTGTACACATACAAGGTAAAGAAGAAAAAAAACACTGGATAGGTATGAAATATAGGACAGAGTTATTGTACCTTTGGGTATAAAAATTCAAGCGGTAAAATCATTTATTTTGATTAAGAAAGAGACTTATTGTGGCATTTTTTTTAAATAACTGTGGGACTAGAGACTTTTTGGAAAGGTTTGAAAAAAATGTACACCCTTGGAATAAGTATATTGTTAAAACTTTTTATCGTGAGAGTCAAAAGAAAGTGAATATTCAGTTTCCCCCAGAGACTCATAAAGAGACTGTTAAAGGACATTTATTAAAAAAATTTTTGTTCAGAAGTGGAAAGTACTGTAAAAGTAATAGCTAACAGGGGTACGGACTGGGGTTGGGAGTGGAATGTTAAATTGAAAATAGAAAATAATAAAATTATTCACATTCCCAGCATGATAAATATACAAGGGAACAGAGCTGTTGTTTAATATTGAGGGCAACCAAAAACATGTTATTTTTGTGGAAAAGAGGCTCATTTAATTTGTAGTGGTGACAAAAAGAAATGTTATATATGTGGGTATTATGGGCATGATGCCAGAAGATGTGAAAGTAATAAATCTGAACAAGCAGAATATTTAAGGGAAGAAGGTGAGAAAGAACAAAAAGCAGATGAGAATAACAAAAAAAAGGAATCAGAGTTACAAGAAAACACTCAGATTGAACATTTTCTGAGGAATTACAAGATTTAGAAACAAAAGAAGGTGAATTAGAATTGGAATCAGATGTTAGTAAAGATAGAGATATTGACTGGAAAATAGTTTAAAAGAACTCTATTGTGTAAACGGTGAAGGATAGGAAAAGAAATATACAGGATCTAGGTATCGTCTTCTCCTTTTAGCTGCTCCCATTAGGAGTCACCACAGCAGATCATTGGTCTGCAGAATGAGTGGCAGTAGAGTTTTACAGTGTCAAGTTGCCAGCCTGGTGCACAACCTTCCTCACAAGGCACACACATGCGCACACTCACATCTAGAGCCAATTTAGAATATCCAAACCACCTGCAGCATGTCTTGGGAATATGGCAGGAAACTGGAATATCTGGAGGAAACCCACACAAACACATGGAGGACATGCAGACTCCGCATAGAAGTTACCCCAGCTGAGAAATGAACCAGGGAACCTCTTGCTGTAAGGCAATAACGCTAACCACTGCATCACTGTGCTGCCCTATACAGGATCTAGGTATAAAATTTAAAAAAGGAAATGGATACAATAATAAATAATTGCATTTAGATTAAGAAGAACAGAAGCAAATAATCTTAGGATATTATCAATTAATGTGAATAGTATTAAACATTTGGTTAGAAGAACAGGTGTTTTGGAATGGTGTAATAAATGTGAGGAAGTTACTATAATATTACAATATGTTAGAGGATTAACAAAAGAAGAAAGTTTACAAACAAAGAATTTATGGAGAGGGGTATAATTTGGAATCTGAGAAGATGCTTGGTCAAGAGTGGCAGTACTATATAATATAGGAATTTCCATATTAGATTATACTCTAGTTGGATTAGGAAGACTAACTGTTGTAGATTTTAGATGGCAGAAGGAAGTACATAGAAATACAGCAATGCATGCATATGTATCATATAAAGAAAAAGAAAAGTTATTTATAGAGACATTTGATTATATAGTAGCATGGTCATTATAATTGCAGGGGACTTTGTGATTTGAGAGATAAAAAGAAAAAAAGACAGAGCTGATAAAAGAATAATGAAAGAGAGCTGTGTAAATATATTATTAGGAAATAAAAATAGTTATAGAATATATATATATATATATATATATATATATATATATATATATATATATGGGGAAATAATAAATCAGAGAATGACTATTTTGTACTTTCTAAAAGTATAAAGATTATTATAGAAGAAGCAGTACAGACAGGATTTTCAGATCATATGGGTATATGGAGAGAAACGGAAGAAAATAAAGCATATTAAAATTGGAAATGGAATTAAAAGAATTAATGAGACAAATTGGAATGAAAAAGATAAGGGGAATATATTTCAGTTTATGGAAAGAACATTTATCTCTGAGAAATTGTCATATCAATTGGACAGAATGGTGATTAATATTCAAAGAAAAATATAAATCAGATTATTTACAATGGGAATATGTTTAAGACAAATAAAGGAATATAAGGAGTTACAGGACTTCCAAGATGGCTGCACATTGAGCAATGGCTTAATTTTAGCTCTCTCTGTGTGAAGATAGAAACTCAGCAGAGAAGGCTGGTGAATTTTGGAGTTTCTGGATAAATTTCAGTAACTGGATAGGAAGCGCACTGCCTGGATGCCAATTAAAAGGAAATACAGAGGACCTGAATGAAAATCAGCTACAAAAGGTGAGGAAAGACACTGACTGGGAAAAGTACCGCAGCTGTTCAGCAAAAAGCAGTGCAAACTCCAGACATAACTTCCAGTAACCTAGGGGAAAGTATAACATAACTGCACACAGGCCTGGTTAAAATAAATGAAACACTGTTGCAGTATATCAACTGAAACAATAAAAGGCTGGAAAATGGAAGAAGCTTTAAACAGATATTCAGACTGCAAAAAATCAGAGGTCAAAATGAAGAAAAGGCTGGCGAATATGAGACTGCTGAAGAAGAGATGTTTAAAAAAATAATAGAATTAGAGGACTGAGCACGTAGGGAAAACCTGAGATTTCCAGCTGTACCAGAGAAGCTGGAAGGAACAGACTGTATTAATTTTAGGAAAGCACAACTCAGCAACTGGACTGGTATTCCACAGGAAAAGCTGTTAATTGAAGGGCACATTGTGTGTAACCTGGATATGAAAAAGCATTCTAGACCTTTAATAGTAAAGATGGAATCCTACCAGTAGAAGGAGTTGATTCTGACAAAACACTAAAAGTGGGAGACAACAGAGTGCTTGTGGAGAATGATTACTCATTGTACACCAGGCAGAAGAGGAGTAAATCTCAACATGCCAAACAGTGTATGCATGTAACACAAAAGCTGGAACTAGACATTTAACAAAAAGCTGTTATACATAAAGGTGGCAATAATAATAATAATTTTTAATACAATGATGCTTTCTGTAATGTCTTTAAATGTCAGTGGTCTCACAGTTAAATACAAAACAGAAAACAGTGAACTAAATTAAACATGTAGAGTGCAAATAGTTATGTTACAGCAGACACACATGGAAAGAACAGAACATGTGAATTTGATAAAGTTTTTCAGGATGGTTATTCAGCAGAATACCTGGGACAAAGGAAAAGAGGAGTACTTATATTAATTGCAAAGGGAGCTCCAATAGTGATAGAAGAGGATAAAAAGATAACAATGGTAGATTTGTACTACTAAGGGGTTACTGGCAAGGGAGGAGAATTACACTGGCATGTATTTATACTCCACCTAAACCTGCTATAATAGAGCTTAAGAAAATGATGGTTGAAATAGTTAGCTTTCAGCAAGGAATATTACTTATAGGCGGGGGATGGAATTTGATTTGCAGCAGTGAAGATCTGTCTGGGGGGACCCAGAAGGGAAAGTATAACAAAAAATATTTATGAAAACATTTGGCATGGAAGATGTGAATTCAGTCATAGATGTTTGAAGTGAATTTACATTTCAGAGGAACATGTGCATTTAATTGAAGGTCTTAGGTTCATAGGTTCATAGGTTTATACTAGGCTATCTGCCCTAAGGCATTTATAAGCCTAGCCCAAATTTTTGTGGCTTACGCCACCCCTTATATGAAAAAATACTGTGCCCATTAGTTTGTTGTGCCTCTGTCCAGCAGTGACACAGAGATGATTCCCGGGATAAACCTACGATCTCCCATCCACAGGTCAAGATTTCTCTTGAACAGAGCCAGCGAGGTGCTCTGCCTCACATGGACCGTGATTTTATTCCACAGCACACATGCACCTTTTAACTATTTTAGGTCATTCACCAATGAAAACTAAAGTAAACACACAGGGTAATGAAATAAAAATGAGAGACTGGAGTTTTCCCACTTACATGCTGAAAAGAGAGGAATTTAAGGAATGGGTAGTTGAAATAATTCAGGAGCTATTAGAGAAGTTAGAAATTTCTTCTGAAAATCTAGCTAGGGAGTGGGATAAAATTAAAGTGGAGTTTAAAATAGGGTGGAATTAAAGGAAAGGGGGATATTGTGAGGATGTAACAAGAATTATTTAGTGGAACTAGCAAATGTCAAAGTATTGCAGAATAGGGGAAATCTCGCAGAACAAGAAGAGGAGCAACTGCAGAATATTAAACAGAAAATAAGGGATTAACTCAATAATAAGCACGAGTTTAGAAAGAATGGTGTTGAGCAAATTTTCTTATAATAACTTTAGAACAGAAAAAACTTTTAGCACAACAACTCAGGGAACAGAAAGTAGAAAGAGCTGCTGCCACGTTTAAGGAGCCTACAATAAGGAACATAACAAGAGATCCTGTAGGTATTAGAAATATTTCAGAAATTCTAAGACAGTCTGTATAAATCAGACAAATATGGAAATCAAGAAAAGGTACAAATGGAAATATTTATGGAAAAATTAAATATACCAGGGAAATACAGATAAACCAAAAAAACACAATTCAGCAGTAAAACAGGGCAGCAGACCCACAAATAAAACCAAAGATAATTTATTTTAAGCACTTTTCGTTGCCGGAATAAAGCAACTTCTTAAGAACTTCTGAAGTTGCTTTATTCCAGCAACGAAAAGTGCTTAAAATAAATTATCCTTGGTTTTATTTGTGGGTCTGCTGCCCTGTTTTACTGCTGAATTGTGTTTTTGGAAAAATTAAATATGCCAAGGTTAGAGGTATATGAGGCTCAATTACCAACAGTTAGGGTAGGAGGACATGAGATAGAAAATGGTGATGTATAACCAATCTACAAGAAAGTCCCCAGGAATAGATGCTATTCCTGTGGACGTTTGGAGGCTAGAAGAGAAAAACTGATAAAGATCTGGAAGATTGGGTTTAACAGTATTTTAACAGGAGAAGAAGAACCAACATTCTGGAAGAAATCAGTGGTAAATGTAATACATAAAGACAGGGCCGGATTAAGGTGCTACTGGATGCTGCAGCATTAGGCCCATTCCTTAAATAGGCCCAGATGAAAACAAACGAGAATTTTCAGGAAGCTGAACAGTTTTCCTTTGCTATATTAACCTTAAAATAATTCTTAGAATGAAATTTGGAATGCGACTTTTGGACGCCTATACACAGCGTTACTTATTATACAGTTACTATTATTCTTTGCGCTGTGACGTAACTATAATGTTGTTGTGTTTATTGTTAACCGAAGATTTCAAGTTAATGCTATCAATTTTATGTTAAACAGTTTACTTTGTGATATCTTTCATGCTGTTTCACGCATGCTTGCTATGGTGACTCAATTCAATGGATGGGATAAAGCAAAAAAGAAAAGGAAAGAAGCAGCAGAACAAGAAAAGCTTTTGCCGAAAATTCCAAAATTGAGTTCATACTTCGGAGTACGAGTATCTTCGTCTCAATCATCTGCATCAGATGCGATTGCAAGTTTGAGTGCTCCTGAAGACCAGGCCAAGCAAGATGAACCTGTGGAGGCAAGAGAGAATAAAGAGCGGGAAAGTTCACCAGAGAGAGAAGAGATGAAAGGAGACGCTATTGCTAAAGCACTACTGCCGACGCTGGAGGCTTTCACCAATGATTTGGGATAGTGAGGTGAAATCGACACTGACACTCAAGAATATTGTGCCAAGAAAGGTCCAAAAGACTGCCAACACACTGAATCAAAGTTTGAATTGAGTGCCAGATGCTACACAGGCGAGTCGTTCCAACGTCGATGCATAAAGACCTTCGTGTGTACGCATCTGCTCAATGGCAAAAAATCCTGTAGACAATGGTTGTGCTATTCACCGTTGACAGGGAAGGTGCTCTGTTTCGCATGTGAGTTGTTCGGTGGCAGTGCTGTTCAAGCAACCAAGTTCGTTTCTGGCAGTTTTGACTACTGGAGGGCAGGCAAATCCAGAATAAAAATCTATGAAAGCAGCAACGGTCATCGCGAGGCTATGTTGTCCTTTGCAAGCCAACAGAGGGAGGTCGGTCATGTTGACTACCTAGCCGCCAAACAGGTCGATGGAAGAGTTACTGGTGCCAGATTCTGAAGCAGCTCATTGATGTTCTGATATTCCTAGCTGAGTGTGATCTTGCTATAAGGGGCGCGGATGAGATCATATGCTCTGCTCATAATGGTAACTACCTTGGCATCATTGAGCTGTTGGCTGAGTATGGTAATCTGCTGGCTAGCCATATTAGAAAGTATGCGAACCGCGGGAAAGGTCATGCTTCCTATTTGTCATCCACAATTTGCAAGGAACTGGTAAAGCTCACGGGACAAAAGGTGCAGGACACCATCCTGAAAGAAGCCAAGGAGGTGAAGTATTTTTCTGTCTCAACTGACTTGACACCTGACATATCACACCTCGATCAGCTAACGATTATTATCCGGTACATTCTTCCGTTGGACCCAGTTGAACGGTTCCTGACATTCATGCCTATGATGATTAGACACACGGCAGAGCAGATGGCTAGCATACTTCTGAATTTTCTGAAGGAAAAAGGCTTGGATATTGCTAACTGCAGAGGCCAGTTGTATGACAATGCGTCAAACATGTCAGGATGGTACAATGGTGTCCAGGCAATTGTGAAGCGAGAATGTAAATACACCGCTTTTATTCCATGCTGCAACCACAGCCTAAACCTGGTAGGAGATCAGGCTGTTGAAAGCTGTGGTGGCTGTACCAGGTTTTTGATTTTGTCAATGGACTATATGTATTCCTGTCTGACTCAACATATCGCTGGCAGCGACTAAAGAATCACTGCATGCTGACACTCAAGGGTTTACCTGGAACCCGATGGTGTGAACGTGCAGATGCTGTAAAAGTGCTCGTAGAAGGGTGGAAGAGCATTCAGGAAGTCCTAGATGAACTTGCGGTAGATAAGGAGCAGAAGGCAGATACGAGAAATCAGGCTGAGGGATTTTCACGCAGGATGGACAAACTTGAGACAGCAGTTCTGGCGACTGCCTGGAACGATATCCTAGGCAGTCTCAACAGTACGAACATTAGCCTCCAGGATCCTACAGTCAGCCTGAATATGGCAACTGGCATTAGCCTCCAAGATCCTACAGTCAGCCTGAATACGGCAACTGGCTTGATGGCATCACTGGTCAACACGGTTCAGTTTGCATGGGGCAGATTTGAAGTATATGAGCAGATGGTGACCAAAAAGGTTCAACATGGTGAATACAAGGCTGAGCAGTGTTGAGGCAGTAAGTGAAAGTGAATGCCTGATGAAGGAGCTGCAAATGAAGCAGACCTCAGCCCAAGGGAAACGCTCAAAACTCAGACGTAGCTGGTCATGATCAACAGTCTGTTAGCTGAACTGGAAAAGCGGATGAAGGCGTATGACGATATTTGTAAAACATTCGGATTTCTCTCAGAGCTAACGTAATTGAGCAGATCGAGGACAAAGCTAAGAATCTCATTTCCTCGTATCCAGATGACTTGGAAGACACACTGGTGGCTGAGCTGATACAGTTTGTGGCATTTATGTGCACTCAGAAACCGGTGACTGTCAAACATGTCAGGACGGTACAATGGTGTCCAGGCAATTGTGAAGCAAGAATGTAAATACGCCGCTTTTATTCCATGCTGCAACCACAGCCTAAACCTGGTAGGAGATCAGGCTGTTGAAAGCTGCGGTGGCTATCCCAGGTTTTTGATTTTGTCAATGGACTATATGTATTCCTGTCTGACTCAACATATCGCTGGCAGCGACTAAAGAATCACTGCATGCTGACACTCAAGGATTTGCCTGGAACATGATGGTGTGAATGTGCAGATGCTGTCAAAGTGCTAGTAGAAGGGTGGAAGAGTATTCAGGAAGTCCTGGATGAACTTGCGGCAGATAAGGAGCAGAAGGCAGATACGAGAAGCAGGCTGAGGGATTTTCTCGCAGGATGGACAAACCTGAGACAGCAGTTCTGGCGACTGCCTGGAACGATATCCTTGGCAGTCTCAACAGTACGAGCATTAGCCTCCAGGATCCTACAGTCAGCCTGAATACGGCAACTGGCATTAGCCTCCAAGATCCTACAGTCAGCCTGAATACGGCAACTGGCTTGATGGCATCACTGGTCAACATGGTTCAGTTTGCATGGGGCAGATTTGAAGTATATGAGCAGATGGCGACCAAAAAGGTTCAACACGGTGAATACAAGGCTGAGCAGTGTCGAGGCAGTAAGCGAAAGTGAATGCCTGATGAAGGAGCTGCAAATGAAGCAGACCTCAGCCCAAGGGAAACGCTCAAAACTCAGACGTAGCTGGTCATGATCAACAGTCTGTTAGCTGAACTGGAAAAGTGGATGAAGGCGTATGACGATATTTGTAAAACATTTGGATTTCTCTCGGAGCTAACGTCATTGAGCAGATCGAGGACAAAGCTAAGAATCTCATTTCCTCATATCCAGATGACTTGGAAGACACACTGGTGGCTGAGCTGATGCAGTTTGCTGCATTTATGTGCACTCAGAAACCGGTGACTGTGAACAAATCAGCAGAGCTTACCATTTACAAGCTTTTGTCATCATTGAATCTTTCTCAGACATTTCCAAATGTCGAGATTGGGTTGCGCATCTACCTGTGCATGATGGTGTCCAATGCCTCCGGCGAGCAGAGCTTCTCAAAGTTGGGAATAGTCAAAGGAGAGCTGCGGTCCTCAATGGGGCAGGAAAGGCTAAGCATGCTATCGCTTATGAGCACTGAGCATGAGCTGCTGCACAGCCTTGACTTCACTGATACGATCGAAGAATCCGCACTTACTAAGGCTCGAAAAACAGCAATATAAGCAAGCAGCACTAGTGCAGTAGTAAGAGTGACAATATGCCTAGGTAGGCTAGGTTAAGTTGATCTGGTTTAGCCTTTTCTGCATTAAGTGCACTTTTTAGACAATTGCTATTGAATGTTGATATTACATAGCTTGATGTTAATCTCGAGTTGTTACGATAATATGTCGACATGTCGTTATTATTATTCATGTTCAATAAAGGCTGGCTGGTTGCATTGCAAGCAGTTAAGGCTTCTTGGTCGGTCTGAGTGCGCATATATGGTGAGTGTCAAATGCACATGCACCAATGCCGAGAAAAAATAGGCCCTTTTTGCACTGCAGCATCAGGCCCAATTTGGTCTTAATCCAGCCTTGCATAAAGAGGGTAAAGATCCAGCAGATCCAGCTTTATACAGGGCCATACCTCTCAACATCCAGATCAGAGAATCAGGGACAAAGGACCTTAAAATCAGGGACATTTAGGGACACCTCATTAACATAAGATATGCATATTTAAATAAGTGCATTAATGAACACGCCCACCTTTCATTAAATTACACAAAGACAGGGCGTCATTTTAAGCATTTTTATTAGAGAATTATATACACTGACACGTCAAAACAGAGGATTATTCATATTTTTCATGAAAACTGTATAAAATTAAAGTCGGACATATTCAGCCCCCCCCCTCACAAATACCCTTAAAAAATGGTGCTTATATGGAACAGAAGCAATACATAGAATAAGGCAAGTACATTCAGACTACTCATTCAACTTCACATCTTGGCAGGCAGAGGTAGTTTCTGCAGCTGATGCCGTGGAGGAATGTTCTTTGTTGTAAGCCGCTGTTGCTTTTCTTGCTGCTACAAGCATGTCCTTAGGATGTTTTACACAGTAGCAGTCATTGTCCTCGTTCACAGTAGCAGTCATTGTCCTCGTTCACAGTACCAGTCATTGTCCTCATTCACAGTACCAGTCATTGTCCTTAGGATGTTTTGCACAGTAGCAGTCATTGTCCTCGTTCACAGTACCAGTCATTGTCCTTAGGATGTTTTACACAGTACCAGTCATTGTCCTCGTTCACAGTACCAGTCATTGTCCTTAGGATGTTTTACACAGTACGAGTCATTGTCCCCGTTCACAGTACCAGTCATTGTCCTTAGGATGTTTTACACAGTACCAGTCATTGTCCTCATTCACAGTACCAGTCATTGTCCTCGTTCACAGTACCAGTCATTGTCCTTAGGATATTTTGCACAGTAGCAGTCATTGTCCTTGGGATGTTTTACACAGTAGCCGTCATTGTCCTCATTCACAGTACCAGTCATTGTCCTTAGGATGTTTTGCACAGTAGCAGTCATTGTCCTCATTCACAGCACCAGTCATTGTCCTCGTTCACAGTACCAGTCATTGTCCTCGTTCACAGTACCAGTCATTGTCCTCATTCACAGTACCAGTCATTGTCCTTAGGATGTTTTACAGTTTACACAGTAGCAGTCATTGTCCTTAGGATGTTTTACACAGTAGCAGTCATTGTCCTTAGGATGTTTTACACAGTAGCCATCATTGTCCTCGTTCACAGTACCAGTCATTGTCCTTAGGATGTTTTACACAGTAGCAGTCATTGTCTTCATTCATCTTTATTGCTGATAAAGAGTTTAATGTTTTTGGGCCAAGTGACTGTCTGAGCTCAGTTTTTACTTTGCGAACCATGCTGAATGCCCATTCTGCTTCATTGTTTGAGTGTGGCAAACAGAGAACACTTCTCATTAGCTTTTGAAAAGTTGGGAGATCTTGTACTGGAGGGCTCCCAGGCACCATTGACCAGTACTTTAAAAAATTAGATGTGTCACATCCATATGACCAGTCAGTCATCTGATATACTGAAAACTCATCTATCAGTTTGCATTGCTCCACTTGTGAGCTACAAAAACTGAGAAGAGTGTCAATATCTGCTATCACAGTTGAATAAAGCTGCAGTTTCATAGCTGGATCCAATAAACTGGCCATGTTCTGCAGCAGGGGATCTTTTGCAGGGAAATGCTTTTTCACTTTTAATAGCACTGCAAAGTAAAACTGTTTGGCTCTCTTGAATAGTTTCTGCTCCACTGTAGTACCCCTGATATCATCTGAATTTTCATCCAAATATGTTTCGGCATCAGGACCAATATGAATTTCACCGTCTTCTAAGATGTTGTCCTGCACTTCAAGAATTGCATCAATACTACTTATATTGCCCAAAAACTGCCTTGCAATTGGTGATTTCAGTACCTTACTGGCATATGCCTACAGTACTTTGTGGATCTCATTATGCAATGTGAGCAATTTGCTTTTCCTGATTTGCACTAGCATATTGAAGTTATGCAGTGGTTCAATGGCATACTGCAGGAAGAAGAATGCCAGCTTGATGTCATGGCTCTCCAGTCTGTCAGCTATTAGATCCACTTTACCAGACTGTGGTTCATATGACAAGAAGTATGATCTCAGGGCGGGCCACAAGGCAAGCATTCTTTTTATGACTTTTGCCAAACTCAGCCATCAAGTGGGGGCATACCTGATAATTTTGAGAGGTTCAATATTCACAAACAGTGCAAATTTCTTTAGCTTCTGCTGACTGTGCACTGCTGGAAAAGTGGCAATAAATGTCAGATATCAATTCCTCTACAGGTACAGCCATTACCTTTACACCAGATTTGATACATAAATCTGCAATGTGGCACAAACAGCCCATATTGAAAATATGTGGATTAATCTCTTTTAATCTGGATAGCACAGAGTTCCACTTGCCAATCTTGGCTGCAGCATTGTCTGATGAATAAGCCACCATGTTGGTCACAGGACTGTCAGACTTGCTCAGAGTCTCCATTACACAGCCATAAATGGCTTGGCCAGTTCCACTGATACAAGCAGGCATATCAAGGAATCCTACAACATTTTTACCAATGGCATGGTAAAAAAAAAACAAGTAAAATCACAAGCAACTTGTCATCCCCCATATCTGTACTTTGGTCAAGGTACAAACAGTATGGCACTTTCTGACAAGCTTGTGCAGCATTCTGCTGATACTTTGGCCCCATTACATCTCTTAAAATGCATGCGGCCTTTGTTGGTCCACAGGTCATTTTTTGTACCACCTCTGGATCCATGCAGTACCGCTTCATGTACTTCAGGAAATGATCCCCAGACGTAAATGGCAAGTTGTGTTCAGCAAGTAGGCCCATAAAGGCTACATCAGCCTCCAGAACTTTAGCATTGGTTTGTTGAGTGGCAACCATTTCTGTCACCTTTCTCCCAGTCGAATGTTTGGTGCTCATCTTGTACTTCTCAGTGTCCATATGACGCTGCAAATCATTCCTCCCTCCATGTCTGGCATTAATATTAGTAGCACAAGTCTTGCAAAATGCATAGCCTGGACCACGCCTGCTTTCCATTACTCAGTAAAAAGGTAACCTTCCAGCTACTTTGGAATGTGGTCATTTGCTTCTTTTTTTCAGTGGCAGCATCTTCATTGAAGAAAAAAGGGGGGGTGTAATTAGAAGGCTTCAAGGTAATTCACAGGTGTGCAGTGATGCTACACTTTTACTTACAGTAAACAAAGCTGGTATGATGACAAACAGTAGTCAAAAAAATTCTTACCCTTCTGAGTTGTTGCACTATAACAGTGCAAGAAACTTTGCTTTGCACCACCTTCCATTGTGGCTTGTACCATGCTGTTCTGTGATTCAGCCATGCCTTTGCTTCTGAAGAAAATTAATGACTCAGATATAAGATGAGAATCCAATCTAGGAACCTCTAAACGTGTGTGCAACTCAGTAAGACTGAGTAATACACAGCACCACACATACTCAAAATGTGAGTAAGCATTATTGGAAATCAATAATGCATCCAGGAAAAAATATTCAAAATAACTCAATGCATGCAAGAAAAAATTATTGCAAATAATTCATAACGTATCCAGGAAAATGTTTGTTTGTGTCTTTCGGCTTTTCCCGGTTAGAAGTCGCCACAGCGAAACTCCGGTCCGCTAATGATTGGCAGTTGATTTTTACGTACCAGCTTGCCAGGCCTGACACACAACCTTCAATGAAGGTACGCCCATTCACACGTCTCCACGCAAAAGACGCTCTAGCTGAGAATCGAACCGGACAGCGTCTTACTGTGAGGCGACAACACTACCGCAGCACCACCACCGCGGGTGTATCCAGGAAAATGTCATTACTGCAAATGACTATGGATCCAAGGAAAAAGACATTACTGCACATAAATCAAAATGCACCCAAGGTAATTGTTACAAATGATTCATAACATGTCTAAGAAAATGCTTACTGAAATGACTCATGAGACCCAAGAGAAAGTTCATTGCTGCAAATCTTTCATAACATTTCCAAGAGAAAGCTCATTATTGCAAATGATTCATAACATGTGTAAGAAAATGCTTATTCCAAATGATTCATAAGAGGCCAAAGAGAAAGTTCATTATTGCAAATGATTCATAATGCACACAGGAAGTGCAGACAAG
The DNA here is from genome assembly GCF_019279795.1 of Protopterus annectens. Taxonomy (NCBI): domain Eukaryota; kingdom Metazoa; phylum Chordata; order Ceratodontiformes; family Protopteridae; genus Protopterus; species Protopterus annectens. The sequence goes on from NC_056739.1 coordinate 484,261,329, forward strand.
GAGCATGTTATAAAACTGACAAATCATGGATATGATTCTGCAGAGCATCAACCTAGTTCTTATTGCCAGAAATCAGGGCCCTCCTGTGAATCAACTCAGAATCTATATTACTGTGCCAGTTTCGCCAGCAACTGTGTCCATACTTCAACTGTCCAGAAGTTTGTATAATTTCCAAATGTTTACCCCATACCTTTGATCTGTTCCTCTTAAAAGTTGTGGTTTTCATGACTTTTGTGGCAAATCAGTGAGGACTGAATTCACTAAATAATGACAACCATTTCACTTTCATATTCTAGCAGCTTTATAATTTCATAAGAGCAATACTTAAATTTTGTCACCCCCCCCCCCATTATTTTTGGATTTTACCAGATGCTTTCAATATGAAATAACTTTTAGAAGCAATAAATAACCTTGCTAGAGAAGTCACAGGAGTATAACTTTTGTTAATAGTACATGACGATCACCAGTCCCAAAGCTTATTTTGTTTGCTTTATCCAGTTGCTGGCCACAGCCCCACTGTCAGCAGAGTTTAAAATATAGAGACAATAACCAGAGGTTGATCAAGAGTTTTTCAACAAGTACATCATGACACTAGCAAATTAGTAATCCATCCTTCCCTAAAACTGCTAGATAAGATGCAATATTTTTTCGGCAGCAAGGTAAGCAAGTCACCTGAAAAAATGCTATTAAGAAAGAGCACGATTCATCACTGTGAAGCATTATCATTCAATGTACTGTTACCTTACAGTAAACTATTCATATTTTCTGATGACCACAACCACCACAGAAAATGTGACTAAGCATAAATAAAACAAAACATTTGAAAAGTAAAGAAAAATGAAACATAGATGTCAAAAGACTAAATCCAGAATAAAGCTCAAAACACTAAAATGCAGAGGAGGAGGGAAACAAACAGCTCTGTGATATCACTTCCAGAAGGCAGGCACATATTATGTTGTGTTTCTGCAATGTCTGTAACCCATAAAGCACAAAGATCTAAAAAACGAACTCTGCAACGTACATGGCAGAGTATAGAAACTATTAAATAATGACACACTTGAGTTTCACACTCCAAATATTTAAGAAAATGCATGTTAACACAAACCTTGTTACTCTACCAACTTTCTAAGTTTTTAACAGCAGTATCTGAAATCTGCCCCTATTTTTAGGCAATTGCCCCCCCCCCTCATTTTGTCAGGCTTTGTCCATATTTCTTGCACTAACAGGTTGAGACACTGCCTAAAAAAGGTGTTATGGTGTGGCAAAAGCCTTAGCCAGTAGTCAAAATCCCAGGGGGCAGATGAAGACCAGCTCTGGCAGAGCATCCAGGTCTGTCGATCATGTCACCCCAGGCTGACAGATACTGGATTCCCTTAGAATGACACCAGAAACAAAGCCAATTATTGTAGTTAATCATTTTCTGTTTGCAGTGAGGCATCATCCTAGGTGAATGTAAAATGCTGCTTAATACTAGGGATGTACCTGTCTGAGACATATAATCCAAGAGCTTAGTCATGTCTCTCTTCATACAGGTATGTCTCAAGTCGTTCACACCAACATGGACTATGATGGAGTCATAACAGTGCCTGTTGTTGACAGACTTGAGTGCATGTGTGGTATGGTGGATCCTACCACCTGACAGACAGCTGACCATCACCTTTTCCTTATCCAGCCTGGTGAAAGAGACATGTGTCTCACGATGGAATCACCTATGACTAATATATATATATATATATATATATATATTTTTGGTCTAATCTATGCACCTGAGTTTGGGATGCATCAAAACAACCCTAAAGTTCTTCACCAAAACCTTGCTTAAGGAAGAAAATTGCAACTCTGACTGCATCAATAAGAACTATTTTTTTCATAACAGGCCAGTCTTTACATAATAGTCACTTACGCTACTAGTGAAAAAAAATCCCCCGGATTTATGAAGCCCTTTATAGCATGCAGGATTAGTTTAAGAGCTATTTTCGGCAATATGGCCGATGTGCGATCCAGGAATGACCTCCTGGGACGTGCACGTGAGCTCTTAGGCTAATCCTGCATGGACCAAGCTCCTGTATGCAAATTACCCTCATTTACAGGTGAAAACCATGCAAATGAGGGTAATATGTGATCCAGGAAGTTGGCAGCTGTCCGTGCAGGATGAGTGCAGTGTGCAGAAATGTACTCGTTTAGTAACAGAGTACAGTTCTGCAATCAACAAAACGGAGCTATGACAGCTCCAAATAAAGGCTGCATATCATTGAGGAAGCATGCCAATGTCCAAGTAGAAGGCCATTGGCATTGCAAACTGTAAAAAAAAAAAAAAATAAACAACTTTTAATTTTCTTTTCGCTGAGCTCGCCTGGTTAAGCATAGGGCAGCAACGCGCAAATGGGATCAGGGGGAAAATAATAACATAAACCTAAAATAAGCATGCTAACTACAATCAGCATTCTGCCATGCAAGTCACTGGCAGGCAGAAGACAACCTGGCCAGTGAGTAATGGTTGCTAAGGGGGGAGGCTCAGTGTGAGACATGTGACTATGCATTAGCAGGCAATCCTGTGAATCCCAGATTTTCCCAGGGTGTGAGGCGGGTCCCAAGAGTGTAAGAGTATAAATGGCTGGGTGCAAGACTAGGATATAGGTGACATCATGGGGGGTGTCAGGCATACTGTAAGTGGATTGGAGACCTGTGGCTCAGGATTGCTCCTAGCTTAGCACAACTAAGCTAGGGGTGTATCTAAACCTGCCTAGCACTCTTTACAAAGTGTAAGCAGGTGTGCGCGCCACACACTGGGTTTTACAGAAAGAAAAAAGGAAGCTAAACCAGGAAAAAGCAGCTCTGTGCACATTTGAGAACTCTGTCTGTGCAGCGCGCGCACAGGCCTAAACGGGGAGGCAATGGGAAGGGAAAACAGCAGTAGGAAGGTAATCAAGGAGAACTGGCTGAGCTGCCAAGTGAAATGCATCAGAATCAGCTAATCACACAGGCAGCAGACCGGCCCAGCCCAGAACACCACTATAAACCAAGCAAACACCTAGCCCCCTGTTTTTTCCACACTCTACACCACCAGTACATACAAGCGGGGAAATTTTAAAACCAAACCTACAAAATGAGAAGGGTTGCAGCAGGCAACATAGAACAACATGTGCAAGAGGCTGAGGGTGGTGAGGATGTCAATGCTGCTGAACAACCCACAGTGAGGAGACAGAGAAGAGTGTACAGACTCAGGGTAACCTACCAGGGGCTACAAGAGCTGGAGATAGTGAAGCGCTATAGGGTGGACAGAGACCTCCTACAGCAAATCGCTTGAGCTGTGCAGGCCACACCTGACACACCACACTGGCAGAGGGGAACTCCTCCCAGTGGATACCAAGGTATGTGTAAGCCTAGGTATACTAGCTACAGGTACCTACCAAACTACAACTGGGGATAACATGGGCATCTCACAGGCATCAGCATCCAGAGTATTCCACCAGTTCGTGGATGCCATGTCAGCACATGCCAGTGAGCATGTATATTTCCTCAATGCACGTGAGGTGTTGACCTGCAATATGCGTCTCTTTCACCAAATAGCTAACTACCCTGGGGTAGTGGGTGCTATAGACTGCACACACTTACGCATCAAAGCACCACCCGTTGAGCAGGGTAAAGCCTATATCAACAGCAGGGGCATCCCCTCCATCAACTGCCAGGTCGTATGTGATGCCCAGGGCATTATACTGAATGTGCGTGCTGGCTGCCCTGGTAGCTATGATGATTAACACGTATGGCAACTGACGCAGCTGTACCAAAGATTTGCCGATGTGGACATCCCCTACGGTCACCTAGTGGGGGATGCTGGGTACCCACTGCAGCCGTGGCTGACGACACCCATCAGAAATGCACACACACCTGAACAACAACGCCATAATGATGCACACACACAGGACAGACATATAATAGAGCGCGTGTTTTGGATACTCAGGTCATGGTTCCGGTATCTGGACACATCTGGTGGAGCCCTGCAGTGTTCACCAGCTACATGTGCCCAAATAGTAATGGTATGTGCTATGCTACACAATATGATCCTGCGGAAACAGCTGCAGCAGGAAAAGCATGGGGCAGGGCCACACAGCCCCCCACCATTGCCAAGGTCTGTACAGGTACAGAGTGACTCAGAGAAGGAACAACCTGAGCCTGCCCCAGTAGGCAGAAGGGGGCATGTCCAGTATGACCTGGCCTTGGCAAAGAGGCAATGCATAGCATATGCACTGACACAGTAGGACCTCAGGGAATGACACCTTTTTCTGACTCGCACAGACAGTAAAAGGGATGCCAAACATGACACTACCTGTGCCCAACCATGTATAGGGAGTGTACTATGTGCATCCAACATAGGCAGCCATCCAGCACCATCCTCACGTCCGGCACACCCTCATGGTAAGTCAATCTACCTACCAATTGCCAAATGGAGTAGAATGTGTTTTTATCTGTAGCTATGGTATGGATGTGAACATGCAAGGGAATTGGGTGGCCAGATGTCAAGGCAGCAGAGAGTAGACATCCATAGTGGCAGCATGAGATCTGTAACACATACTGGAGTCACCATAGTAGCCAGTACTACACAGGGTGACAAAACCCACTGCAGGAAATGGCCTGAGCGACAGGGGTGTCCATAAGAGCCACACATACCAGTCAAGAAGGATCTCATACCCAGCAACAGTCTTAGCCAGTAAGACAGGTGAAGACAAACACAAACAAATGCTGTACTATGGCCTCCAAATGTGCCCTATGGTTAACCCCTCCCCCAGGCCTACACAGACAGACTGCAGCAGGCCAGGCAGTCGGATGTAAGTTGTGAAGGCTAGGAAGTCAGACACTAATATGTAGGTAAACAAAGCTAGGATTTGTACTACACTGGTAAGCCCTAGCCAGCAGGATAGGTAAGACTACAGACTGAAATGGAGTACCTGACATACCAGTACAGTCCTAGCAAATGTGTACAAGTGTCAGGTGCGCCCTCCCCCCCATCCAATGTACACATACAGTAACAGTCAGGTGTGACCCACCCCCCCCATTCCTGTGTAGAACAGTAGAAACAGTCAGGTGTCCCACCCGCGATGCAGAAATGTAGCAACAGGCAATGACAAATGACCAATGGATACCCTGCAGACGCAGCATGCTACCTGTCAGTGTACAACAAAAGGTCAGCACCGCAGTACAAACAACCTGGACGTGATCCACACATGCAACACAGATGGCCAAATTGGGCATGCTTACACACACAGAGGAATGAAAGCAATGTCAGTCAACAACATACTGAGAGGTCTTACTGGGCATGCTCACACACTTAAACACATGAAGGCCATGTCTGCAAACACCAGTGGATCAGACATATCTGGAAGTTGCAGTTCTCAATGCGAACACACGTCAGCATACACCACTCCTGACTTGCACACACAGTGGATAGGAATACAGACAAATATGTAAGGACAACACACTATAATAAGCCTCAGGTACATGGGCATAGATATGTGGAAGAGGGTGACCGTGACAAGGAGCCATGCGTGCCTGTCCCAATTGGCACACAGCCAAAGGGCCCCCAACACATGAGGTGCAGATGTAACCCACTGCAGATACTAGCCACCAGTACCTGTCAGCCTGACAGACTATGTGGTGTACGTGCCAGCTGTGCAACAAGACTGTACAAGGAAGCAGCCATCTAGTAGCTGTATACACGCACCTGTGACATATGACCCTGTGTGTGCCCGCATGTGGCATGTCAACCCCTAAATGAATGGGGTATGGCCCATGCACACACTGCCCTCCCAATAGCAGTAGTATGACAAGACTGCTGAGGTCACTCAATGTGAATTACACCTTTGGGAGAGCTATAGCTCAGTAATATGCATGGTGCGTCCCAGAAAGTACAGTTGTGTACACTTACCATAAATGTAGATGTTCGAGTGCATTCACTGTTGCAGTCATTACATTTGGGTAATCTGCTGGCAGGTTTCCCTCAGTCAGCCTGATTAACAAAGTCTTGGGTCCTGCATCGGTTGTTGTCCCTTCTTCCATGACGTCAGGGGTATAAAACATGCAGCCAACGCCATTACATCAGTTTTTCTTGACCCAGATGTCAGGTGCCCCCCAAATGGGGAGCAAAATATATATATATATATATATATATATATATATATATATATATAATGTAAAACACAAAAAATATACCTCCAAACAAAAGCAAATACACCCAAAAAGGCTTTTAAGCATAGTAAAAGAAAGTAGAGATATAGTAAGAGAAAAACAGGGGGCTGGAGGGTGGGTAACCTGGACTGCAACAGTGAATACACTCAAACATCTACATTTATGGTAAGTGTACACAACTGTACTATGTTCTTCGTGTTTCACTATTGCAGTCATTACATTTGGGTAGAATCCCAAAGCTATGGTTGGGTGGATGGATTTATACAGCATAAGGAGCAGCTATAAGGCCCTGCAGGACAGCAGTGGCAAAGCCAGCTCTGGATTTAGAGAAGAGAGGTAAATGGTAATGTTTGGTGAACGTATGAACTGAGCTCCAGGTAGCAGCTTCTAGATTGTCTCTGGTAGGAACCCCTCTGAGAAAAGCTGCAGAAGTAGATGCAGCCCTGGTGGAATGAGACCTGATCCCCTTGGGGATAGGTTTACCATGGTGCATATAGCAGAAATGAATACAATGGCTTATCCATTTGGAAATAGTCTGCTTTGAAATAGCCTTTCCCTCTGCCCCTGCAGCAAATGCCACCAATAGTTGTTCAGATTTTCTTAGAGATTTCATCCTGTTTAAGTAGAATCTAAGTTTTCTGTGTACATCCAATGAATGCAGAATCCACTCACCCTTGTTCTGTGGGTTGGGGAAGAAAGTTGGCAGATGAATGGTCTGATTAAGAGCCACAATGAATACCACCTTAGGCATGAATGATGGATTGGTCCTGAGAGCCACCCTGTCTGGATGAAAAATAATGAAAGGCTCCACTGCCATAAGAGCCTGTATTTCTGAAATCCTTCTAGCTGAAGTGACTGCTAAAAGGAATGCTGTTTTCCAGGAGAGACATTTTAGGTCTGCAGTAGCAGCTGGCTCAAAAGGAGGGAGAGTGAGTTTTCCAAAACAAAATTGAGGTCCCATGCAGGAGTTGGTGCTCTCCTGAGAGGTCTTAAATTTTTGGCCCCTCTGAGATACTGCTTTAGCAGAGGATGAGAGAAGAAGGGAGGTTTTGTGTTGTAATGAGCTGAAATGGCAGAGGCATGGATTTTTATGGAAGAAAAGGATACGCCCTTGTGAAGCATCTCAGTTAAGTATTGTAAAATCTGAGGAATATTGGGCACTGCTGTGCTTATTCCTTGTGATTGGTTCCAGGCACAGAATCTTTTCCATTTGTCATCATAAGATTTTCTAGTACTAGGTCTTCTAGCCTCCAAAATGACATCCATCACTGGTTTGCTGAGGGATGACAAAGGTGAAATTAGTTGATTAGCCACGCTGCAAAATTCAAAGTTTGGAGCTGAGTGTGTAGAATTTGGTAGTTCTGCTGAGACAGTAGGTAAGATGTCTGAGGCAGGTGCCACGGAGGAAGTTGTGACACATTGCACAGGAGTGGGTACCAGTGTTGGCGAGGCCAGTCTGGAGCAATCAGAATAATTTTTGGTTTGTCCTGTTTGACTTTTAGTAGAACTTTGGAAAGCAGAGGCAGAGGGGGAAAAGCATAGACTGATAGGTTGTTCCAGCTGAATGACAGAGCATCCACTTTCCAAGCTTTTTTGTGATGAATTTTTGTGCAGAATTTGCCCAACTGATAATTCTGGGGTGAAGCAAAAAGATATATGTCTGGGTTCCCCCAGTTGCATGTCAGCATGTTGAAAACTTGTGGTTCCAGTTTCCATTCATGTGGGTCCATAAGATTTCTGCTTAGTTCGTCTTCCAGAGTATTTAGCTTTCCTGGCAGGAACTGAGCCTGTAGTTGTATCTGATAGGTCAAGGCCGTGTTCCATAATGCCATGGCTAGTCTGCTAAGGGGGTAGGAATGTATACCCCCCTGCTTGTTTATGTACCACATAACTGTGGTGTTATCTGTCTTTATTAGTAGTTGTCCTGGATGAAGGTAGTCCTTGAAGGCTGTCACAGCATTCTGTACAGCTAGCATCTCTTTCTGATTGATATGTAGGTGCATTTGATTTGGGCTCCATTTGCCTGAATGCACTTCCCTGTCAGATGAGCCCCCCAAGCATAGTCTGATGCGTCTGTTGTTAGGGTTTGGGCAGCAGGGGTTGGGGTGAATGGCAGTCCCTTGTTTTGGTGGCAGGCCCCTGCCCACCACAGGAACTCTAGTTGCAGGCAAGGTGTAATAGGAATCATTGTTTCCAGGCTGTGACAATGTTGACTCCATAAACTTTTAAGTACCACTGAAGTTTCCTCATATGCAGTCTTGCATGTGGAATTAGAAGAATGCAGGAGGCCATGTACCCCAAGGCCGGCAGAATTTGTCTTGCAGATAGCAGGGTTTTTGTGGCCACCTGTTTGAAGTAAGTCATCAATTGAATTTGCTTTTCTGGCATAAGGTAAGCCATCTGGGCAGTTGTATTCAAGCTTGCACCCAGATATGTAATTTTGTGAGAGGGTACCAGTTGTGATTTCTTTTTGTTTATGGTGTACCCTAGACAAGTTAGAAATGCCAGATGCTTTAGAAGAATGTCCTTGTTTTCTGCCTGAATTAGACAATCATCCAGGTATGGATATATTTGAATATTTCTTGGCCTGCAAAATACAATTACTGGTGCCAGTCACTTTGTGAAGACCCTGGGTGTAGTAGATAAGCCAAAGGGCAGTGCAGAGAACTGGTAACGCAAGTAGCCTGCTTTGAAGCGGAAGTATCTTCTGCAAGATTCCCTGATTGGGATATGCAGGTAAGCCTCTTTTAAGTTCAGAGTTACCAACCAGGCATCTTTGCCTAGCATAGGTAGTAACTGTTGAAGAGTCAGCATCTTGAATTTTGGTATGTCCAGAAATGTGTTTAGAGTGGATAAGTCCAGAATTGGACGCCATGATTTGTCTTTTCTGGGTACCAGGAAAAGTCTGGAATAGAAACCTTGTCCCTTTTCCTCTTCTAGTACTGGTTGAATAGCCCCCATGTTCATGAGGGACAGAACTTGTTTCTGGGCCTCTGCCCACTGATTTGGGTGCAGATCTGGCCAGCCATTTGGGATTGGCAATGTGTGGAAGTGAAATCTGTATCCCTGGGATACTATATTTAAAACCCATTTGTCTTGGGTAACAAGTTTGCCAGTTTCATGCATGAAGTGCTAGTTTTCCCCCCAAAGGGGCGGCTAAGAGGTAAGTGCTTGGTGATCATAGAGGGAAGTCATTGAAACTGTTTACCATAGGGAAGTGCCTTGTTGCTTCCAGATTTGGAGGTGGAGGCACCCCATTGTTTTGTTCTAAAAGTTCCTTGTGACTGAAACCTGGAGCCTTTGGAATGTCTTGATTTGACTTGAGCGGCTCTCGAGGGGACTGGAAAGGACCAGTTCTTAGTAGGCCAGTGCCTACTAAATCTTGGAGGTTGCACTTGTAAGAAATCTTTCACATTTTGCATAGATTTAGCTTTATCTTCCATCTTTTTTAACACTTCTTCAGCCTTATTACCAAAGAGACGATCCTGTTGTAAAGGAGCATCTAACAATTTTGCCTTAACATGGTCAGGCAGAGTATGCTCCTTGAGCCAAGTATGCATTCTTAACACAGATCCAGTTACAGCAGCCCTGCAAGAGGCCTCCAAGGAATCAAAACCACATTGCAAAGTATGTTTTCCAACTTGTTCAGCTGAATGCAATAAATCCTGCAATTCTTTATTTTCCACACAGTCAGAGATTAACATCATTTTCTGTTTAAGTAGTCCCATGATATGCTGTTGATATTTAAGCATATGAAATTGACAGTTTAAAGCCCTGATTGCCAAGGCTGCAGACATGCAAACCTTCTTACCCCATCTATCCAGCGCCTTGGAATCTCTATCAGAAGGAGTATGATTTTTGGCAGAAGAGGCCTTAATGCCCTTGGGACCCTGAGAAATGGTTTCAGGATCAGCAACAGGGTTTTTGAAAAGGAATTTATGGGAGTCAGGAACCCTGTAGTATCTGTCTGGCTTACAAGGAGCCAGAGGCAGAGAATCAGAAGTCATACTAGATTCTGAAAAAACATCATCAACAATGTCTCGAACAGGAGGTATAGCCAAAGGCCTATGCTGAGGAAGTAGAAGAAAATCCCTAAGTCTCTTTTTAGATTCAGAGAAATCCTGACTTTCCCAGTGGAAATGTACCCTTAAGGCATCTAAAGTTTCCCCAAAAGAAAAATTCTCAGGGGGAGAGGCAGAAGGAATGGAATCCTCTGCATCAGAGTCCTCATAAGTAGGAATAGACAGATCCTGTTCATTAGAAGAGTCAGAAGAAATAGAATCCTGTTCAGAAGATTCATAATCAATGTCTTGCCTAGGTCTCTTAGAAGGAGGGGGTTGGCTACCCCTGATCAGAGTAATTAAATCTTCAGCCATTTTGATCATTTATTTTTTTAGGCATAGGGGCCTGCACATGTGGCCCAGGAGTTGTTTTTTTAGACATAGATTTAGATTTTGGCCTTAGTTTTGTAGATGGCATTGGTCTAATATACAAATCTGTAGGCCTGAAAACATCCTCAGAAGCCGGTGCCTGCACAGCGGCTCCTAACCCATCTAAGGTAGAGACATCCGTGGGTTCCATAACTGAAGCATCTTGCGGCATACCGGACTCCGAATGGGTCTCAGTAGAGGCCTGCAATTCAGAAGTAGTGGGTATCAGGGGCTGCAAAAGCACCTCACTGAGTACCAGCGAACCGGTGACTGGCTTAGGAGAAGTGCCGTCGTCGGTTTTGGACCTCGACGTTCTGTCTATGTCTTTTTCTTTGCGTTTTTTAGGTATTCCAGTAGTCAGATTGCTAACCAACATTTCTGGATAGTTAAATCTTGAGCTAAAATATTTAGAAGCAAAAATATACCGACGTTTAATCGTGCTTTGATTAAATTTAGCACAAAACCAACAGCAAGGCACGTTGTGGTCAGGGCCTAGGCAAGGAATACAGTACAAATGAAAATCCTTATGAGGTATTTGCTTCCCACAAGTAATGCAATTATTAACTTTTACTGACATTGATAAGGAGCAAGAAAAAGTTTCCCCAATTGGGTACTTAGCTTTATTTTGAAGACTTCGGTTCTGAAACTCGAATGTGAAAATTTCAGGAGTCGGCACTTGCAAACTGCTTCTGCTTCGGGCACTGTGTGGCAAGAAAGACTGATGTAATGGCGTTGGCTGCATATTTTATACCCCTGACGACCTGACATCATGGAAGAAGGGATAGCAACAGACGCAGGACACAAGACTTTGTTATGAGGGCAACCTGCCAGCAGATTACCGAAATGTAATGACTGCAACAGTGAAACACGAAGAACATCTGCTTACTGCTGTAGTGACAGAGTAGTTAGGTAGTAGTACTAACCCCAGACCTGTCAATTGTGTGAGTGTGTGTTTGTGTGTGTGCCTGTCTGCCTCTGACTATATAGAGTGAAATACTTGTTAGGCTACTCACACTCCGTGCAATACATATATTCAACTTGGCAAGGCTGCTGATGTCACTCACCTAGAAGTACACCGCTGGGAACATGCTAGCCCAGTATACGCCGTGGCATGTCCTGTAACTGCATACTGCTGTAGTGTGATAAACTAGTTAAGTAGGTGTTCAAACCCCAGCCTTGACAAGTGTGTGTGTTTGTGTGCGAGTCTGTGTGTGTGTGTATCTGACTGGGTAGACAGCAATGCTTTTTAGACTACTCACACTCCATACAATACAAATACTCTACTTTGCCAAGGCTGCTGATGTCACTCACCTAGAAGTACACCTCTGGGAATGTGATAGCCCTGTAATTACCATAGCTTGTCCTGTAACTGCATATTGCTGTAGTGTGATAAACTAGTTAGGTAGGTGTTTGAACCCCCCCGCCCTGGCAACTGTGTGTGTTTGTGTGCGAGTCTGTGTGTGTGTGTCTGACTGAGTAAAGAGTAATGCTTTTTAAGCTACTCACACTCCATACAATACAAATACTCTACTTTGCCAAGGCTGCTGATGTCACTCACCTAGAAGTACACCTTTGGGAAATTGATATCCCAATAATCGCCATAGCACCTTGTGTAACTGCGTACTGCTGTAGTGTGATTTTAGAACAGTGGTAGTGTTCCATCTCTATCCATGCCAGCTCTAGATGTGATGTGTGTCTCAGTGTCTGTGTATGGAGCAATGCATTATAGGCTACTCACTCAGAGTACATTACAAATTCCCTACTTTGGTAGTCCTGCTGATGTCATTAATTGTGAAATACACCTTTGGGGAAGATGTACTTCAGTAATGTCCGTGGCACGTAATATAACTGCGTAGTGCTGTAGTGTAGTAAACTAGTTAGGTAGGGGTTCTACTCCCAGACATGACAGGTGTGTGTGTGTTTGTAACTCGTATCCTGTGTAGAGGTGGTTGTGAGTCTGTGGGCAGTGTGGAGGGTTTTGCTAATTTCATTTATGGTGGCCCTACTATATATCACAATGTCAACCATACAGGGATAACAGATGTAAATGGCTGAGAGGCTGATGTGCAAAGCCATACCCATACATGTGACATCACGGCCTGCCAACCACAGTTAGCAGCCCCACTGTGCCTTCACATGTGACTCACAATGGACATACCATGCCTGACAGATGACACTGACATCAGAAAATGCTGTTAGCATGCTATAAATGCAGGTGCAGGGTAAATCTGCTGACCAGTAGCACACCCTGCCAAATGTGGGCAAGACTGGCACATCTGATGATAATCTGTGTTCACAGCATGGGCCAGACACCCCATGTACAGTTATACATATCAATGTACGTGCATGTGGGAGGTGTGCACATCCAAGTCATGGACTAGGGAACACATACATGGCAAGTGATGCACAGCATTGGCCACACACAATAGTCACCCAGGTGACTGGAAGACGGATGCAATACCCACCTGTGCGGGCAAATGCAGAAGCTACAGGCTTGTGCCACAATGCAGACCATTGTCATGTGGGCCGATGCCAATGTATACCCATTGCCTACCCTTGTATAGCCTGCTGGCACTGTTGGCCACCACACACCCATGCAGACATGCACCCATGCATGTCCGAACTGGACCCTGTGTGTTCATGTGTGTGTTGTATGGTGCATATGTCCACATCCACATGCACTACTCCCCCACGGCACAGTGAAGCATTCTGCCTTATGTCTGACACCCCCTCATACTCACTGCCCATATGACCTCCGTATCACCCATGTGGTGCATGTGTTCCCTACACATTGATGTGTTGTGGCAATCCCACTAGTGACGGGTTGCACTCCTGGCCCTGCCAAGTTTATTAATGTGTGTGCGTCCCTGTGTGAGTGTGCCTGTGCTGACGCTGGCACCTGTTCATGCAGACAGGCACGTGTATGTCACCTACTATATATCTACCGTATCCCTGTTGCAGATGTCACTCACCATCACATATATGTTCTGAGTGCTCTCCAACAGATAACCCATGTGGTGCATCCAATAACAACATTGAACTGTGATAGCACTACATAGCTGTCGGGTGTTTGATACCCTGTGCTGGTAGGTGTGTGACACAAACATGTGTCAGTTTTACCCTCCCACCCCTCCCTGACATGCATTTCTTTCTGTCTACCTCCCCCATTCCCTCTCTGGTGGATGTGGAGGACCACACCTGCATTGCTTAGACAGCAGCATGTGTATTTAATGGGATGCTCATGATCAGCTGATGGCCTCTGCATAAACTGCAGCCCTTCCTTAGCCAATTGCATGTGGAACAGGTGTGGTAACATTCCCATAGCCAATTGCATGGAAACGCACTCCAATACCTGGGAACATCCTGGTGGTGTTGGCCCTTGTCTGTCACTGTGAGAAGGAGCTAGAACTGTCGTTTGGCAAACAGCATTTCAGATGGGTTGAGGATTTACCTCTAACAACATACACTGTGGGAAGAGGGCAACAAACAGGAGGGGGATGTGCCTGACCTGACTACAAACTGTAAGTGCTGCTATACTGCATATGGAGTAATGTTGGATTAACAGTGTTTATCTGGATATGCCTGTCATACATGTTGCAATACCTGCCATGTCAGTTCCATGTATATCAGGAATCCCCATCTGCAGACTGGGCAGTGTTGTGCCTTTGGTGTCATGTGTTAGCCACGATGCATCTATCCATGGAATGCAGAAGGCAGTGTGAGGTTTGCAGTTTGTTGATGGTGAAGGCCATGACAGTTACTGACTACATAATCCCTCATTGGACATATGTTGCAACAAACCCCGTTACAATGGTAGATTAGTGAGGGTATCACAGCAACATGTGTATATTGGTAGGGGTGTAAGCAGGATTTTCAGATTTGTACTCACATCTCCTAGACTGCTGCCCCCAACAAGCCACACCCACATCTACACATTGCTGTCCGTGCACTTCCTTAAACTGCTGGCCAGGCCACGCCCCCTTTCACAATGCTGTTCCCTGAATGATCATTGTCAGCTGTATGCCAGGATTGTAATTACTTGCATGCTGAAGCAGCTTGAGCATTTCATATCTTCATGAATCAAAAAACAAAATACCTTCTCATTTAAAATTTTGCAGACTTCATTCCAATGAAAATAATTACTGAAGAAAGTATCTAAATGTAGTTGAAAATCAGTCTGGGGGGGGGAGAATTTCATAAACCTGGGATGCAAGCACTGGTTTAAGCCGCTTGACTGATGCTCTGCTCTTGGTTAACTAACATGGTGAAAAAACTAAAACATTTGCAAGCAGCAGGGAAACACAAGAGCCACAAAATCTCTCAGCTATATACACACAAGCAAAAAACACTTTTGTGCATCTCAGTGTCATGCACTATTATGCTGGAAATAAATGTATGCGCCGATCATTGCACGGATTGAAATCTCTTAGGACTTGCTCAATATCAATGTCTATGTCATCATGTATATGCATGAGTGCCAATCCTGTTAAACAGTGTTCACTCATGCAGTTTCGGAGCCAGGTCTTTATCCTCCTCAAGGCACTAAATGTCCTTTCTGCAGATGTAACACTGACTGGCATTGTTGCCAGAATACTTAATGCAGTGTTGATATCTGGATAGAACTCAGGTTTTAAGTGCTGCAGTGTATCAATAATTGTGGTAGGGAGTTGGTTCTCTGGTACCATGTTCCACTTTGTGGACCATCTTACCAGTTCCTCTCGTAGGTTATGTAGAGAGGACAATTCTGTATTGTAAACCTCATACAGCTCAATAACTTTGGCATTATCCTGAAGAATGTACAATGACTTGGGTACCAAATATTGTGCCAGGAAACGTGGGCGGCATTCACTATGCTGTTCAGTCAGTTCAGCGATCACATGGTCCAAGAATGGTATGAATGTGTTTCATCTATAGTAGTCTTCTGGAGCAGAAGCAGTGATGTTGCTCCTTTTTGTTTGTCTGCCACATATTCTAGGTACACTTTCTTCGGTGAAGACTTGACTTGCAAGTTCCTTTACCTCTTCATAGAACACTTTGAATTTGCTGTCAGCATCGCCTCTAATATTTTTCAGAGTTTCTATGATAACTGAACTTTCTCCTGATGCCTGTATCAGATCAATCTGTTCATGTTGAAGAAAAAGACAAAGAGGCTTAACAATGCCCAGTATAGATTCCATTATTACCAACTTAACAATGAAATCAAACTTGGAAATAGAATATAGGTACCTTTCTGCCTCTTTGTCAAATTCTACCGTAGTTTCAAAACAACTGGCAACAACAACATACTTCATCTTAAAGGCATGCAGGCAATCAGCTTGACTCACCCACCTTGTTGCCCCTGGTGCACGTACAGAAGTACTTCTGTCTGCAGACACATCATCGTACTCTGATGGCAAACTTGCAAATTCCTTCAGCTGACACAAATATACATTATGGCATTTTGCCGATGAATTTAAAGTAGCAATTACACTTCGACATGTGTCATGTGCATTTGCCATTTCATGCATTGCACAGGAATGTACAATAGCAGTGTTTAGGCTGTGTGCTTTGCATGCCAAGTATAGCGCTTCTGGAAAGAATTTG
Organism: Protopterus annectens; assembly: GCF_019279795.1. Classification (NCBI taxonomy): domain Eukaryota; kingdom Metazoa; phylum Chordata; order Ceratodontiformes; family Protopteridae; genus Protopterus; species Protopterus annectens. Next base: position 484,277,525 of record NC_056739.1, read on the forward strand.
CCAATGCTTTTCCAGTGGTGTCCGTAGCCTCTACAAACACAGTGAAGTCTTCTTGAATTTCTACCTTCCTGTGAGTGCAGTGAACATATCTTAGAGTTAGTGTACTCTGCTCCTTCCAGGAAATGTCTGTAGTGCCATCTGCAATTAAACTAAAGTAACTTGCGTCCCTCACGCGGTTAAGAATATTTCGTTGAATCTGCAAAGAAATGAGCTGAATAAATTAATTTTGAATCTGTGCTGAAATATAGAGAGCATTTCTAGGTGCCTTTTGCAGATGTTCTGCAAACAAAGGGTCCAGTTCAGCAGTATATTGCAGCAGAGATTTGAACGTGCCACTGTCGGACAGTCGTCCTCGTAATGGCAAATTTTCTCTTCCACACAAGATGATTATTCTCACTATACATTTTAAGGCATGTAATGTGCTTTCTTGCAGTCTTTTATCCATCTGTGAAATAGAGTGCAGTGCTTTTTTCATCCTGCCACAACACACTTCTAAAAATGCCTCTGACCTTGCAACTGCATTGCCATGCTCTTTAGAGTTACTGTGCCGCTCCAAGATCTTTTTTTGCATTCGACCAGTCGGTCACTGGTGTGGAGACCAACACAGTGTCCTTTGAACTATTAAAGACAAAACAGGGACCACAGAAAACTCCATCTAATTTCTCTGAGTACCGTGTAAATTTAAAGTCATGAAGCAGCTGTGGATTACACCTGCGAAAATGCCTCCTTCCAGCATATTCCACAAGTCGTTTAGGGAATGTAAAATCTCTAGGAGGCAGCCACTGTACCGTTAAGATTGTCTTCTTATCCATGTCACTGAGGATTGTGTGAGTATATAGCCCTATATCTCCATCATCCTTCTGCAGGGCATCACTCATGCAGTAGTATCACGCGGCAACAGATCACTTTCATCATTCTTCTCCAGATTCACAGTGTCCAATGGGTGAGCATCCAAACTGCTGGAAGATAAACTAATTGGACCTTCACTGGTAATTGGTTCTTGTATGCCTCTTTCCACAGAAGGGAAGCTTGCTGCAGCTGGTTCAATAGGTACATCACTTTGAGGAACCGCAGTGATCTGTTCACCTTTGCTATCCACATGCCTACAGCAAAAACAAAGAAATGCACACATGAAGCACAAGCATCAAATGTGTTCACACAGCACTGCTTTGTATAGTGTATCACCAACAATTGATGATAAAAAATGTGAGTGTAAAAGACTTACCAAACTGTCATTGGTCTTTCTGAAAAACTTTCTAGTGCAATAGAGGTAGATCCATCGTTGGAACTGCAAAAATAAAGCATGTTACTATGCAGTTAACCACGACTGAGTTATAATGTAGTCTGATGCATTGTATCATAATCAGTACACAAGAAAAAGTACCTGTTTATGGATGGCTGCTTTTGTAGATCAAATGGCGCAACAGAAGTAGGCAGCATTTGTAAGTCTGTCACCGATGCACAACTTGAACGTGTGCCATTTCTAAAAAGCAATTAAGTATGACTGAGTTATAATGTAGTCTGATGCATTGTATAATAATCAGTACACAAGAAAAAGTACCTGTTTATGGATGGCTGCTTTTGTAGATCAAATGGCGCAACAGAAGTAGGCAGCATATATGTAAGTCTGTCACCGATGCACAATTTGAAGGTGTGCCTTATCTAAAAAGCAAAACAAAAGCTAATTATGCAAGAAGCAAGACTAAAAGTTGTACATGTTTGCAGGCATATACTCTTAATGTCCTACAACAGACAAAAAAAATCTAATTTCTGAAAAGTACTCTTTGCTCAACACCATTTCCAAGGCTAACGTACAATTACATTCTAAAGCATTTTTTGGGCACAGCAGAGCTACAGCCTTTATACCAGCACATAATCACTGCAAGGCAGGTAAAGTAAGCCTAGATCAGCTTATTAATACATCTTAGGGTGCATAGACATACAGATCCTCAAAAGATGCACACCTAAAAATACATCACACATTATAAGTGCCACCTAGCAATAGCGAACACAATGAATACATCAACATATGTTAATTCTTCATTGGTAAAAGCTTTGTCCTCGACCTCTACAACACCAGAATTCAACAAATAGTACTAAGTAAATACAAGGTACCCCACAACAGCTCACTGGACAGTTTTACATTTGCAGGTTTTTCTGTAATAAAGCCCTAGTATGTGTAAATAAATGTGCTCACCAAGTCAGGAAAGAGGCCAAACTTGCTTAAAGCTGAGCAATCTCTTTTCGTGTACGCTTCGCTTTCCTCTGCTGGGCGCCAGATGGTTGCTTTCTCTTCACTGCAGCTTCCATCCTATCAGAAATACAAGCTGTTTTAGCAGTTTAGGATTACCATCGAGATTGAGTCTACCCTTGCACCATAATTGGCATAAGACTCGGGAACATTTGGCAACCTGTCACAGAATTTTCAAAGATGCCCAGAAAATGAATACAGTTGAATGCACATAGTGTCTGCTGCCCTCTTGTTTAAAGATATGAGTCTGAAAGAAGTTGTGTAGATATGGAAAGTGCCATGTCTGTATCTTCATGGTTCCATTCTCTTTGTAGTCGGGAGGGTCTTTGAACTACAATCACTGCAAAAGGCAAAGTCTCCTGAGGCATCAGAGCAAATGAGGCAGAGAGATCTCTGGAGTACTGAGTGTTGATTTCTGCTCCATGATTACAAACATAAATGGACCACTAAACTCCCAGAGTCTGGTTTTGCAAAACCATGCAGCATTCATATGACTGTGCTTTAGCAGAACAAATGAATGTTTATCACAGTTCCAAACAGGTTGAAATTATATTTATTACTTCTATACATAACATTATCTGAGCAGCTATAAGTAAAAGATGTGATAAGCTGATCTGGTTGGGCATTAATTAGCAGTAGGACAAAAACTAGTCTAATTTATCTAAAGCTAATTAAAAAGCTAAAATAGCATCCCTAGCTAATGATAATCATAAGGCATTCTTTAGCTATGTCTGAAAACTAAAAGGGAATGCCCAGCTATGTGCTGAACTTATAGTGGATGGTACCTCTCATTCTGAACCTGAGGAAATTGCCAACCTGCTAGTTGATTTGGTGCAAACTTCATCCCCTCACTCCATCCCCACTAGCTATAACCCATAGCATACCTGACACCAGACCTCTGCCTAGTATCTCTAGAGATCAGGTCATATCTGAGCTCTCCAATGCCAAAAATGTGGCCTCAGTGGGAACAGATAACATCCCAGGTTGCTTACTAATCAATCTAAAACAGGACCTAGTGGACCCAGTTGACATTCACTTTAACCATAGCCTGAGAACTGACTTTTTCCAGCAGAATGGAGAACAGCAACAGTAATCCCCTTGCACAAAGGGGGGCCATCAACTAACCCTGGGAAGTATAGACTCATACGTCTAACCAGCTTCATCTGCAAGGCCATGGAAAGAATCATCATGAACTTTATCAACATGGACTTAGACAACCTTCAAACATTAGACCCATCCCACTTTGGCTTTGTTAAGGGTAGATCATGCTTATTAAGCATAGTAGACTTTTTGAGAAAGTCACCAAAGCCCTGGATGAAGGTAAGACAGTGCATGCTGCCTATCTTGACCTAGCCAAAGTTTTTGACACAATCCCCCACTCAGGTATCATTCAGAAATTCTCCAAGCTGGGGATTAATCCTTACATCACTAGATGGGTAACCAATTGGCTCACTGACAGAACACATACTGTCAAAGTTGTTGATTCCATTTTCACCAGTAGACTCATCACTAGTGGTGTACCACAGGGATCTGTGCTGGGCCCTTTACTGTTTGGAATCTATTTCTCAGAAGTCCAGGCTAAAGTAGATGGCCTTTGGCTTACAACATTCACTGAAAATTGCAAACTGGGTGCAATCACTGAGTCCCCCAATGATGTTAACATATTAAAATAGCAAAAACAGTCAAACTGCTGAACAAAGATCACTTAAACCAGAACAAAATGTATCAGCACAAAATAAAGTAAGCAATCACAATGACTACACAGAACTCTGCTTAAAAAATACTTTTGTAAATTTCATAAAAAGATAAAAACTTAAATGCTTGAAATGATGGCAAGCACTTTCAAAGTATACAGACCGCTTCATTAGACCTAAAAAAGCATTTCATTCAAGACCATTTAAATTGACTCAAACCAATGAGAGAAAATAATGTAACAGTTAACATCACATTAAGTCTCTGCAAACACAAATATTTCTATGAAGTCCATGTTAAAGCAGATGGCCTTTGGCTTACCACATTTACTGATAACTGCAAACTGGCTGCAATTATTAAGTTCCCCAATGATGTTAACATATTACAGGAGGGGCTAACCCAGACAAACGATTAGTTTTAGACCATGGATTTGGCAACAAATGCAAAAAAGTGCATTATTATCCCCCCTTTGGCAAAGTGGAATTCCCTGATAATTATAATATTGACAGTACCCCCTAAGTTCAAATCCAGTGGTGTGAGATCTGGGAATACAGGTAGATAGCAATCTGAACTTTGACCACCAAGTTTCCACAGTGGTAAGGAAAACCTTTTACGGTGTGCATCTCATATGTAAGGGCATCACATGCAGGTCTAAGACTGTTGTAACTTCACTGTACTCGACCCTCATCAGAGGATTAATGGTGTACAATGCTCCCTTTTGCATGTACCCCACCAGACACTGGCAACAGCTGGCGAGACCAGAAAGGTTTCCCACCAAGAAAATACAGGGCCTCTAAACCATGACTTATGTGGTTAAACTGAAAGCCCTGTCACTCTGCTCTGTATTGCATAAGCTGCTGAAAGGCAACTTGTGCCTGGCTTATAGGGCAATCTCCAATCCTGCCCTAATTGAAATGCTGCATATCCGCAAGTCAAATGGCACAAGAGTCACTCAATCTAGGGATCTTAACCAAGCCTGTGGCATTAACAGAACATGCTGGAGAGATGGATATATTTCCCAAACAGTGATGCTCCTCTGGAATAAACTTCCAATTCACATGAAGTAGAGCTCATCACCCTATTCAAACTCAACCTAGACAAATGGTTGGGAGAGTGCAAATTCATACAGGGGGTGGCACCCATGTCCCTCATGGACAGGGGTAGTCAGTGCTGGTCATAGACTTGCTCTGTAAATTACATCCATCTAACCAAGGAGAATTGGGACAACTAGGAATTAACATAGCTAGGCTTGTAAGGGTTCTAGGGCCTCTAGTCTCGTAACCTCCTACAAATCTATAATCTAGGCAATCATCAGTTTTTGCTACTTTCATAAGGTTGTTTTAATTTAGACTTGTGTCCTTCAGGAAGAGGGCCGTTGCTGCTTAGTGGTTATCAGCTTGAGTGTGCACTGACAGCAGGTGGGAATAATTAGTTATTAAAACAAGATTTTTGTCTTCAATGAGTTAATCTCATGTCCCACTTTTCTGAAACAAAGTGGGGGATAAAATGTTATACTGACTGTTGCATTTTTATATGTTTTATCAGGCCTTGCTAGAGGTAACTTATCAATGTTGTTTTAAGGCAAGGGAAAATTTCTGCCACCAAGTCAAAAATTGAGGCATTTCTGGTATGGCAGACTACAGACAGAAAAGCAAGAACACAGTTATCTAGGGAACTGAGTGACAGCAGTTATTTTTAGAAAATTATACCACCTGGCAGCACCCATTCTGCATACAGTTATAAAATACAAATTGATGTGTAGAAGCTTTATTGGAATAATTCACTGACATATCTGTAGTTTGTATTCCCTGAGAAATCATAACAGAAAAGTATGTAACAAATGTGATCAAATAAACTTAAAATTGATGCATGTTTCTCCGCCATATAATGTCAACAGTATCTGAAACAACAGCACAAAGTAAATAACATTATTCACATGTGTATGTACCAAAAAGAAAAAAGGTCATAATAACCATTCTTATTTGGTATCAGATTTTAAACCAAGCTGCTTGTAAATATATCATGAGTCAGGATAAGCATTTCTTACGTTTTCCGTTAGCTGTTTTAGGATTAGCTACACAACCCACACCAGTACAACATAACCTCACCAAAACGCCAATAAAAAAAAAGAATTAAGGCTGGAATTTGTGTGACCAGGGAAAATGCATTGCTTTTGAATCCAGTTAGCCTGGTCATTTGCCATATCTTAAAGATACCAGTATACACAGAAAGGTTGGTTTTCTTAATATGATGTCTGCTGAGATCATGAATATTGCCCTATCCTTAGTCGAATTCTGATGACATCCCTCACTCACCACAATTCCCACACCATTTCTAGTCTCCTCTCCATCTGAGTAGTAGATTCTGGATCACAAACCAAGTGACTTTGCTGCCCTCCTAGATACATTGGCTACCAAGGCTTCTCCTTACCATCATGTCATCCACTTCCAAGCTCCATCCTGTCAGTGAACCTACACTGAGTGTAGCAATGACCAGGGATGGCAGGTTTTATGGAGGGCATAAATTGGCCAGTAGGGGTACATACTCCTCTTCCACCATTAGCATGTGTCCCTGGGGTAGGAGGGTCTTCAACCCAGTTACCCCCTCCCCCCAGCAAATACCCATTTGTTGACATTAGTCAACACAACTGAATCATCTAAAGCCAATTTTTACACCATAGAGTTGCTAGCCCTGACACAATATGCAGTATGTGATCCATATTCTTTTATCTAGAGGATACTGTGTACCACAGTTGATGCACAAAGCAGCTGGTCAGTACAACTCATCCCCTTAAAGGACACCATCTAGAGTTTGTGATGTTGCACACAACTCCATTCTTGAGTGAGTTTGAGGTGGAAACACTCAGCATGTTTTTGAGAGGTGGGAGGGATCCAATCAAGACACAGCAGGAGCATGCAAATTCCATACAGTCATTGGCCAAAGGTCAAAATCAAACATTTTACCTTGTGCATGGAGGCAAAGACTTAGCCATTATGCCAACTGGACTCACCTTACAAAAGTTACTGTACTCATCAGTCATGTACATAGCAACAAAATTTAACACAATTAATATGGAAAAGATATAAGAAGAAGAAAAAAAAAGAAGTATTCATAGTAGATGCAGACCTTTAAGGAGAATAATAATAATCATACAGAATATAATATGCATAAAGTAGCAGAAAGCATTCTAAGAACTAAGCCAACATGGGAATGGAGAAAGGAGATTCTGCTGATAGGGATGACTGCAATTAAGGATACAGACAGTAGGCAAGAGGGGGCTAGAATTTATTAGAGAAAACCGGCAAAGGATCCCAGGTATTGGGACCAAAAAGTATTGCCAGTAAGTCATAAAATGTCACTACCAATACAACTGAGCTAAATTAAAAATGCACACCGAATGAAAATAAGCCAGCATATAACAAGTCCATAAACCTATGAGCTAACGTAGCCCTTACTAAATTATTTACTCATCTCCAAATCTACAAAAATATAAAAAAAAAATAAAAAAATGAAAAAACTTTCTTTAGGACTACAATGCAAAGCAATCATGAGTTTGTACATTCAAATTAACCTATAAAAAAGACCTATTCAAAAATACAATGTGCAGAGTGACTGTATCCACTAAAGTGAATGACAACTTGTAAACCAAACTGAAAATGTGTTTTTAAACGAATGGATAAATGAAATATAGGGATGTATCTTGTTAGATTTCATTTATCAAACAGCAGACCTCCACACATTGGATATTTAAGTACAAGTGATAATTGTTTGGATACCATTATAAATTAAGCTGTACAGTGAATGTATGTATTCATATTTTCTAGAGTTTTATACCATACATCCATATGAAGAAGCATACCAAGTTACTAGAAGTTACTATCCACTCAAGGGATTTGAATCTGTTTTACTAAATAAATAGAACAACAGCTCAACGATAGGTCCACTGTTTGTACTATATCATTTTACATCCATAATTTTACCTTCTAGTCTGTAATAGAGCCAAGGAGCAAGTGTGACTGAGGAGCAAAGGGTGTCTAGAATGACGAGTGAGAATAATTATTCTGGAACACATTTCACTCCAAACTCAGCTCACTCTACAGGGCAAAGCCATTCCTAGCTAACAGTACCAGGCTAGCCACGGCCAGATCCCACTTACTATCTACCCTACTCTACTGTTCCCAAATCCTTACCAATCTACGCAGATCGGACTTAAGCAACGTAGAAGCCTGTTACAACAAAATAGCTAAGGTTGTCACTAACTTACCCCACAAAACACACCACTGTTATGCCCTTCAGCAACTCAGTTGGACTGAACTACCTAGCCTATTATCACTCAACCAGCTTACCACCAGCCATACTATCATTCACAATCCCAACAACTGCCCTGCTCTCATTCACCTAGTCCAATGAAACACCAACTCCAGAGCCCTCAGATCATTTGACAAATTAATCCTAAAAGTATCCAAATCCCTCAACTATTACAGAGACTCCCTCTACTCCAATAATATAGCCAAAACCTGGAACTCACTCCCCCAACCAATCCTGCTAAACCGAGACAGCCAGAAGTTCAAAGTGATCCTAAAAGAATACCTTACTAATGCTCCTGTACTGCCTCAGGTTAAGCACTCCATCTACAGTTTACTGCAATACACATATGCACTCTAACCTTCACTTTCTCAGGCTCTCCTCTCAGTCTTATTCTGCTGCAATATATATATATATATATATATATATATATATATATATTATTTCATTCTACCTGTTGCTATTCTTGCTTAGTTTATTGCATGCATTCAAATACTTTGTTTACTTTATTTCTACTTGAACTAGCATCATTGTGTGTTTTAACCCTATAAGCTCTGTAATTCTTACTTTTGCTATTTATGTCTATGTTTTTCCTTGTTTTATTAACTACTTGTTTTAAAGTTTATCTCCCCAGGTCTCCACTGAAAATGGGCCAGCTAGCCCAGTCGGACCCTATCCGGTTAACAAATGCAAATAAATACATAAAATAAAATTTCCCCTGACCACCCTTCTTCCTGTAACATACTTGGGGTGTCCAGTAGTGTTTTTTTTTTGAGGAATGTCATTTAGTGACACTTTTATCTGCTTTAAATGAATATAGTATTCTACCTACCCTCCAGCCATTGCTTCCTTCCTTCTCAGCAGCTATAAATCTGTCACTGAATTGTTCCAAACTATCAAGTAATATTTCTTCTTTTTCTAATCTAGTTCCCCTTCATTGTTTTACTCTCCAGCCTTTTCTTATCCTCATGCTAAGTCACAATTTGTTCAAATATCAACTAAAGTAAAAGCTGTAATCTTATTGTCCACTCCCATACACTTGTGAATATATAAGTTAGGTTTAGGCACCCAGTGGTGCAAACATTAGGTGATTTGGTCACCCTGACCTTGTGTAAAAATGGAAAACAGGGAGCTGACAATGATGACGTCTTTATCTTATGAATTAAATCAATCTGCCTGTTTCAAGTATTCACTCATTCACAACCGCTATTGAAGAGTTGCATAAATTCTGTGTTTCATCACTGTTAAAAAGTTACTTCTTATGAAGTGTTATGCAGTACTGAGAAAGGCTTTCACTGATACTTAGTTAAGAATTTTTAAGATATTGAGACTTGTCAGGATTTTTTTAACAAAATCATATCAATTGCCTACACTGAATGTAAAAATAAATGTACCATTTGACAATGGCTTGCAGAGATAAAATTATGTAGAACAGATTTCTTTAATCCTTTCCACTTGGGTTTACAGTTCAGGGAACTGTGACATCTGTTCACCATATGGCCATTGTAGCTTGTATTTTTTCCTGAATGGCTCATAAAGCAGTATATAAGGGTGCAATGCCTACAAAGTCTGTGGTAAGAACATCTTATGATTCAGCTTAGAGAAGGGATGCTATGTCTTAACAGGTCTGTGCAAGGCTGGTTTCAGCCTTTGATTTCAGTGATGTTGTCCATGTGAAAGACTTTCACAGTTTTACCAGTAGGTGTTACTCAGTGTCTTCAGATGTAAATTATAACGCTAACTAGGAGGCTTTGGAACATCTTTGTCTGTCACAGTGACAGTCCCTGTGCAAATCAGTTTCAAACTAGACATGGTCTATTGTATTTATCTGACTGTGACATTGTGAAATAAAAATGACAATATCTTAAGTTTGATAAGCATTTCACTCAGTCAGGTAACAACTCTCAGACAGTACGGGTGCACAAACCAGTTTGTAAAAACCTCGGCTAACCTGTGCGAGTCTTTCTCTATCCGCGGTAGGCCTTTCACCCTTCCCACCCTCCTGTGATGCCATGCGCCATCTAAAAGCTAATGTTAGAATTTATACATTGCAGACTCGGAGAGTACACTGTTTTTCACTCTGACTTTATATATTAGGTATACAATTAGTGTTCTCGTAAATTGACTTGATCATAGGGACAGGATCAGGGTATATATGCGCAACTGTATGCTTTTTCACCCAAATTCTCATTCTGATACGAGTGTGTGCGCACGTTTGTTCTTTGGCGGGTTTTACTAACTACTACACTTACTGCTCGGTAATTATTTTCTAGATCATGGGATTGGAAAACATGTACATACTTATTAGTACTGATACAAGGCAGTTGATTGGTGTGTGTGCCACTGCCTTAGTCTTCTCGTCTGCAACTGCCAGTACACTCAAAATATTACATCTAGGGCTAGGCGCACTTAAATGTGATTTTAAAGAAACTAAGAAAGCTGTTTTCCAAGGAAAATAATAAAACCAGCAATACTAGCATACATGTGGCTCGCGAGTAATCCAAAAAAAAAAAACAATCCCAATGACAGTAGCAAATAATATACCAGCTATACATACCAGACATCCCCTTGCACTACTACAGTGGGACTATAGGGGCTGAGGTAGGGCTATACTCCATGTCCAAGACATATGGTGGGACGATATGTCAATGCTCTTGTGAAGATGCGAAAATCAGCAATTGCCACTAGTTCACTTCATTGATTACAAGTCTGCATCTGCGTCTCTGCGATATTATACATAAAACTTAAAATAACTTACATACAAATGATTCAGTCAAGTACAAATCTCTGCAGCAACAGCAATACACAATATAAACTATAAAGATAAGCTTCCGAAGCAAGCAGGTCAAGTGGAACTGGAAGTTGACTTGGAATTAGAGTACCACGTTTTCTCTCTATATTAATATTTGCTGTCTCACGCTCTCTCTGTCTCACAACTAAAGCGGAAGTCTGGACCAATCAGCAGCCATTGGTTTATAGCTAACAGGCTGCTTCACAATCATGGGTCTTACAGCCAGTCAGATTCTACCCCCACTCCAGATAAACTGTACTGAAATGCGTACAGTCAGTATGCCTCCCGACATCCCTCAATACTGGCCCTGTGTATGTGCTGTCAGCGGGTCTACTTTAGGACCTCAAAAGTTTAATAGCTCGAATGCATATGGATCGAACTATTAAACAAAATCCAAAAAAAAACACACACAAAAAAAAAATGTAAACTAGTGTAGGCAGGGGGGCAAGCCCCCCCTGCACCCCCACACCCCCCGCTACTTAAATATACCAACTCCAAGATTGCACTACATTGAAATAAACGGAAATCTCCACCTACGAAGATTTCCGTTTACATTTTCAATGTTGCACTTTTGGTGTACTTGTGTCGAGAATATCGTATTCAATATTCTCGGACTTCAAGCACATAAAGTAGACCCACTGTCAGCCACACCTCTGTCAACCTTTGTACATATGTCATGCATGAAGTGGTGCACATGTGCTGTACACAGTAAATAGTGTCGCCATATCTGATAACACGCCAGTGATATATCAGAGTGCTACACATGTCATCTGCAGTAGGGGTTACACTTAATGCCATACCCTGGAAATTCTGTGGATGTTTGTACAGTACTGAGGTCTGTGTAGTGATGGTGAATGTCGGCAGTGTGTATATTGTTAATATGTACTATGGCCTGTGTACAGACTGTGGTAGATGTCATTATTCTAGCTCCCCCTCTATCTGTTGTTACATGCTGCCCCACTGTAGGGTACCGTTTTACCTTACATGTGTGTAGGGCCATACACACACATGTCCCATACCACAGACAGCCATCAGACCAGACTATGTAGCAGCCCAGTATATGTAGGGTCATTCTGTGAGTGGCACATATGAGGATGGTGTAGGACAGATAGTCCATATACTGTACTATTATGCTAGCATATCATATGTGGCTGTGGCTGTGTTCACACTGGTTGGGGTTATACACTGTCACACAAGTGTATCCTACCCTGTGCTGTGACATGGCTGTCGAGCCTGCTGTATATGCAGGTACTGTACCATGATAACCTTAGGATGTCTGTCAGTAGCCAATGGCACTCATGTTATGAGCAGATGTCACCTTCCACACACACCGTGTCTGTGACAACAATCCCAATGACAGTAGCAAATGTCTATAATATACCAGCTATACATACCAGACATCCCCTTGCACTACTACAGTGGGACTATAGGGGCTGAGGTAGGGCTACACTCCATGTCCAGGACATATGGTGGGACGATATGGACTAGCAATACCTCTTACAGGAGAACCTGCACACTCAGGGCAGCCACATATATGTAGGAGGATTGGGACATACAGACAGACTGTGAGTAGAGTGGTGTAATGCTTTGCATAGTACTGGTGTTACAGGGTGTGTGTGTGTGTGTGTGTGTGTGTGTGTGTGTGTGTGTGTATGTACATACTAGTTTACCTTGGACTGCAGTCTGTCTGCATAGCTCAGTACTGTGGGCCTATCCTCTAGCTGGACAGAGGTGTGCCTATCATGTGTTGTCTGTCCACCACACAGGTCCTGTGTCGGATATTACACTGGCAGTGTGTGTTGTGCATGCTAGCAGTACATGGCTATATCCATTTGTGCACCTGATGTTGTATTCCTGCATAAGGGTATGTTGCAACACATCCTGTAACACCAGCATGTTCCAGGGTGTGTAACTGCAATATTGTGGGTATGGCCCTGTGTTCCTGCCTTTGTCCTCCACATATATGGCAGCCTTTGTCCTGCTGTGATACGGGTAGGGGTTGTTAGGTAATGGCCTATCATTAACTACTGCTAGCATTCCTACTATCATCCCAATCATAGTGTGGACACCCACAACATTTGTTGGCCAGGGACCATACATGTGACAGATACATTGACATTACCACAAGTAATGAATGTCCCCCCTAGGGCTTGACTACAGGGTATAACTGGAGGCTGCTGAACTACATCTGATATTGCTGACTGTTACGCATCGAGCAGGCAAATCCATTGTCAACTGTTGTACAAATTGAAGGGCTTAGCCTGGACACCATAGTATGTTATATATCCGCACTGTCTGCATCTACTGTTTTGTGTGGGCCTTGCATCCATCACTTGTTATATACATCAACATCCATGTGCTATCAGTAATGGCATACATTATTGTATGGTACACAAATAAAGGTTGTCTGTGTATACATACCTGTGTGTCGTGTCATGTCCTATGAATTGTGAGTGGGTATATGTGCAATGTAAGTATCCCCTTTGTGGGGCTGGTTGCCACACCATACGTCACAGGTATCGGTTACAAGGCTTGTGGCTGGGGATATACATTGCACCCAGTACGGCCACACTACTGCTACACATGTATGGCTACTAATACCCTTTGTCTGTGTATATGTGTATCTACCCATATATATATATATATATATATATATATATATATATATATATATATATATACCTGCACATGATTGTCAATGTATGGATGTGTGTGCATATCCGTACCGTTGTAATGTGTAGCCCTTCAACATAGTACATTCCCTGTGGTACAATGTCGTATCTGCATGATATGTTACAGATATTGGCCTGACATGTACAGGTGACATGGATAACTATTGGAGCATTGTAGCTGTGTTGTGGTGGGTCCTGCTGTCAAGTACTGCATGTGCTGGATATTGGATTGCGCAGCATATTCGTTAGGGCTGGGGGGGTTACATAGCAGTAATTTCCAGGTGTCCCTCATTTGTGTCCCCACCCCCATTAACTGTGCTCATTTATGGTCTGTTATGTAGTACTAAGTGGGCCAGGAGTCCATTCCCATGTTGAAATCATATACACATGTCTAACTGTATATACACACACACACACACACACACATATATATATATATATATATATATATATATATATATTTATGTATATCTGCATAAGTATGTATGTTACACCCCCATATATAGAGGGCTAGAACTGGACATAGATATAGCTCTAGCTATGTATATGTATCTATATCTATATCTATATCTATATATATCTATCTATATATATATATATATATATATATATATATATATATATATATATATTTATATATATGTGTGTGTGTGTATGTATGTATGTAGATATATATATATATATATATATATATATATATATATATATATATGGATATATACACTGAACATATTAATCTATCTATGTATGACTGCTGTTATATGGTTATTTGTGAGTCATACATACACACACACACACATATATATATATATATATATATATATATATATATATATATACCTATAGCTGTCTATCTCTCTACATTTACAGATGTATAGCTGTCCATATGTCCATGCATGTTCGGCCTATATGTGTGGCCTGTACCTCATTCTCTTGGCAATTGACATAGGTGACTTTAGGACTGAGGTCAATCATTCGTGCCGACACGTACGTGTTTCAGACGTATCATCTCCAGCAATATATGTGTTCTACCACATATAACTGTGTAACTTGCAACGTTTAAAGTGTATTAGAGCAGGATATGACAGATATCCCTATGTACCCACATTATGGCGCACTATGTCCGGGATTCATGCATTAAGAGGTTGTGTGGTGTGTTATTACTACATTCCCTGTGCTATTGACTGATTGTGCTGGATGATATGTATGTGGAATGAGTGGTTATGTACATCTGTCATGGTTTAATGGTAAATCACATAGTGTATGATGTGCAGCATCCCGGGTGTGGGCCTTCCAGAGGCTGTACATTGTGTTTCAGGGCAGAACACCGGCTGTCGGATACAGAGTGAGTTAGGGACATTTGAGCGGTCATATGCGGGTGTGCACGGATTTGCACAGAGCTAGGCAATGCTAACCTCGAGTTGCATTTCCTTACACTCATTTAGCATCTACTTAGCTCAATCTATGTAGGCAATACTTACCCCTGCGCAAATACACATACACACACTTACAACTGCTCACTACTGCTGTTATGCGCTTACACATGCTTACTAGTGACTTAGTCATTATGACACCTCACATGGGCATTTAAGGCAGTACTCCTGTGCAAATATAAATGTTACTTGGTAGGTTATACAGCACAACGAAGTTAACATACAGATATCACATGGAAAATAAGATGTGCTGTAGGGGGACTCGACCAGGGAATGCGTGTGCATTAGGCAGATGCTCTGGCCACTACACTATTGCTGTTTTGCTTCTTTTGCATATATCTACCATAATGACATACCCAAGTTCCCTTCCCTGGCCCCCAAGCTCCATGTACACAGCATCCATCCATTCCCCGGTTGCTAGCGCTATGCCATACCACACCTCCACACATTTCCCTCTCTGCACTTCTCGGTACACCTCCAGTATACTGTCCCCACCCAAGCGTCTGCAGGCTCTTCATCCGTTTAATCCACGTACGTACCAGCTTTCCCTTGATCCTCCTCCAATACTGGTGGTGACATTGATGTGACCCACAACTGTTGGTTCATCCTGCCAGGGACGGACTTGTTGTGTCAAGAGTAGACCTAGCTGGTCTACAGTGTTTCTCCCACTGGTAGCATCCTGCCAGGGTATTGTGTAGCAGCAGTTTGCTCACACACCTGACCAGCCTCATCTCCCGGTTCCATGGAACCAACGCCCCAGGTGTGATATACTGTGCATGAAGCACATTCACACAGTATGATTGAACAGGCACTGTTCTGTGCTGCACATAGACTGCTCATAATACTATGGTTGAGCAATGGCCACTATTTCTGGTATTAATCTACACACTTATATACATTTCCTATACTGTTGGATGCCTGTGCTGGATGATGTGTTTGTGATCACAGCAGCTGAATGTGTATCTGCCATGGCTTAGTGGAACTCTTGTCTACTATAGTGTGCAGGGTCAGGGGTTTGCATCCTGGCAGTGCAGATTATTTTGTTAATGGCCACAACAACAGCTGTTGGCTACAGAGTGACTAAGGCACTGTAGAACATTTGCATGAAACACAGCATTACTGACCTCTGGTTGTGGCGTCTTGCACTCAGTTAGCCTCTACATTGCTTCACCAGTGTGGTACTTGCATACCGGCAGCCAAACAGGCTTACACCCACTTGCGCCCGCATACACATGCGCAATGTCATGAATTTTGTTCACATCTATCAACCGGGACACTCATACTGTATGCTTGTCCATTGTCAGTGGTGGCCCGGGGTGTAGAGCTCCACATTGACCCCAGCTACGTATCCAAATTAATACTGGGGTGTTCACATTCATAGAGGGCAACAGACATAACATAGCTATGTCCCCCATTAATCATGCTTAGTTTACATTAAACTGTTGGTATTATCCATGCTTAGGTCAAGTTTACATGTCAGGTATGACTGTTGACAAAGGTCAGTTTAAGGTGAGGTTGGATTCCTGTTTCACAAGTCTGGATAGGTTACATGCAGGTATTCGTGGTAGGTGTAGTTATTCCATACCTGTGTGGTACAGTAGAGGCGAATAGCTAAGGAGTAGGTAGGTAGGTAGGTAGTGGGGGTGACATTGTAACTGTATAGCAGCCCATAGGTATAATTGGATGGGTAGCAATATGGAAGGTATGTTGGATGTTGGGATTTGTATGCGAGGCAAGACAAGAGGTGTTGGTATCACTAGTTGATGTAGTGGTATAGAGTGTGAGGTGGGGGGGTTCACAAGGTGGTGAGCCTGTGCTGCTCCAGGTGTGCTTGTGGTGTTCCTTCATGCGTTAGTTACATGTGTCCTGTGGGACAGCTGAGATACTACATGTGGGTTCAGGTTCCAGATACTGGCAATATAGTGGGGGAAGAGGGTGTCACCTACGTGTACCCGTAGACATTAACAGAAATGGAACAGGGGCTGATAGGTACATGGTGTGCATGGGGCACAAAGGGTGGGTGTTAGTAGAGGGATTATCCAGGGATGTGCAGGATGGCTGCAGGGAAGGTCCACGGCTGGCCATGTTGTCTATGACAACAGCTGTGCATATGCACTGCATTTGGTGTTTGTGTTGGACACTCACAACCCGGGGTGGGGGTGAGGACTACAATAATACCTTGTGATGCCTATTACATCAGTTTACATGCTTACAGTGGGGTGTTGCAACCATGTGTTCATAGGTGTTGTGTAGTGGGTTATGCAACAACACATATGGTTATACCGTACTTTGCCATGTAAACTGGACTGTGCTGCGGTGGAACCCATATTGGGAATGGCTGCCCATTAGGCGAAAACATGCCTGTCGACTGTACAGAATCCGCGGCCTGTCCAGAGTTTGCTTCATAATATTGGTGTGGTGTTCTTACAATCTGCACCTGTCTGGCAAATACCTGGGAACTGACGCCATTAAATACAGACAAGTAACTGGGTTTAAGACTCCACATCCTTCAGATGAGTCATGCTGATGCATAACCTATTATTCTATCAGCTTTCTAAGGTTGTAAGTGGAATATGTGCTTTCTGTCCCCCCAGTGGTTTAGGTTTTGTCCAGTGGTTTTGCTCTTAGAGGTTGAGAGGTATGGGCGTAAGTTCTGCCCAATTCGCAATATTACTTACATCTCCGGGGAGGTCCAAATACAACTGTGCCAGCCAACACCTGCACACCTAGGCCCATAATTGCATACCCATAGTTCCCCCACCTGCCCCTCCACTACAGCACTCATCCTTACTGTGGGTGCAGGTGGGGTCTAACCACACCACTACACACTGCCCACTCTCCACGCGTCGGGACCCATGTCGTACATTGTCTTGACCCATGGGTCATCAGGCTTGCACAACCTACTGGTTCATGTACTATACAGCCTGGTTAGATAAATCTTTACATGGACTGACTCCAATGATTATTAATTTTTGGGTGTCTCACAAGGGACATTGATGTCTTTGTTTCAAGATTAGACTTGGCAGGTCTCTCCCACTGGTAGCATCCTGCCTGTGGTCTGGGAAGCAGTGGTGTGTTTACTTGTATCGTGTGTTTGTATGTTTCACCTGTCTAGGTGGGGGGGGAGGTTGATGCTGCATGTTACACGTTTGTTGATTGGACCCCTCTCCCCCATTGGTATGGCCTGTGAACATATGTAATCCTTAACTGGTGTAACATATCTATATATATAGATCTAGATACATATATATCTGCTGTATACTACTATTTAATAAATTGTTTTCTAGTCCTGAGGAGCTTTTCTCCCCAGGTCTCTGCTGTAAATGAGCCAAAAGCTCAGCCAGACTTACCCGGTTAACAGATGTAATTTAAATACATCTTCTTGTCTTTCGGCTTTTCCCAGTTAGGGGTCGCCACAGCGGACCTCCAGTCCGCTAATGATTGGCATTTGATTTTTACATGCTGAGTTGCCAGCCCTGACGCACGACCTTCAACGAAGGTACGCCCATTCGCGCATGTCTCCATTCAGAAGACGCTCTAACTGAGAATCGAACCGGACAGCGTCTTACTGTGAGGCGACAACGCTACCAATTCTATTAATATCCTAGCTATATATATATATATATATATATATATATATATATATATATATATATATCTATCTGTATTTGTATGCATACATATATATATATATATTGCTGTATATATATGTCTAACGACATATGGATGTATGGGTGTCTGCATAGGTATATATCTATATGTGGGTATTTAATTATATTTTGTCTCTTTATGTACAGATTTGTACTACGGAGAGGGGGAAGTTTCACTCCATGTAGGTATGGATATATATATATATATATATATATATATATATATATACACACACACAGACACACACACACACACACACACACACACACACACACCTCTACAGTTGTACATCTACATCTGGTTATTCCTTTCTTTGCCATGTACAATAGATTGTGCTGCAGTGGGACTTGTAGCAGGAGTAGCTGTCCTTTGGGCAGCGGCTTTGCCGAATGCACACTATTGCTTACATCCCTGGGGCGGTCCACATAGACCCACTCCAGCCAACACCTGCTCAGCTAGGCCCATAATTTCATACCCATAGTCCCCAAACCAAACATCCTCTTCGGCACTCTACCTTACTCTGGGTGCAGGTCGGGCTTGGCCACACCAGTACACTGTACCCACTCCCCACTTCTAGGGACCCATGTCATATGTTGTCTCTCCCCATGGATCATCAGGCTTTCATTACCTTGTACACTGGGAACATGTGTGGCCTGCCGTTCGACATCTACGTAATGGCAGGAAGCCCAAAAATGTTTGAATTTCTGGGTGTCCCACAAGGGACATACATGTCTTTATTTCAAGATTAGACTTGGCGGGTCTCTCCCATTGGTAGTATCCTGCCTGTAGTCCGGGAAGCAGTGGTGTGTTTACTTTTATTGTGTCTGTAAGTTTCACTGGTCTAGCTGGGGAGTGGAGGATTGATGCTACGTGTTACACATTTGTTGAATGGACCCCTCACCCCCATTTGCATGGCCTGTGAACATATTTAATTCGTAACTCCTGTATCATATCCCAGCTATATACATGTGTATATTTACACACACACACATATATATATATATCTACATTACTATATACAGAGATATTTGTATATGTATGCTTATATGTATATATTTATATATTGCTGTACATATATATATCTAACGACATATGGGTGTATGGGTGTCTGCATATGTATATCTCTATATGTATTCCGTCTCTGTATGTATACATTTGTACTACGGAGAGGGAGAGGTATATCTCCATGTATCTATGGGTAGATATACACACAGATACCTCTACATATATACATCTACATCTGGTTATTTTGTTCTTTGCCATGTAGATTAGACTTTGCTGCAGTGGGACTCGTAGCGGGTGTGGCTACTCAGTCGATGCCTCTGCCCAATGAACACTTTTGCTCACATCCCTGGGGCTGTCTGTATAGACCCACTACAGCCAACACCTGCACACCTAGACCCATAACTAGCTACCCATAGTTCCCCCACCCGCACCTCCTCTACAGCACTCATCCTTACTCTGGGTGCAGGTCGGGTCTGAACACACCACTACACGCTGCCCATTCTCCACTTCACGGGACCCATCTTGTACGTTGTCTCGACCCATGGGTCATCAGGCTTTCCCACCCTTGTATTCTGGGTATGTATACACCCCACCCAGAAAGGTCGTCGCACTGGCTTCCTCCCATAATATGTCAATTTTTGGGGCGCCCCACACAGGACGCTCCTGTCTGTGTTCCAAGATTAAATTTCACGGGTCCACTGTGTACCCCCCCGGTTGTATACTGCCTGTGGTCTGGGGAGCAGTGGACTATTTACATTGTTTGTGGATTTGTGTGTATGTTTCCTCTGTCCGGCTGGTGGGGAGGTCATGCTACGTGTTACATGATTCTTGCTTGGGCCCCTGACTTCCATTGGCATAGCCTGTGAACATATATCATTCTTGTGTGCTGTTTCCTATCATAGCTATATATCTGTGTATATCTATGCACACACACACACACACACACACACACATATATATATATATATATATATATATGTATCTCTAAAACCATGTGGATGTACGGCCTTAATCTCACTTATCTATTGCTATGATGGCTTAGTGGTTAACTACTGTGACTATAGTGTACAGGTTCCTGGGTTTGAGCCTTGCAGAGGCAGTTTATTTTGTTGCTGGGCAGAACATGGGCCGTTGGATCTAGAGTGATTAAGGCACTTTAAAGCAGCTGCAAGTGGGTTTGTGTGATGGTAAGCACTGCTAACCTCCGTTTACAGTTTCTTACACTCAGTTAGCTTCTACTATGCTTAATCTGTGTGGGCAATGCTTACCCCTGTGCAAACACACTTGGACAGTCTTATCGCTGCTTATTTGTGCTTAGACCTGCTTACTTGTGCCTTATTCATTATGACACTAACACTTCACATGTGCATTTCATGCAGTACTCCAGTTCACATTTAAATGTCATTATGTAGGTTATACGGGAAAATGATGTAGAATTATGTTCATATACAGACTTCCCATGGAAAATGATTTGTATTGCAGTGGGACTCGAACCGGGAATGCCTGTTTGTTAGGCTGATGCTCTAACCACTCCACTATTGCTGTGCTGCTTCATTTTCATATTTATTCCTTGTTATCCTCTTCAGCCTTTTCAGCTGCTTTAACCGTAGCTAGGCGATGGGCAAACCCGCGCACCTACGGTTAGCTGTACTCGGGGTTTTAAAAAAAATAATACAAGGGTTTCCTCATTTTATTTCAATGTACTGTTGCTGTTGAACACATGGGGACTGTTGGTGGAGATATGTGGACACCTATGAGCACTTTCACTCATTTATTTACACTTTCTTCTGTTCTACATTGCAGGGGGTATGTTTATTCTGAGAGCTCTGCTCTCAGACACGCCCCCTGCACTCGTCTACGCTCAGTGTAGGATTTGGAGCTCCGGCGGCACACCTTCATTATTATGCATGGCGCGCTGCTGTCCTTCTCTTAAACTGCTGCTTAGGTGCAGGACTAGTTTATTCCTGCATGGCAGATTAGTGAATCCAGGGGTATATGTCAGCCTTTCCCCTTAAGTAACAGCTGCAAGTAATTCTTCAACAACTGGCTGCTCCAAACTACTCATGCAACTACAACTGGTACCTTGATTAACCTGCTTAAAACACTTGTAAAAACTGACAGACAATGCACAAGAAAGCTGGAAACAAGGTCTATAAAAATTCCAAATATACTATTTAACACAAAGTAAATTAATTAGCAGGATTAGCACGGACACTGCAAGGAATTTCCATAAGCTCACAACCCAGTTTCTTAAAAATGAAATTCATTCTTTGTATAAGGCAAAGATCAGCAATATCACTAAATAATTTGCTTATAAACAGATATTTAGGTTTGATATTCTTGCTTTCAGAAAAAAAAATAAACAGTGTCCTACTGAAATGATTCACTATTTTGTGTCATCAATAACTATCTGTTTTTATAATAACCACATTATGCGGGTTTAAAGAATCAGTTTCATCATTTAGATACTCAAATCTCTCTCTCTTAAACTTTACAAACTTTAAACTTTACAGACATTTTAATTCACTTCTGTGCAATGTTTTATGCATGGATGAGGTACTAGCATAGATTATGCTACTGCTGCTAGTTCTCTAATAAAAGTCATTAGTATTGTTTCAATCTTTTATGTCAGCCAGAACAAGTTCTTTACCCACAGTAAACTTAACCCCCCCCTTACCCCACACATAAACCTATGTTTCTTCTCTGACTATTTTTGTAGAGCTGCTTACTTACCTGTTACAACTGTTTGAAAATAAAAGAAAATCCTCGATCGGATCAAACTCACATTGACGGTCCAGAGAAGGAGAAGGAGAAAGTTGAAACCACAGACCTCCCGGGAACAATTCCAAACCCCACAGGCATGAAGTCTAACAGAAACAATGACCACCACCATGAACCACCACCATGGCAAGGCAAGCTGGAGCTATAAAATCCCCCCTTCACTCTCAGTGTCCCTCTCGATCAAAGATGAATGAACCACGAATGATATAAAGCTGATTAGCTCTTCTCTCAGTAAAGTAAAAATGGCACGAACAAACGATATTCCTTCTCTTCTCTCCAAGTAGCACGCTCACTCAGTCCCCAGAGATTGGTAGTCTTCCACCATCCCGATACTGCTGATATGCAGACTGAGTGGACCTAATTGAGCCCTCCATCCACACCAGGTCCGCTGCAGCCGCTTAAGTTCCGCTTCCGCATAAACAGAAAAATGAAAATAATGATCGAAGCATGTTGGTGACTGCATGCAAACAGGTGCAGTAAAGCAACACTCTGATTGGCTGAGACATCTACAGCCAGAACAGAGCGTACTTTACTGTAGATCTCGGGTGTACTTGCACCCAAACCTGGCACTTGGGAAAGTAAGCTTATTTAAGCTTAAAACCGGGTGCTCCCAGTTAATTCGGGACGACTGAGAGCTATGTACAGGGCCACTCAATACTGTACCATGATTATAAAGTATTTATGTCTATAATGGCTGAAAGAATGGCAAAAGTGATGCCAAAATTGGATTTGCGGAAGGGAGACAAACATTTGACAACATTACCAGAACACTGATGATCCAGAGATACGAAGAATGTAAGAAAATACCACTGTTGTTGATGGGTCTTAATGCAGAGAAAGTATTTGACAGAGTAAGCTGCAACTTTATAAGCAGGGGAATGGAAGCGTTTGCATTCCCTGGTAAAACTATAAGGTTGATTAGGAGGATATATGAGGGATCGGAAATGAAAATTAAAGTGGGTAGGTCCTCTCTGATAACTTCTGCTTGAACAGAGGAACCAGTCAGGGAAGTCCTCTTTCGCCTTTGTTATATGCATTATATTTAGAACCACTGACAAAGAAAATAAGGGACTCAGAAATTCAAGGATATAATTGGTATGGTAGTAAAGAAAAGCTGGCTCTATTTGAAGATATTATTTTATACCTGACAAAACTAGAAAAGGAGATTACAGTGTTGTGGAGCATTTTGAGACAGTTACACATCCTTTTGGGATACAAAATTAATAAATCTAAAACAAAGGCACCCACACAGGAATTGGTTCAGCAATATCCATATTTATGGGAATATCACAAAATAAACTATTTAGGAGTATAGATTAAAAATTATTGCAGTGTGGCAGATAAGAATATGAGGGAAGCGAATAAACAAAAGATAATACAAAAACTTACAGTTTGGAAGCTCTATTATATGAATATGGATAATAAGATACAAGCAGTTAAAATGTTTTTAGTCTGTTTAGTCTTATACACAGGTCAGCCATATTTTTATCAACCAGAGGAGAGGCTGTGGATAGCAAATAATAAAGAGCTTAAATGATTTTATCTGGGAGGGGAAGATGACAAGTGTCAAGTTGATTAAGCTAATTCTTCCAATAGAAAAAGTTTGATTGGGATTACTCACTTTGGAGAAGTGTTTCAGAGCTACACATTTAGGGCTCCTATACATAATAGAATCAGAAAACTATAATTCAAAGTGGAAAGAGATGATGATGAAAGAGGGGGAAGCTCAAGAAAAAAGGAGAGACTGGGATTTTGGTTACAGATCTTTAAGGAGAATAGCAATAATCATACAGAATATTTTATTCATAACGTAGCGGAAAGTATTCTAAGAACTAAGCCAACACAAGGATGGAGGAAGGAAATTCTGACGATAGGGATGACTGCAGTTAGGGATACAGATAAGCACAAGGGGCTGGAATTTATTGGAGAAAACTAGCAAAGGAACCATGGTATTGGGAGCAAATAACTAGAAAGGGAAAGGTAACATAATGGGAAGACACCTAGTATTCATTTGGACTGCAGGTTAGAGATTGCCTTCCCTATCAAGGATTAATATCACAGTACAGGCAAACAGAAAATAATCACGGGGTCCTAAATGAAAGACCAGCACTGGTAGAGTTTTTAGTAGAATCTAAAACAGAAGCTGCCATTAAAAATGAATAATTAGAGCATATAAATATTGTATGATAACTATAAGAACAGAAGAGGTTAGAAAGGATTGGGAAGAGAGACTGAACAAGAAATTCACAAACAGACAATTAGGGTATATACTTATGTCTCCCAAATATGCAACAAAATCCAGATGATTTAGGACTTTTCCTTGGAAATGTTTAAATAAATATTTTTATAGCCCAAATAGAGTCCAGAGATTTTTTCCTCAGGTAGACATCAAATGTTGGAGGTGTGATAGGAAGAAAGAGGCAATTGGGGGCATATTTTCTGGGACTGTAATGAGTTGGCAGACCTTAAAGATTCCCTGCAAACTACTCTGTTGAAGATATTGGGTGAGCAAACTGGTGTAACTAGGGAAATGATTTTTCTGAGCTATGATACAGAATCAGAATTGCCTAGACATAGTAAGGCCTTGTTGAGTCTAATTCTGGTGGCTGCTAAAAAAGCAATGACTAGAAAATGGAACTCAAAGTCTAAACCAATTGTACTAGAAGTAGTGAATATAGTAACAGAGATAAAACATCTGGAATTGGGATCTTTAAAAAAGATAGGAGCAAATTACATAGGAAAAAATGGGAATTGTAGGAGCAATATATACAGGGGGAATGAGGTTTAGAAGAAGGCATGATTTGAATAAGCTATCTAATGCTTGACAATGATTAGCCAGATTGTAAATGATGTATAACGTTTGCAACTAGGATTGTGTCAATAATGGTTTATTTTCATTTATATAAATGTATGATAGTTTAATAAGGATGTTTCTTGTTTAAAAATGAATATAAGGAGTTACAAAATAAAAAATAGATAATTTGGATAGAAATAAAAATGTTTGCTATACAGAACAGGAAGAGATAATACAAAAAGGAATCAAGAGAAAATAAAGGGATTATTGTATAAGCAAAGATATTTTCTGCAAGTAAAAAATAAGTTTCTCCTTATTTGGGTCAAAAGGTTAAAGAAGAAAGTAGTATAATATAATGAGAGAGATGAGAAAGGGAAAGTGGTGAAACAACAAAGTGAAATTATGGAAATTATAGTGCAGTTTGTTAAAAAAAACTGTGAATAAACAAGAGTTAAATGGTGTAAACAAATGAAAAGTTAAACAATGTACTGAAGATATAAATAGAAAATTAGATAAACAGATTACTATAATGGAATTGGTATGATAATGAAGAAAATAAATGTTGGTTCTGCATTAGGTTTAGATAGAATAGGTTATTTAGTATATAAGAATTTAGAATTATGGCAACAAGAAATAGTTATATTTGTATTAAATGAGTGGTTAAAAGATAGTATTTGTTATACCCAAGTATGCAATAATATTATGAAATTCATAAGAAAAAAAAGGAGAAAGCTGGAAATAATTAATTGGAGGCCAGTTGTACTGAATAATTCAAAGTATAAACTATTTATGAAAATATTACAAACAGGAATAGAAAATAAGATAAAGTGTTAGAGAATAATTTATATGATCTTGAAAGAAGAGGATGTCAGGAAATATTAATACTTGTTAAGGAAGGGATATAAATAAAGCTTTTGATACAATAGATCATAATATACTATGTAAGATTATGGCAGTTTATAATTTAATTAATCAGTTACAGAACGTAATTAAGTCAATATATAAGAACAGCAAAATACACATTTTGATAAATGGTTGGTTAAGTGAAGAAATAGAAGTTAATATGGGAATAGAACAAGGATGTCCAGTCAGTAGTATTTTATTCATGATGGTTATGAATTGTATTGTAAAAAAAAATAAATGAAGATATGAGGAAGGCAAAGTACATACAGAGTGAAGGTATTATATATCCAGTTATTAAGTCTTGTGCAGCTATCATCTTTGTGGCTAAGGATAGTAAAATGACGGAACAAGCAATTTGTAAAATATATGATTATTTTCATAATATAGGAATGCCATTCAATAGTAGGAAAAGTAAGGGATTAAGTTCAAAATAAGTGTTAAAGGGAATTCAACTTGGAATAGAAAAAGTATCTATTTTGCAAATAATATTCGGATCTATAAAGGTACTTAAAGAATAATGGATACAATTTTTACAGGAATTACGAGAACTTAGTATTATATGGAGTAGATATAGATTATCATACAGAAAGGAAATAAATGTGATAAATTCTGTATTGATGGGAAGAATAGCATATACAGCAAGTATTTATACAAAGTCAAGAGACACAGGTTCATAGGGGATCTATGTCATATATTCGAACATCCAAAATGTTGAATACCATATGTTTGAGACCATATGGTCGACATTTGGAAGTTCAAATATAGATTAAAAAAAAAGAAAAACACACCTTAACAGTGTGAGCAGGGAGGCAAGCCCCACCTGCAGCCCCCACACCCCCCCACTTAAATATACCAACTCCGAGACCGTACTTCAGTGCAGAAAAGAGAAATTTTCCCATTCTGCACCGTATGGCACTGTTAAATGTCAATCTTTGAACACCTGAAATGTTGATCATATGGTCTTGACCATATGATGTTTGACATTTCCAGCGTTCAAAGATTTAACATTGACCCTTCATAGGTAAGTACTAGGCTTTCACCCCTGAGGCCTATATAAGCTTAGCCAAAAAAAGGTTCCCTGGCTTTCACCACCCAAAAAATAATTTTCCTGTGCCCCTGTCAAGCAGTGCTGCAGAAGTGACCCCTGGGGTGAATTTTCTATTTCCCATCCAGTCGTCAAGGTTTTTCTTAAAGAGGGCCAATGAGAAGCTTTGCTTGATATGAATGGGTAGTTTGTTGCAGAGTATGGGAAGTCTCTGGGATAGGAATCTATCCCTCCAGTATGTTCTGTTTATTGTGGTAACAAGGTTTAGGTCCCTGAAGCGTGTGGTTCGGACAGACTGGGATTTCTTTAAGTTTAGCATGTCCATGAGCTCTGGGTTTGACATAGCTTTATATGTTAGGCAGAGATCACCTCTGAGTAGGCGATATGCGATGGAGTAGAGCTGGAGTTTTTTGAGACGGTCTACGTATGGCATCTGTTTGAGGCCGGTAATCCTCTTAGTGAGGTATATCTGTGGCCTTTCCAATTGTAGATGTCTTGTGAGATACATGTCAAATGGGGCATTGTACTCTATAATGGGTCTGATGACGGACGAGCAGAGAGGAACAATGACCTCCTTTTTTCTAGAGGAGTACCCTTTTGTGATGAGGTGTGCCATGTAGAAGGATTTCCTGACTACTGTGGCAATGTGGTTATCAAAGGAGAGACTACTGTCCACATGTGTCCCGAGGTCTCTTATCACACTTTCAGTGTTTAGTGAGCTACTGCCTATGTGGTAGTTCATG
Source organism: Protopterus annectens (assembly GCF_019279795.1). NCBI lineage: Eukaryota > Metazoa > Chordata > Ceratodontiformes > Protopteridae > Protopterus > Protopterus annectens. The sequence continues at coordinate 484,305,591 of NC_056739.1, forward strand.
GGTACCGAGATTTTCCCAAAGGGGATGACAATGCACTTCTTGGTATTGAGCTTAAAGCCATGACTTTGACACCAAGCATCTGTCTCTGTGAGGCCATTTTGTAGAATGTCTACATCATTAGGTGATTCTATTATGGTTTCCAGTTTGCAGTCATCTGCGAACTTTATTAGCCAAAGACCTTCTGTGTTGGCCTGCACTTCAGAGAAGTAGATGCCGAACAGGAGAGGACCCAGGACCAAACCCTATGGTACTCCGCTCGTCACTGGTCTGAAATTGGACTTGGAGTCAGCTACTTTTACTGTGTGGGTTCTGTCAGTGAGCCAGTTGGCCACAAATCTTGTGACATAGGGATTTATGCCCAGTTTAGTGAGTTTATCTATAATTCCAGAGTGGGGGATGGTATCAAAAGCCTTGGTGAGATCAAGATAGGCTATGTGCACTACCTTGCCCTCATCTATGGCTCTAGTGACTGCTTCAAAGAAGGCAATCAGGTTTAGCAGACATGATCTACTTTTTACAAAACCAAACTGAGTGGGGTCCAGGGTTTGGAGGTCAACTATGTCTTGGTTTATAAGCTCCAAGATGTTCCATGGCCTTGCAGACCAGACTCGTCAGGCTAATGGGGTGGTAGTTGCCAGGGTCCGTGGTGGCACCCCCTTTGTGGAGTGGGATAACCGTTGCTGTGTGCCTTTCAATAGGCACATAGCCTGAGGTGAGGCTATGACTGAACATGGTACCTAGGTGGGTGCCAGTTCGTTCTGTAGTTAGTGCAGTACGCAGCCTGGGATGTTGCCTAGTCCCATGGATGCTGTGTTCTTGGCTTTGGAGAGTGCGGTCTTTACTTGTTCATCCGTGATTACAAGAGGCCTTGCATTCTTCCGATATCAAGATGGCCCCTTTGGAGGGTGAGGGGGGGGGGGGTAAAGTTAGCACTGAACCTATCTGCCAGGATGTTGGCAATATCTGTTGTTTCTGTATATTTAGTGCCATTGTGCTGTAGCTTAGAGCAGATCTAAGTGCTGCCATTGAGATTCTTGACATAGCTATAGAATGCTTTGTGGCTGTCTTTGGAATCAGTGGCAATTTTATTTTCATAACTGGCTTTGGAGGATTTTATGAGGGAGCTCAGCTTCTTGCTGAGGCTGACCAGGGAGTTCCTCCAGTCCTGGGAAATAATAAATAATAAGTCCTGCCAAGTCTTGAACCCAGGGCCCTGTAAACTACAATCAAAGCAATGTACCATTACACCATCTGAGCTCTTGGAAGAACAATTTATTGAATTAATATTTAGATTTATTTGGGGTTCTAGATTAAATCCATTAAGAAGAAGAATGTTATATATGGATAGTGATGATGGGGGATTAGGTTTATTGAACTCTATACTTTATGGAGCTTCTTTAAATGTATATATAGTATTAAAATGGATAAATAGCAATGGAAATGATAATGATTCCATAACAAAACTGTTTAATATGACATATAACAGAGAATGGGATTTGAATAAGAGGGAAAGAGAATGGATAAATGAAGAAATAAAAAGTTACAATGACAAAATAAGGTTGTGGAAATTAAATACAGAAAATATAGAGAATAATAGGATACTATGGTATAAAAATATAACAACAGAAAATGATTATGTTAGTCTATGGAAACATTTAATAGCAGAGACAATTAAAGCCATAAAGCAAAGAAATGCTTGGTGTTTAAAAATGAGGAATGTCAGAATTTTTATGGAGATTACAAATTAATAGATTAACTGTGAAAGTAACTATGCCTTATAAAAATAGATACTAGAGTGTGTCTCATGTAATGAATTAGAGACTACAGAGCATGTCTTTCTGACATGTAAGAGTTCAAAAGTTATGGGAAAAGTTAATAGAAAAGAAAAATCTTGAATGAGTTTCAAGAATATAAACTGAATATGGATATGATTGAATATGGATTTTATGAAATTTAAATAAGGAATACATTAAACAATTGGATAAAAAAATGTTTTGCGTTATTTGGAATGAAAGACTGAATAAGATTATGTTTAATGACAATTGGGTCATTATAAATATATTAAGGAAAATTAAGCGGTGGTTATGGAAAAAGGAGTGCAGTATGGAAGTATATGACATGAAAATTTTGTAGGAATGGATGTATAATTTTTCTGTAAATATATAAATATATTAATTTGTATATATTTGTAAATATGTTTAATTACTTCCACATAATAAAATACCCCTACACTTTTTGATAGATGCCATGGGATCTTTTACATCCACCTCAGCTACCATCAACTGAAGCAGATAGGGCCTCAGGTAAACATCTCATGCAAAGGATGGAACACTTAGGAGTGCAACACCTCCTCACACAGCACTACAGTATCAGCACTCAATCTACCTGGTGTGGGAATAGAACCCACAGCCTTCTGCACTGAATTTCAGTTTTCTACCTGTGGCACAACTGTACACTGAAGGTCACATCATGACTACTTGTATCAAACAGTATGATGAATTTTATACTTAAAAAATACATCAGTAAGGAAATCTTCTTGCATAATGCAATAAATTATATAGTTACGATGGAAGGTAAAGGTACTGTAGCAATCCTAAAAATGTACTAGGTTTAGATTTATAGATGTTACATACTAATTTTAAGAATCAGCTGAATGCTCAGGATGGCAGAAGCAAGACAAGTAGGTAGCTCTTGGAAGATTGGAGTTAAACTGATTTGCATACTGCTGTAACTTTGGCTGCCTTCCATACAAGTAGAAGTGACTCTGCTCAAGAACAAGTTTATAACATGTACACTGGGACATCTATAGTACAAACGTCCAGTTTCAAGAATTGTGGTACACATGATTCTCTCCATGGCTCTGCTTTAAGGAGATGATTTCTAACATTTCTGCAGATATACTTAAAGTACCATGCAAGCATTCCCATGCCATGTATAGCTATTTGTGTCTTAGAAGTGTTTGTTCTACTACTAAGTTACAATTATAAGAAAGCTCTGTTGTGAAACTAGAAATACTTTCCCCAGGTGCTTTTGGAAACTGCCTCAGGTTGTTAATGGTTTATCAAAAAACTGTGGTTAATAATGCTATTCTGCTACTGCACTTAAATATTCTATATTTCCTGTGTTTTAGCTGCTTTTTACAACAGCTCATAACTGTAACTCTGCATATTATCATCTCAGAGTAGGGGACCCTCTCATCTGTTCTCCAGACATTGTGCTTGTACAGTCCTTCTGCTACTGCACCACACATCTGGATACTAAGTTACGGGCTTAAATGGGAGGTTTAGAAAAGCTGCAGAAACTCCTCACTACCTTTATTTAGTCTGTTGTAATTGCTGATCTGCATTAGGATGAGCGTTCTCACTAACTTCAGACATATCACTCTACTTGTTTATCTTTGGAAGAATTTGTATTCACATCTATTATGAGTCTCCCTTATCCGCATTCCTTTGCTAATCCATAAAGGTTGTCATCTTGCATAACTTGTTCTGCCATAGTTTGTTCTGTATCCACAGTAATCACCTGAACATAATATTTACTATGTGATGCTTCACTGGTTATACATCACAGTATAAGCTCACACATTCACTTGTATTATCTGCTGGGCATGGCTTTGGCTCTATATTATTACTGCTAATCTTTGTCATGAATCATACTTTACTATCTTTTACACACCCTCTCATGTCATATCCTACTTGGCACACATGGCTCAACTTTTATTGTATAATTAATCATCACAAGTATTGATACAGTGATTGTTGTTAATATTTGTCTGCTCATTTACTATTGTTCTCATGTAAGATTCTATGTAAAATTATCTGCTTTATTAACTTACATCATGGTCGGGTAGTAAATGCTCCTTATTACTTGTTGCTACCAGTATGTTTAAGTGGAACATGTCCTTTTAGATAAATATTCTTCCCTACATTGACAAAGAAATGGTCACTGTGCAACTTTCAAGATGGCTGCACACTGATCAACAGCTTACTTCAGCTCTCCCAGAGATGAAAACAGAAAACAAGAAAAATGAGTTACATTAAAGTTGTTTTTTTGATCAGTTACTGGCTAGTAATTACACTGCCTGGATCCCATCAAAGAAATTCAGAAAACCTGAAAGAAAATTAACCAGAAAAGGTGAAGAGAAAACACTGGGTAGGATTCTGCAGCTGTTCAGCAAAAAGCAGTTCAAGCTTCAGCTTTGGCTTAAGAGATGACTTCCAGTAATTTAGAGGAAAAATAAATCAACTGTACTCAGAGGTGATTAAAATAAATGAAGCATTGAAGAAATACATTAACTCAAATAAAAAAAGACTGGAAAATAAAAAAAAAACTTTACCTTGCTTTTCATGTAAACTGATGACACTTGAAAATCAGAGGTTGAAATGAAGAAACAGCTGGTTGAGTAAGACACTTCTCAAGAATACAGAGTGCATAAAGAATACTTGAGATTTTCTGCTATACCAGAGAAACTATAAGGAACAAACCGTTAATTTTATGAAAGCGCATATAAGCAACTGGACTGGTGCTACACAGTAGGATATGTTAAGTGTTGAGTTACTTTTAAATGTGTCTATTAGCAAGGTATAAAAATCATTTTTTTTCTTTTCTCTCTGTTTGTTCAAGTAGATGGCACTGGTTAATTATTAATATATGAGTACACAATAATGGATATATATATATATATGGCTTTTGCCAGTGCAATGTTAAATGAAGTTCCAATACATTTTAAAGAACCACAGTTAGTTGCTGTTAGTAAGAATAAGGCAAATGTTGAATTTTAAAGTGCTGCCTTCTTTAAGTGTTTAAAATGTATAATTATTATTCTACTGGCATAACCATTGAGTTACCTTTAAATGTGTCTATTAGCAAGGTATAAAAACATTTTTTTTCCTTTTCTCTCTGCTCAAGTAGATGGCACTGGTTAATTATTAATATATGAGTACACAATGATGGATCTATATGGCTTTTGCCAGTGCAATGTTAAATGAAGTTCCAATACATTTTAAAGAATCACAGTTAGTTGCTGTCAGTAAGAATAAGGCAAATGTTGTTGAATTTTAAAGTGCTGCCTTCTTTAAATGTTTAAAATGTATAATTATTATTTTACTGGCATAACCATTGAGTTACCTTTAAAGGTGTCTATGAGCAAGGTACAAAAACATTTTCCCCCCTGTTTGTCCAGTAGATGGCACTGGTTAATTAATAATATGAGTTCACAATGATTGCTTGTATGGTTTCCAATACATTTTAAAGAACCACAGTTAGTTGCTATTAACAAGAATAATGCAAATGTTGCTAAATTTTTAAAATTATGTCTTCTTTAAATATACATACATTGTACTTGGCTTTTGAAAATATTGTTTTGTTAACTCTTTAATAACTCTTGAAATGTTAAGAATTATAATATGTTGCTGTTACTATAAAACTTTTTGTAAAAGCTACTTTTCCTTTTCTCTCTATATAATATCTAAGGGTACAATTAATATAATATTTTAAGAAGTCTGAGAATGAATATGCAGTATATAAATAATAAAAGGAACGGGATGGGCACAGTCTGTTAGCTGATGACTGTTCACATTTGGAACAGTATGGGTATTATTGACATCCCTCTGATATATATCTACTCCTTGTTGTTAAAAATAATAGTTTCTTTTAGTTTCTTAACTCATGCACATTTACAAATACAGAGGGATGGGTGGTTAGGCACCTATTTAGAGTTTAGGAGTATAGAAGTCACAACATTTATTCTTAAGATAAATACACTAACAGAAAAAGTTTATAACTGTATTTTGTGTATCAACTAATGAGAAACTTCAACAATATTAATAAAAAATGATAACTATAGACTCTTGGAATGTTAAAGGGATGGTAGATAAAAAGAAAAGAAATTTAATCATGCACCTCACATACCAAACTAAGGCTGATACAACTTTCTTGCAAGAAACTCACTTAGATAACCAACTTTGGGTTAGGGAAAGGAAAAGAAAGTGGGTTAAAACAATAGTTGCTGTAAATTATAGTTCTTTGTCCAGGGGAGTGGCCATTATAGTAAATAAATCCTTCCAAGGAGAGATTATTTCCTATGAAGCTGATTCAAAGGGAAGATGGGTACTATTTACTACTGAATATCATACTTTAAACAAACTATTACTCTTTCTTAATATATATAGCCCCTGCTCAAATCAACAGCTCTTCATTTATGAAATCTTTAATATATTAGCCAAACACCCAAATCATCTGTTTATTGTAGGTGGGGATTGGAATGCTTTACTAAATCTAGATAAGGATAGATTGCATAATAAAAACAAACATTCACAATCTACCACTACAGCACTTGAAGAATTACAAAATACATTTGAACTAGTTGACCCTTATGTTAAATTTAAATATGATAAAACAATATCAAGATTCACTTTCTTTTCAGCCACTCATAAAACTTGGTCCAGGATAGATGCTTTTCTAATTTCCCTTGCTTTCCTTTCTAACAAATTAAATTATGCTGTATCACCTAGAACTCTTTCAGATCATTCCAAAAATTAGACTTTTAATAAACTTTCAAGCTCATAAACAGAATATTTCCTATTTCAATACCTGGACATTAAATCCTAAAATTATACAAAACTAAGAGACTATACAAGAAATTCAGAATGTGCTAGCCCAACTTCAAAATTATTTTATATCTGATTAAATTCCATATGACATACAATGGGCGGCTACCAAGGCGGTCATCAGGGGTATTATTATTCAAAAATCTGCATGGCTCAAAAAAAAGTATAACAATCTTAAGAATGAACTAGAGTGTCAAATAAACACTGCTGAATTAGAACTTCAGGAAAAATATTCTAAAGAACTTGAGGAAAAAATAATTGATTGGCAAAAACAATTACACAAACACTATTTAGAAAATATCTCCTTCTTAGAATTAAGGTCAATATATCAATATTCAGAATGGGCTCAAACACCATCAAAATTCCTAGCTAGACTAATTAACATAAAAAGTGGACTTCCTAGGATCAAAGAAATAAAATATGAAGGACAGGTGAAATATAAAGATCAAGATATAGTGGACGCTTTTGAAGATATTTATAAGAAATTATATAATATACCCTTATCATCACCTACAGACAGATTTGAGGATTTTATACATAATATAAACTTTCCACAAATTACAGAAGATCAAAGTAAACTCTTAAAATCACTGTTACATTTAAAAGAGATAAAAGCTGCAATAAACAAACTAAAATTAGGTAAATCCCCTGGGCCTGACGAATACACATCAGATTTTTATAAGCTATTCATGGAACCTATCTCCAAAGTGTTATTAAAAGTTTTCAACTATATAATACAATATGGTATAACAGACAAATACGTAAATAACTCCAAGACAGTGTTGATTCCTAAACCGCATTCTGACCCAACAGATCCAGCAAATTATAGACCAATAGCCCTCATAAACACTGATCTTAAGATATTAGCCCATGTTATAGCAAATAGACTTAAGAATATACTCCCCTCTATTATTTCCCAACAACAAATGGGCTTTATGACAAACAGGCAAACAAGTGACAACACCCTCCTTTTAGATACCATTGTAAGACTACTTAATAGGGATAAATGTCCCAGATATGCCCTTACAGTAGATGCAACTAAAGCTTTTGATAGAGTAAACTTACACTTTCTCTTTAATATACTTCCTTTATATGGTTTTCCTCAAGAATTCATTAAAATGATCCAGGTTCTCTATCAGAAAGCTTCTACCACTATACAGGTAAATAAACTTATAACTAACCCTATACTCTTATCCAATGGTACAAGACAAGGATGTCCTCTTTCGCCATACCTATTTAATCTTTGTCTAGAACCCTTCCTTCTGTTTATTTCACAAAAAACTTTCATCATATTCCCAGAAATCACAATACAAATCTTATATACTCGGCCTTTGCTGATGACTTAAATATATACTTCCAACTCCCCACTACTGACCTCACAAAAATACTTTAAGTTATTGATCAGTTCTCGGTAGTTTCAAATTATAATTTAAATTTAAACAAGTCACACATATTTCCCCTCAATCCTATAGGGCATAAAGAATTGTACTTTCCTATGAGTGAGATCAAAATAAACTACCAGATAAAATATCTAGGAATAATATTTACTTCAGACTTCAAAGATATTATAAACAATAACCTACTAACTACATGGACTAGTATTCACAACGATATGGATACATGGAAGAACATTAATATGTCTCTACTTTCAAAAGCTAGTGTTGTCAAGATGAATTTTCTACCAAGAATACTCTTTCAATTAAATGCCATCTTTTCAAATATTCCCCAAAACTTCTTCCTTGCCATGAAAAAAACTATAACAAGATTCTTATGGTATCCCAAATCTACCAGAATTAAATATGCAAAACTTGTACTCGCCAAAGATAAGGGGGGATTGGGGTTACCTGATTTTAAGCTTTACTATAGTATAATTACTGTATACAGACTAATACAAATAATAAACTATGACTCGTATATAAATACTTGGACACCCCAGTGGACCAAAATCTGGTATGAACAGTTGAAATCCCTTGGCTGTAATATCAAATCCTTACCATTCTTGAATTTAAACCAGGCTAGCATATACACGAAGAATTTACACCCACTAATTAAAAACATGATTCTTACAACACAGAAACTATTTAAATCATTGCAATTAGCTGACGCTTTTGCCCTTATACAACCGTTACACCTAAATCCTAATTTACTAATAAATAATAAACCAGTAAATCTAACAAACTACCCCCTGATAAAAGACTACACAATATGGGATATATACCAATGGAAAGACTCTAACACGGGGCAAATGAGACTTGAACTCAAACTTCCTATGAAATATAGTATTATCCTTAACCAACTTCATCATCTTATAAATGCTAAATTCTCACAAATACACACTGACTTACAGAACATAGATTTAGTTAAATTAATACTTGAAAATCTTGCGATTAAACGGAAAACAATTTCTAGGACTTATAAAACTGTAATGAGTGCAAAACATCAGAATTCTTTATTATTTTCAAACTATTGGCAAACGAAAAATCAATCACATTGACTGAAGAAAATAAGAAACTAGCCATTGAAAATACAATCAAATTCATTCCTTTCAAGAAGCTACACAAATTATGGTAAATAACAATCTAAATTATACCTTATCTAAATTAAATAAATTCAATCCTAACTTTTCGCCGATATGTCCCCATTGTCCGGATCAAACAGCTGATATTTTACATGTCATGTGGAACTGTACTAAGATACACAACTTATGGTGTTCCTTGAGAGTAAGATTAGAGAAGATGGGGTATGAAAAATCAACCCTTACTTGGGAGACAGCTATATTGCACATTAATATCAATCAACTCCCAAAAATATTAAAACATGCCTTTATTACAATGTGTGCCCTTATTAAATTCTTTATTACAAAGAATTGGAATGTCATGTCACCAATTACATGGGAAAATTTTAGCAGTCTTGCTATCAAATATATCTCATCTCACAAATTAATTTATTCAAAAACAAAAAACAAACGCCATTACCAAAAATATTGGGGTTACTTACCAGATATAATTCTTGACAAAATTTGTCTACAAATTGTCATGAAAAGCTAACCTTTAAATAAGAAATGAATGTAGTATAACCAGTTTTTCTTGCATCTTCTCCCTTTTTTAGTATATGTGTAACTAGATATTTTCCCTAATCATACAAATAAATGGTTAAATTTCTATTTTTACTTTATATATAGACTATCCCCATTCTAACTATCCCTTATGAGACCAAATGAACATAAGGATTCTCATACTTTACTTGACGATGTAGTGACTTCTTGTGTATATATTGTATATATATATATATATATATATATACACATATATATATTGTATATATATATATATATATATATATATATATATATATATATATACATATATATATATATATATATATATATATATATATATATATATATATATAATTTTCTCGGAACGAGATTTAGTCTGTTTTCTTTACATAGGTATTTGTATTGTTTATTTGTGTTTTTGAGTTATCGTATTGTTGTTATTATTTGGAAAAAAAGAAAATTGAAATAAAGAGATTTTGGAAAAAAAAAGGATATGTTAAGTGAAAGGGCAGATTGTATGTATGCTCTAAATTTGGCTATGAGAAAGCAGCCAAGACCTATATTAGTAAAGATGCAATCATACCAGCAGAAATAGTTGATCTTAAGAAAACTATGGCAGAAGAGCAAAGTACTAAAAACTGGAGACAACAGAGTGTTTGTATAAAAATGATTATTCACTGTATATCAGGCAGAAGAGGAGCAAAATTATCCCAGCAACTGGGGGAATATCGAAAGATGTGAGATTCAAGCTGCTGCATCGAGCTGTCTTCAGAGTATTTTTCCTGGAGGATCAAATATATTTTTGATACAGAACAGGCTAGGGAGGAAATAAAGTTTATCTAACATAAAGTGAGCCAGCAAGCAGAAGGGGAGTCTGCTTCTCATTCTTCTGATAATAAAGTTCATAGAGAGACTTTCCCAGTGAAGCATTTCCATTGTTTCAATGGAAAAGGCTTGAAAAACAGAAAAAAGAACAGAAACAGAATAGAAGATTCAGGTGCACCTCAAACTTGAACAATAGTCTGGTGTTGGGAGGTGTAGATGAACAGAAAGAAGATTGCACTAAAATTAGTGAACAAAAGGGAGACTACAAAGCATTAATCACATTTGTGAAATATGGCTTTCCAAGAAAATGTGCCTGAAAAAGACTGGACTTTTGTTGACTTTATTAAACTTGTGGGTGGACTGTAAAACATATACCCTACTTTATGTCATTAATGTTTAGAAGAACACTAAAAGGGGGAAAAGTAAAACATTTTTGTTCTTATTAATATTTGTATAAACATTTCATGACATAAAATGTTATATATAGTAAAGCAGTTTTTTGTAGTGTACTGTCAGGACTATTTTAAATGTGAGGAGTCTTTTCAGTAACTGTTGTATGCGTTAAAGATATTAAGCTAAACAAGTACATTTTATTTGTTAGAAATATAGGATTTACAATATAACAAGAGAGGAAAGGCAGGACAAAAGCAAGTTTAATGTTATGCTGTGATCATGGGCTGCTGTAGTGGCAGTGGTTGTAAAAGTGCACTAATTATATTAAATGTAAAATTAAGATATTTTCTCTTATTGTTACAATGATGAATGTCTAGATTAATTCCATTGTCTTAAGCCATAAATAAAACTTTTTGTAAGCAAGTAGACAAAATGGCGAACACCATGAAAATATGCTAAGTTTTTTACATCTGCAAATGTATTAGCTTGAATTTTTCTATTAGTTAATGATCAGTGGGAACAGGATGTCTGCAGCTGACGGCAGCTGTACATTTTCTTCTGAGTGAAATTTACAAAGATTCATTCCTGAGTACTTTTGCGCAGAGATGAGCTGTCTGCAGGTGCAAACGATTAATCTTGAGAGTTCTAAGCATTCTTTCATGAAGAAAATGCAAAATTTAAAGTTACAAAGGCAAGCAATTCAGTGAAAAATAAGGTTTGAAATTATGAGAAGTTAATAAAAGATAGCAGCATTAGCACTTTAATGCATTTGATAGAACAATGTAAAATTTAGTTTTATTTTAAAATAGTGCATTTTTTATTGGGCAAAATGTTAATGTTTTCTAAAAGTATGCAAGGTGTATTTCACATCTGGGAGGGGTGAGAGATAAGAAAGAACAGATAGCAATGAGTATATGTGGGAACACAGGCTGTAGCATGCACTTTAGCAAGGATAACCTTAATTTTAGGTTGGGTAATGCCTATGAATGCAACAATCAATTTGGAGCAATGTTTCCTATCTAGAGTAGTAAACATATGTTTTGAAGATGTACATAGTCTTGTGTTTGTTCTAAGTTAATGGGGATGAGGATATTCTGAAAACATATTAAGTATTTTTGTTTGAGTGTTTAAACAAAAAGTCTTGAAAATGTTTAATATCTTCACATGAAGATGATAAGAAATAACTGTATAAAAGATCAGCTTTCCAAGCATTATCTTGTGCATTTAACACAAAAGTTGGAAATACACAAGCAAAAAAAAAATAAATGTCATGCATAAGGGGGGGGGGGGGACAATAGCTTTTTATCATAATGGCAACACTATCCATATCATCTTGGAATGTAAATGTCCTTACAGGTATAAACAGAAGGGAAATTGTATTGAATTGTACATAGTCTTGTGTTTGTTCTAAGTTAATGGGGGATGAGGATATTCTGAAAACATATTAAGTATTTTTGTTTGCGTGTTTAAACAAAAAGTCTTGAAAAATGTTTTATATGTTCACATGAAGATGACAAGAAATAACTGTATAAAAGATCAGCTTTCCAAGCATTATCTTGTGCATTTAACACAAAAGTTGGAAATACACAAGCAAAAAAAAAAATGTCATGCATAATAGGTGGGGACAATAGCTTTTTATCATAATGGCAACACTATCCATATCATTTTGGAATGTAAATGTCCTTACAGGTATAAACAGAAGGGAAATGGTATTGAATTGTATTAAGAAATACAAAGTGCAAATAGCATTGCAGGAGACATATTTTGAAATAAATAAGCATATAGATTTGGCAAAGAAAGGATTTCGGGAAAGATATACAGAAGAATATAAGGGACAAAGGAAAAGGGGTAACAGTACTAATTGTTAGAGGGAATGCAAAGGTGATAGAAGAGGAAAAAAGACAAAAATGGTAGTTCTGTGCTAGTAAGGGACTATTGGCAATAGAGGAGGATTACACTGGTATGTATTTATATTCCACTAAACACTGCTATTATGCAGTTTGGGAGAACTAACCAGCTTTCAGCAGATAACTTTAGCTATAAGTGGGGAATGGAGCTTGATTTGCAATAGTGAGGCTGTATCAGTGGGCCTAGACGGGAAAATATAACAAAAGAGAGTAGATTTCTTGAGAAATGCATGAAAATATTTAGTAAGGAAGATGTGAATTCACAGAATTTGCATATTATTCCACCCAATACAATAACAGGGCTAAGCTAGATAGAAATTATATTTCACAGAACATTTGCATTTAATTGAAAGCTTTAACACATCTAATAACTATTGCAGATCATGCACCAATAAAAACTAAGATAAAATGCATGATAATGACATAAAAATGAGACCCTGAAACCTACCCACCTACCTGTCAGAAAGAGAGGAATTTACGGAATGGGAACTGAAAATTATTCAAGAGTTATTAGGGAAGATAGAAATGTCAGAGGTTATAACAAGTTTGTAGGATAAAATGAAAATGGAGTTGAAAAATGGGCTAGAAATAAAAGGGAAAGAGGTATGATTAAGATGTAGTAGGAACTACTTATAGAGGCTGACAAAAGTTAAAAGTATTGTAGAATAAGAGGAATGTCACAGAACAAGCAGAGATGCAAAAGCAGAGCGCTAAAGAGAAAATCAGGGAGTACCTGGATAACATGCATGAGTTTAGACAGACTGCTGTTAAGCAACTATTTCTGATAATAACTCCAGAGCACATAAGCATTTAGCACAGTGCTTTAAGCAACAGAACAGAAAGGGCTGTTGACAGACTTAAGAAACCGATAACAAGAAAAATAACCAGAGATACTGTACTGGTATTGGAGATCTCTCTATTTTGGAAATGTCATGGAAATTTGTATAAAGCAGAAAAATGTGTTAAACCAAGAAAGAACACAAATGGAAATACTTAAGGAAGACTTAATTATACCAAGGTTAGACATAGATGAGGCTAAGAGTTAAGACAGGATGGGCTAAAAACTGTAATGTACAGTCAGTTTTCAGGAAATACTTCAGGAAATGGTAATCTCATGGAAGTATGGAAGTTAGGAGTCAAGAAAGTGATAAATATCTGAAAGATTCTCTTTAATAGTATTTCAAAAGGAGGGAAAGCTGTGGTGGCTGTATTATCTAAGCAAGGCAAAGACCAATCAAACCCAAGTTCATACAGACACATTTCAATTTTAAACAATAATTACAAAGTATTTATGTCTATAATAGCTAAAAGAATGGGAAAGGTGTTGTCAAAAATTTGAAAGATATGGATCAATGTGGTTTTTGTGAAGTGTGCAAACATTTGACAATATTAATAGATCAATGATGACCCGCTGTTGCTGGTGGGTCTTGATGCAGACACAGCATTTGACAGAGGAAGTTGTGATTCCATGAGTAGGGCAATGGAAGCATTTGCATTCTCTGGTACAATAATAAGGCTGATTTAAAGGATGTATGTGGTATCGGAGGTGAAAATTAAAGTTGGAGGGTTCTGCTCTAATAAGCTCTGTTAGAGCAGAGGAACTAGGCAGGTCTTTCCTCCTCCTCCTTTTTTATTTGTTTTACGTTTATAGCCATTGACATAGAAAGCAAGGGACTCAGAAATGCAATGATAAAATTGGTGTGGTAATCAAGATCTGACCTGAACTTTGCCTGTGACATAAATAGAAAATGCTGGAAAGACTGATATGTGTCTCAAAGGATCCTGCACTATGGAATAAGCTCCCCATCTATGTAAATTTCATCCCTGATGCTATTCAAAAGAAACCTCGATCACTGGATGGGAAATCACAAATTCACTTCCAATCTAGTCCCCATGGCTCTGACAGACAAAAGTCGATGGGAAGCAAAGTAATCCCAACTAACAAACCCTCCTCCCACATAATCCTTAGTTACTTCTTTACTAACATATCTCACCATATAGGTGCCCAAGGAACTCTGGGACAAAATTGGGTTAGACTGTATGGCTAGGCTTGTAAAGACCCTGTTAGCTTAGTATAAACCTATGAACTGATAAGATAAGTTGACTTTATTTGCAGATTATATTATTTTGTACCTGATACATCCAGAAAAGAACACCTCAGTGTTGTGGAACATTTTGAGACTTTTTGGGATATAAAATTAGTGAAGCTAAAACACAGGCTATAGCCATAAATTATGTACTCATACACAAATTAGATCAGCAATAGCCATAGTTATGGGAACATGATAAGATGAAGTATGATGCAATATGGATCAAAAAGGCTTCTTTTTTACGAATACGAATAGTAAGATACATGCAGTGAAAATGTTTTTAGCCACTTTAATTTTATATACGAATCAGGAATATATTTTTATTAACCCACATAAAAATTGGTTCAGCAATTCCCATATTTATGGGGGCATGATAAGATGAAGTATTTAGGAGTGTGAATTAAAAAGGCTTCCATTATGGCAGCTAAGGATAAGTAAGAACAGACTAAACAAAAGATTAGCTCAGATTAGATCAGCAATAGCCATATTTATGGGGACATGATAAGCTGAAGTATGATGCAATATGGATTAAAAAGGTGTCTGTTCTGGCAGCTAAGGATATGTGGGAAGAGAATAAATAGAAGATAACACAAAAACTGAGAAACTGGAAACTCTTATTTATAGATATACATAGTAAGATACAAGCAGTGAAATTGTTTTTAGTTCCTTTATACTTGTATACTGGTCAGACATACTTTTATCAACCCTGAGGAAAAGTGGACAATAACAAAAAAGAGTTGAAGGACTTTTTCTGGTAAGGAAAGAGGGCAAGAGTTAAGTGAGATAAGTTGATCCTGACAATACAAGATGATTTAGGATTATCTGATTTGAAGGGATATTTTAGAGCTGCATAATTAGGGCTCATATACAGAACACAAGCCGAAGGTTATAACTGAAAATGGAAATGGGTCATGATGAAGTTGGGGGTGGGAGTTCAAAAAAATAAAGATAGAGTGGAATTTTGGATGCAGATCCTGAAGGAGAATAACAATAACAACACAGAATATTATATTAATAAAGTGGCAGAATGCATTTTAAGAAATAAGCCAACATGAGAATGGAGAAAGGAGATTTTGCCAGTAGGGTTGACTGCAAATATTGGTACAGAAAATAGAAAAAAGAAATGGTCATTTGGTTCAGCCAAGCTACAAAATTCACAAAATGATAAATAAAAATACTTTTGGCAATGATTACCAACACGCAAGGAAGCACTCACTGCTCACAGCTGGTAATATGTAAAGATTTTTGATCATGTCTGTTAAAGAATATGTTAATGCAGTGGCAAGACTTGTGTTTTTAGGGGAACAGATAAAGAAGTTATGTTCCTACCATAACGTTCCATCTGTGTTGTCGATCTTCATTCATTCTTGACTGTTGGGTTTCAGTTCCAACTCTTGGAACTGACTCAGACGTTATAACAAGCTGGCGCCAGCCAGAACCTCTCAGGCCAAGGCTACCCACAACACCTCTCTTCCCTTCCCCTCAGATCGAGTTTGCCTATAGAGTAGAAAAGATGGAAGCTTTGTCTGAGCAACAACCTTACCAGGATCCAAGGACAAGTTCCGAACCTCCAGGTGTCTTAGGAGGGGTAAGATGGGTGGGATGTCAAGAATGAATGAAGATCGACAACACAGATGGAATGTTATGGTAAGAACATAACTTCTTTATCTGATGTTGCCAATCTTCATTCATTCTTGACTGTTGGGACAGAGTCCCTAGCTACTTTAGACCTTGGGAGGCCCTAGGGAGGGATATTAGTACCATAGAGCCAAAGGATGCTCTTCCCCTGGAGACCATATCCAATTTGTAATGAGTGATAAAAGTATGGGGAGTAGCCCAAGTTGCAGGTGCACATATGTCATCCATAGAAGTGCTGGAATGAAAAGCTACTGAAGTGGAAACAAATCTGTTAGAATGCGCCTAACTTTTGTTGATAAGTGCAGCTTATTCTGTTGATAAATAAAAGTGATGCAATCTCTCAACCATTTTGACAGGGTAACTTTCAAAACTGGTTTGCCAATTCTCGGACCCGAAAAAGATAAGAACAATTGGTCAGATTTTCTGAAAGATTTTGTCCTATCCAAGTGAAAATGCAATTGCCTGTGTACGTCCAACAAATGTAAACAATATTGAAAAATTTGGGAAGAAAAGTGGCAGATCAATGGACTGATTTATATTAAAATCTGACACCGCTTTAGGCAAAAAGGAAGGATTTGTCCTGAGTGATACTCTCTCTTTATGAAAAATGATATACAGGTATTTTACACACAGAGCCTGCAATTCTGAGATTCTCCTGGCAGACATGATAGCTACCAGCAACAGAGTTTTCCAAGATAAGAATCTGATATCAAAAGTGGCTGCTGACTTGAAAGGCTGATGGACCAAACTTTGTAAGACCAATGTTAGACTCCAAGATGCAATGGGCTCTTTGAAAGGTGATTTCAAATGTAAAGCACCCTTCAGAAAAGTTTTGCAGAGATGGTGGGACATCAGAGAAAGATCATTGAAACCATTATGGAAGTTTGAATTGGCAGCTAGGTGAACTCTAATAGTAGAAGTAGAGGCTCCTAATTGGAATAAGTTGGATAAATATTCCAAAACCTTGTCGATGGAGGCTGAAAAAGGATCAATACCCTTTTCATCAGACAAAAGAGCAAATCTCTTTCATTTGCTAAGATAAAGTTTTCTGGTGGATGGTTTATGCGAAACCAAAAGTATCTTTTGTACTGGGAAGATAAGTTATTTCACCTGGCAATTACTGGAAGTGGACAAACCAAGCTGTCAGCTTGAGATTTTGTAGGCTGGGATGGACCAGGCCCTGTGGATGAGACGACAGATCTGGGATTGTATCCAGAATCCACAGGCAGTAAATTAAGCAAGGCCAAAGAAAGGGAAACTAGACTTGATGGGGCCAATAAGGTGCAATGAGAATCACTTTGCTTCTCAACTGTTGGGCTTTCTTTAGAAATTGGGGAATTAGGGGGATTGGTGGAAAGGCAAAATGAAGTCTTGGGGGCCAATCATGGAGATGAGCATCTCTTGGGGACTCCTCCCAAGGGGGAACCAGGACAAAGTAGCTGCTGCATTTGTGGCATGTGGGAGAGGCAAACAGATTGCAGCAAGGCTGAGCCCATAAATGAAAAATCTTTGCCGTGACAATGGGATTGAGAGACCACTCATGAGGCACGAGAATGCATCTGCTCTGTTTGTCCACAATCACGTTTGAGTTCCCCAGAATGTGTGTTACTATCAGAAAGCAGATGGAGGTGATTGCCCATTGCAAAAAGGGGGTAGGATCTGGTTCCCACTTGTTTGTTGACGTACCAGACTAATGACATGTTGTCCGACTTCATAGCAATTGTCCCTGAAGGGAGGACAGATTGGAATACTTGCAATGCTAAGAGCACTGCCCTCAGTTCTAGGATGTTGATATGCAAATTGGCCTCTGTAGGGGATCAAGTGCCTTGGACTGTCCTTCCCTGAAAATGCCCCACCCCCCACACACCCTATTAGGGATGCATCCGTAGTCACTATGGCCTTGGGCTGACAGGGGGAAAAGGGAATGCTCCTAAGTTTGTCTTCTGACTTCATCCACCAATTTAAGTCCTGCTTGCATTGGTTGGTTATTCGGATCAGGTGGGACATTGGATGAGTTAACACTGACCACTGTGAAGCTAGAAGCCATTGAAGTAACCTCATGTGGTATCTTGCCAGAGTAACTAAGGTGATTGCCGCTGCCATGGACCCAAGGAGCTGTAAGACCCGGTGGGCCAGAACTTTGTCTTGAAAGAGTATCATTTTTAGTTGAAACCTTAACTTCTCCAGTCTGTAAAAAGGAAAAGCAGCCATGCCGGAGCTTGTGTTTAGCTTGCTCCGATGAATTCTATGTCCTGTGTGAGGGATAACTTTGACTTTTCTCTGTTGATCGAGATGTCTAAAAATTCTCCAAGCCTTAGAACAGAGTCCAAGGCAGAAAGCAGCAGATGCCTGGTGGGGGCAGTGAGGAACCAGTCTTCAAAATATGGAAACACCTGGAATCCCTGTAGCCTTAAGTGAGCTGCTACCACTGCCATGCATTTGGTGAACATCCTGGGAGCTGTGGTGAGACCAAAGGGCAGTGCTCAAAACTGGTAATGGCTGGCTCCTAGCTGGAATCTATCTATGTATCTTCTGGAGCATTTGTCCACTTTTAAGTGGTAATACGCATCCTGAAGCTCTATAGAGCACATCCAATCATCTTTCTCCAGAAAAGGAAGGACAGATTGAACTGTGACCCTCCGGAATTTTGTTTGTTGAACAAACTTGTTCAATACACTGAGGTCTAAGATTAGCCTCCAGTCTCCTGTCATTTTTTGCACTAAAAAGAATCTTGAGTAAAATCCAGATCCTATTTGGTCTGGTGAGATTGTTTGGATGACTTTTTTGAAGCAGCTTTTGGATTTCGAGTGCTGCTATATCCCTCTGACTGGGTGGAACATCAGGGATTCATCATTGTGGTTAGGGCAAAGACTGAAGGGGATATGGTAATCTCTGGAAATTACTGTCTGCACCCAAGAATCTGATATTATCATGTGCCAGGCAGGTTGGTGCAGAGAGAATCTTCCCCTGACTGCTTACAGAGGTAAGCAATTGGGCCATTGCTCAGGAGCTCTGGTACGGTTGTCCAGAGAAAGAATCCCTGGAACCCTGGTTACAGAGGCCCTCTCTGCCACATGAGGTGTGTTTTCTAGAAGAGTTTCCCCCTCTGCCTCAGGGGGAATACTCACCACATGTGTCCTGAAAAGGCCCTTGGGTCTTTCTGAACCACATCTTTCCACTCCTCTGATTCCTGGAGTAAGGTCATTAAGGAGTGGAAAAATGCATGCCCAGAGCAGAAAGGGTCTTTCCATCCTTCTCACACCTGGCTAATGTGTCTCTGACTTTTGGGCCAAATAGCAATGAAGCATCAATGGGAGCGTTGATAAAGGAAGACGTGAAGGGGTCCGCAAAATCATACAAGCACATCCAGGCATGATGCCTAATGGTAACTCCTGTAACTGCTGACCCGGCCGTCCCTTCAGCTGTATGTGCAATAAGCCACATGGACAAATTGGAAATCGATTCTAGAGTGGCAAGCTGGGAGGCAACCTTATCACGTACCTTGTCAGACATTGCTCCTGTAAAGATCCCTGAAAGCTCAGTTATCAGGTCCCTTTGAAATCTTGTGAAATGTGTCAAAAAAATTCAATCACTATATGGCAAAGATCATTGAGACACAGACACGATTCCTGAATCTATCCATCATCCGAGACTCTTGGTTTGGAGGATGAACAGCTGGACTCTCCTCAGTGAGTTCCTTTTTTGTAGCAGCCGCCACCACCATGGCATCTACTGTTAGACCTTTTGACCAGTAAGGCTGATCATCAGGCGTAGAAGGAATTTTGTCCAGTCTCCAGGAGATTAGCTCTATGGTGTCAGGAGCCTTCCATGCAGGTTGCACAATAAGTTTGACCAGTTCATCAGCAGGTGGGTTCACCCAAGAAGTAGAAGGTTGAGCATGAAAAGCCTGCAAGAAAACAGATTCCTCTGAGGAAGAGTTTGTGGGCTTCCAATCATCCCATTGTTTTAATATTTCCAAGATGTCTCTGAAGGACATCTTCAGGGAGTGAACGTGGGGACCCCTCCCCTTCATCAAAATCTGTATCCTCATTGATCGATTCTTCTGGAGAATCAAACTTCTTCCTCTTGTATGATCTTTTAGGGGGTGGCTCTTCAGGGGGGAGATCTGAGGAGGACTCCGAAGAGACAGTACCCTGCAGCAGGGAGTCTTGCTGCTCTTGTGCCTGCTGTCCCGATGTAGCAGACTGTGACAGCTGTAAACCAGACAATACATAGATGTGACACTCCGACAAGGATGGCGCCAACTGCAAGCCTGCTGAGGTAAGAGCTCTCTCCATAATTTGGAAGGCATGCCCACCCAAAGAGGGATGGGAGCCCAGAACCGAGAAAGACAACCTAGGAACTGGGGTCACACCTTGCTCCAATGAGCCCACCTCCAGAGAAAATGCAGTGAGAGTACTTGCAACTGCCAGAGCACCAGGAACTGTGGGTGGTGCCATGGAAAAAATCAGAGCCGATCCCGGAGCTGGCAGCCAAGTCACGGTCCCATGGGTGGGACAGCTCTGATGGAGCTGCCAATTACAGAGTCGTACCTGGAACCGATGTGAGGTCCACCATCGGTACTGAAGAAGTCGCCATCTCCTGCAAAGAGGTTGGAGGAGAAAAATAAGTGGGTGTCCTGGGAGACTAACACTCCAGATGGGAGAGAGGTCCTAGATGGGGCAGGAAGGTCTCTGGCTGCCAAGAGCTGATCCACTACTCTGACTACATCAAGATCTGAAAGACTCCTGGTGGAATGGGCGGTCATCCCCGAGGGTGATTCTGGCCTTTCAAGGAATGTACTCAACTGCTGACCCAATAGTTGGAGAGTATCTAGTCCTGGGTACAGATTCAACCTTCAGCACCGTGGTAGGCTGACCAATAATTTGTTTTACTGGGAAGGAAGTAACTGGCATAGGGGAAACTGTTGTTGGTGACAAGAGGGTCATTGGTTCCGATGAAGTGGTTGGTGCCATAGTGACTTTTGTAGGTTCAACAGTTGTTGGCACCATGGGGGACGTTACAGGCTTTGGAGCCGAAACAGTAGTGGGTGTCGATTTTGCTATCTTAGGCCTTGGTTCTGAGAGATGAGTCGGGACCTGGCTTTTAGTAGATTTAGACCCTTGAGCTTTAGGAGATGCTGGGACAGAGTGACTCCTTTTCTTTGACTCTTTTTTGGGAGACTTACATGTCTCTACCTCAGACAAAGCCTCGCCAAAAGGACATTTTAACAGCCCCTTGAGGATGAGGTTTTGCACCTTTCTGCAAGGGTTCAAGCACTGAAACCCTTGTAGATTTCACACAGTGGTTGAATTCCTAAGTGTGGGACCCCACACACTAAACACAAGAAAAGTGCCCATCTGAGTTGGGCATCTTTCTGCCACATTCCTCACATTGCTTGAACCCAGTGGTTCCCTTATGTTTCTCTGCCATCTTTTCAAAAGATATATAAGAAGGCACGTTGACAGTCACAAACTTACACAGACACACACACACACACACAGTAATGGAAAAAAACAGAGTAAAGAATTTTATTTTTTTTTTTAAGTAAGGAGAGTACCAGCAATGGTAGTTAAAGAAAATTACCTACACAAGGGTAAGGTGAGGAAAAAGGAAGCTAAGGGAATACCAGTGATGGTATTTAAAAAATTACCAAAGGTAAAGGGGAAGGAAAGGGCCTATACCAACGATGGTAAGTCAAATTGTTACCCAACAAGGTAAGGGGGGAAGATAATGCACTTGCACTCAAAAAACACAGACGTAACAATGAATATCACTGAAATACAAGTTCGGAACCAAGAAGAGAATATTTATATATATATATATATATATATATATATATATATGTATATATATATATATATATATATATATATATATATATATATATGAGTCCACTTCATATGAACGAACTTTCAAAAATTCAACATTCATATGGCTCAGACCATATGATCGAACTTTTGAAAGTTCAAATATGTATAGCGGAGATCCCTATACAGAGCAGAACCGGGAGATTTCCCTTTTCTGCACTGTAGTGTGATCTCGGAGTAGAAATATTTAAGTAGCGGGGGGGTGGGGGCGCAGGGGAGTTTGACCCCCTGCTAAACGCAGTTAGTGAAGTGTTTTTGTGTGTTTTACGTTATTTAGCAGATGTTCAACATGTCAAACTGTCGATCATATGGTCTCGGCCATATGAAATTCAGTGATTTGAAATGTCGAACATCTGAAGTAGATCCATATATATATATATATATATATATATATATATATATATATATATATATATATGGGTGTACTTTCCTACAATGAAAATTTACTTTTTCGAAATGGGAAAGTACATCCCCACTTAAGCGAAAGTGCAGTTTCTCTTAAGCTCACTAGACCGAACCAACTGCACCACAATGGAGGACATTGTAAAACAGGCTATGTCCTCCACTGTGGTGCGATAGTCACAGACCTTAGGGTTAGGGCACGGGTCAAGGTAAGGGGATATCCCTGCTAACTATCCCCTTACTCTAACCCGTGCCCTAACCCTAAGGTCCGTGACTATCACACCACAGTGGAGGACATAGCCCGATTTGGAATGTCTTCCACTGTGGTGCGATAGTCATGGGCCTTAGGGTTAGGGCATGGGTCAAGGTAAGGGGACAGCCCTACTAACTATCTCCTTACCCTAACCCTAAGGTCCTTGACTGCTAGCCCGTTTGGTCTAGCAGGTTCGTGAAAGTGCACTTTTGCGTTAGTGTGGGTGTACTTTTGAAGTTCGAAGAAGTGAACTTTCGTTCTTCAAAAGTACACCCATATATATATATATATATATATATATATATATATATATATATATACATATATACACACACATACACATATATAAAAGAAAAGTTAGCACTTAGCGTTTCTGGCTGGTGCAAGCTTGTTTTAACAACTGAGTCAGTTCCGAAGGTCAGAACTGAAACCCAACAGTCATGAATGAATGAAGATTGACAACATCAGATGAAGAAGTTATATTTGCTAAAGAGATTTTCCCCCTGCTTTACCACTGGCTTCAGACAGCTAAGGCAGCAAAATAACTGTGAAGTAGATACACTGGAGAAGGACCACCACAATAAATGGAAATATTTATTAACGGACAAGCGCTTTCACGTACATCAAGCACGCTTCTTCAGATCCATAAATATATATACTAAAGCCTACTCTTTAATTAGATAATCAAGTAATCAAACAATCAAATTAAGTTAAAGTGAAACAAGCCATTGAATCAGTCTGTGCGTTCTAGTACATAGTTCATGAAGGATAAAAACATAAAAACATAAAATAATGTGGTGTATGAAGCCCATTTTTGAGGCTTCTAATGTGATGAACTATAAAAATACTATTAAAACATTTTAAAACTCTCTGCTTAAAACCATGTAGCACAAAAAACTGCTGAAACATATGCAGAGATGCTCGTAACATTCATTCTCTAGCAGGTTAGTTACTAACGCAAATTGTGTACAGTGTTAAAAAACATGCGATAGTTAAACAACAAATGTTAGTTGTAACAACTCAAAGAAATCTGTGAAGACTACGACCTGAGGAAATGTAATAATTGACCACAATGTTAAACAATATAGAATAAAATGAAGTAAAGACATTATGTAAAATAAACTCGTTGTGTAAAAGGAACCAACCTCCCATCTGTATAGGACTGCCTACGCGTCTAAAATCTCGCAGAGTACAACTGTGTGATAAAATATGGGTTATATATTAAAATTGAAGTCAGATCACATAATAGATAAAAGGGTATAAACGAAGAAACAAGAACCTTACCATTATAAGACGAACTTAGCGTGACCATGGAGGTATATATAGATATGTGTGTTACATTTGCATATTCTAAAACACAAGTCATGTGAACATTATACTACATTTATATATTAAGCATAGATGATAATCAATGATCTAATAAAAATAATCCAATGATATTTGATAAAATTTGTATATATGTAAAAATTTTTTGAGTAAACTGTGAAAATACAGAATGTATCAGAAATATATCAAAAATATAAAAATGAAATATAATATAATTAAGTATGTACAGATATAAAATATATGTAAAGAATTTTATGTAATATGAAAAATGTAAAAAATGTAAAAAATATAAATATATATGCAATATGTAAAAATGTATATAAAAATATATGTAAAAATGTATACAAATGTCTATGTTAATGAAAATGTCAATGCTAGTAAATATGGTAATAGGTAAGTTAATAAATATATTGATAAAATGAAATGTGTAAATGAACTTGCTGTTATGCAAACATCACACAAATAGATATAAATATATATATATATATATATATATATATATATATATATATATATATAAACAAAAATAAAAATAATAAGTAGAGTACAACATAAACATGTCCATGATGAATGAACGCTAACATCATAATTAAAATATTGATGTGTAACCTACGAAGGTACTCAAAACTATATTGTTTATATAAAAGCATATTACGACGGCTAAGATTCCTGATGTATGAAAGACATAAACACGTTCAAACTCTCTGTTGGGCATCTTCACTTAACACTACGTGCTTTCAGGGGAGCTCTTACGCTCACGTATTGGTTCAAACCTGGACTATATTGAGCCTTTAACTTAAGAATCCAGGATAGCTCTATATTCTCCAAATCATTGAAAGTGTCTCCCTTTCTAGCACAAGGTGTAATAATTTGTAGCACTCTAAAAACAAAAGAATGCCCTATATTGTTCATGACATGTTTGGCTAATGCATTTTTTATTTCACATTTCTTTATGTCTTGAACAAGTTCTTGTATCCTTTCTTTTAAAGTTCTGGTGGTCATGCCTATATAGAAAGCTTTGCAAATTCGGCAGTCCGCCAAATATATCAGGTTCTTGTCCTCACAGGTAGCAAAAAAATGTGGTTCAAACTTAAAAGTTAAAGTGGGATGTTGAAACAATTGATCAGTTGTGATCATATTGCACATGCTGCATTTCGTGCATGGAAATGTGCCTAATCTCTTGTCCCTATAGGATCTGACGTTCCTGTTTAAACTAGGCTGTTCAACACACAATAGTCTACTTAAATTCTTGCTGTTGCGATAAACAAATGAAGGTGTGGGTCCTACTAAATCTGCTATTCGTGTGTCAGTCAAGAGAATGTGCCAATTCTTGGTTAGGATGTTTCAAATGTGTTTAATGTCGCTGGTATACCTCATATTAAATCTCACTATGGAGTTGTCAAAAATTCTCTTAGTATGTCTATAATGTTTGTTTGTATTGAAACTTGTGCTCTTCACAACTGTCTTGTGAATAAGGTTCTCCTTGATGTTGTGTACCTTTTCTGGGTTATATCCCCTGTTAATGAAACAATCTTCCAAAAAGTCACCCTGCATGTGTAGTTCATCCTCTGTTTGCATAACCTCTTGATTCTGGTGAACTGACTCTTGATTATACTGTCAAAAATAAACCTGGGGTGCATGCTATTGTAATGAAGTAATGTGTTCCTCCAACATTCTTTCCTAAAAATGGTCGTGTCAATAGTATGTCGTTGACCCTTAAAAATGGTAATGTCTAAGAAATCTATGCTGTAAAGTGAATGATTAACTGTAAATTTTAAAAATTCAGTAGTGGATTCTAGATGTCGAATAAAAGTAAAGAGCTCATCTGTAGTGCCATGCCAAAACAAAAGTACATCATCTACAAACCTTTTATAAAGACTTATTTTCTTAAAGCAGTCATGATTAAAAAGGTGAGTCTTCTCCCAGTGCAACATCACTAAATTAGCATAAGTGTTCGCGCAGGGGGTGCCCATGGCCACCCCCCACTGCTGTAGATATATCTTATCTCTAAACATAAAAACATTGTTTGTTAATACTAATTCCATGATAGCACATAATAAAGTCTCTTCACTAGTAGTGAACTTATGACTGCTGTTAATAATAGATCTCAAAGCTTCTAGCCCGAAAGTATTCGGTATTGAAGTGAATAAATTCTTCACATCTAGAGTGACAAAAATACATTCTTCGGTTAAACCATTGGTAAAGCTGTCCAGGCACTCTAATAGCTCATATGTATCCTTTAATATAGAGCTAGTTTCAGAGACTAGGGGTCTGAGTTTCTTTTCTAAATAAACTGATAGTGTTTCAGTGACCCAGCCATTACCAACCACTATTGGTCTCATGGGAGGTGGTATTAAGCCCTTGTGTATTTTTGATAAACCTTTAATGTATGGTACTTTCGGCTTTTCTATAAAAAAGTACATATACAGATCATAATCTATTTGTCTGCACATTACGAAATCATAAAGTTCTTGATGTACTGTGTAGATTACCTTCTCAAGATCAGTATGACTAATTAACTTGTAAGTTACAGTTTCATTCAGTAATTCTGACATACTATTAATATACACATCAGTATCTAGTAACACTATGGCCCCTCCTTTGTCAGCCGATTTTACCGTTAAATTGCTAGCACGTTTTAAAGTGTAAATACTGTCCCATTCTTTAGTACAGATATTGAAAAACATTGAAGTATGTTTATGATCATAGCAATATTTATAAAGCTCTCCTTCACAGACTTTTAAATAGCATTCTGCCACTGGAGGTGGTGCTGGCGTGAAAGCGCTCTTTCTTTTAAAATCAGTGTTCACAACATTGTTAATAGCATTATCCGTTCTGTTGTTTTTATCAAAAAACAGTTTTAGAGATATAGTGCGTATGAAAAGTCTCAAGTCTATGAGGACCTCAGATATATTACTGACCTGAGCAGGAATGTAAGTAAGTCCACGATTCAACAGGTTCTTCTCTAATTCTGATAACTTGTATTTGGAAAGATTCACTGTTAGGTCGCTCCATCCCTCATGCGACCTCTGCGGTCCTGCTGCTCGCCCGAGTACTTCCTCTTCGACCTCCCTCTGCTGTTCGACCTGCCTCTCAATGCACTCTGGTTGTAAACTGGGAGCGGTAAAAAACACTCAATATTGCTTTGGGCTATTTTAGGTTTAGCTCCTAAATTCTGTGTAGCGGAGCGTTGCAGGGCCAACTGATTCGGTGGCGGTGTGTTGTCTGTTTCTTGAGTAGAAAATGTAGCTGTTCCTGCTTGTGACGTAGAGGTATTCTGTACAAAGGCTGGTATATTTAAAGGGGAAATGTCCTGTGCATCTGATGTAACGTTGCGTATAGTGGTATCAGTCACAAGAGGCACTTGGTTAGTGTCTCTGTTATCTCTATACCTTGGCCAAACAAAAACTTGACTATTAGTGAAGTCATAATAGTCTCTTTGCAGTTTGCGCAATTTTATCTGTTGAAGTCTCTCCCCATAGGAAGAGGTTTGATTCAATATGTTATCAAGCCGTTGTTCAAACATAGCCCCTTTAAATTTCGTAACTATGTCATTGTACAAGGTTTCTACCTTGCTATTTAACTCATTCTCTGTCGGAGTAAAATATTCTATCAGTAACCTCATGTAATTGTAACTCAAGTCTAAATTCAACTGTTGCCACCTCTTTAGCAAGTTGGGGTGGCTATTGCCATATGTTGGCATACAGAGGACCCTCATTCCTCTCGGCACAACTTTAAAATGTAGACAGGCTTCTAGATGCCTTCTCTGCCAAATAAGTCTCTGTAATTTGTAGAGAGTGTTCTCTAAGTCTTTTAATGCCACATTGAAATCATGTATATTATCAATGCTGGTATTGGTATTTAATATACCTGTTGAAGAAAGTTCCATGGATAAGAAAGGATTATCTCTCTTCTCCATGAGTAAATCCCATCTCCTCTTCAGGTCTGGTCTTTCCGGCACATAATCCAACTCAACTGTAGTATTATCCATCGTGTGGAAACAGCGAAGAAGTAAAGCAACACAGATAGCGAAAACACAAAGTCGCTGTTCCCTGAAGGTCTGCTCCAAAAGTACAAAAAGTGGAAAAATGAAGTAGATACACTGGAGACGGACCACCACAATAAATGGAAATATTTATTAACAGACAAGCGCTTTCGCGTACATCAAGCACACTTCTTCAGATCCATAATAATACATTCATCAGATTGCAAATATATATACTAAAGCCTACTCTTTAATTAGATAATCAAGTAATCAAACAATCAAATTAAGTTAAAGTGAAACAAGCCATTGAATCGGTCTGTGCATTCTAGTACATAGTTCATGAAGGATAAAAACATAAAATAATGTGGTGTATGAAGCCCATTTTTGAGGCTTCTAATGTGATGAACTATAAAAATACTATTAAAACATTTTAAAACATTTTAAAACTCTCTGCTTAAAACCATGTAGCACAAAAAACTGCTGAAACATATGCAGAGATGCTCATAACATTCATTCTCTAGCAGGTTAGTTACTAACGCAAATTGTGTACAGTGTTAAAAACCATGCGATAGTTAAACAACAAATGTTAGTTGTAACAACTCAAAGAAATCTGTGAAGACTACGACCTGAGGAAATGTAATAATTGACCACAATGTTAAACAATATAGAATAAAATGAAGTAAAGACATTATGTAAAATAAGCTCGTTGTGTAAAAGGAACCAACCTCCCATCTGTATAGAACTGCCTACACGTCTAAAAGCACTTTCACGTTAGTGTGGGTGTACTTTTGAAGTTCGAAGAAGTGAACTTTCGTTCTTCAAAAGTACACCCATATATATATATATATACATATATATATATATATATATATATATATATATATATATATATATATATATATACATACATACACACACATACACATATATAAAAGAAAAGTTAGCACTTAGCTGAGAGCACAGCTGACGCAGCCTTAATTTTAAGTGGCAAACGAGATCTGAGGGGAAGGGAAGAGAGGCATTGAGGGTAGCCTTGGCTTGAGCGTTTCTGGCTGGTGCAAGCTTGTTTTAACAACTGAGTCAGTTCCGAAGGTCAGAACTGAAACCCAACAGTCATGAATGAATGAATATTGACAACATCAGATGAAGAAGTTATATTTGCTAAAGAGATTTTCCCCCTGCTTTACCACTGGCTTCAGACAGCTAAGGCAGCAAAATAACTGTCTCTAAAAGAAGGCCCTGAAAAGATCCTAACTCACTTTCAAAACCTCTGGTAGAAGATAGCAATAAAATGCAATGTTTTTTGGACCTGTATGAACTGCAAGTGCAGTAATGAACCAAACCAGAAAAGCACACAAACTCCACAATGAAAAAAGCCTTTGACAAAGCTAGAGTGTGTCTGCACACTGTTATTCTGTCCAAGCCTTTACTTAGTGACATTAGGGAAAAGAAAAGAAGAGATTATCCCGTCTCTGGAACTGGCTCCCCATCCATGTGAAGCAGAGTTCCTCTCTAACCCAATTCAAGTGCAACTTGAACAATTGGATGGGAATAGGAAATTCATCCCTGTTTGGCACCTATTACTCTAATGGACACAGGCAATCTGTAAATGGTTCATCTCCCAGGCCCTAGATTGTAAATGTTTCATCTCCCAAGCTCCTGCTTACACTTATCTTATCAAGGGTATCGGAACTTGTCAGAGATTTGGGATGCATGGCTAGCCTTAAAAAGGCCCTTGGGTCGTTAGTCTAGTAAACACCTAAGAACCTATGAACTCTTGGCCAGCTTCAGCCACTTTGTTTTGATTACGATTTTAGTAAATTGCATAATAGTTCACTGATTTCAAATAATAACATGTTAGGCCAAACATCCCTAGAGAAAGAATAACATGATCCCTGTGGGAATGCCAAAGTAAGTCCAAAGGAAAACCTTTACCTTCTGATATGGAAACAAACATCAACCACTGAGTGCCTTAAGCTTCAGGCTAATGTGAAATGTGCAGGATAATGGGGATATTCTGCATGATACTGAATCATACATATAGCTGCAGGTTACAGAGACAAAGGAATGGCTCTGAAAAGGTAGCACATCTAGACCTTGTGGGGTCTTTTATACACCCTTTACTGAGTACACAAGTAAGACCACATCAGTGTATGTGCAGTCCTCCATCTCAGGATAGATTATATTTTGGCATTATCTTTCTATTGAGGCATTTTCATTAGCTAAATGTCCTTTGAAACTGTGTATCTTGGGAAACAGTGTGATTTGACAGTAGGTCATTCAACCAATGTAATCAGCACCCTGCTACTAGATGCCTGCTATCAGGTTGGATTGTACAACAGTGTACAGCCAATGTAGTTACATCCTAGTCAGACTCCTACAAGGGGACATATGGGTGCCCTCCACTATGACAGGGACTGTGAAAAATTCCACTTTAAGGATATACCTCTTCTGACTAGCCTGAAGAGTAGAGCATATAGAAAAATCCTTCTTAAAAACAAGAAGAGGGGTGGATCACAGCCATATAGTTTCTGTGCATTAAATCATTTAACCAGACAGTGCTCCCAGGTTTTGGACCCCCCCCCAAAAAGCTGTATTTGCGTCTAGGGTACTTAGCTGATTAAGTCAAACAAATGGAAAAAAAAAAACATTCTATATCTATCTCGACCTCATGAACAAAAATGGTAAAAAGGGTTGTGAATAGATGGCACTGTATCCAGAGGTCTAAGAATAACAAAAAATGCCAACATATGGCAACAAACATCCAGACCACTTGTGTAAATGTCAAGAATTGAATTTAAAACTGAGCGCAGACTACATGCACTTGATGAATGAGTTAATTCTGCCATTAGAAACTGAGATCACTGCTGATATTGAAACGATGGAAAACTCTATCAACTCAGCAGATTTGGGGCCTATGTCTAATGAATATAATGAGATATTGTTACATTTAAAGGCATTTGAAGAAAAACTTATTAGTCTCAAAAAGTGTAAATTAATTTGTGACTTAACTTTAAAACATCAACAGTGAAGGCATTTCTTGACATGTTCATAGGTGTGTACTAGGCTAATGGCCCTGGAGACTTTACAAGCCTAGCCCATAGGATTACCCTGGCATTGTGCCACCCAAGATTAGTTCCCAGTGCCTATGTCAAGTAGTAGAGCCACTGGAGTGATCCCCGGGATGAATTTTCTATTTCCCATCCACTCATCAAGATTTCTCTTGAAGAGGGCCAGTGAGGTGCTCTGTTTGACATGTATGGGAAGTCTATTCCAGAGCATGGGCAGTCTCTGGGTTATGAACCTGTCCCTCCAGCATGTTCTGTAGATTGTAGTAACGAGGTTGAGGTCTCTGGAGTGTGTGGCATGGAGGGATTGAGATTTCTTTAGATGTAGCATTTCTAACAGAGCTGGGTCAGACACGGCTTTGTTAAGCCAAGCAGAGATGTGTGAGCAAGATACATACAATATGGAGGGTTAGCATCAACAGTTGTAACTTAGTTGGTAAAGCAGTGTGGAACTCCACAGTAGTATCAATGGTAGAACGAGCCACTACATTTATGTTAGACAGTCTGGGCTGTGACTACAAAGGCTAGCATTCAACAGCAGATGTGCTTCTAAGAGATGCAGCTACCACTTTTGAACCACTGAAAAACAGCTTGTCTCAAAAGCTTTGCACTGTTATAAATATTACAATTTTAGTTATAATGAAAGAGAAGCATTAACAAAACTTTGTTGTAATCATAATGTAATAAAACAGGTGCATAAAGGTGGAAAAGTAGTCATTATGGATGTTGAATTTTACAAAGAATTAATGTATGAGTTAATAAATGATACTTGGAGTAAAAGGTTATCTCTATGACCTACTTATGGATGGCTCTATAACACCCAAATTATATAACTATTTATAAATGGCAGATCCAAAACTGCCCATTATATATGGGCTACTGTCCATTACTTATGGGCTACCGAAGCTTCATAAGAATGAAGTTAGACTGCCTATGAGGCCTAAAGTGTCTGGCGATAAACGGGCAACCACGGTCCTATCCAACTACTTAGAGAAACAACTCAATCCTTTACTTAAATCTAGTAAAAGTTTCATTAAAGACACAAGTGATTTCTAAATAGACTTGAACAAGTGGTCTTGTAATGATATTTATATTGAACTTCTTTTGGTAACTATGGGCATAAAATTGTGTTTTACTTTAATACCAAATGAGTATGGAGTGCAATGCATAAGAGAATACCTTTGTTCACATATAGATTTTGATGCACTTAAAACTGAAATGATATGCTCCATGTGAGAAGTGATATTACATAACAATATAGTTTTATTTAACAATGAATTATTCCATCAGCAGCTTGGGATAGCTATGGGCACCCCCAGATGTTAATAATTATGCCAACTTGGTA
The DNA here is from genome assembly GCF_019279795.1 of Protopterus annectens. Lineage (NCBI taxonomy): Eukaryota > Metazoa > Chordata > Ceratodontiformes > Protopteridae > Protopterus > Protopterus annectens. Next base: position 484,338,359 of record NC_056739.1, read on the forward strand.
TAATCTAGACAGGAAGAAGAACATATACTTGATAATGAAAGAAGTGAATTTAGAGTGAAGGACTTATACTTGAAACAATTTGTTGATGACATATTTATGCTTTGATCAGGCATTTTAGACAGTCTCAAAAAGTATGTCTCATTTACACAGTACTACTGACTTTCTGGTCTTTGATGTGAAACACTCGAGAAAAAAATAATTTTTTGGATATCTGTGTCATATTTAAGGAAACAAAATTTGAGATCTGAGACTAAGATATATAGAAAGGAAGTATAGGCCATACTTTATGTCCATTCAAGAAGCATGCATTCTCAACATATATATATATATATATATATATATATATATATATATATTTATAGGAATGTATTATAAAGCCAATTTTAAGAGCTAGATTGTTAAATACAACTAAGGATTTTATGCAGGAGTTGGATAATATGGCAAATGATTTTACAATTAGAGGTTATGACAAAAAAATATTAGAGACTACAAAGGAAATAGTAACAAATGAATGTGAAGGCCTGGGTAAACCTTATTCACATGGTACAGACATAAGAAAAGTGAATAGCATTGAAATAAATAAATATTCATCAACAGAATCAGTTAAGATGTATTCCAAGATACAACAGACATACAAATATGATCCAACATATTATTATAAAAATTTGGACAGTATTACAGTCCACTGTTGGCATAAAGAACATTGTAGGCGAAATACCTAGATTTACATACAAAAGAGGGAAAAACTTAAAACAGACACTCTGCTATAAAAACATATATAAAAATAAGTTAGCCTACTGTGTGACGACCCACCACTGTCTACCAGTAATCGAGGAGCCTCAATCCTCACCACTGGCAACAACGGGGGAAGTTCACTGACAGGATAACAGGTACACACACAGTATTTCCAGAATCAGCTCTCTGCATCAAGTGCAATTTCCCTTAAGAGCACACAGATACCACAGTCAGTCCAGGGCTGGTTTCTCCCTCTTCCTCCGGAACCCCAATAAGACTCCCCACTGGTACAGCTATAGAGTTCAGATCTCAGCTGAGTGACCACACAAAGACCTGCAGCACCCTCTCTGCCCAGCCAGTGCTTCATGTCCCTGCCCAAGTAGCTGACACACACTCTTTGAGGTTTGATTTACACACACACACATACGGGAAAGGCTGGCACAGGTTTAATAGCTATGACCCCTTCTGCCCAGACTATAAGATAGTTTTCACTGCCACCAGTCACTCCTGCCAGCTACCTTAAGGCCCTTAACAAAGGGTGTCCAATCTTACTGTGTAATATTAATACTAACATAAATGGTAGTTTGACCAAGAGCAAGGCTATTAGGAGTGGCCCACACAGTGTCACTGAATAAATAAGCAAGTACTGTCAAAACGTAAATATCTCTACACAGATCAGCCACAATGAAAGGTTTAAATATATTTAATAATAAAATAACAAGACAATACTAAATATGTATTCACAGTGACATCAGAATTCAAAATCACAGGAAAAATTAAAATAATATTACAGGCTCACAAAAAAAAAAAAAAAAAAAAAAAAACTAAGCTTTGCTATATTCCTGACTGTATCTAAGAGAATTATACTATTCCCTAGTAACTTACTATTACACCAAGTCAGATTATGTGGTGAATGGTTCTTGTTGTTGTCAGGTCCAAGACACAATGCAGAATGCTCTGTCTCACTAACAGACTTCTCAAAATATCTAAAATATTACTGCTGGGATAGTTTGCAGAATTACTTCATTTCTGGTCATCTGACTTGTAGTTCTCATGCAAACCTCCATTGCTGAAGCTGGCAGCATTTAGCATATACCTGTAAAAATACTCTTACAAGGGCTTTTGGTCAGATCTTTTGGCAGATGCTGGAAGCCATAAAACAATTACATTACTTCATGCTTCCAAAGTATTAATTAGTTCACCCTAAAGACAATACAGAAGGCTTACTAGTACAGACTTTGTGTCTCTAGCTGCACTGAAACATCTTTATGGTGTAGCCTATAAAGTAATTTAATTTCAGATATTTTATTAAAGTTTGCTGGACTGACATTAATCTCCTGTATTCCAGTTTCCATTGTTAAAATATACACATTTAAACAGTTACAATAGTGCATGTACATTTCTGTTCTCTTCCAGTACAGCACACTGTGGATACATTTTAAACAGAGCACTTTACAAATACCTTTTCAACACAAACACCTGTACAGAGCAGTTTGATATACACATGGCATGCAGTTCTAATACATTTGTAACACAAGCATCTTATATAAATTGGTTTGATATTCACAAATGACATATAATTATTTACAAAATAATAGCTGTGCTGGCAGTACCTCCTTTTGTCACATCCTGTAAGATATAAACGAAAGGTAAGGCACCATGTTACAACTGTGTGTTTTGTACAGAAATTAATATTTATTTATTTATTTATTTATATTTGATTACCGAGTAGTGTCCGACTGGCCAGAGGCCCATTTTCAGCAGAGACCCGGGAAGAAAATCTTCAAAAAATTTACGATACATAATTTGCAAAAATGACCTACAGAGCTAGTACTAGAGATTAAACAGTTATATGCAGATAAACACAAAATCATGATTTCATAGAATTATAAACACAAGTAAAGATCATCAATACAAATTCAATAAAATTATATATATGTATATATATATATATATATATATATATATATATATATATATATATATATGTTGTTGTTGAGTCTTTAGGCTTTTCCCTGGTTAGGGGTCGCCACAGCGGACCTCCAGTCCGCTAATGATTGGTAGTTGATTTTTACGTGCCGAGTTACCAGCCCTGATGCACAACCTTCCACGAAGGTATGCCCATTCACACATGTCTCCATGCAGAAGATGCTCTAGCTGATAATCGAACCGGACAGTGTCTTACTGTGAGGCAACAATGCTACCGCAGCAACACCACCCGGGTCCATATATATATATATATATATATATATATATATGTTTATATAGTAAGAGCAAAAAAATCAGTCAAAAAAAGGTAGAAACCAGATTGCTAAGGCTATAAGAAGCCAAGAGAGAGAAAGTGTATAAGTACAGTGAAAGGCAGGGGTGCAAAACTTAGGCTGGAGAAGTGCAGGAGCATAGCCAATGATTGGAGAGATATTCTTTTAGAGACTGTTTGAAATTATGCGTATTAGGGGAGGATAGAATATGTTGGGGAAGAGAATTCTAGAATTTGGCTATTTTGTGGGAGTATAAAGAGTCTCCATGATAGTTATGGGCCTTGATTACTTTGAGCAATAATTTGTCAACTGACCTGAGTGAACTAAGGTTAGAATAGGGTTGTATAAGGTCAGTTAGAACAGGACAGTTATCTGGTTTGTAGATGACTGTGAGAGCAACTAATACTTGATTAAGATATAGTACATGAGGGAGCTCTAACCAGTTTAGACAGTGAAGACCTGTGCAATGATGTGATCTGTGAGGCAGGTTTGAGGCAAACCTAGCTATTTTATTATAACAGGATTCAAGGATATTCAAATCAGACTTACAGAGGTTGGTAAATATTTGAGAACAGTAGAGAAGAGTGGATAAGAGGTGGGAACTAGCTGTTGTTAGTCTGGCGTGGTTGGAAAGATAGGGTTTTGCCCTGTAGAGAGCACCAAGTTTTATGTGGACTTTTTTGATAGTTACTGATTCACAGGTTCACAAGTCTGTATTAGGCTAATGGCCTTGGAGCCTTTACAAGCCTAGCCCATAGGATTACCCTGGCATCATGCCACCCGACCTTAGTTCCTAGTGTCTCTCTGTTGAGTAGAGCCACTGGAGTGATCCCCGGGGTGAATTTTCTATTTCCCATCCACTCATCAAAATTTCTCTTGAAGAGAGCCAGTGAGGTGCTCTGCTTGACATGTATGGGAAGTCTATTCCATAGCATGGGCAGTCTCTGGGTTATGAACCTGTCCCTCCAGCATGTTCTGTTGACTGTGGTAATGAGGTTGAGTTCTCTGGAGCGCGTCATGTGGAGGGATTGTGATTTCTTTAGATGTAGCATTTCTAACAAAGCTGGGTCAGACAGGGCTTTGTAAGTCAAGCAGAGATCACCTCTAAGTAGGCGATATGAGAATAGTTGGAGGTTTTTGAGTCTGTCCATATAGGACAAGTGTTTAAGGCCTAGGATCCTCTTTGTGAGGTAATTTTGTGGCCTCTCCAGTTGTTGCAGGTGTCTAGTGAGATACATGCTAAATGGGGCACTACACTTGATGATTGGCCTAATGAGGGAAGAGTAGAGGGAGATGTGCCACATAGAAGGACTTTCTGACCACAGTGGCAACGTGGTGATCAAAAGAGAGGTTGTTGTCGACCTGTGTTCCTAGATGTCTTATAACGCCTTCTGTGTTCAGTGGACTACCATCGATGTGGTAATTCATGGGAACTGGGTTTTTCCCAAAGGGGATGATGACACATTTTTTGGCATTAAGCTTAAGGCCATGGTTCTGACACCAGTCGTTGGTCTCAGTGAGGCCTTTCTGTAGGATGTCAACATCACTTGGGGAGCTAATAATAGCTCCCAACTTGCAATTGTCTGCAAACTTTGTCAGCCAGAGTACCTTTGTGTTGGCCTGGACTTCAGAGAAGTAGATACCAAACAGGAGAGGACCCAGGACCAAACCCTGTGGGACTCCACTCGTGACTGGTTGGTAGTCTGATTTGGAGTCAGCTACTTTCAAACTGTGGGTTCTACCTGTGAGCCAGTTTGCAACCCACCTAGTGATATAGGGGTTGATGCTTAACTTAGTGAGCTTTTCTATGATTGCTGAGTGGGGAATGGTATCAAAGGCCTTGGCCATATCTAGGTAGGCTGTATAAACCACCTTGCCTTCATCCACAGCTCTGGTGACTGACTCAAAGAAGGCGACCAAGTTGACATATGTTTATCAAACTTCAGGCCGTTATCAATAATAACAACGAGAAGTTTTGTTTGTTCTACAAGTTCTATTTTTGTGCCATGTGAGGAATAAATGGAGAGAGGTGGTGGGCTGTTTTTACAGTGGAGTTATTAAAGACCATGAGCTTAGTTTTGCTGGGGTTTAATAGGAGCTGATGGGCAGATAGGTGGTTTTCAATGTTTTGGAAGGCAACCTGTGTTTTTTCTTGCAGTTCTTTAATAGAGGGGGCACAGCAAATGAGGGAGGCATCATCATCATCATATTGGATGATTGAGGTAAGTTTGGTGGAGGAACTGAGGTCATCAGTAAATAAGATAAAAAGGAGAGGGGCAAGGATGGAGCCTTGAGGGACTCCAACAGTGACAGTTAGTAAGAGGGAGAGTTTATTATCCCACAGGGAGGCTTGCTTTTGGTTAGAGAGATAGCTATGAAACCAGATTAGGGATCTGGAGCTGAAATTGTATGAGAAGTTTATTGAGAAGAATTTGATGTGATACTGTGTCAAATGCCTTTGACATATCAAGGAAGGTAGCTGAGATGAGTTGGCCATTATTATTATTATTTCTGAGGTGACTTGTGCTATTAGTAAAGCTTATAAGGCCTGTGTTAGTATTACGTGTGGGTCGAATGCTGTGTTGAGTATTAGATAATAGGTTGTTCCTACTATAGTACTAGTACTAGTCAAGGACTTGTTTGTGTATGCACTTTGCTAAGATTCTGGCTAGGGGTGAGAGGATGGCGGTAGGTCTATAGTTGGAAAGCTCAGAATCAATCTTTCTGCATCCGATAACTAAAACTGAATTTGTATTTAACACTTATACCACGTTTTACTGACAATGTGATATATCAGACCAATTGTGTAGCTGTGATCATTTTTATATAGAGAAGACAAATCAGAAACCAAAGGAATGCATTAGCTCGCACCTCTGAGACATACGCAGAAGAGTTGAGACTAATGCCTTGTCTAAACCTATTATAATAAAAGGAAGAGAACATAAGTTTAATCTTGGGGTTATTCAGAGAGTACTTTGATATCCAAGAGGGGGTAGCTTAGTTAAAAAACAGAAATGCTGGGATACAAATTGATTAATTACTTCAGAGAAGATGTTTTACCAGGACTTAATAGCCAGTGTTAAAAATTAGACAAGATTGTATACGAACAATTTAACCCTATGAATATGAGGAATGAAGTTTGAATGAATGATAAGGTATTTTATGTTTGGACTGTGTAAAAATATATGTATATTTGTGCATTTTTATATTTTTGTAAGCTTATATATATATACACTAAGTAAATGGATTTTTTTTAATCTAATAATGATACTGAAACTCTTATAGACTTGCTAATTAACTTTAATTTTAAATGGTGTTTTGTGTATTTAAGTGATTAAGATGCAGCTACCACTTTTGAAGCATTGAGAAAGAGCTTGTCTCAAAAGCTTTGCACTGTTATTTATTGCTGTTACTATTTATTCATTATTCGTCTTGTTTTAATAAACTGGCTATACCGTGTGTTCCTGGCACTTTTTTGGATAAGCAAAAGAATGTTCAGTGGGTGGAATGAGGTTTAACGGAAGGCAGGAATTAATCAATATATGTAATGTTGGAGTAAATAATTGCTAAAAGAAAGAAAACATCTAATGTACAATGCACAAATATGAAAATGTTAATATGGTTTGCTTTCTTTGTAAGCTATTTCTACAATGCTTAGGCAGAGTCCATCCTCACTACCACATATGGCAGGATTTGTATTTAAGCAAAACAGGACAACAAGAACTGGTGTTGATAATGGGTGACATGAATGCACATATAGAGACAGAAGAGGATATGAGGACTGCTTGGGTCCACATGGGTGGGCCAACAGGAATAAAGAAGGAGAGTACATTCTAGGCTTCTGTCTGGCAAATGGCTTAATAGTAGCCAGCACATGGTTCAGAAAGAGATACAGTTGAATGATCACATACAAGAGTGGCCAATATGTAACTCAGACTTCCTCGTAGTAAGGAAAGGGCACTGGGATAGAATCAGTGATTGCAAAGCCATTCCAAGACCAGGCTGAAGACCTAGAAGTTGACTGGGGATAAAGTACAACAGTTACAGGAATTACTCCATTACTGACATTCATGTCATCCATTATCAAGTCAGGGAAAGTGGCAGGCTCAGATGAGATCACAGCAGATAATATAAAGATGCCAGGTGAGATAGGGAAGAAATGGCTCCTGAAGGTACTCATGGCAGTGTGTAGAGAAAGGTGTATCCCAGATGACTGGAGAGTAAGTATACTTGGGCCAGCGTACAAGAACAAAGGGAACATCCACAACTGTGGACAGTACAGAGGTACCAAACCCCTGTCACATTGTATGAAAGTTCTGGAAAAGGTGGTTGATAAATGGATATGCAGAGTAGTAGAAAGTAAAATAGGAGAAGAGCAATACAGATTCAGATCAGGATGCAGCACAGCTGACCCAAAGTTTGCAGTGAGACAGACACTTGAGAAGAAGCTAGAGATGAGGAAAAATTCCAACTCAGCATTCCTAGACTTGGAGAAAGCATATGACAATGTCACAAAAAAAGATGATTTGGGCAGTACTGTGGTGGTTCAAAGCCCTAGAAACATTGGTAGAATTAGTGCAGGCTAAGTACAAGGACCCAATGACTCAAGTACAAACAGTGTCTGGTCTCAGAGAAGGGTTGCCAGTGGGAGTGGGTGTACATCAGGGTTCATCTATGAGACCACTGTTGTTCATAATGATGATGGACTACATTATCAAACAGGTCAGAGGGGACAGATCAACAAAGTTAATGTATGCAGATGATGTGGCATTACAGGCAGACTCTGAGCAAGAACTTCAGCAAAGTACAAGGGAATGGAATGCAAAATGAAAACACATGGGACGAAACTAAGTACATATAAAACAGTGGTAAAGGCAGCAAACTGAGGAAATCAGAATAAGCTGCGAAATGAGATAGAAGGGAAGATAGTAGAACACATTAATAGGTTCAAGTATCTGGGAGGGGTGGTTGAGGAGAAGGGAAGTCTGAACGAAGAGGTCAAAGCTAGAATCAGAGGGGCTGCAGCCAACTAGCACAGAGTGTCAGGTATAGTGTATGACAGAAGAATGCCAATGAAAGTGAAAAGTAAGGTGTACAAATCAGTGGTGAGACCAGTACTACTATATGGTACAGAAACCTGGGCAGTAAAGGCAGAGCAGATGAGGAAGCAAGAGGTGATGGAAATGAAGTGCCTGAGATGGGTGGTAGGATGCACACTGAGGGACAGATGAAGAAATGAGGCCATAAGTGCAGAAGCTAAAGTAGCTCCAATTGAAGAAAAGATCAAAGAGAACAGATTATGGTGGTTCGGACATGTGCAGAAAGCAGAAGGCCGTCTGCTGAAGGTTTGAGACAGACAGAAAGAAGATAAGAGGAAAGAAGGGCATCCAGCAGAGGTAGATGGACTGTGTGAGAGATATGCAACAGTCAAGCTTGAGTGTTGAAGAAGGCAGGAGTGTAGCATGGCGATAGTTAACAAGACACCCTGACCCCATGTAGAAAATAGGAAAAAAAGGGGATTGATGATGATTTATGTTATGGTCACACTTGCCACCAGTTATGATGTTGCCATTAAGTTCTCTGGGGCACCAGAAGGGCAATGGGTTTTGCTTTTTTGGCCTATGTTCTCAGCTATTTTAATAGGGTAGGATGGCAAATGGAGAGAACTCCAAACATCAAGAAGCATTACTGCTTAAAGGGAAATGGTGCTATGGATTTTAGGATAGTATATACTCTCAAATCAATCATTTATTCGTCATAATATGTTACTTATACAACAGCTTACTTTGAATGAATTAAGTTCAGCTCACATAACTACATGTGCACCATTATGGTGAGGAAGGCACCACACAAACAATATAGAGAACTGCTGTCATCATCTTCAGGCAGGCCATATAACAGATTAAAAAATCAGACTGCACTCTACACTTAACATTCTGACTTGTTCCTGGCCAGGACCACTGCTAGTAACATCCCATCACTCACTTTTGATGAAGAAAGAAGAAAATAATTAATTTTTTCCCCATCCCAGTGCTGTTGTGTTTTTAAACTCAACTGTCTTTCTAGTTGCTTGCCCCCTATGTTAATTTGACCATATAGCTCCTTCCCTCTCCTCTTTGACTGGCTATTGTGAGAAAGCGCAAAATTATCATTTTGTGAAATCACTCTTCAGCTATTCAAATTTATTGGCCATCCCACCTTTTCAAATCTATCTTGCAGCTCTTAAGATATAAAACCATTTTTCTATCTTACCTTTAAAATTTGCAACATCTACTCCAAGGGCACCAATTACTGGAGAGCCCACATTCTGCCCCTCAGTAGTCATCTTGGGATTATTTTTTCTGTTTTGCTCCAGGTGAGAGAAGGAGCATTATTTCCTGGGGACTGCTGATCACCAGAAAGCCTAATTGCTTTATAGTTGCTAGTTTGGAACTTGTGCTTATATTTTGCTCCTGGTGAGAGGAGCAGCAGAGTGCATAGATTCCTGACTCTTTCTGGTTGGGAAGTGAGTGCTAGGCTTGACCTTCCTGAATGGTCTGATTATTATTCAGGGCATCTACCAGGAAAAGGCTAAAACAGGCCTACAGACCCTTGCATCATCTGGGACAAGACTACAGATCACCAAACAGGCTATGGCCTGTTTCTCATCCTGGGGCTAGTGCTACTGTTTCATTTCTGATGAGAGAAGAAAGAAGCAAAGGAGCACTGTATCCCAGCAGAGTGAAGCTGTGGTGAGACCAAAACTAATAGTAGCCAGGCAGCAGCCATTCATGAGATTCCCCTCTTTTCATCATTCTTGACAAGCTCATTCTTTCTTTTCAGCAAGTACTGCTTGATTTGCTTCTAACTTTAGAATATCTGTCTAAATACTTTATCCATAAATGATCACGCTCTACTTATTAGTTTTCCCTCACGTGTTTGGCAGTGCCCTATATAGCCACAGACTCCCTGAGTTGACATTTTTACGTAAAGGCACCACTGAAATTTCACCAATACCTAGTTGCACTCAGGACAACTAGTTTGTAGTGACAAGTACTGCCCTCAGAGTTGCAAACCTGATACTCCTGACATTACTTTACATTCTCACTGCAACTGTCTAATCAATAAAAAAGGGTCTGTAGCCATAGATATGAACTTTCCCACTATCTCCATTACCAGCTCGGTGGATATGGGTGACCTAAACCAATGTACAAATTGCATTTAACTTTAGAGTGATTGACATCAGACAGAAGAAAAAAGGGGGGGGGTCTTAATAATGACTTAGAAGTATGTGAATACTCATGCATCATACTTTTAGAAGCTGATTGTTTTCCAGGTTTAAATACAGCAGTAAGCATTAAATCTATTTAAAAAAAAGACAAATAACTTTGAAATAACATCTTGTGTGGACTGGTCTTAGTTAAATGTTTTATTTATTTTATGGTTATACTGATTTTCAGTTAACATTTTACCTGTATGTGTGTCTTTAAACTGAACTGTTTAATACAACTGTGCCATGTGATTAGTTTTATGGTTTGAATTTACTATTTAAATGAAGGCACTTGATTTCTTTTTTACACACTGATGAAGGGTTGATCCCAAAAGCTTTGTGATTTGTTTTCCCTGTTTGGAATAAATGCTGTATTTTACCTCTGCGTTTCGAGGCTTTGGATTTTTTTACTACTGCAATGTACAAGTTGCCTCATGTTTACCGACAACCAGTTAATTCTCAGACTGACTGATACTGTATGCAAGAAATATATTTACACATCACTGGAGGCAAAGCTCTCGCATAAAAGCACTCCTAATGCCAATAAACCCTTCCTTGTTGTTCAAACAGGAGTAGCCCAAGGGTCCATACTTGGACCATTCCTTTTTAACATTTTTACCAAAAACTTAAATTCATCCTGCAGTCTCTCAGCTGTAACACAATATGCAGATGGCTATACTCTCTTATCTATCTCCGATACTACCTCTGAACTACACACACTAAGACAGAATGCCTTTACCTCTGTTGAAAAATGAATCAGAAATAATCAACTAATCCTTAACCCAAAGAAAACTCAGCTCCTTCTCTTCCTACCTCAGACACTCTCTCACCTTAAATCCAACTTTTCTCTTTCCTCTCTAGATGGCACCACTATCTCCCCTGCCTCACACACCAAACTCCTTGGGGTAATAACTGATGACCAACTAAAATTTGACTTGCACAAGAGGCCATCAAAAAAACCCACCAAAAAATTGGACTACTTTATAGGAACAAAAAAATCCTCACTACTGCCACTAAATGCACACTTGCACAGGCATTTTTCTTACCTAGTCTTCTATACACTGCCTCTATCCTTACCAATATCCAAACTACCTCAATTCAGAAACTGGAACAAACATACAGCAAAATTGTCAGATTTATTCTAAACCAACCACTCTCATCGCATGAGTGCCTTTCACTTAAACAAGTGGTTGGAATTTCCGCACCCTCTCCTACAATCGCAACTCCACACTACCTTTTCCATACTCAACAACCCCTCTGCCTGCCCTGCTCTCGCCTCCCATATTACAGAGTCTCTACTCTCCCCCCCCCCCCCCCCCTAGCCTCTCCGGAGTGCTGATCAGCATCTTCTCTCAGTTTAAACCCAAAAGGAATATTGGCAAACTACTTTACCAGCACTCTATCTCATTAAATTGGAACAAACTCCCTCTCCATATTAGATCTAACCTTTCCTTTTTAAAAAAGAGCTTAAATCCTACCTACTAAACTTGAAATTATGCCGTTGCCTTGACCACATGTAATCTTAGTCTGTCCTTCTGTATAACCTGTTGCATCTCCTAACTTTCTTTCTGTTAGTAACTTCTGCTTAAACTAACTTCCTAAACCCTCAGCTCTACTACTATACCTCCCTCTTTTCTCTCCCCCCGCCCATTCTACACACGATTTAGCTCCCCCCCACTTCCTATCAATGTCTGTAAATTTTCTTTATTTTGAACGATTATCTTTTTGTTTTTACTCTTATATGTAGTAAATTTAGACCACTGCTAATCAGTGCAACCTTTAATGTTCATAACTTTTGTTTTTCTCTTTATAATTAATTTCGTATTTGCATTGTTATTTTTAATAGTTTTTGCCTTGTATGTTCATCTTTGCTTATGTTTGCTGGGGGTTCTCTCCCCTTTGGTCTCCACTGAAAATAGGTTGCTTACTATCAATGCAATGCAAATAGTTAATAACCTTTTCTTTTTTACAATTATTTTGTATTGTGATTGTTATTTAATATTTGTGCATTGCCACTTTATCTTTACTTATGTTTGCTGGGACTTTTCCCTTCAGGTCTCCACTGAAAATGGGTTTATTAGCAAACTTCAGTTCGACTAACCTGGTTAACAAATGTGAAATAAACAAATAAGGTTGTCAGTAGTACACATGCTGCACCCATCACACAATTAAAAGCAGACACACAGACCCAGATATGCTGAGGCACTTAAATGTACTCTACCTAAACCCCAAAGACTTCCTAGACAAAGTACATACAGTGGATATAGAAAGTGTATACACCCTTGTTAAAACGCCAGGTTTTTTGTGATATAAAAAATGAGACCACAATAAATAATTTCAAAACTTTTCACACCTTTAATGTGAAAAACAAATCTGTTAGGGGAAAAAATATAAAAAAAATAAAAACATACAATAAGCTGGTTGCATAAGTGTGTACACACCCTTAAACTAATACTTTGTTTTAGCACCTTTTGATATAATTACAGCATTCAGTCTTCTTGGGTAGGAGTCTATCTGCACTAATACTTTGTTGAAGCACCTTTTCACATAATTACAACATTCAGTCTTTTTGGGTAGGAGTCTATCAGCATGGCACATCTTGACTTGGCAATATTTGACCACTCTTCCTTGCAAAAGTGCTCCAAATATGTCAGATTGCGAGAACATCTCTTATGCACAGCCCTCCCGTTCACCCAACAGATTTTCTATTGGATTTAGGTCTGGGCTCTGGCTGGGCCATTCCAAAAGGTTAATTTTCTTCTGGTGGAGCCATTCTTTTGTTGATTTAGATTTATGCTTGGGGTCATTGTCGTGTTGAAAGGTGAAATTCCACTTCATCTTCAGCTTTATAGCAGATACCTGAAGGTTTTGGGCCAAAAGTGACTGGTATTTGGAACTGTTCATAATTCCCTCCACCGTGACTAAAGCCCCAGTTCCAGCTGAAGAAAAACAACTGCAAAGCATGATACTGCCACCACCATGCTTCACTATGGGGATGGTGTTCTTTTGGTGATGCAAAGTGTTGTTTTTGCGCCAAATGTACCTTTTGGAATTGTGGCTAAAAAGTTCAACCTTGGTCTCATCAGACCATAACACATTTTCCCACATGCTTTTGAGAGACTATGCATTGTTTTGCAAATTTTAGTCGGGCCTGAATGTTGTTCTGTGTAAGAAAAGGCTTCCATCTTGCAAGTCTACCCCACAGTCCATACATATGGAGAATACAGGAGATTGTTGTCACATATAGTACAGAACCGGTACTTTCCAGAAATTCCTGCAGCTCCTTCAATGTTGCTATAGGTCTCTTGGCAGCCTCCCTGACCAGTTTTCGTCTTGTCTTTTCATCAATTTTGGAGAGGCGTCCAGTTTTTTGCAATGTCACTGTTGTCCCATATTTTCTCCACTTTTTGATGACTGTCTTCACTGTGTTCCATGGTATAGCCAATGCTGTGGATATTTTTTGTACCCTTCTCCTGACCGATACCCTTCAACAATGAGATCCCTTTGATCCTTTGTAAGCTCTCTGCGATCCATGACTTTTGCTGTAGCAGGCAACTGAGTAAATGTCAGGAAAATCCTACTAGGACAGCTGAAGTTTATTTGGGGTTAAGAAGAGTCTCTTTAATTGATGGCAGGTGTGTACCCAAGAAGACTGAATACTGTAATTAAATCAAAATGTGCTTCAACAAAGTATTAGTTTAAGGGTGTGCACACTTATGCAACCAGCTTATTGTACATATATCTTTTATATGTTTTCCCCTAACAGATTTGTTTTTCAATTGAATTGTACAGGTTTATAGGTTACATTAAATGTGGTAAAAGTTTTGAAATGATTTCTTGTGGTCTCATTTTTTATATCACAAAACCCTGGCATTTTAACAGGGGGTATACACTTTTTATATCCACTGTACAACAAACATCCTCAGCAAATCCGAAAGCACTCTTTCAAAACAACATCCACATCAACACATACAGCCACATCTCATGGAGTCTCTACTTCTAAGTCTGTAAGGTAAGCCATCACAGAATCCAATATTCTGGTCATTAGAGACTCCATTGTGAGACATACTGATATCCCTCTCACCAGGCTAAGTAAGAAGACAGTCAATTGCTTATCAGAGGCTAGGATCTGCCACATTACACATGCACTCAGGTCATTAGACTACAAATACCAGTATGACTCAAGTCATAGTCCATGTGGGTGTAAATGACCTGAGATGTACCTCCCTAGAATATATGAAGAGAGACATTGTGGATCCCTCAGAATGTGTTTTCTAGACTGGTATGAGCCTACCATGGAGCAGCATTCTATTTTTTTTCAAGGATGATGCCACAATATGAACAAAATATGATGGACTTTAATAACCGGCTTCTTAGTTTTGGGTGTTATTCTAAGGGTGTGCAATATTTGTCAGCATGAAAGGAGATGGTCAACATAGCACACTACTTTACCAGGGATGGTCTGCACCTCTCTCCCCTAGGCTTTTGAATATTAGCTAAAACACTGTCTTCCCCCATAGTAAGTACCTTTTTAGGCAATGCCAAACTGAAAGTACTTCTGGCATAGCAAATCAAAACCAATAAAATCTAAAGGTGTTAATGCTCAATGCTAGGAGTCTAAACAAAAAACGACACTCCCCAGGAGTTCTCTTCATGCTAAAGAACGCGGACGTCTGTGTGGTCACTGAGACATGGTTTAAAGCTGTGGAGAGCACACTGACAGTGCAAGGTTATAATACCTTCCACACATTTAGATCAGCTACTACACAGACAGGTGATTTACATCAAAAACAAATAAACCTCAAGGCTGGCCAAACAGGGCAAAGCACTTGAACTTCTCCATGTTCAAATCACCATAGGCACAATCCAGTACCACTTCCTTGCAAGCTACAGGTCCACATCTGTAACTCAGAAAACCCATACCATGTATGTAAACTTATTGGAAAAAATCAGCAAACAATACCATATTCATGGCAAATTCAATTACCCCACTATTAACTGGGAATCATATATGACACCGAATGTACAGGCTTAGAGATTCCTGGATTTTGTAAACACAAACTTCCTGGGCCAGATTGTTAATACACCAACAGGAGGTGCAACCATCTGGATCTGGTCTTCACTAACATGGGAGAGTGCTGCACACCCCCTAGTGCAATGTCATCTCTGGTAAGGTCAGACCACAAAATGCTCTCCTTTGAAGTAAAAATAAAAACTGGAATCTCAGCTAACCCTGGAATATTCAGGAACTATTATAAAGCTAACTTCCTACTACTAAATGATGACCTTGAAAAATTGCAGGACCTCATAAACCCTGAGAACGCTGCTGCCTATGTAAAACTGTTGACAGAAACGTTATACAACCATATTAATAGATGCAGCTGTACCCACCAGGAAGTACAGAACTAACTCAGAAAACAAGCCACCCTGGTGGAATCACATCATCAATAGGCTGCATAACAGAAGGAAGAAAATCATGGCAAAGATTAGAAGGTGCAGCATCTAGCAGGATAAAAGCACTCATCAAACTAAACAATCAATCTACCAAAGCCAAGTTTGATGCAAATTTGGCATTCCAGTGCAAGGACAGCTACAAGGTATTCTTTAGCTATGTCCACAACCTCAACGGTAATACACAGTTGTGTGCAGAGATCATTGTATATGTAACCACCTATACTTAGCCAGAAGATATAGCACACTTAATGGCCAACAAATTAATCTCCAACTTTACCCCTCTCTCCCCGTCAAACTTCCTTTAGGAAATACCATCAAATATAACTCCCTCCTGTAATTAGGGAACAGGTCCTTAATGCTCTCTCTAACCAAGAACACTGCATCAATGAGCGCAGACAGTATCTCAGAATGCATTCTAAACAGCACAAAACATGATCTATCAGGCCCTCTGGAATTGCTATTTAACTGTAGCCTCCAAACAGGCTTCACGCCTCATGAATGGAGAACAGCAACAGTCATCCCTCTGCTCAAAGTTGGGCCATCTACAGACCCTTGAATCTACAAACCCATAGGTCTCACTAGTCTCATATGCAAATCCATGGAAAGAATTGTCAGGGACTTGATCAATGACACTAGAAAAGTACAGTTTTGTACCTACCATAAATGTAGATGTCCGATAGGTATGCATCTGCAGTCATCACATATGGGTTGTCCTGCCTCAGGCAGCCCTTCGGTCGGCCGGATTCCAAGGTCTGGGTCCGGCGTCAGCTGATGTCGCCCTTTCCCCGACGTCAGAGCGCCTGGGGTATAAAAGCGTCAGCCGACGCCATCTTCCTCAGTTTTTCTTGCCCCAGATGCCAGGTGCCCTCTAAGGAAGGCTAAATTTGGAGAAATGCAATAAATTCCAAACATGCACAGAAATATATATGCATAAATATATATATAAAACAAATACACCATAATAGATAACCCCAGCAAGCTATGAGAGGGATAAGTACCCAATAAATACCACAGAGGGGAAGGAGGGAGGGAAAACCAGACTGCAGATGCATACCTATCGGACATCTACATTTATGGTAGGTACAAAACTGTACTATGTCCTTCAAGGATGCATCTGCAGTCATCACATATGGGTAGAATACCATAGCCAATCTGGGGGTGGAGGATCTATGTAAAGAATGGTGTAGCTAAAATGCCCTGCAGGACTGCCGTAGCAAAGCCTGCTCTGGATCTGGAATATAAAGGTAAATTGTAATGCTTGGAAAATGTATGCACGGAGCTCCATGTAGCAGCTTCTAAAATGTCCTTGGTAGCCACCCCTCTTAAGAAGGCTGTGGAGGTGGCTGTGGCTCTGGTCGAATGAGGTCTAATGTTAGCTGGCACAGTTTTTCCATGAAAGGAGTAACAAAAACGAATGCAATTTCCTATCCATTTAGAAATTGTCTGTTTTGAAATTGCTTTTCCTTGTGCACTAGCAGCATATGCTACAAACAGCTGGTCAATTTTTCTGTAACTTTTAGTTCTGTCCAAGTAGTAGCGCAACTGTCTGTGTATGTCCAGGGTGTGCAGAAGCTTTTCCCCTTTGTTTTGTGGATTTGGAAAGAAGGTAGGCAGGTGAATAGCTTGGTTTAATGAGACCCTGGATACCACCTTTGGCATAAAAGAAGGATTGGTTCTCAAAGAGACTCTGTCTTGATGAAATATAAGAAATGGCTGCACTGCCATGAGGGCCTGTAACTCAGATACTCTTCTTGCTGAGGTTATGGCCAGAAGGGAAGCAGTCTTCCAAGACAGGAACTGTAGTTCTGCAGATGCTGCTGGTTCAAAGGGAGGCAGTGTTAGTTTTTCCAACACGAAGTTAAGGTCCCAAGTAGGCACTGGTGGATTCCTTGGAGGATTAATGTTTTTAAATCCTCTTAGAAACTGTCTTAGGAGAGGATGAGAGAAGACAGGTGG
This sequence comes from Protopterus annectens, assembly GCF_019279795.1. Lineage (NCBI taxonomy): Eukaryota > Metazoa > Chordata > Ceratodontiformes > Protopteridae > Protopterus > Protopterus annectens. The sequence goes on from NC_056739.1 coordinate 484,356,014, forward strand.
ATCAGTATTGTACTCTGCTGAAATTGCTGAAGCATGAATTTTAATGGAAGAGTAAGACAGGCCATTGTGGAGCATTTCTGCCAAATATTCCAGGATATGTGCCATGTTCATAACTTTTGCATCTAGGCCCTTTGAGGTGCTCCAGGTGTGAAATCTTTTCCATTTTGCTGAGTATGTCTTTCTTGTGGAAGGACTGCGAGCTTCCATGATGATATCCTTCACTCTCTTGGATAGCTTATCCTGGTGATGAATCAAGGTATTTTCCAGGCAGTTAGTTGCAATGTTTTCAGGTTGGAATGTAGAGTTTTGTAATTGTGCTGTGTCAGGAGAAGCGGCCATTGTGGAAGAAGCCATGGTTTCGTCCGTGACATACTCTTTAGCAATGGGTACCACTGCTGTCTTGGCCAGTCCGGAGCTATCAGAATCACTCTTGGCTGCTCTGCCCTGATCTTCAGTAAGACCTTGGTCATTAATGGAAGAGGTGGGAATGCATACACTGTTAGAGTTCTCCAGCTGAAAGAGAGGGCGTCCACTTTCCATGCTTGTGGGTGGTATGTCCTTGAGCAGAATTTCTTCAGCTGATGATTGTGTGGGGAGGCAAAGAGGTCTATGTCCGGTCTTCCCCATGATTGTGTTATGTGATGGAAGATATCTGGGTGTAGCATCCATTTGTGTGCATCCATTGTGTTCCTGCTTAAGCTGTCTGCCAGTATATTGTCCTTTCCTGGCACAAACTGGGATTGCAGCTGTATATTGAGTGTCAAGGAAAGTTCCCGTAGATTCATTGCCAGTCTGCAAAGAGGGTAGGAATGGGTACCTCCTTGCTTATGTACCACATAACTGTGGTGTTGTCTGTCCTTATTAGCAGGTGGCCTTGATGTAGAAATAGCTTGAAGGCCTCGATTGCATGTATCACTGCCAGCATTTCCTTTTGGTTTATGTGCATGCGTAGCTTTTTTTGTGACCATAGTCCTTGAATGCACCTTCCCGCCATGTGCGCTCCCCATCCATGGTCTGAAGCGTCCGTTGTAATGGTTTGGCTGGCTATTGGTTTGCTGAAGGGCAGACCTCTGTTTGACTGGCTTGCTTGAGCCCACCACAGAAATTCTCTTTGAAGGCATGGGATGAGTGGTATCAAAGTTTCCAAGCTATGACTGTACTGAGTCCATAAACTCCTTAGGTACCATTGTAGTTTCCTCACATGTAGCCTTGCTTGAGGAATCAGAAGAATGCAAGAAGCCATGTAACCCAGGGCCTGCAGGATTTTCCTTGCAGTCAGCTGAGTTTGTCTTGACAGGTTTTTGAAGTAATCCGGTAGTTGACTTTGTTTTTCTTCTGTGAGGAAAGCCATTTGGGTGGTTGTGTCTAGATTCGCACCCAGAAAAGTTATTCTTTGGGATGGTACAAGTCTTGACTTGTGAATGTTGACTGTATATCCCAAGGCCTGAAGAAGGTGGATGGCATAATTCAAGTGTTTTACCAAAGTTTGTTGGCTGTCCGCTTGTATAAGGCAGTCGTCCAGATACGGGTATATTTGCATCCCCTGAAGTCTGCAGTGTGCAATTACTGATGCCAGGCATTTCGTGAATACTCTGGGCAGTAGATAAGCCAAAGGGCAATGCTGAGAATTGATAATGCTCTGAACCTGCGAGAAATCTGAGGTGTCTTCTGCAGCTTTGTCTGATAGGGACATGCAGGTATGCCTCCTTGAGGTCCAGAGTTACCAGCCAAGACCCCTTGCCCAGCATGGGAAGGAGTTGCTGTAGAGTCAGCATTTTGAATTTTGGCACAATGAGATAAGTATTCAGTGCGGACAAGTCGAGAATAGGCCTCCATTGCTTTTCTTTTCTTGGAACAAGGAAGAGTCTGGAATAAAATCCTTGGCCTTGTTCTGAGAGAGGAACCTTTTCTATTGCTTTCATTTGCATTAAGTTGGAGATTTGTTTCAAAGCCTCTGCCCTTTGATTTGGTGGCAGGTCCGGCATGCCTTTTCTTTTCGGTAATGTGTGGAAATGGAACCTGTATCCTTTGTCTATTATTTGTAGTGTCCATTTGTCCCTTGTAATAATGTGCCAATTTTCTGAGAATAAGGAAAGCTTTCCGCCCAAAGGTGCTTCCAATTGAGCCCTGGTTGGCGGTGTCAAAGTAAAGTCATTGAGTCTGTCCTTGTGCAGCAGTTGTAGGCCCTGCACTACCTCTCTGGTTGGGAGGCTGCCATTGACGTCCTCTGTAGGAGCCTCTAGCTTGCCCTCTACCTCTGGCACGCCTGTTCTTGCCTCTCTGAAATCTCTCTGTGTCTGGAAAGGACTAGTTCTTGGAAGGCCAATTTCTGCTGAATCTTGGTGGTTGGACTTGCATGAAATCTTTGACTGTTTGTACAGATTTTGCCTTTTCTTCAAATTTCTTTAAGACCTCCTGAGCAGTGGAGCCAAATAACTTTTGCTTTTCCAGTGGAGCATCCAGAAGCTTTGCTTTAACATGGTCTGGCAGAGATTGTTCCTTCAGCCAAGCATGCCTACGTATGACTGCACCTGTCATAGCTGACCTACATGAAGCTTCTAATGCATCATAACCACACTGCAAGAAATGGTTGCTAACCTGTTGAGAATTATGTACCAGATCCTGAAGTGATTTGCGGTCTACGGGTTCAGGTGAAGACAGTTTTTTATGCAATTCATCTAACAAATACTCTTGGTACTGTATCATATGAAATTGACAATTTAAAGCCCTCATAGAAAGGGTAGCAGAAGTATACACTTTTTTACCCCATCGCTCTAAAGCCCTGGACTCCCTTTCAGAGGGGAGTGGATTTTTTGTAGTGACAGCTGCAACCCCTTTAGGGCCCTGGGAAATAGTTTCTGGATCAGCAGAGTGGGCCTTGTAAAGGAAAAAATGTGATTCCGGGACCCTGTAATACCTATTGGGTTTGGCAGGAGCCGGAGGGAGAGTGTCAGGGGTTGTGCTAGACTCAGAGTACACATCATCAATGACATTCAAAACAGGGGGAATAGCCAAAGGTCTATGTTGAGGCAAATGCAAGAAGGTCCTTAATCTCTTCCTGGAATCAGAGAATTCCTGGTCCTGCTATTGGAAATGCTCCCTCATAGAGTGCAGAGTTTCCCCAAAGGACAGCTCTTCAGGAGGGGAGGTCGAAGGGATAGATTCCTCTGCATCAGAATCCTCGTAGGCCGAAAAAGCCTCCTCCTGGTAGTCCGAGAGAGCAGAGCCATCAGAGGCCTCATCTGAGGAGTGGGGATCAGAGGGTTCAACCCTGGGCCTTTTTTCTGTAGGAGGTTGAGAGCCCATCCGGATGAGGCTGTGAGCCCCTAATTAATGAAATAAGGTCCTCTGCTAGACTAAGGATCTGAGAACCTGTAGTGGGGTCCCTGAGGGATAACCCTGGGAGGCATAGATTTTGAGTGTTTAGCAGCTTTAGCCCTTGTGAATGCTTTAATAGACATGGATGCAGGAGGCCTGGCTGCACCACGTGCTGGTGTAGTTTTGTCTAAGGGAATGGTGTTGGAAGGTTCCTGGACACTAGATTCTAATGGAGATTCAATAACCGATACAGTAGTGGCCTCCGGGGCCGAGGTTGTCGGTTGTACGGTTTCGGTGGACGGAAGTACCAAGGACTCGGTTTCAGCCGAGACCGAGACACTCGCGGTAGGCCTGGCCGTGGTTTCAGCCGAAACCGCGGACCGCGTGTGTCGGTCCTTGTCCTTCCGTTTCTTTATTAAATGTGAAGTCGGAGTCTCTGATGGCATATTATAAGCAAAACTAGCCCCAAAAAATTCCTCTGCGAACTCTGCCCGACGTCTAAGAGTACGTCGGTTGAAGGAAGCACAGGCAGAACAGGCCGAGACGTCGTGGTCTGGGCCTAGGCAAGGTAGGCAGTAAGAGTGGAAAGCCTTATGAGGTATTTGTTTCCCACAAGTTAAACAATTATTAATTTTATCTGACATCGGCTGAGGCAAGAAAGAGTCCCCAAACAGGGTACTTAGCTTTTGAAGTCTTCGGTTTAGCTGAATTACAGGAGCTGGCCGACCGGCACTTGCGAACTGCTTCTGCTTCGGGCACCACGCGGCAAGAAAGACTGAGGAAGATGGCGTCGGCTGACGCTTTTATACCCCAGGCGCTCTGACGTCGGGGAAAGGGCGACATCCGCCGACGCCGGACCCAGACTTTGGAATCTGGCTGACCGAGGGGCTGCCTGAGGCAGGACAACCCATATGTGATGACTGCAGATGCATCCTTGAAGGACATTCACCAAAGCACTAGCCCCAACATAATTTGGTTTCATCAAGGGCAGGTCATGCCTACTCAACCTGGTGGACTTCTTTGAGAAGGTCACCAAAGCAATGGATGAGGGCAAAATGGCTCACACTGTGTACTTTTACCTGGCTAAGGCATTCTGACACAATCCCCCACTCAGGCATTGTTGACAAACTTAAAAGGTTAGGTACAAACCTTTGTATCACCCAGTGGACAGCCAGCTGGCTCACAGACCAGGCCCAGGAAGTTAGAATTGAGGAGTCCACCTCTACAAAGAGGCCAGTCGCAAGCAGTGTCCCTCAGGGATCGGTCCTGGGACCACTCCTTTTTGGGATTTACTTCTCTGAAGTCAAGGCCAACATCAATGTTTTCTGACTGTTCAAATTTGCAGATGATTGCAAATTATTAGCTGTTACTGAATCACTCACCAACACAAATGTTCTCCCAGAAGGGCTGACACAAACAAATAGCTTGTGCCAGAGCCATGCACTAAAACTAAATGCCAAAAAATACACAACAGCATCCTTTGGGAAGTCATTCACTCCTGGTAACTATCATATTAAAACACACCCCTAAGAGTTGACCCAGTACTCAGGGACTTGGAGACACACACAGTATTTTGATGATCATGTCTACAGTAATGAGGAAATCATTCTATGTTGTGCAACTTATAAACAAAGGCATAGCATCTAGGTCCACGGAAGTCATTGTTCCACTGTATTTGGCATGCATCAGAACTATGATTGAGTACAATGCCCCCTTTGGTATGTACCTAACCAGGCATATTCACAGAGGTTCCTCATCAAAAGAATACAGGGCTTAAGTAACATGTCCTATGCAGACTGTCTCAAGGCCCTATCTCTGCATTGTCTCTTACAGACTCTTGAGGGGAAATCTATGCCTGGCATATAAGGCATTATCAGACCCCACTCTGACAGACCTCCTGCATCTCTGCAAAACAAACAGCACCATAACTACCCATTCTAAAGACTTAAACCTTGCCTGTAATATAAATAGGATCTGCTAGAGTGATGTATTTATCCCAGAGACTTCTCCTTCTCTGAACAGGCTCTCCAGCCATGTGAAGCAGAGTTCCTCCTTAATCCAATTCAAGTGTAATTTGGACATTTGGATGGAGAACAGGAAACTGAGCACTGGTTTGTCTCTAGTGGACACAGGGAACCTGTAAATGGCTCATCTCCCAGGCCCCTGCTTGTAAATGTTTCACCTCAAGTCCTTGCTTACACTTATCAAGGGTACACAAACTTGTCATGAGATCTGGGATGCATGGCTAGGTTTAAAAAGGCCCTTGTGGTCATTAGCCTAGTAAACACATATGAACTTTAAAAAGTACCAAACATGCTACAATGCAGATGCTGAAGCTCATCTTTGTTGTTAGTAGTTGTCACATGGGAAAATCTTTCTCCCAGAGTGCAGTGACTTTGACATTAACTACAATGAGATATGCAGAGTGGCACAACTTCAAGCATAGCAACTATGGGTGGCTCTACCCCAACAAAACAATTCAAATGCATTCTTATGCTGGTAATTTCAGGGCCTGGTTGTGGACATCAGTGGTAAGGGGGAGCCATGAAGTAAAAAAATAAAAAAAGAGAGACCTTCTGTGCAATGCAATAAAGGAGATTTCTAGATCTGACTGATGGAAAATGAAAAATCAGAAAATCAGCATGTATGGCAGTCACCTTGTGCTTGGCAGGAGTCTAGTGCAGCCATGGGATGTGACTTTTCCACAGCCTCAGAAGGGTACTACCATACCCATCCATTGATTTAGGATCAGGACAGGTAATACTGCCCAGGCTGTTCTCAGTTAGAGGTACTTGTAACTTCAACATGGAATACTGCTGAGAAGTGGGGAAAAAAGGACTTTCTTGAACTTCTTAATGCAGTGAATGTGCTTTCCTCTGAGGAGGAAGTGCCAGAAACAGAAGGTGGAACTGGTTCCATTTCATGGTGAGGTCACTGTGGCAATTCAACAAGTTCTGCTGTAACCCAGTTGCAAGAAAGTACAGTTTTGTACCTACCATAAATGTAGATGTTCAAGTGTTCACCCTGCTGCAGTCATCACACTTGGGTTATCCTGCCGTCAGGCGGTCCCGCAGTCAGCCCGAATTCCAAAGTCTTGATCTGGCGTCGGTTGCTGTCGCTTCTTCCCTGACGTCAGTGCGCCAGGGGTATATTAGAGGCATCCAACGCCATTTTCTTCAGTTTTTCTTGCCCCAGGTGTCAGGTGCCCCCAAAAGGTAGGCAAAACATATATATATATATATATATATATATATATATATATATAAAATACATATGGCTATATGAAAATAAAACAAAACCCTTAGGTACAAGCAAATACACCACAGAGGTAGAATAGGATAAAGTGGTAGAGATAAGTTCAGCTAGTTCAGAGGGGATGGAGGGAGGGTAACCTGGACTGCAGCAGGGTGAACACTCGAACATCAACATTTATGGTAGGTACAAAACTGTACTATGTTCATCGTGTTACCCTGTTGCAGTCATCACACTTGGGTTGAATCCCAAAGCTAAGGAGGGGAGGTGGAGTCGAACAGGGTTAGAGGAAGCTAGTAGGCCCTGCAAAACTGCAGTGGCAAAACCAGCTCTAGTCTTAGAGTAAAGAGGTAAGTGATAGTGTTTGGTGAAGGTGTGCACTGAACTCCAAGTAGCAGCTTCCAGAATATCCTTGGTTGGCACTCCCCTGAGAAAGGCTGCTGATGTAGCTGTAGCCCTGGTGGAGTGGGACCTAATGTTAGCAGGTACTGGTTTCCCATGATGTGTGTAGCAGAAATGTATGCAATGTCCTATCCATTTAGAAATGGTCTGTTTTGAGATAGCTTTTCCTTGTGATCCTGTAGCATAGGCTACAAGGAGCTGGTCAGTTTTTCTGAAAGCCTTAGTTTTATCCAAGTAGTAACGTAATTGCCTGTGAATGTCCAAAGAGTGCAGGAGTCTTTCTCCTCTGTTTTGGACATTTGGGAAGAAGGTGGGCAAGTGAATGGTTTGGTTTTGGGCCACACTGGATACCACCTTTGGCATAAAGGAAGGATTAGTTCGTAGAGAAACTCTGTGTTGATGAAAAATGAGGAAAGGTTCCACTGCCATTAGTGCCTATAGCTCTGAGACTCTTCTAGCTGAGGTTATTGCTAGTAGAAGGGCAGTTTTCCATGAAAGAAATTTTAAATCAGTTGAAAAAGCTGGTTCAAAGGGCGGCAGTGTAAGCTTTTCCAGGACAAAGTTGAGATCCGAAGTAGGTGTTGGAGCTCTCCTTGGCGGTCTTAAGTTCTTAGCCCCTCTGAGGTACTGTCTTAGGAGTGGATGTGAAAATAAAGGAGGATCCGTGCTGTAATGATCTGAAATTGCTGAGGCGTGGATTTTAAATAGATGAAAAGGAAAGTCCTTTGTGTAACATCTCAGTTAAATATTGTAGAATCTGAGGAATGTTCGGCTCCAGGGGATTTAGGCCTTTAGCCTGGTTCCAGGTGCAAAATCTTTTCCATTTGTCTGAGTAGGTTTTCCTGGTGCTGGATCTCCTTGCCTCCAGAATGACATCCATAACAGCTTTGGATAAAGGTGTTGGCTGGTTGTTTAGGTAATTTGCCATGCAGCCAGGTTTAAAGTCTTGAGCTGGCTGTGTAGAATCAAATTGTCTCGCTGGGAGAGCAGGTGAGGAATTTGTGGCAAAATCCATGGTGGGCCCTGGGACATGTTCCTTAAAGTTGGATACCAATGTTGGCGTAGCCAGTCTGGTGCAACGAGAATCATTTGTGGCCTCTCTAATCTGACTTTCAGCAGTACCTTTGCTAGTGGAGGGAAGGCATACACTGTTAATGCTTTCCAATGGAATGAGAGGGCGTCCACTTTCCAAGCTTGTGGATGGGAGGTCCTTGTGCAAAATTTTTGCAGTTGGTGGTTATGGGGGATTGCAAACAAATCTATGTCTGGGTGTCCCCATTTTTGAGCTATCATTGCAAATACTTGCGGATCTAGTTTCCATTCGTGTGGATCCATGATGTTTCTGCTTAGGTCATCTGCCAATGTGTTTTTTCTTTCCTGGCAGGAATTGTGCTTGTAACTGAACCTGGTAAGACAGTGCAGTGTTCCACAAGGTCATTGCTTGCCTGCATAGAGAGTAGGAATGTGTGCCCCCTTGCTTGTTTATGTACCACATAACTGTGGTGTTGTCTGTCCTTATTAGTAGTTATCCTGGGTGTAGAAGGTCCTTGAAAGCTGTTAGGGCATTCTGCACTGCTCGCATTTCTTTTTGATTGATATGCAGGTGTCTCTGATCTGTAGTCCATTTGCCCTGAATGCACTGTCCTGCCATGTGTGTTCCCCAGGCATAGTCCGATGCATCTGTTGTCATAGTTTGCTTGGCTGTGGGTAAGGTGAAAGGCTGACCCTTGTTGAGGCGACATGCCTGTGCCCACCATAGAAACTCCTGTTGAAGGCAGGGAATGAGTGGAATCATTGTTTCCAAGCTGTGGCTGTGCTGAGTCCATACACTTTTCAGGTACCATTGTAATTCCTTCATATGCAGTTTCACAAATGGTATTAGTAGAATGCAAGATGCCATGAATCCCAAGGCCTGCAGAATTTTTCTTGCAGGGAGTTGGGTCATTGTTGCCATTATTCTGAAATATTGAAACAGCTGTCGTTTGTCTGGTGTGAGATAAGCCATCTGGGCCGTTGTATTCAAGCTGGCACCCAGGAATGTTATGTTTTGTGAGGACACTAGTTTTGATTTCTTTTCATTTACTGTGTACCCTAGGCAACTTAGAAGGTGTTTGACAAATGCCAGATGCTGTAAAAGAATGTCCTTGCTTTCTGCTTGAATAAGACAGTCGTCCAGGTATGGGTATATTTGAATTCCTCTTTGTCTGCAGTATGCAATTACTGGTGCCAGGCATTTTGTGAAGACCCTGGGCGCAGTAGATAAGCCAAAGGGCAGTGCAGAGAATTGATAATGCGTTGAACCTGCAATGAAGCAGAGGTATCTTCTGCAATTTTGTCTGATAGGGACATGCAGGTATGCCTCCTTGAGGTCCAAAGTGACTAGCCAAACATTCTTGCCCAGCATGGGAATAAACTGCTGTAGTGTTAGCATCTTGAATTTTGGCACTTGCAGATAGGTGTTCAGAATTGAAAGATCCAGAATGGGTCTCCATGCTTTGTCCTTTCTTGGAACTAGGAAGAGTTTTGAGTAAAATCCTTGTCCTTGCTCCTGTGTGGGTACCTGTTGAATGGCTCTCATGTTTATGAGAGCTGTAATTTGTTTTTGTGCCTCTGCCCATTGATTTGGTGGCAAGTTTGGCATTCCTTTGATCCTTGGTAAGGTATGAAAGTGGAATCTGTATCCTTGAGAGACAATGTTTAGAACCCATTTGTGTTTTGTTATGATGTGCCAGTTGTCTGCAAAAAAATGCTAGTTTTCCTCCCAAGGGTGTTGCCAGGAGAGATTTGCTTGGTAGTTTGAGGACAGAGTCATTGTGTCTGCCTTCTGCTAGCTTGGGGCCTGTCTTCTCCTCCTTTCTGGGTAGCAGAACCCCATTGGCAAGGTTTGTAAGGGGCCCTGTGACTGACCTCTGCCCCTTGGGCGCCTTTATTTGCCCCTCTGTGATCTGTCTGAAGCTGGAAAGGACCAATTTTTTGTTGGCCAATTTCTGCTGAAGTGAGGGGGTTGTACCTGCAAGAAATCCTTGACCATTTGCATAGATTTAGCCGTATCCACCATTTTCTTTAAAACCTCTTCTGCTTTGACACCAAATAATACATCTTGTTGTAAAGGTGCATCTAATAATTTTGCTTTAACATGGTCAGGGAGGGTTTGCTCTTTTAACCAAGCATGTCTACGAATGACAGAGCCAGTAGCAGCTGCTCTGCAGGAAGCTTCCAATGAATCAAATCTGCATTGTAAAGTATGCTTGCCCACCTGTTCAGCTGCATGCAACAGATCCTGCATTTCCTTGAATTCAGGCTGTTCTGAATGTGTGTTCATTTTTTGTTTTAACAGAGACATCAGGAATTGTTGATATTTCAACATGTGAAACTCGCAATTCAATGCTCTCATAGCCAGAGTTGCAGAGGTGTATATTTTCTTTCCCCATCTATCTAGGGCTCTGGAATCTCTTTCAGAGGGCACAGGATTTTTAGCCATAGAATCTTTTGCTCCCTTAGGACCCTGGGATATGGTTTCTGGGTCAGCTATAGGGCTTTTATAAAGGAATTTGTGTGAGTCAGGTACTCTGCAGTTTCTGTCTGGTTTGGCTGGAGCAGGAGGTAGAGCGTCTGGATTTAAACTATACTCCAAGTAGACATCATCCACAATATCTAAAACAGGAGGGATAGCAAGAGGTCTGTGCTGGGATAATAAAAGGAACTCTTGGAGCCTTTTCTTAGAATCTGAGTAATCCTGGCCTTCCCAGTGGAAATGCTCCCTCATGGTATGTAATGTTTCCCCAAAGGAGTAGTCTTCAGGGGGAGATGCTGAAAAAATACAGTCTTCAGAGTCAGAATCCTCATAAGGTGGAAAAGTGTAATCCTGTTCCTCAGAAGAATTTGAGGAGAGAGAAACCTGGTCAGAGGATGCATAATCCTCCTCTTGTCTTGGTGAGTGTAGTCGGTCTGAAGACACCTTCTGCAACCGAAGGTGTTTCCTCTGCACCGGTGTCTAATTCTGCTCCGGTGTCGGTAGATGGCTGCGTCGGCCTAGTAGACTCCGCTTGGGAGTCGGCAGCTGTCTGGGGTTCCAGGTCTGCGGTCATCAGGGGCTGCGTAGGCGCCTCACTGAAAACCAGAGAACCAGCGACAGGCCCAGCTGAGGCCTCGGGGTCTGGCTTATTCCTAGGCTGCCAGTCCTTATCCTTGCGTTTTTTATGAACTGCGGTCGTCGGCTGCTCCGACGGCATGATATAATTAAATTTCCTACCAAAGTAATGCCATGCGAAGTCAAAACGGCGTTTGATAGTGCGTTTATTAAACCTAGCGCAAAACCGACAACCTGTGACGTCGTGGTCTGGGCCTAGGCAAGGAATACAATAGGAATGGAAGTTCTTATGAGGTATTTGCTTCCCACAAGAAATGCAATTGTTAACTTTTTCTGACAGCGGACTGAGGCAAGAAAATGTTCCCCAACGGGGTACTTAGCTTTTTTGAAGACTTCGGACTGAAATTAAAATCGGAAATTTCAGGTGTCGGCTGACCAGCACTTGCGAACTGCTTCTGCTTCGGGCAACTGGTTGAATGATGAAAAGAGTGTACCATGTTGACAGCATCAAGAATACAAAATCTTTGCTGACCTGGCCTGGAGTCACTGCTCAAAACAGGCATTCTCCTAGAAAGTTCAAGAAAGAATTTATCTGACCGTTTAACAATACTGTTTTCAATGTACGTATAGAAGTTCATGATTCGGAAAAAAACCTTGTACTCCTAAGATATAAACTAATATGCAACACGCAGCCCTTCTACTCACCACCAAAGACACCACAGTAGTTTAACTCATTCAATCCTGAGTTGCAGCAAGCTAATTAATCCCCTTGCTTCCTGAAGTGCTTTGAGCTAGAAAACCACTTGCTTCCTGAAAAGTTTTTTTTTCCCAAATCCTCTATTACCACCACATATGATTTGCAGCATCTCAAACAGTGTGAGTTATAAAAAAAATGTATAACAAATAAGTTGTACAATAGGTAAGCACTGGTGTTAGTATGAAATGGGTATGCTGTTTCATTGAATTTATATTGCCAATTTATTAAAGAATGATATTTTGTCAAAAACATTAGTATTATGCTCAAAAAAAATTATATTTTTGTGAGTGTGCAAGACAAGCATTGCATAACTGAACTGTTCATCTGTTCAAGAGCTTTCCAGTGATGTGCGACAAAACTGGTTAGCACACTGCTATGTTATACTGTAGATTAAATGCACATTATAAACATCAATATATTCACATTTCAAAACAGCATTATTAATTTACAAAACTATGCATATTAGATAGCATGCATACATTGCCATCTTATACATATCTGTAAGGTATACAATTTAGCAACATTTGTTTGCTTGTAGGGCCCACAAATTTTGAAAGTATTAAAGCAGATATAAAAATATAGATAATATTCATAATTACTTTAGGAAATAAATATTAGTACTGTGCATGCCCTCAAAATTACTCACTATATTTTAATATAATGTTTAAACTAATGCTGATTCCTTGCATGTGTCACTCCAGTAAATATCATACTCCAGTTTCGCATAATGTAAAGATGGAAAAAGTGTTATAAGTTTCATTAAAATACTTACAGTCCTTTTCTGCATAATGTAAATATGTAAAATGTATAATTTTTATCATCTTTTTTTCAAACACTCTTTAATAACTCCCAACTTGTACATTCAACATTGATAGTTTCACTGCGCATGCCTAGCAAATCATGTCAGGTTTTAGATGGCATCTTGATCCTTTATGCACCACCTAACATTCAAGAAATATTAGACTCAATATTAGAATGTTAATACCTCAAATAAATACTTAACACCCATGTCTGTATTTGCTTTACCTGAGTGTGTACAGCATTAGTTATCTAACATGTTTTCTTGTGGGTGCCTATCTAATCCTTTCAGCTTGTAGATGATACTTTGCTTCCTAATGTACACCAGACTTTTCATGAGCTCTCAGTCACAAAATATTAATATTCATACAATGTATCTTAAATACATAGTTTCTTACTATTTTTGTTTAACCCACGTGTGCTATCACTTTTTCCTAACACCCACTGCTTGTGCAAGCTCTCCTGACATGACAGTAGCACACTACATTTTGCATTATTAGCATACATGCGCAGTACAAGTCCACATCCATATAACTGTATGCAATATTACAGCAAGTTTCTCAGAATAATGTCATCATCTAGCCTACAAAATGCACTTAGCTGTGATTGTCAGTATAAATCACTACAAACAACTTATATAAATGCACTTTACCGCACCACATACATTTTAAAATGAGGGGTGCTGGTTACTGCTTATATTCTAAATGGGGTACTGTTCAAAATTCCACTATCAAGTTTTGTATTCAAGTTAAATTTATAAAGAAGTTATGTTCTTACCATAACATTTCAGCTGTCTTAACCAACTTCATTCCATTAATCTGAGAGGGACTGTTTTGATGCCTGGAACTAACTGTCCACCTTCTCTCAGCTCGAGATTCCAAACTTGAGCTCCTCCTACCTACCCATAATGCCCCTCTCCCCATGCTACCTCAGATCGAGTTTGTGCACCAGAAAAAAGGTGTTCATAACCAACATAAACTATATACACATAAATATATATATATATATATATATATATATATATATATATATATATATATATATACATATAACTCCCAACAACAGAACATCAGGAACGTAACCAAAGAAAAAATTCCTAGAAAACCTTCTTCTAGGCTTCCCAAAAATCATGAACAGGGGGAAGGAGTGGGAAGGTTAATGGAATGAAGTTGAACAACACAGATGGAATGTTGTGGTAAGAACATAACATTATTTGATGTTGTCCAAACTCATTTCATCAACCTGAGGGACAGAGTCACCAACTGCCATAATGCAGGGTGGCCATTAAGGAAGGATATTCCAGAGTATAGGAGAGCCAAAAGCACTTCTGTTGCTGGATACTAGGTTCAGTTAGTAATGATTGATGAAAGTTTGAGGGTTTGACCAAGTAGCAGCAGCACAAACATCTTCAATAGAAACTCTGGATCAAAAAGCTTGAGACATAGCCATAGACCTTGTAGAGTGTGCCCTTACCGGACCTGGTAATGGAATGCCTTTAGAAGAATAGATGAATGTAATGCAATCTTTCAAGGATTTTGTTCTTTGAATGTAAAAATGAAGTTTTCTATGCAAATCAAGCATGTGCAAGATATATTCACCTTTGTTCTGATACTGAGGGAAGAAAACTGGCAGATCAATTGACTAGTTAATGTTCCTCTTTTTAGCCACCTTGGGTAAAAAAGAAATATTTGTACATAAAGTAACTGTGTCTTTATTAAAAAACAAGTATGGGAACTTAGTGGAAAGAACCTGTAGCTCAGACACTCTCCTGGCCGAGGTAATAGCTACTAGGAAAAGTTTTCCAGGAAAGAAATTTTAGATCTACGGTAGCTGAAGGTACAAATGGGGGATGGACCAAAGCCTGTAAAATCATAGTAAGATCCAAAGGGGGCATAGGATTCTTGATTTGAGGTCGTAGTAAAAAAAGCTTTATATAACTTAGAAGAGGCCAAAGACACTGAACCAAAACCAAAGTGAAAGTTAGAAATGGTAGCAAGCTGTACCTTGACAGTAGAGTGACTAGCAGCTTCCTTGAAAAGGAAAGCTAGAAAGTCTAGGACAACTGAAACTGGTGTGGTAAAAGGATCAATCTGATTCTGCTCTGCCCAAAAAGAAAATCTTTTCCACTTGCTCTTGAAAATCTTGCGAGTGTGTGATGAAATCAAAATGTCCCAAACTGGAGAAGACGGCCTGAAAGATCTAGCCATCACTGGAAGTGGAGAAACCATGTGGTTAATTTCAGGGCTTGAAGATTGGGGTGTGGATTCCCTGATGAAGACAAAAGATCTGGACTCAAATAGAACTCATCAGGTGGCAAATCAGATGAGACCAAAGAAAGGTGAACCAGGTTTGTCGAGGCCAAAAGGGAACAATGAGGATCACTTTGCTTCACAATGTGAAACCTTCCTGTAGAAACTTGGGAATCAAGAGAAGAGGGCTAAAGGGATACAGTAGACTGGAGAGCCAAGCACGAACCACAGTGTCCCTGGGGGACAGCCCCTGAAGAGGGATCAAGGCATAATACTTGCCACATTTTTTGTTGGGGGGTGCAAAGTGGTTGCAGCAAGGATAAAAAAAAATTATGTAGTTACCATAACGTTCCATCTGAGTTGCTGCTTTTCATGTCTTCAATCCATGGGACTCTGATCAGAGATCAGATCTGACTCGGCCATATACATCAGCATTGGAGCCAAAATCAGAGCTCCTCCACTACTCACAATGCTCCACTCTCCCTCCTCTCCTCAGATCGAGTTTGCTGCAGGACAGCACCACCCAACCCACAGCAGAGGACCTTAACCCCTAACCAGTGAATGGGGTACACACATTCCAGAATTAAACCCAGGACCAAGAAGATAAAAGTACAGTTGTGTACACTTACCATAAATGTAGATGTTCTAGTGTATTCACTGTTGCAGTCATTACATCTGGGTAATCTGCTAGCAGGTTGCCCTCAGTCGGCCTGAATAACAAAGTCTCGGGACCTGTGTCGGATGCTGTCTCCTCTTCCATGACATCAGGTCGTCATGGGTATAAAACATGCAGCCAACGTCATTTTAATCAGTTTTTCTTGCTCCAGATGTCAGGTGCCCCCCAAATGGGGAGGAAAAAAATTATATATAAATGCACTTTAGAACACATAAAATTTACCTTCAACCAAAAGCAAATACACCACAAAGGCTTTTGAGCATAGTGAAGGAAAGAAAAGGTATAGAAAAGGGGGCTGGCAGGTGGTTAATCCAGACTGCAACAGTGAATACACTCGAACATCTAAATTTATGGTAAGTGTACACAACTGTACTATGCTCTTCGTGTTTCACTGTTGTAGCCATTACATTTGGGTAGAATCCCAAAGCTATGAATGGGAGGGTGGAACTAAACAGCATTAGGAGCAGCTATAAGGCCCTGCAGGACTGCAGTGGCAAAGCCTGCCCTGGATTTAGAAAAGAGAGGTAAATGGTAATGCTTTGTGAACGTATGAACTGAGCTCCAAGTAGCAGCTTCTAGAATGTCTCTGGTAGGGACCCCTCTGAGAAAAGCTGCTGAAGTAGAGGCAGCCCTGGTGGAATGGAATCTGATCCCCTTGGGCACAGGTTTACCATGGTGCAAGTAGCAAAAATGAATGCAATGGCTTATCCATTTAGAAATAGTCTGCTTTGATATAGCCTTCCCCTCTGATCCTCCAGCAAATGCCACCAGTAGTTGCTCAGACTTTCTTAAAGATTTTGTCCTGTTTAAGTAAAATCTTAGTTGTCTGTGTACATCCAATGAATGCAGAATGCTCCCCCTTGTTCTGCGGATTTGGGTAAAAAGTTGGCAGGTGAATGGTCTGGTTAAGAGCCACACTGGATACCACCTTAGACATAAAAGAAGGATTGGTCCTTAGGGCCACCCTCTCTGGGTGAAATATAATAAAAGGCTCCACTGCCATGAGAGCCTGTAGTTCTGAAACCCTTCTAGCTGAAGTGACTGCCAAAAGAAAGGCTGTCTTCCATGAAAGAAATTTTATATCCGCAGTAGCTGCTGATTCAAAAGGAGGTAGGGTGAGTTTTTCCAGCACAAAATTGAGGTCCCACGCAGGAGTTGGCGCTCTTCTGGGAGGCCTTGAATTTTTGGTCCCTCTGAGGTACTGTTTTAGCAGGGGATGAGAAAAGAGGAGAGGCTCTGTGTTGTAATGAGCCGAGATGGTAGAGGCATGTATTTTTATAGAAGAAAAAGATAGGCCATTGTGAAGCATCTCAGTTAAGTATTGCAAAATCTGAGGAATATTAGGCTTGGCTGTGTCTATTCCTTGTGCTTGATTCCAAGCACAGAATCTCTTCCATTTATCAGTATAAGATTTTCTAGTACTAGGCCTTCTGGCCTCCAAAATGACATCTATCACAGGTTTACTGAGATGTGGTTGGTGAAATTAGTTGATTAGCCATGCTGCAAGATTCAGAGTTTGTAGCCGAGTATGTAGAATTTGATAGTTCTGCTGAGACAATAGGTGAGATGTTTGAGGCAAGTACCTTGGAGGAAGATGTGACATATTCCTTAGAAGCAGGTACCAGTGTTGGCGAGGCCAGTCCAGAGCAATTAGAATCATTTTTGGTTTTTCCTGTCTGACTTTTAGTAAGACCTTGGAGAGTAGAGGCAGAGGGGGAAGGGCATAGACTGAAGGCTAGAGCATCCACTTTCCATGCTTTTTTGTGATGAGTTCTTGTGCAAAATTTGTCCAACTGATAGTTTTGGGGAGAGGCAAATAGATCGATGTCTGGGCTCCCCCATTTTTGTGTTAACATGCTGAAGATTTGTGGATCCAGTTTCCATTCGTGCGGGTCCATAAGATTTCTGCTTAGATCATCTGCCAGAATATTTTGTTTTCCTGGCAGGAATTGAGCTTGAAGATGTATTTGGAAGTCAAGGCTGTGTTCCACAAGGCCATCGCTAGTCTGCAAAGGGGGTAGAAGTGGGTACCCCCTGCTTATGTACCATATAACTGTGGTGTTGTCCGTCTTTATCAGTAGTTGTCCTGGATGAAGGAAGTCCTTCAAGGCTGTCAGAGCATTCTGAACAGCTAGCATGTCTTTCTGGATGATATGTAGATGCATTTGGTTTGGGCTCCATTTGCCCTGAATGCATCTCCCTGCCAGATGGGCCCCCCCAAGCATAGTCTGATACGTCTGTAGTTAGGGTTTGAGTGGCAGGGGGTAGAGTGAATGACTGTCCCTTGTTTTAGTGACATGCCTCTGCCCACCAAAGAAACTCCTGTTGCAGGCAGGGAATGAGAGGAATCATTGTTTCCAGGCTGTGACAATGTTGACTCCATAAGCTTTTTAGATACCATTGAAGTTTCCTCATATGCAGTCTCGCATATGGAATTAGTAGAATGCAGGACGACATGAACCCCAAAGTCTGCAGAATTTGTTTTGCAAATAGCTGGGTTTTTGTTGCCACTTGTTTGAAGTATGTTGTCAATTGAATTTGTCTGGTGTGAGGTAAGCCATCTGGGCAGTTGTATTCAATCTTGCACCCAGGAATGTTATTATCTGAGAGGGTACCAGTTGTAATTTCTTTTCATTTATGGTGTACCCTAGGCATGCTAGAAGCCTTTTTACAAATGTCAGATGTTGAAGAAGTGTGTCCTTGTCCTCTGCCTGAATGAGACAATCATCCAGGTAAGGATAAATTTGAATGTTTCTTTATCTGCAAAATGCAATTACTGGTGCCAGGCACTTCGTAAAGACCCTGGGCGCAGTAGATAAGCCAAAGGGTAGTGCAGAGAACTGGTAATACAAAAAGCCTGCTTTGAAGCGGAGGTATCTTCTGCAAGATTCCCTTACTGGAATATGCAGGTATGCCTCTTAAGTCTAGAGTTACCAACCAGGCATTCTTGCCTAGCATAGGCAGTAGCTGTTGCAAAGTCAGCATTTTGAATTTTGGAATGTCCAGGAACGTATTTAGAATTGATATGTCCAGAATTGGATGCCATGATTTGTCTTTTCTGGTTACCAGGAAAAGCCTTGAATAAAATCCTTGTCCTTTTTCCTTTTCTGGCACTGGTTGAATAGCCCCCATATCCATGAGGGACATGACTTGTTTCTGGGCCTCTTCCCACTGGTTTGGTGGCAGATCTGGCCATCAATTTGGAATTGGCAACATGTGGAAATGAAATCTGTATCCCTGGGATACTATGTTTAATACCTACTTGTCCTGTGTAATTAAATGCCAATTTTGAGCATGAAGTGCTAGTTTTCCTCCCAAGGGGGCTGCCAAAAGATAAGTGATTGGAGATGGCAGAGGAAAGTCATTGAGACTGTTTACTGTAGGGTTGTGCTTTGTTACCTCCTGATTTGGAGGTGGAGGCACCCCATTGCTTTGACCTGTAAGATCCTTGTGATTGATATCTGGAGCCTTTGGAGCATCTGGGTTTTCCCTGAGCAGCTCTGTTGGACACAGGAAATGACCAATTCTTAGTAGGCCAGTGTCTACTGAACCTGGGTGGCTGGTTGCAAGAAATATTTTACAGTTTGCATAGATTTAGCTTTGTTTTCCATTTTCTTTAAAAACTCTTCTGCCTTATTACCAAACAGACTGTCCTGCTGTAAAGGGGCATCCAACAATTTAGCTTTAACATGATCAGGCAGATTTTGCTCCTTGAGCCAGGCATGCCTTCTTATCACAGATCCTGTTACGGCAGCCCTGAAAGAGGCCTCCAAGGAATCAAAACCACACTGCAAAGTATGCTTTTCAACCTGTTCTGCTGAATGCAATAAATCCTGTAACTCTATTTTCCACACGATCAGAAATCAACATAATTTTCTGTTTCAGTAAGCCCATAACATGCTGTTGATATTTAAGCATATGAAACTGGCAGTTTAAAGCCCAGATTGCCAAGGTTGCAGAGGTATAAACCTTCTTTCCCCATCTATCCAGCGCCCTGGAATCTCTATCAGAAGGGGTAGGATTTTTGGCTGTAGAAGCCTCAATACCCTTGGGACCCTGAGAAATAGTTTCAGAGTCAGCAGCAGGATTTTTGAAAAGAAATTTGTGGGAGTCAGGAACCCTGTAATATTTGTCTGGCTTACTAGGAGCCGGAGGCAGGGAATCAGGAGCCATGCTTGATTCCGAGAACACATCATCAACAATGTCTAATACAGGAGGTATTGCCAAAGGTCTATGCTGAGAAAGAAGAAGAAAATCCCTAAGCCTCTTTTTAGATTCTGAGAAGTCCTGACTCCCAGTGAAAATGTTCCCTTAAAGTATGCAAAGTCTTTCCAAAAGAGTAATCCTCAGGAGGAAAAGCAGAAGGGATGGATTCCTCTGCATCAGAGTCCTCATAAGGTGGAACAGAGAATTCCTGATCAGAAGAGGAGTCAGAAGAAATGGAAACCTGATCTGAAGATTCATAATCAGTGCCTTGCCTAGGCCTCTTAGCAGGGGGGGTTGGGAAACCCTGATCAAGATAATTAAATCCTCAGCCATTTTGATCATTTGTTTTTTAGGCATAGGAGTCTGAGCACGTGGCTCATACGTCGGTTTTTTAGACACAGAAGTTGGTTTTGGCCTTGTTTTTGATGATGGCATCAGTTTAATATACAAATGTTGAGGCCTGAAAACACCCTCAGAAGCTGGTGCCTGCTCAGCGGCTCCAGACCCATCCAAGGGAGAGACATCCGCAGGTTCAATACTTGCAGAATCTCGCGGCATACCGGACTCCGAATGGGTCTCGGTAGAGGCCTGCAACTCAAAAGTAGCAGGCATCAGGGGCTGTGAAAGCACCTCACTGAGTACCGGCGAACCGGCGACTGGCTTAGGAGAAGCTTCATCATCGGTTTTGGACCTTGACGGTCTGTCTGTCTTTTTCCTTGCATTTTTTGTGAACTCCGGTAGTCGGATTGCTAACCGATGACATTTCAGGATAGTTAAATCTTGAACCAAAATATTTAGAAGCAAAAATATTCCGACGCTTAATAGTGCGTTGGTTAAATTTAGCACAAAACCGACAGCAAGGCATGTTGTGATCAGGGCCTAGGCAAGGAATACAGTACAAATGAAAACCCTTATGAGGTATTTGCTTTCCACAAGTAATACAATTATTAACTTTTACTGACATTGGTAAGGAGTAAGAAAAAGTTTCCCCAACAGGGTACTTAGCTTTAGTTTGAAGACTTTGGTTCTGAAACTCGAAAACGAAATTTCAGGAGTCGGCCAACTGGCACTGGAGAACTGCTTCTGCTTCCGGCACCGCGCGGCAAGAAAGACTGGTTAAAATGGTGTTGGCTGCATGTTTTATACCCCTGATGACCTGACCATGGAAGAGGAGACAACAACCGACACAGGACCCGACTGTGTTATTCAGGCTGACTGAGGGCAACCTGCCAGCAAATTACCCAAATGTAATGACTGCAACAGTGAAACACGAAGAACATCCTGTGACTGCATCTGTCCAGTTTACAACACAAGCCCAAAGGCAGGGGGAAGGAGGGAGGGATGGTTGAAGACAAATGAAAAGCAAAAACTCGGAACGTTATGGTAAGCACATAACTTCCTTGTCTGAAGTTGTTTACAAGTGGTCTTTAACATATGGGACAGAGTCCCTAGCTACAATAACCTTGGGAGGCCCTCATGGAAGGTTATTCTGGAGAATGGCAGAGCCAAAGGAAGCCCTGCTCCTGGAGAGAATGTTCAATTTGTAATGGGAAATAAAGGTATGTGAAGAGGACCAGGTGGAAGCAGAGCAAATGTCATCAAGAGGAACCCTGGACCAAAAGGCCGCAGAAGTAGACATTGACCTGGTGGAATGCACCCAGACAGGACCAGGTAAAGGCATACCTTTAGCATGATAAGCCCTAGAGATGCAACTGGAAATCCAATGAGCAAGGGTGACCTTAGAAATACGGGGGTTTGAAAAGGATACAAAAAGTTGATCAGACTGTCATAAATTTTTGGCTCTATCCAAATAAAAGCGTAACTGCCTGTTAACATCAAGCAAATGCAATTTCCATTCCCCTTTGTTCTGCTAATTTGGAAAGAAAACTGGCAAATTAATCACCTGGTTAATATTAGCTTTGGACACCATCTTTGGCATGAAAGAAAAGCTGGTACAAAGAGTTACTCTGTCCTTATGGAAGATGAGATAAACAGACTTAATTGACAATGCCTGCAATTCAGATACCTGCTTGGCAGAAGTGATAGCCACCAAGAAGGCAGTCTTCCAAGATAGAAACTGTAAATCCACATTGGTAGCTGGTTCGAAAGGAGGAAAAACCAAGGCCTGCAATACTAAAGGAAGGTCCCAAGGAGGCGTGGGGTCTTCATGGTGGCCTAAGGAAGAAGGTACCCTTCAAAATGGCCTTGCAGAGTTTAGAAAAAAGTCGGGGAGACTGAATTCTCACCCACATGGAAATTTTAGATGGCTGCCAATTGAATTTTAATCGTAGAAAAACTAGCTAGGTATGGGCTAGAAAATCCAAAAATGGTAGGAACAGGAGCTGTAAAAGTATCCAACTTATGCTGTGATGCCCACATGGAAAAATGTTTCCATTTAATGGAGTAAATTTTTCTATTACAGGACTTAAATCTTGCTAACTGGTGAAGACAGCCCAGGGGTTCTTGCCATCAAAGGGAACTGGAGCAGCCATGCTGAGAGTTTCAGACTGAATAAGTCTGGGTCTGAAATCTGATGGGTGTGAGAGGAGATTCAAATCCAGAAACCAGGACGGACACACCAGATGAGACCAAAGAGTGGGAAAAGTACAGTTTTGTACCTACCATAAATGTAGATGTCCGAACTGGATAGCATCTGCAGTCATAACAACTGGGTTGTCCTGTCGTCAGGCAGCCCTTCAGTCGGCCGGATTCCAAAGTCCGGGTCCGGCTTCGGCTGATGTCGCACTTCACCCGACGTCATCTCTGTTGGCCTTCGGGTATAAAGGCATCAGCCGACGCCATTTTCCTCAGTGTTTCTTGCCCCAGATGCCAGTTGCCCTCATGGAAGGCTAAAATTTGGATAAATGCCAATGTTTCCAAAAGGATAGAAGGTAAACACAAAAAGTAAGCATGTATGTACATATATACAAACAAATACACCATAAGAGACTCCCCCCCCCACTAGCTAGCTATTAGGAGGGTAAACACCCTAGGAGTACCACAGAGGGGAAGGAGGGAGGGTAATCCTGACTGCAGATGCTATCCAGTTCGGACATCTACATTTATGGTAGGTACAAAACTGTACTATGTCCTTCATGGATGCATCTGCAGTCATAACAACTGGGTAGAATACCATAGCCAACTAAGGGAGGAGGATAAAACTAGATTATGGTGTGTTTAGGATCCCTTGCAGTACAGCAGTGGCAAACCCTGCTCGGGATCTGGAGTATAGAGGCAAATTATAATGCTTGGCAAATGTATGCACGGAGGTCCAAGTAGCCGCCTCAATAATGTCTTTGGTTGCCACTCCTCGTAAGAAGGCTGTGGTAGTGGCTGTTGCCCTTGTAGAATGAGGTCTTATGTTCTGTGGAATTGGTTTTCCATGGAAGGAGTAACAGAATCGTATGCAATTTCCTATCCATTTGGAGATTGTCTGTTTGGAAATAGCTTTTCCTTCCCTTCCTGTTGCATAGGCTACAAAAGTTGGTCAGTCTTTCTGCTACTTTTAGTTCTGTCCAAATAGTAGCGTAGCTGTCTATGTACATCCAAGGTATGCAATATTCTTTCCCTCTGTTTTGTGGGTTGGGAAAGAAGGTAGGTAGGTGGATTGCCTGGTTTAAAGACACTCTGGATACCACCTTAGGCATAAATGTAGGATTAGTTCTCATAGACACTCTATCTTGGTGGAAGATTAGGAAGGGTTGCACTGCCATTAAGGCCTGTAGTTCTGAAACCCTCCTTGCTGAAGTAATTGCCAGTAGGAAAGCAGTTTTCCATGACAGGTGTTGTAGGTCTGCTGTTGCTGCTGGTTCAAAGGGTGATAGTGTCAATTTTTCTAGCACAAAGTTTAGGTCCCAAGCTGGTAATGGTGGTTTCCTTGGAGGTTTTACATTCTTGATTCCTCTGAGGAACTGCCTGAGCAAAGGGTGAGAAAAAACAGGTGGATCAAAGCTGTATTCTGCTGAAATAGCTGATGCATGTATCTTGATGGAGGAGTAGGACAGGCCTGAATGAAGAAGTTCGGCTAGGTACTCCAGAATGTTAGGCATATCTATGTTTGACACATCTTTTCCTCTTTCAGTACTCCAAATGGCAAACCTTTTCCATTTTCCAGCATAGTTTCTTCTTGTTGAAGGTCTGCGTGCTTCAAGAATAATGTCTCTAACTCTCTGGGAAAGTTCTGGATTAGCTGCTGCTATGTGATGTTCCATGCAGTCAGTTGCAACGTTTTTAGGTTTGGATGTATGATGCTGTAGTTGTTCTGAGTTAACATCAAAGGCATCAGGGGTATTGGCCACATATTGTTCCGAGACATGCTCCTCAGCAGTGGGTACCAGTGTTGTCTTGGCCAGTTTGGAGCTATCAGGATTATCCTTGGACGTTCTTCCTTGATTTTTAGTAATACCTTGTGTATCAAGGGAAGAGGTGGGAATGCATATGCTGTTAGGCCTTTCCAGCTGAAGGAGAGCGAATCCACTTTCCATGCTAGTGGGTGGAATGTCCTTGTGCAGAATTTTTTGAGCTGGTGATTGGTAGGTGATGCAAATAGATCTATCTGAGGCATTCCCCATTTCTTTGAGATGGTCTTGAAGATGTCCGGGTGCAGCTTCCATTCGTGGGCATTCGATGTGGTTCTGCTTAATATGTCTGCTAGAGTATTCTCCTTTCCCGGTACAAATATTGCCTGTAACTGGATGTTGTAGCTGAGTGCCAGGGTCCACAGCTCCAAAGCCATTCTGCATAGAGGGTATGAATGAGTGCCTCCCTGTTTGTTGATGTACCACATGACTGTGGTGTTGTCTGTCCTTATCATCAACTGGCCCTCTTTGAGAAATGGTCTGAACTTTTGGATTGCCAGTTTTACTGCCAGCATTTCTTTTAGGTTGATGTGCAGGTGAAGTTGATCCTGTGTCCACAATCCTTGCACGCATTTGTCCAGCTTGTGGGCCCCCCATCCTAGGTCTGAAGCGTCTGTTGTGATGGTCTGGCTTGCTT
Source organism: Protopterus annectens (assembly GCF_019279795.1). Taxonomy (NCBI): domain Eukaryota; kingdom Metazoa; phylum Chordata; order Ceratodontiformes; family Protopteridae; genus Protopterus; species Protopterus annectens. The sequence goes on from NC_056739.1 coordinate 484,380,757, forward strand.
GACATCTGCGAAAGGGTAGCCCTGGGTTTGACTGGCATGCCTGAGCCCACCACAGGAACTCCTGTTTTAAGCATGGAATTAATGGGATTTCTGTTTCTAGGCTGTGTCTGTGTTGGGACCATAAATTCTTTAGGTACCACTGTAGTTTTCTCATATGTAGTCTGGCAAATGGAACCAAGATTATGCATGATGCCATGAAGCCCAAGGCCTGCAGTACTTTTCTTGCTGTTAACTTGTTCAGTTTTGTTAGTGCCAAGAAGTAAAGAGGGAGTTCTTTTGTTTTTCTGTAGTTAGGAATGCCATCTGTTTTACTGTGTCCAATTCCGCGCCCAAGAAAGTCCTTGTTTGGGATGGTATCAGCCTTGACTTTTGTAGATTGACTGTGTATCCCAGTGCTTGCAGCAAGTAAATGACCCTTTGTAAATCTGTTGTCAACTTGCTTTTGTTGTCCCCTTGTAGCAGGCAGTCGTCTAGGTATGGGTAAATTTGAATTCCCTGTAGTCTGCAATGGCGATTACTGATGCCAGGCATTTTGTGAATACTCTGGGCGCAGTAGATAAGCCAAAGGGCAATGCTGAGAATTGATAGTGCTCTGATCCTGCAAGAAATCTGAGGTATCTTCTGCAGATTGGTCGAATGGGGACGTGCAGGTATGCCTCCTTGAGATCTAGAGTTACCAGCCAACACTCCTTGCCCAGCATGGGAAGAAGTTGCTGTAGGGTCAGCATTTTGAATTTTGGGACAATGATGTATGTATTTAAGGCGGACAGGTCGAGAATTGGTCTCCAACTTTTTTCCTTTCTTGGAACTAGGAATAGTCTGGAGTAGAACCCCTTTCCTTGTTCTGCTGTTGGCACTTTTTCCACAGCTCTCATGTTTGCTAACTGCATTATCTGTTGTAGAGCCTCTGTTTTTTGATTTGGAGGTAGATTTGGCATTCCTCTTTTGACTGGTAAAGTGTGGAAGTGGAACCGGTAACCTTGATCTATGGTTTGTAAAATCCACTTGTCTTTTGTTATATAGTGCCAGTTCTTTGAAAATAAGGTTAATTTTCCGCCTAGAGGAGCTGCTATTTGTTCCCTGGTAGGCGGATTTAGGGTTAAGTCACTGTGGTTGAGTTGATGTAGTGGCAGAGGTTGTGTCTGTGCCTCTGTTGTTACCTTGCCACTGTTGTCCTCTGTAGGCACCTCCCCTGGATTGGTTTCTGCCTCTGGAACGTCTATTCCTGCCCCTTTGAGATCTTGTGGAGTCAGGAAAGGACCAATTTTTGGCAGGCCAGTTCCTGCTAAACCTTGGGGGCTGAACCTGCAAGAAATCTTTAACCGTTTGAACAGATTTTGCCTTTTCTTCCATTTTCTTCATAACCTGCTGGGCAGGTGTACCAAACAAACTTGTCTTATCCATAGGAGCATCTAGCAACTTAGCTTTAACATGATCCGGTAGAGCTTGCTCCTTTAGCCATGCATGCCTTCTTATCACTGTGCCAGTCATGGCTGATCTAAATGAAGCCTCCAGTGCATCATAGCCACATTTTAAGGAATGGTTGCTAACCTGTTGTATGTTATTTACCATTTCTAATACATATTTCTTATCAATAGATTCATCAGTGGTTAGTTTTTTAGTTAACTGATCAAGCATAAACTCTTGGTATTGTATCATGTGAAACTGACAATTTAAAGCTCTAGCTGAGAGAGTAGCTGAAGTGTAGACCTTTTTGCCCCATCTGTCTAATGACCTTGCTTCCCTTTCTGAAGGAATAGGCTTTTTTGCTATGGTCGCGGCTACTGCCTTGGGACCCTGGGATATAGTTTTGGGGTCTGCAAGTGGGGCCTTGTAAAGGTGGTGATGAGTGTCTGGCACCCTGTAAAATCTGTCTGGTTTGGCAGGGGCTGGAGGTAAAGAATCTGGTGCGGAGCAGACATCATTGAAAGCATCATCCACCACAGAGAGAACAGGAGGTATAGCTAAGGGCCTGTGCTGTGGAAGGTGCAGAAAGGTCCTAAGTCTTTTTCTGGAGTCTGAAAAATCCTGTTGCTGCCATTGGAACTGCTCTCGCATGGCATGTAAGGTTTCCCCAAAGGAGAATTCTTCTGGTGGGGAAGCAGCTGGAATGGATTCTTCAGCATCAGAGTCTTCAAAATTGGAGAAAGGAGCCTCTGGCTAATCAGTTATGTCTGATTCATCGGCAGACTCATCAGAGGACACTGGCTCAGGGGGCTCTGCCCTAGGTCTCTTCTCTGGGGGCTGAGAGGCCCTGTCTGGGTGAGATTGAGATCCTCTAATTAATGAAATTAAATCTTCTGCCAGAGTAAGCATTTGAGAACTAGAGGATGGCCTGGTTGTAGGGGGTTTAACAGGCACTGTTTTAGTAGTCTTTGCTGCTTTAGCCCTGGCGAAGGCCTTAATGGACATGGCTGCTGGAGGCCTAGCAGCACCACGTGCTGGGGTAGAGACATCCAAGGGAATGGTGTCTGATAAGTCAGTGGCAACCACCGTAGTGGATAAAATTTCTGATGCCGTTTCAAGAGTGGTAGCAGGGACCTCAGTTGTAGAGATAGATTCAGCTGTACTTTGATCAGTTTTCTCGGTTTCGGCCGAAACCGAGACACTCGCGGTTTGCTTAACCATGGTTTCGGCCGAAACTGCGGACCGCGAGTGTCGGTCTTTATCTTTGCGTTTTTTGGCAGATTGGGTTGTCGGAGGATCCGACGGCATAATGTACGCAAAATCAGAACCGAAAAACTGTTCAGCAAACTCCGACCGACGCCTAAGCGTTAAATCGGTTGAACGCAGCACAGGCGAACAGGCTGCTACGTCGTGGGCTGGGCCTAAACAAGGCAGACAATAAGAGTGGAAATCTTTATGAGGTATTTGTTTCCCACAGGTTAAACAATTATTAACTTTTTCTGACATCGGCTGAGGCAAGAAAGAGTCCCCAACGGGGTACTTAGCTTTAGAAGTCTTCGAAGTAGTATTCGGTAGAAGTAATCTCTGGATCCGACCGACCGGCACTTGCGAACAGCTTCTGCTTCGGGCGCCACGCGGCAAGAAAGACTAAGGAAAATGGCGTCGGCTGATGCCTTTATACCCGAAGGCCAACAGAGATGACGTCGGGTGAAGTGCGACATCAGCCGAAGCCGGACCCGGACTTTGGAATCCGGCCGACTGAAGGGCTGCCTGACGACAGGACAACCCAGTTGTTATGACTGCAGATGCATCCATGAAGGACATCCAAATTTGATGAAGCCAGAAGTGGGCAATGAGGATGACTTTGCTCTTCAACCGCTGTCCCTTTTGAAGAAACATAGGGGTCAGAAGAAGAGGGGAGATAAGCATAAAGAAGACTGGAGGGCCAAGCATGGACCAGAGCATCCCTGGGTGACTCCCCTAGAGGGAAGATTTGGGTGAAAAACTCGCTGTACTTGCCGTTGGGAGGAAAGGTGAAAAGATGACAGCAAGGATGATCACATTTCTGAAAGATTATGTCCACCACTGAAGGATTCAGCACTTGTAAGTCATCAGAATGGTTCTGCTGAGCCTGTCCGTCGGAATGTGGGATTTCCCCAGAATGTGAGTTGCCACCAGAAAACAGCTGGAAGAGATCGCCCACTGCCACAATCTCATGGCCTCACGGCATAGGGGATAAGATCTGCCCACCCCCCATTTATTGATATATCAGACAACGGACATGTTGTCCATCTGGATGGCAACTGTTCCAGTGAGAAGAAAAGCCTGAAAGGCTTACAATGCCAGAAGCACTGCTCTCATCTCCAGGACATTGATATGCAGATTGGTCTCCAAGGGGGAATATGTGTCATGTACCATCTCTCCCATGCAATGCCCCCCCCCCCCCAAGCTGGGAGACGTCTGTGGTCACTGTAATCGAAGGGGAAGGAAGGCCAAATGGCCAGCCCAGGAGGAGGTCTGGGGACTGAAGCAACCACTGAAGAGAGACTCGACAAACCCAGGATAGCTGAACAGGGCAAAAGAACAGGAAGTTAGAGTAGGGAAAAACACATATTTTTACTGAAAAGCTCTCAGAAAAAAACCCTGCAGGAGCTCAGAAAATGTGGTCCTGTGCTGTTTGAATGAGTGGCAAATGAAATCTGCGGGGAAGAGGGACAGCTGGATATTATGGGTAGGGAAGGAGTTCAGATGCTAGTATACATGGTGGAGTCAGATCAGATCTCTGATTACAGTCCCATATGTTGAAGACCAAATAAAAACAACTTCAGATCCCAATTTCTGGAAGATTGCATCTGCCACGGATTGGTTCAGGAACCACTCATGAGGCATCAGCACAACTCTGCTGAGTCTGTCAGCCAGAAGATTGGACTCCCCTGGAATGTGCATTACCACCAGAAAGTAGTTGGAAGAACTCACCCACTGCCAACCCCTCATTTCTTCTCGACAAAGGGGGTAAGACCTGGTCCCTCCCTGTTTATTGAGGTAACAAACCACTGACATGTTTTCTGTTCAGATCACAACAGTCCCTGAGGAAGAAAGCTGTCTAGTTCTTGCAAAGCTAGAACTGCTCTCATCTCGAGGACATTGATATGCAGCTTGGTCTCTTGGGGCATTCATGTGCCTTGGACTATCCGACCCAGATAATGCTCCCCCCCTAAACTGGGAGGCATCTGTGGTCAATGTGGCGGTTGGGAAGGGGAGAACAAATGGTCATCCTAAAGTCACATCCGGAGACTGAACCCACCAAAGAAGAGAATCCCTGCACACAAAGGAAAGTTTTATGGGGAAATTCGAGGGATTTCTGAGAAGAGACCACTGTACCTCCAGGGTCCACTGCAAAATACAGATATGAAAACATGCCATTGGAAGAAGGGTTATGGTTGCTGCCATGGAGCCCAAAGCCTGCAGAATCAGAGAGGCTGGTTGACATGTGATCTCAGATTTAATACCCTGTCCAATATGAGACAAATTTGAATCGTCGTTGTGTCCAGATGTGCCCTTATAAAGTCTATGCTCTGAACCATGTCCAGGTGAGACTTTTTCCAATTTACTTTTATGCCCAAGTTGGAAGCTAGACTGAGGAAGCAATCCCGGGCCTGAAGGAAAAGATGCGTGGTTGGGGTGGATAAGAGCCAGTCGTCCAGATATGGAAACATCTGATACCCTTGCAGTCAGAGATGAGCCACAATTACTGCTGGACATTTTGTCAACACCCTGGGGCTGTGGTGAGACCAAATGGAAGCACCCAAAACTGGTAGTGACGGATCCCCAGCCTGAAGTATAAAAAGGACCTGGAGCATCTGTCCATCTTGATATGGTAGTATGCAACCTTGAGGTCTACAGAGCATATCCAATCGCATATCTTCAGGAGGGGTAATATGGATTGAATAATGACCATCCTGAACCTGGTGTGTTTCACTGACTTGTTCAGGTATGTGTGATCGAATACTGGCCTCAGATACCCTATCTTTTAGGGTACTAAAAAGAACCTGGAGTAAACGCCCAATCCAATCTGATCCGATGGGACCTCTTGGATGATTTTTTTGTATTAACTTTCTTATTTCCTAGGCAGCGTCCTTCCTCCAACTGGGTGGAACATCAGGGAGGTGAGATTTTTGTTCGGGAATGAAGTATCCTCTGGATAGGATCCTTAGCACCCATTTGTCATTTGTGATGGCCTCCCAGGCTTCTGGGTGTAAGGATAAAACATCCCCCAACTGCTTCCAGAGAAGAGCAAGTCAGGCAACCCTTCAGGAATGCTGGAAAGGTTAGTCTGTGGCAGGTTCCTAATATCCTTGATTTTGCATACCCCTTGGCCGTGTGAGCAGTGTCTACCAGTCTGACTATATCCCCCTCTACCTCGGTAGGGAAAAAAAAAGTGTCCCTCAGTGTCCTGGAAAGGGCCTTGCAATTTCCAAAACCACATTATCCCACTACCACGTTGGTTCCTAGAAAAGGTAGGTTGTGGAGTAGAAAAACAGATCTCACTGGCAGACAAGATCTTACCATCTTTCTCACTCTGGGTCAAGGTGCCATGTACAGTAGGCCTAAACAAGGCGGAGCCATCAAAAGGGGCATTAACAAAGGACTGTTTGAAATGCTCCTCAAAATCGCACAGCCTAGTCCTGGCATTACGCCTAATGGCAGTGCCTGAACTGGCTGCCCTTGAAGTACCCTCCACATTGTGAGAGATAAGACTCATGGCTGCATTAGCTAGGGTATGTAGAGTGGCCAACCTAGAGGAAACGGAGTCCTGCTCCTTGGGAGGTAGGGACCGAGCTAGAAAGTTCCTTAACCAAGTCCCTTTGTAGCCGGGTAAAATGACAGAGTTAGTTCAACACCCAAAGAGCAAAGGTAGACGAGGCACAGACCCTCTTACCAAATCTGTTGGGAGACTGGGATTCTCTATTTGGGGGTGGACAGAAGAGCTCTCCTAAGTGAGCTCTTTCTTGGTGGCTGCTGCCACAACCAAGGCATCTACCTTCCCTTGGACCAAAACTGTTTTTCAGCAGGGGCACTCAAAATTTTATCAGCAAGCTTGGGGATGGGTTCTACTGTATCCGGCTCCCTTGAAGTCCTCGACAACACCAACTAGATCAACGGGTTGGCTGAGGGGACAGCTAGGCGGCAGATGGGCCGGACCCAAAAGCTTCCAACACAAACTCCTCCGGGGAAGGGGTTTGGGAGGACTATCCACCCTTCTGGCGAAGGATTTCAAGGATGTTACCAAAGGTGACCTCATCAGGTGGAGATCTAGGCAACCCTTAACCTTCCTTGAAGTCGGTATCTGTGGTAAGGGATTCCATAGGGGAATCCATGTGCCTCCTTACAGTATTTTCTGAGGAACCTCCTTGAGTGGGGTGCTCCAGGGAGGCATCGGAAGAACTTTGGGGGTCCACTAAAGGAACAGCATGGAGATTTTCTGCAATCAGCTGTTCATGTGGTAGCTCGTAGGTCTCAGACACAGTTCCGAAATGGGACAGGTGAAGTTCCATTATGGTAGGTGCCAAGGGTCTCTTGGGAGCACAGAGGACCCTCTCCCCCACCTTGAAAGTGGAAGGACTAAGAACAACCTAGGGATATCTCACTGGGGTTGAAGCTGCTGGAGCAGACACCTTCCAGAGGAGATGGGCCACCCGTTCTGAGGGAGGAGTCAGAACAGAGGTGTCAAAGGCCAAGGCCCGGAGGGGGAGAGGCAGCTATGAGAACTTTCGAGTCAAAGTAAACACCCCCCTGGGACGGACCTCAATGCTCCAACTCCGAGACATGCTCAGAACCAAAGCAGCCAGAGCTGAGCAAATCTGAGAATACCAGAGGCGAAAAAGAAATTTCTTTTGGCTCAGATACCCTGACCCGATGGAACTGACAACTCTGAAACCAAAGGACGAGTAGGAGAAGGTGCAACAGGCTGGAATGAGGACAGCCTCATAGATCTGGAAGTGGACCGGGCAGACATAAGCCCCATTTGGATCTATGTCTTGAGATCTGGAAGTGGACAGGGCAGACATAAGCCCCATCTGAATCTATGTCTTGAGGAACTGCCTCATGAGCTTACGCGCATCCTTACAAGATGGGCTTCTGGAAGACCTAGACGAAGCCGAAGATGGGGGGGGGGGACATCTCCACAGGGAATGGTTCAGAAATTGTCCAGGCAGAGCAGGCATGGAAGACCCTGGCTCTGACACAGCTGGAGCCAACGCCAGGGAAAAACACTTGGCCCCATAGCCTCGGAGGAACAGGGTAGAGGAGGAGCAGATATGTGAACTCTCAGCTGACTGGGTCAGTTCTGATGACTTAGCCTTCTCATGGAGAGGTTCCGAGGAAGACCACATAGGTGAAGGTCTTCTGGACTCCCGGTCCTCCTTGGGCTTCTTAGCGGGGGTTGAGCCCCTGATGGAGAAGGAAGCAAGTCCTTTAAAATAAGCTTGCTTCTCCTATAAGCCAGAGCCCGGGGGTGAAAAGCCCTGCAGACATCACAAGGAGCTTTCAAATGCAGAGGCCCGAAGCAGTAGATGCACTCTCCGTGGGTGTTAGATAAAGGGATCTTCTGCCCACAGAAAGTGCATTTTTGAACCCTAGAGACTTTTGACCAGCCATAGGGAAAGAAAGGGGAAAACCAAAGAGAACAGCAGGAAAAAATACTTTTTTTTTTTATAAACTAAGAGCCTAATGGACAGACACCTGAGCGCTAGACAGAAAAGGGAGGAGATAGAAGGGTAGAAGACAGGTAAAAATTAGAGAAAACTCACCAAAAATAGCTGTAAGGAAAAGCTCAAGTGGAACTCACTGCTGAACACCAAGTGCAGAAAACAAGATCTGAAGTAGTGTTGGGGGAGCAGGACATTGTGGGTAGGTAGGAGAAGCTCTTGTTTGGAATCTTGAGATGTGAGAAGGTGGCCAGTGGGTTCCGAGCATCTGAACTGAATCTCTCAAAGTTGATGGAATGAGCTGGACAACATCAGATACAAGATTTATATTTCTGATATAATGGCAAATCAGTAAAGACGCATACTAAGCTACAACAAACTATGACAGCAAATATGCAATTACTACTTTTTTTTTTTTTTTTTTAACAGAAAAAGATTATTTCTAGCTATTTAATTTTATTTGAATTTGTTAAGCTGGGTAATGCCCTGATCTTTTTGGACCACTTCCAGATACGTTTGGGAGTGCAGTCTGGTTAAGTGACTTACTTAGAGTTGTACAGTTAAGCAATGGTGGCTGATGGAATCAAATCTTGAACCACAGGAAACAGCTTCACAGCTCCTTAATCCTCTACACCAACTGCCAGAACACACAACACACTAGTAATGTAAATCAGATGCACACAGTTTGCCGTTTAAAAAAAATTAAAATTGTACATTTTCACTGTGAACCAAATAGTAAACATGAGTGAACTCAAATTGCTATACAAGACTATCGAGGATAAATAGCAAATAAAGTACAATATCTCTATAGCCTCATGAAATTTTACTGCAAGTTTTTGAGAACAAAGTTTGGGCAGTTTTGCTTTATTCAGAATGTAGCAGTTACATCAGTGGCTGAAGTCAAAAACAAAAAAGGGTGGATTCAGTAAACAACCTAAAGGATGATATTAAATTATGACATGCCAAACACTGTTTATTTGTGATCAAACAATAGCTGGAATCAGTCACTTTCATTAACTGTCTCAGTACCCACTCAATATAGTCATTTTTTGACTGTATGCACCTCAGATCTCCAAATGTGATGAAATAAAAAAATAACAATAGTGATGATGACGAATCATCACAGTAACATATTTCAGTGTGTTTTACTCAAACACACATTAGCCCTGCTAAACCGCCTGAATGACTGTAACTCTAATCAAATGACAGCGGGGATCATTTTTGCCATACAATTACAAGCCTTTCATTGACTGGTACACATCAGATGTCTGCCTGTGATCAATGACTGAATAATGAGAAAATGTGCAAGTAATGACCACAGTAATATATTTTGTCTCACTGCTGTCAATACATACACTTACAATCCCTTCCTCTCACAGATGTGGATGGCATAATGGTTAAGGTGTTTACCTTACAGACACAAGGTGCAGGGTTTGATTCTCACATGAGGTAATTGGCTAGGCTTGAAATGGCTCACAAGGGCAGTTAGCCTAGTTCAAACCTATGAACCTTAACATACATAAAATAATTCTAATATAAAATGGTAACAGCTCCTGCAGCCATTTTTTTCCTTCAATCTGTGGTGCTGTTAATTCTCTCAGTGAATTAGGCCACTCTTCTACTGGGAATGTCAGCTATGTATGGGACTGCAATTGCCCCCATTGGACAAACCACATGACCTTTCACTTTATGATACACAAAGCCTTCTGTTGCATCGATTTCCTGCAAGAATCAAAAATGAATAGAAACTCATCAGAAACGGACCTAAATGCTCATCTCTGAAGATCCTGGTAGACAAGACACCAGATTACATATGGGGTCACAATGCAGAGATGCAAATGGATAGTGGACTCATGTGGGCTGTTTGTGCAACTCCAAACTACTGATGGAAAGTGAACAGCAGCCACCACTGTGTGTTAGGACTAGAGTCTTTAAAAAGTAAATGTTTTAGCCAGCTCCACTGGCATTCAGAGATAAAGTTCTGACTATTATCCAGGTGACCAGAGTTCAATTTGTATGCTCATAAGAGAGCTACTGAAAACTCACTTGTTAATTCAGGAATGCTTATATGGGCTACACAGCAACTCATCTTTTATGCCAAGTATACTTGTATAGGAAGCAATGAGTTAAGTTCTTCAATGGAGTTTTAGGATGCTGTAAGGCATCTCACTATTAAAACAGTCAAATTAAACATGCTAACAGATCCTTTCCAGAGGTACTTCAGAATGCCATGCAATTATAAATAACAGTTGTTGACTACTGTCAAAAAAGGAAAACATATCAGTTTTATTAAAATAAACCTTTACTTCTAGTCTGCAAGAATAAGACAAATGAGCGCAACAGTTGTAATAGGATGTATTTTCACTTTATGGATCATATTAACAACTCATATTGGGTGAGGGGAGGTACCCTGCTAGCAACAGTCATTAGTGTACCTACAAATTACTGTACCTTTTTTGATCCAGACACTGGCAGTGTGTTTTTTCCCTTGCAGTGTTGAAGAGTTATTTGTATAAGATGATTTAATGCTCTCCACACGTATGGGAGGTGATGGAGGGATACGTTATTACCATGAAGATAACCATGTAATCCACTTAAGACCAATGACAAACAACTAACTTTGTGCAAACTTTCATATGATGTGAAACTGTTAGAAAACAAAGGGGAAAAAGAATGGCATGATAAAGCCAATTCTCAGAGCCCACCCTCGCTCCCTATTGGACTCTGTCATATTTATGACATGAAAACCTGTGAATTAGTGAAAACTCTGGAAAAATTTGCAATTCAGAGAAGGACAATAATGAATATACAAAAGTTAGCCTACATTTCATCTCAATATTTTTATTGTAAAAAGTAATTTATTCTTTTATAAAATGTCTGCTTTTCTACATGGAAAGAAAGTGCAGTTGTGTACACTTAACATAAATGTAGATGTTAGAGTGTATTCACTGCTGCAGTCATCACCTGTGGGTTATCTCTGCTGTGGTATCCTTCGGCTGGCCCGAATAACAGAGTCAATGTTTTTCTGTGTCGGCTGCTGTTGCTTGTTGCCCGACATCAGGTCGTCAGTGCTATAAAGGAAGGTAGCCGACGCCATTATATCAGTTTTTCAGGTCATCAGTGCTATAAAGGAAGGCAGCCGATGCCATTACATCAGTTTTTCTTGCCCTAACCAGTCCGAGGCCCAAGTAAATATGGTACATTGGTCCTGGTGGCTAAAAGCCACTGCCAGAAACGTACATCTCCCTAAAGGAAGAATTATATGGGGGAAGGAGGGTGGGAAACCAGGACTGCAACAGTGAATACACTCCAACATCTACATTTATGGTAAGTGCACACAACTGTACTATGTTCTTAGTGTTTCATTGTTGCAGTCATCACCTGCAGGAGGATTCCCAAAGCTAAGGAGATGGGTGGTGGGATTAGTAAGAGACCTAGGAATGGATTAGCATGGCCTGCAGAACTGCAGAGGCAAACCCTGTCCTAGCCTTAGAAAACAGAGGTAGGTGGTAATGCTTGGTAAAGGCATGGACAGAAGTCTAGGTGGCAGCTTCCAGGATGTCCCTGATGGGAACTCCTCTGAAGAATGTTGTGGAAGTGGAGGCTGCCCTAGTGAAATGGGTTAGAACAGACTTGGGGGGGGGGGGTTCCCATGCAATCTGTAGCAGAAATGGATACAGTGTGATATCCATTTGGAAATTGTTTGTTTGGAAATGGGCTTCCCCTCTGCAAAGCTGACAAGTAGTTGGTCTGTTTTCCTGAAGGGTTTAATATGGTACAGATAGTATCTGAGCTGTCTGTGCATGTCTAAGGAGTGCAGAATTATTTCCCCCTTGTTTTGAGGGTTAGGAAAAAAGGTGGGTATATGTATGGCCTGCTTGAGAGTTACATTAGATACCACCTTGGGAATAAAGGAGGGATTAGTCCTGAGGGCGACCCTGTCTGCATGGAAGATCATGAAGGGCTCAATGGCCATCAGTGCCTGAAGTTCTGAAACCCTTCTGGCTGAGGTGAGAGCTAGGAGAAAAGCAATCTTCCAGGAGAGGTATCTTAAGTTCTGCTGAAGCAGTCGGTTCAAAGGGTGGTAAAGTTAGTTTTTCCAAAACATAATTCAGGTCCCAGGCTGGAGTGGGTGGCCTTCTGGGAGGTCTGATATTGGAAGCCCTTCTGAGGAATTGTTTAATCAAAGGATGGGAGAACAGGGGCTGTTCTGTATCAAAATGAGCTGAAATGGCTGCGGCGTGGATTTTAATGGAGGAGAAGGAGAGGCCACTATTAAGTACCTCTGCTAGGTAGACCAGGATGAGGGATGGAAGGTTGTGAGGTATTGCCCCCTCTGGACTGGCTCCAGGAGCAGAATCTTTTCCATTTTCCTGTGTAAGATTTGCTGGTCCTGGGCCTTCTGGCCTCTGTGATAATATCTAGGACCCGTTTGCTTAACAGGGGCCCCTCGTTTGCCTTTAGAGTATTAGCCATGATGATAATTTGAGAGTCTACAAGTCTGTGTGCAGCATTCCCCCCACCCACCTGAGTTAAGAGGTCTGAAATCAGGGGAAGTTGCCTGGGAGGCTGTAAGGTCAGGCTGCGCAGTAAGGGGTACCAATGTTGTCTGGGCCATTCTGGAGCAATGAGGATGGCCTTTGGTCTCTCCTCCCTTATTTTGATCAGTACCTTGGGAATAAGAGGTAGAGGAGGGAATGCGTACACAAAGAGGGTATACCAGGGGAAGGTCAAGGCATTCACCTTCCATACTAGGTGGTGATACTCCCTGGTACAGAATGATTTTCAGCTGATGGTTGAGATGCGAAGCAAAGAGATCCACCTCCAGAGTCCCCCATGCCAGAGTGATTTGCAGAAAGATTTTTCTGTGGGGTCCAGTAAGTTTCTGCTTAAGTGGTCTGCCAGGGTGTTGTTGATCCCTGGTAGATATAGGGCTGTCAGGTGTAGTCCCATGGAAGAAGCTGTCAGCCAGAGGTTCATGGCTAGCTTGCACAGAGTTTAAGATTGGGTCCCTCCCTGTTTGTTGATGTACCACATTACTGTGGTGTTGTCTGTTTTGATAAGGAGAACCCCTGGCTTGAGATGGGGTTTGAAGGATGTCTTTTGTACTGCCATCATTTCCTTCTGGATGATGTGTGAGGGAAGGTGCTGGGCATCCCAAAGACCTTGGGTGCACCTGCCTTCTAGGTGAGCGCCCCAAGCTATGTCTGAGACGTCTGTATTAATGGTCTGCCCGGCTGGGCGGAGGGTGAAGAAAGGCCCTTGTTCTGGGCACAGGCCCCTGCCCACCAGAGAAACTTGGCCCTTACACATGGGGATCAGAGATAGAGAGGTCGCTAGAGGTTGACAGTGCTGACACCAAAGATTCTTTAGGTACCACTGAAGTTTTCTCATGTGAAGCCTGGCCAGAAATATTAAGATGCAAAATGCCATGTACCCCAAGGCTTGCAGGAAATTTGTTACAGTGAGATGACTTCTGGAAGCCAGCTGGGTAAAATAGAGAGGCAAGAAGCTCTGTTTTTCTGGGGATAGGAAGGCCATTTGGGATGTTGCCTTCAGCAGTTCTCCCAAGAAAATGATCTTCCTGGAGGGTGTTTGCCTTGTTTTCTTCTCAGTGATGGTGTACCCTAAGGATGTTAAGAGGGTTTTGACAAAGAGGAGGTCATTCAGGAGCTTTTCTCTGCAATCTGCCTGAATGAGGGAGTTGTCCAGATAAGGGTAAATTTGCATATTTTTCTGTCTGCAAAAGGCCATAGCCAGGGCTAAGCATTTGGTGAATACCCTGGGAGCAGTAGATAAGCCAAAGGGTAGCGTAGAGAACTGAAAGTGTTGTGAGCCTGTTCTGAAGCGAAGGAATTTCCTGCAGGATTCCCTTATGGGGATGTGGAGGTAGGCATCTTTTAGATCTAGGGTAACTAGCCAGGCATTTTCTGTCAGCACAGGCAGCAGCTGCTAAAAAGTTAGCATTTTGAATTTGGGGACCACCAGGAAGGTGTTCAGAATGGATAAATCCTGGATGGGGAGCCAAGTGCCCTCTTTTCTGGGAGCAAGGAATAGCCTGGAATAAAAGCCTTTGCCTGTTTGATCTGAGGGGGCAGGTTCTACTGCCCCTTAGGATATGAGAGTTTGGACTTGTTTCAATGCCTCTGCCCACTGATTTGGAGGCAAGTCTGGGTACCCTCTTGGAATTGGGAGTTCATTGAAGGACAATTTGTATCCCTGAAAATGATCTTTAAGACCCATTGGTCCTTTGTTACAAAAAGCCAATTTTCTTTGCAGAGGGAGAGCCTTCCTCCTAGTCTTTGGTGAGTGAAAAGAGGGAAGAGGGGGGAAAGGGAGTCATTGAGTTTTTCTACATAGAGGGATGGCTTAGAACTCCCTCCCTTTGGAGTGGAAGTAGTCCATTGTTTGGTTCTCTGCTGTCCCTGGGATAAGAGTCTGGGTGGACTGTCCCTGTGGAGCATACCTTGCCCCTGTCTGCTAGGTGCAGGAAAGGACCAGTGTTTTGAGGGAAAATTCCTGCTGAACTTAGAAGGCTGTACCTGAAGGAAATAGTTTACTGTTTGCATAGATTTTGCTTTGTCTTCCATCTTTTTAAGCACCTCTTCTGCTTTTACTCCAAACAAGCGGTCCTAATCCAAGGGTGCATCAAGTAATTTAGATCGGACATGATCAGGGAGAGATTGTTCCTTCAACCATGCAAGTCTCCTAATGACAGATCCTGACAATGCTGCCCTGCTTGTGGCTTCTAGGGCGTCATATCCACAGTGTAATGAGCGTTTAGCCACTTGACAAATAGAGTGCAGTAAATCTGCTAACTCTTTCGAATTGGCAGTCAGGAAAGGCTGAAATCTTTTGTTTTAATAAATCCAAAGTGTGTTGTTGATATTTTAACATGTGGAACTGACAGTTGAGTGCTCCGATAGCTAAGGTTGCAGAGGTGTATACTTTTTTATCCCATCTGTCCAAAGCTCTGGAGTCCTTGTCAGAAGGAATACGATTCTTTGCAGAACTAGACTGAGTTCATTTTGGTCCCTGTGCAATGACCTCAGGGTCTGCATCAGGAATTCTGTACAGGTATTTGTGAGAATCTGGTACTCTGCAATATTGGTCAGGTTTTTTGGGAGCAGGTGGGATGGTGTCAGGAGTTAAGCTGGATTCATGGAAGACATCATCAACCACCTCTAAGATTGGAGGGATGGCCAAGAGTTTGTGCTGGGGCAGGTCTAGAAACTTTCTTAGTCTTTTTTTAGAATGGGGGAAGTCCTGGGATTCCCAGAGGAAATGTTTCCTGAGGGTGTAAAGGGTTTCTCCAAAGGAAAGATCTTCTGGTGAGGAGACAGAAGGAATTGATTCCTCTGCATCTGAATCCTCATAAGCAGTCAGAGGTAGCTGTTCCTCTTCAAAATCTGAATAATCAGACTCCTCAAAATCCTGTTCTGTCAGTATTTCAGGAGAAATGTCTCTCTTCCTTTTAGAAGTTGTGGCCTGACTATCCCTGATAGGGTGATAAGATCCTCTGCCATTTTAAGCATTTGAGCTTGGGGTGGTGGAGCAAGAGTAAAATGGTGGCTAGAGGTAGTTTTCCTAGGAGTGGCCTTGCCTCTAGGCCTAAGAGTATCCATCGGTCTGAAAGAAACAGTAGTTGGAGATGATTTTTTTTGTATAGATTCGGTAGTGTGAAAAACCTCCTCGGAAGCCAGTGCCTGCATCGCAGCGCTGGACCTAACCAAGGCAGAGACAACCAAAGGCTTGAAAGACTTAAGATTTCTGTGGCATACCGGACTCTGAAAAAGTCTCAGTAGAGGCCTGTGAAGGAATTGAACCAGGCATCAGGGGCTGCGAAGGCGCCTCACTGAATTCCATAGAACTGACAACCTGCTTAGAAGTAGTCGTTGGAAGGCTCAGCCTTGTGTGGTCTGTCTCTATCTTTATCCTTACGTTTTTTCAGAATGTCTATGAATTGTTGACTGACAGATGCATTTCGGAATGCGAAGATGGAGGATGAAAATACCTGGCTACAATAAGAGTTCTACGACAAATGGTTCTTTCATTAAAGAGGGCACAGAAACGGGAATGGGAGATGTCGTGGTCTGGGCCTAAACAAGTAATGCAGTATGAATTGAAGTCTCTGTGTGGTATTTGCTTTCCGCAGGCGAGACAACTGTTAACTTTTTTGGATATCGGCTTGCAAGAAAAAAGAATCTCCAACGGGGTACTTAGCTTTAGACGTTTTCAGCTGCAGTTCTAACTCTGGTAGCGACTGACCGGCAAACTTGTGAACTGCTCCTGCTACGGGCTCCATGGCAAGAAAGACTGATGTAATGGTGTCAGCTAACTTACTTTATAGCACGGACAACCTGACGTCAGACAGCAAGTGACAGCAGCCGACGCAGAAAAACAGACTCTGGTATTTGGGCTGGCCAAGGGCTACCACATCAGGGATAACCCACAGGTGATGACTGCAAAGTACAGTTGTGTACACTTACCATAAATGTAGATGTTTGAGTGTATTCACTGTTGCAGTCATCACATTTTGGTCATGCCTGCCAGGGTAGCCCTCAGCCATCCAGAATACCACAGACTTACTATTTCTGTGTCAGTTGCTGTCACTTGAGGACTGATGTCAAGTCGTCATAGTATAAAGTAAAGCAGCCAATGCCTTTAAATCAGTTTTTCTTGCCTAACCTGTAAGTAGACACTATGTAGGATGCCAGGCTCTGGTGGAAGAACCCCACCAGTGGATTACAAATACCAATATGTCCCTTGTAAGGAAAGGAGAACAATAAGGAAGAATGATAATAAAAGGAGAAAAGAAGAAAGGGGATGGAGGGAGGGAAACCAGGACTGCAACAGTGAATACACTCGAACATCTACATTTATGGTAAGTGCACACAACTGTACTATGTTCTTCGTGTTTCACTGTTGCAGTCATCACATTTGGGTTGATTCCCAAAGCTGAGGAAATGGGTGGAGGCAGTCAAGGAAACTAGGGGCTGGCTAGGATGCCCTGCAAGACTACAGAGGGAAACCCTACCTTGGATTTGGAGAAGAGAGGCAGTTGGTAATGCTTGGTAAAAGTGTGAACAGATGTTCAGGTGGCAGCCTACAGGATGTCCCTGGTGGGGACTCCTCTGAGGAAAGCTGCAGAGGTGGAGGCTGCTCTGGTGGTGTGTGTCCTGACCCCCTTGGGGGAAGGCTTTCCATGCTGTTTGTAGCAGAAATGGATGCAGTGTGCTATCCATTTGGAAATGGTTTGTTTGGAGATGGCTTTGCCTTCTGACCCTGTAGTAAAGCTAACCAGCAGTTGATCAAACTTTCTGAAGGATTTAGTCCTGTCTAGATAGAATCTGAGCTGTCTGTGCACATCTAGAGAGTGAAGAATCCTTTCCCCCTTCTTCTGGGGATTAGGAAAAAAGGTGGGCAAATTAATGGATTGATTGAGAGCCACACTGGACACCACCTTGGGCATGAAGGATGGGTTAGTTCTGAGGGATACCCTATCTGCATGGATGAAGGGTTCCACAGCCATGAGTGCTTGCAGCTGATGGCCAGAAGGAATGAGTCTTCCAGGAGAGAAATTTTAGTCCTGCAGATGAAGCTGGTTCGAAAGGGAGCAAGGTGAGCTTTTTCAATACAAAGTTAAGGTTCCAAGCTGGTGTTGGTGCCCTTCTGGGTGGCCTCAAGTTGCTAGCCCCTCTTAGGAAAGTACAGTTGTGTACACTTACCGTAAATGTAGATGTTTGAGTGTATTCACTGTTGCAGTCATTACATTTGGGTAATCCTGCTGGCAGGTTGCCCTCAGCCAGCCTGAATTCCAAAGTCTTGGGTCCTGCGTCGGCTGCCGTCGCCCATTCCCTGATGTCAGGTCGTTAGGGGTATAAAAGAAGCAGCCAATGCAATTTTCTTCAGCTTTTCTTGCCCCAGATGTCAGGTGCCCCCAAAAAGAGTAGCCAAACATTATATATATATATATATATATATATATATATATATATATATATATATATATAGTCATAAATACACCAATATAAATTTTACCTTAATCTATAAGCAAATACACCACATAGGTAGTATAAATCAGAGAAGGAAAGATAAGATCCAAAAGAAAAACGGGGGAAGGCGGGTGGGTAACCTGGACTGCAGCAGTGAATACACTTGAACATCTACATTTATGGTAAGTGTACGCATCTGTATTATGTTCTTCGTGTTTCACTGTTGCAGTCATTACATTTGGGTAGAGTCCCAAAGCTATGGTTGGAAGGCTGGAACTAGACAGCAGTAGGAGCGGCTATTAGGCCCTGCAGGACTGCAGTGGCAAAGCCTGCCCTGGATTTAGAGTAGAATGGCAGATGATAATGCTTTGTGAAGGTGTGCACTGAACTCCAAGTAGCAGCCTCTAAAATGTCTCTGGTTGGTACTCCCCTGAGAAAGACTGCCGAGGTGGCTGCAGCTCTGGTGGAAT
This sequence comes from Protopterus annectens, assembly GCF_019279795.1. Lineage (NCBI taxonomy): Eukaryota > Metazoa > Chordata > Ceratodontiformes > Protopteridae > Protopterus > Protopterus annectens. Next base: position 484,399,336 of record NC_056739.1, read on the forward strand.
GAGGCCTAATGCCTTGAGGCACCGGTTTGCCATGGTGTAAGTAGCAGAAATGAATGCAGTGGCCTAACCACTTAGAAATAGTCTGCTTTGAGATAGGCTTTCCTTGCAATCCTGCAGCATATGCCGCTAGTAATTGTTCCGTCTTCCTGAAAGCTTTGGTTCTGTCCAAGTAGAATCTAAGCTGTGTGTGTCTGTCCAAAGAATGCAGAATTCTCCCCCTTTGTTCTGTGGATTTGGGTAAAAGGTTGGCAGATGGATGGCTTGGTTAAGAGCCACACTGGACACACTACTTTAGGCATAAATGTTGAGTTTGTCCTCAGGGAGATCCTGTCTGGATGAAAAATTATGAAAGGTTCCACAACCTTGAGCGCCTGTAGCTCTGAAACTCATCTTGCAGAAGTAATTGCTAAGAGTAGAGCTGTTTTCCAAGATAAAAACTTCATATCAGCAGTAGCAGCTGGTTCAAAAGGAGGCAGTGTGAGCTTTTCCAAGACATAGTTGAGGTCCCATGCAGGTATTGGTAGTCTCCTTGGGGGCCTTAAATTTTTGGCTCCTCTGAGGTACTGCCTTAATAAAGGGTGAGAAAAAAGTGGTGGCTCTGTATTGTAATGAGCCGAAATGGCAGAAGCATGAATTTTAATTGATGAAAAAGATAGGCCTTTGCCCAGCATCTCAGTTAAATATTGCAAAATCTGAGGAATATTTGGTACCGCTGTAACAGTTCCTTGTTCCAGGCACAGAATCTCTTCCATTTTCCAGCATAAGATTTTCTAGTACTAGGCCTTCTGGTTTCCAGAATGACCTCCATCACAGCTTTGCTGAGTGGTGTTTTTTGTAGGACTACATTATCCGTCATGCTGCCAAGTTTAATGTCCTGAGTTGGCAAGTGCATGATCTGATTGTTTTGCTGGGACAGTAGTCTAGGTATTTGAGGTAAGGTCCAAGGTGGGTATAGAAATAAGCTCCTTAGTACTGGATACCAGTACTGATGTGGCCAGTCTGGGGCAATCAGTATCATCTTTGGCTTCTCCAGTCTGACCTTTAGAAGCACCTTGGGGAGGAGAGGCAGTGGAGGAAAGGCATATACGGATAGGTTTTTCCAGCTGAAGGATAGGGCGTCCACTTTCCATGCATGTCTGTGATAAGTCCTTGTGCAGAATATTTTAGTTGGTAATTGAGAGGGGAGGCAAACAGATCTATGTCCGGGCATCCCCATTTCCTTGTTATCATGCTGAAGACTTGTGGATCCAGTTCCACTCGTGGGGATCCATGAGGTTTCTGCTTAGCTCGTCTTTTCTGCTTAGCTCGTCTGCCAGAGTATTTTCCTTTCGTGGCAGGAATTGTGCCTGCAGATGTACTTGGTAAGTCAAAGCTGTGTCCCACAAGGTCATGGCTAGTCTGCAAAGGGGGTAAGAATGTGTGTCCCCCTGCTTGTTTATACACCACATGACCGTGGTGTTGTCTGTCTATCAGTAGTTGTCCCGGTTGAAGTAGGTCCTTGAAGGCTATCAGTGCATTTTGAACAGCTAACATCTCTTTTTGATTGATATGTAGATGCATTTGGTTTGAGGACCATGTGCCCTGAATGCATCTTCCTGTCATGTGGGCTCCTCAGGCATAGTCTGATGCATCCGTTGTTAGTTTCTGGCTGGCTGGAGGTAATGTGAATGGCTGTCCCTTGTTCTGGTGACAAGCCTTTGCCCACCATTGAAACTCCTGTTGCAGGCAGGGAATGAGAGTAATGACTGTTTCCAGGCTGTGGCAATGTTGAGTCCAGACACTTTGTAGGTACCATTGAAGTTTCCTCACATGCAGTCTTGCATATGGAATTAGAAGGATGCAGGAGGCCATGAAGCCCAAAGCCTGCAGAATTTTTCTTGCAGATAAGGCCTCTGTTGCCAACATTTTGAAATAGGTAGGCAGTTGCCTTTGTTTGTCTGGCGTGAGATAAGCCATATGGGCAGTTGTATTCAAGCTTGCACCCTGGAATATTATCTCTTGTGAGGGTACTAGTTTTGATTTATTTTTGTTGACTGTGTACCCTAGGCATGCTAGAAGTCTTTTTACAAATGCCAGATGTTGAAGTAGAATGTCCTTGTTCTCTGCTTGAATGAGACAGTCGTCCAAGTAAGGCTATATTTTTATTCCTCTTTGTCTGCAGAATGTAATTACTGGTGCCAGGCACTTTGTAAAGACCCTGGGCGCAGTAGATAAGCCAAAGGGCAGTGCAGAGAATTGGCAATGCATTGAACCAGTCTTGAATCTTGGGTATCTTCTGCATGATTGTCTGATTGGAACATGCAGGTATGCCTCTTTTAGGTCTAAAGTCACAAGCCAAGCATTCTTGCCCAGCATGGGCAGAAGCTGCTGCAAAGTCAACATTTTGAATTTCGGAATATCCAGGAAAGTGTTCAGAATAGATAAGTCCAGTATCGGCCTCCAGGCCTTGTCCTTTCTGGGTACCAAGAACAGTTGAGTAAAATCCTTGTCCCTGCTCTTGCTCTGGTATTTGCTGAATAGCCCCCATGTCCATGAGGGATGAGACTTGTTTTTGTGTCTCTGCCCATTGATTTTGTGGCAGATCTGGCCAGCCGTTGCCTTTGGCAGAGTATGGAAATGGAACTTGTAGCCTTGTAACACTATGTTTAGAATCCACTTGTCCTGGGTTATGATGTGCCAATTTTGAGCTAAAAGTGCTAATTTTCCCCCTTAGGGTGCTGCCAGAAATAAGTGCTTGGTGCTGGCAGGGGGAAGTCATTGGGACTTTGTAATTTATCTTCTCCAGCTTTGGAGGTAGAAATCCCCCCATTGCTTGGGCCTATAAAGAATCTTGCGCCTGGAATCTGCCCCTAGAGCATCTGGATCTGCCCCTTTGAGGTCTGTCTGACACAGGAAAGGACCAATTTTTTTTGTAGGCCAGTGTCTACTAAACCTAGGTGGCTGTACTTGTAAAAAATCTTTGACAGTTTGCATAGATTTAGCTTTGTCTTCCATTTTCTTTAACACCTCTTCTGCCTTAACACCAAAGTATCATGCTGTAAAGGTGCATCTAGTAATTTTACTTTAACATGATCAGGCAGATTTTGTTCCTTTAACCAAGCATGCCTCCTAATTACAGAACCCGTAACTGCGGCCCTGCAGGAGGCCTCCAAAGAATCAAAACCACATTGCAAAGCAGGTTTTCCAACTTGTTCTGCTGCATACAATAAATCCTGCATTTCCTTGTTTTCTGCACATTTAGAATTTAACATTTTCTATTTAAGCAATCCCATGACATGTTGCTGATACTTAAATATGAAATTGACAGTTTAAGGCCCTTATAGCCAAAGTTGCAGAGGTGTAAACCTTTTTTTCCCATCTATCTAGTGCCCTTGAATCTCTGTCAGAGGGGGTTGGGTTTTTTGTAGTGGAAGCCTCAACTCCCTTTGGACCCTGTGAAATAGTTTCTGGGTCAGCAGCAGGGTTTCTGAGAAGAAATTTGTGTGAGTCAGGAACCCTGTAATATCTGTCAGGCTTAACAGGAGCTGGAGGTAAGGAGTCAGGGGTCAGACTAGACTTCGAAAATACATCTACAATGTCTAACACAGGTGGAATGGCTAGAGGCCTGTGCGGAGGTAGTAAAAGAAAATCCCTGAGCCTCTTTTTAGATTCTGAAAAATCTTGGCTCTCCCAGCGGAAATGCTCCCTCATGGTATGCAAGGTTTCCCCAAAGGAATAGTTCTCAGGAGGAGATGCTGAAGGTACAGATTCTTCAGCATCAGAATCCTCATAGGGGGGAAGAGAATATTCCTGATCAGAAGAGGAATCAGAAGAATCATAGTCAGTGTCTTGCCTAGGCCTCTTATCAGGGGGGGGATGGGAACCCCTGATCAAGGTAATCAAGTCTTCGGCCATTTTGAGCATCTGTTTTTTGGGCATAGAGGCCAGTCCACGTGGCTCTTGAGTTTGTTTCCTTATTTTAGTCTTTGCCTTTGAAGGTGAAGTCGTTTTAATGTAAAGATGTTTAGGTCTGAATACATCCTGAGAAGCTGGTACCTGCTCAGCGGCTCCGGACCCATCTGAGGGATTAGTGTCCGAGGCTCCAATACCTTGACTATCCAGCAGCATGGCTGACTCCACGTGGGAGTCGGTAGCGGCCTGTGACTGTAAAGTATCGGGAGTCAGGGTCTGCAAAAGTGCCTCACTGAGAACCGGCGAACCGGCAACTGGCTTAGGAGAAGCTTTGTCGTCAGTTTTGGGCCTCGGTTGTTTTTCTTTATCCTTTTTCTTTGCGTTTTTTGTAAACTCCGGTAAACGGACGGCTATCCGACGACATTTCAGGGCAATTAAACCGGCATCCAAAAAAGTTTAAAGCAAAATCATACCGATGCTTAATAGTGCATTGGTTAAATCTAGCACAAAACCGACAACAAGTAAAGTTGTGATCAGGGCCTAGGCAAGGAATACAGTAAGAATGAAAATTCTTATGAGGTATTTGCTTTCCACAAGAAATACAATTAACTTTTTCTGACATCGGTCTGGAGCAAGAAAAAAAAAGTTTCCCCAACGGGGTACTTAGCTTTATTGAAGACTTTGGATCTGAAACTCAAACACGAAAATCTCAGGAGTCGGCCGACCGGCACTTGTGAACTGCTTCTGCTTCGGGCACCGCACAACAAGAAAGACTGAAGAAAATGGCATTGGCTGCTTCTTTTATACCCCTGACGACCTGACGTCAGGGAATGGGTGACAGCAGCCGATGCAGGACCCAAGACTTTGGAATTCAGGCCAGCTGAGGGCAACCTGCCAGCAGGATTACCCAAATGTAATGACTGCAACAGTGAAACACGAAGAACATCTGTTTGCTCAAAGGGTGCGAGAAAAGGGGCTGCTCAGTGTGAAAATGAGCAGAAATAGCAGAGGCATGAATTTTTTTATAAAGGAAAAAGAGAGGCCATTGTGTAGTAGGTCACCTAAGTAATCCAGGATGAGGAGGAGGGAGGGCTGTGCTGTATTGGCTCCCTTAGCCTGGATCCAGGTGCAGAACCTTTTCCATTTATTAGCATAAGACTTTCTAGTACTAGGGCATCTGCCTTCACGGATAACATCCAAAAAGTACAGTTTTGTACCTACCATAAATGTAGATGTCCGATAGGTATGCATCTGCAGTCCTAACATATGGGTTGTCCTGCCGCAGGCAGCCCTTCGGTCGGCCGGATTCCAAAGTCTGGGTCTGGCCTCGGCTGATGTCGCACTTCACCCGACATCATAGCTGCTGTTTATTGGGTATAAAGGCATCAGCCGATGCCATTTTCCTCAGTGTTTCTTGCCTCAGATGCCAGGTGCCCTCTAGGAAGGCTAAATTTGGATAAATGCAAATAATTCCAAACAGTAGAGAGCAAACAATATAAGAATATATACATATATATATATATATATATATATATATATATATATATATATATATATACACATAAATACAAACAAATACACCATAATAGATTCCCCCAGCTAGCTAAAAGAGGGGTAAGTACCCTAGGAATACCACAGAGGGGAAGGAGGGTGAGTAATCCTGACTGCAGATGCATACCTATCGGACATCTACATTTATGGTAGGTACAAAACTGTACTATGTCCTTCAAGGATGCATCTGCAGTCCTAACATATGGGTAGAATACCGTAGCCAAACTGGGGGAGGAGGCACTAAGACAAAGATGGTGTAGTTAAGATCCCTTGCAAAACAGCAGTTGCAAAACCTGCTCGGGATCTAGAGTATAAGGGAAGATTATAATGCTTGGCAAATGTATGCACGGAGCTCCAAGTAGCAGCTTCTAAAATGTCTTTGGTAGCCACTCCTCGTAGGAAAGCTGTAGTGGTGGCTGTAGCTCTTGTGGAATAAGGTCTGATATTTTCAGGAGTTGTCTTTCCATGAAAGGAGTAGCAAAATCGAATGCAATTTCCTATCCATTTTGAGATTGTCTGTTTTGAAATTGCTTTTCCTTGCATTCCTGTTGCATATGCTACCAGAAGCTGGTCAGTTTTTCTGCTGGTCTTAGTTCTGTCCAGATAGTAGTGTAATTGTCTGTGCACATCCAAGGTATGTAGTAGTCTTTTCCCCCCTGTTCTGAGGGTTGGGGAAGAATGTAGGTAAATGAATCGCTTGGTTCAATGATACTCTGGAGACCACCTTTGGCATAAAGGTAGGGTTAGTTCTCAGAGAGACTCTGTCCTGATGGAAGATAAGGAAGGGTTGTACTGCCATTAATGCCTGTAACTCAGATACCCTTCTTGCTGAAGTGATTGCTAGCAGGAAAGCAGTTTTCCAAGACAAGAACTGTAATTCTGCTGTTGCTGCTGGTTCAAAAGGAGGAAGTGTTAACTTTTCCAGCACAAAGTTGAGATCCCATGTAGGTAAAGGTGGTTTCCTTGGAGGTTTTACATTTTTGATTCCTCTCAAGAACTGCCTGAGTAGAGGATGAGAGAAGACAGGAGGATCCATGTTGTATTCTGCGGAAATTGCTGATGCATGAATCTTAATGGAGGAGTAAGACAGGCCATTGTGGAACAGTTCTGCTAAATATTCCAGGATGTGTGCTATGTTTGCCAATGAGACATTTTCTCCCTTTGCTGCACTCCAAATGAGGTATCTTTTCCACTTGGCTGAATAAGTCTTCCTTGTGGAAGGTCTGCGTGCCTCCAGGATAATGTCCTTAACCCTCTGGGATAAACCTGGGTTATTTTGTTTTATGCAATATTCCAAGCAGCTAACTGCAGTGTTTTCAAGTTTGGATGTAGGATCTTGTAGTTGTCCTGTGTTAGAAGTAAGGGACATAGAGGTAGAGGCCATGCGTGTGTCCGAGACATGCTTCTCAGTAGCGGGTACCAATGTTGCCTCGGCCAGTCTGGAGCTATCAGGATTACCCTTGGCTGATCCTCTCTGATCTTCAGTAGAACTTTGTACATCAAGGGAAGAGGTGGAAATGCATATGCTGTCAGGTTTTTCCAGCTGAAGGAAAGGGAGTCCACCCTCCAAGCAAGTGGGTGGTATGCTCTTGTGCAGAATTTCTTCAATTGGTGGTTGTGTGGGGAGGCGAACAGGTCTATCTCTGGTAGTCCCCATTTCTTTGTTATGGCTTTGAAGATATCTGGATGCAGCCTCCATTCGTGAGCATCCGTGGTAGTTCTGCTTAAGGTGTCTGCTAGAGAATTTTCTTTTCCTGGTACAAATCTGGCCTGAAGTTGAATGTTGAGATTCAGGGCCACATTCCACAGGTCCATTGCCATCCGGCATAGAGGATATGAATGTGTACCCCCCTGTTTGTTGATGTACCACATGACTGTGGTATTGTCGGTCCTTATCAGCAGATGACCCTGTTGAAGGAGTGGTCTGAATGCCTGGATCGCATTTTTCACTGCCAGCATCTCCTTTAGATTTATGTGTAGATTCAGCTGGTCTTGGGTCCATAGGCCTTGAATACACTTGTCCACCATGTGTGCCCCCCATCCTAGGTCTGAGGCGTCCGTGGTGATGGTCTGGCTTGGATGAGGTTTGTGGAAAGGCAAGCCCCTGTTCCACTGACAGGCCTGAGCCCACCACAGGAATTCTTGCTTCAGGCATGGAATTATTGGAATCTGGGCTTCTAGACTGTGCTTGTGTTGAGACCATACATTCCTTAGGTACCATTGTAGCTTTCTCATATGCAGCCTGGCATGTGGGACCAATATTATGCATGATGCCATGTAGCCCAGGGCTTGCAGGACTTTCCTTGCAGTAAGCCGAGTTTGTGTTGTTAATGTCATGAAGTAGGCTGGTAGTTGCTTTTGTTTTTCTTCTGTGAGAAAAGCCATCTGAGTTGATGTATCCAGTTCTGCACCCAAGAATGTTATCCTTTGGGATGCTACTAGTCTTGACTTTTGCATGTTGACTGTGTATCCCAAGGCTTGCAACAGTTGTATGACATTTTCCAAATCTTTTGCTAATTTTGCCTTGTTGTCCGCTTGTATTAGGCAGTCGTCCAGGTATGGGTAAATTTGAATTCCCTGAAGCCTGCAATGAGCAATTACTGATGCCAGGCATTTTGTGAATACTCTGGGCGCAGTAGATAAGCCAAAAGGCAATGCTGAGAATTGATAATGCTCTGATCCTGCAAGAAATCTGAGGTGTCTTCTGCAATCTGGTCGTATAGGGACGTGCAGGTATGCCTCCTTGAGATCTAGAGTCACCAGCCAAGACTCCTTGCCCAGCATGGGAAGAAGCTACTGGAGGGTCAGCATTTTGAATTTTGGAACAATAAGGTATGTGTTCAGTGCGGACAAGTCTAGAATAGGTCTCCATTGATTTTCTTTTCTTGGTACAAGGAAAAGCCTGGAGTAAAATCCTTGGCCTTGTTCCATAGGTGGTACCTCTTCTATAGCTCTCATCCTTAGTAAGTTGTTGACTTGTCTTAGAGCGTCTGTTTTTTGGCTTGGTAGTAGGTTTGGCATTCCTCTCTTTTTTGGTAGAGTGTGGAAGTGAAACCTGTAGCCCTTGTCTATTGTTTGTAAAGTCCATTTGTCTCCTGTAATGTAATGCCAGTTGTCGGAGAATAAGGCTAGCTTTCCAAGGGTGCTTCCAGTTGTTCCCTGGTAGGCGGAACTAGAGCCAAGTCATTGTGTCTGCCCTGTGGAAATGGTTGTAGTTGAATCTGTGGCAGTATTTCTCTGGTTGGTAGGTTGCCACTGACGTCCCCTGTAGGCACCCCTAGATTGACCTCTGCCTCTGGGGCGTCTATTTCTGCCTCTCTGGGCTCTGGAGTTGTCTGGAAAGGACCAATTCTTCGAAGGCCAATTTCGGCTAAACCTCGGAGGTTGGACCTGTAAGAAATCCTTGACTGTTTGGACAGATTTTGCTTTTTCTTCCACCTTCTTTAGAACCTCCTGTGCAGGGGAGCCAAACAAACTTTGTTTCTCCATGGGAGCATCTAGACGTTTTGACTTAACATGGTCTGGTAAGGATTCTTCTTTTAACCAGGCATGCCTTCGAATCACTGTTCCAGTCATAGCTGATCTAAAGGAAGCCTCCAGTGCATCATAGCCACATTTTAAGGAATGGTTACTGACCTGCTGAGAGTTATCTACCAAATCCTGAAGGGACTTGCGATCTAAAGGCTCAGGAGAAGACAGTTTTTTGTTTATCTGGTCTAACAAAAATTCCTGGTACTGAATCATGTGAAATTGACAGTTCAAGGCCCTGGCCGAAAGAGTAGCAGAAGTATAAACCTTTTTACCCCATCTCTCTAATGCTCTAGATTCTCTTTCAGAGGGAAGAGGGTTTTTGGCAGAGGCAGCTGCCACACCTTTAGGGCCCTGTGAAATGGTTTCAGGGTCTGCAACAGGAGCCTTATACAAATGGTAATGTGTGTCCGGGACCCTGTAATATATCTGTCTGGTTTGGCAGGGGCCGGAGGAAGAGAATCAGGGGCAGTACAGACATCATTATATGCATCATCAACAACTGTTAGTACTGGCGGAATGGCTAAAGGCCTATGCTGCGGGAAGTGTAAAAAGGTCCTAAGCCTTTTCCTTGAATCTGAAAAATCCTGGCCCTGCCATTGGAAGTGTTCCCTCATAGCATGCAAAGTTTCCCCAAAGGAAAATTCTTCAGGAGGAAAAGCAGAAGGAATGGAGTCTTCTGCATCAGAATCCTCATAAGGAGAATGTGGGCCTTCGTGAGGGTCTGAAATGTCTGAGTCATCCGAGGAGTAATCTGTAGAGACAGGTTCCGGGGGTTCAGTCCTAGGCCTCTTGTCTGGAGGGGGCTGAGAGGCCCTGTCTGGGTGAGGTTGGGATCCCCTGATCAAGGAAATGAGATCCTCAGCCAGGCTGAGCATTTGGGAACTAGAGGTAGGCCTATGTGAAGGAGTTTTAGCAGGTAAGGCCTTAGAAGATTTAGCTGCTTTAGCCCTGGCAAAAAGCCTTGATAGACATAGAAGCAGGGGGTCTAGCAGCCCCACGTGCAGGGGTAGATATGTCTAAAGGAATAGTGTCTGACAAATCCTGGGTGCCTGCTTCTGTAGCAGTAAATTCAGTAGCAGATTCAGTCATGCTCTGTGAGGCCTCGGCTATCGGAGGCATGCTTTCGGCCGAAGGAAGAACCGGGAGATCGGTTTCAGCTGAAACCGAGACACTCGCGGTTGGCCTAACCGTGGTTTCAGCCGAAACCGCGGGCCGCGAGTGTCGGTCCTTTTCCTTGCGTTTTTTAGCTAATTGAGTAGTCGGAGTTTCTGATGGCATTTTGTATGCAAAAGCGGGACCAAAAAACTCCTCTGCAAACTCCGACCGACGTCTAAGTGTCCGTCAGTTGAAGGAAGCACAGGCTAGACAAGCTGATACATCGTGGTCTGGGCCTAAGCAAGGAAGGCAGTAAGAGTGGAAATCCTTATGAGGTATTTGGTTCCCACAAGTTAAACAATTATTTACTTTGTCTGACATCGGCTGAGGCAAGAATTTTAGAAGTCTTCGGTAGTAGAAATCTCTGGATCTGACCGACCGGCACTTGCGAACAGCTTCTGCTTCGGGCACCGCGCGGCAAGAAAGACTGAGGAAAATGGCGTCGGCTGATGCCTTTATACCCAATAAACAGCAGCTATGACGTCGGGTGAAGTGCGACATCAGCCGAGGCCAGACCCAGACTTTGGAATCTGGCCGACCGAAGGGCTGCCTGAGGCAGGACAACCCATATGTTAGGACTGCAGATGCATCCTTGAAGGACATCCTGTTTATTGAGGTTGGCAGATTGGTTTGGGGTTAGGGAATAAGCCAAGCTGCCAAACTGAGTGTCTGCAATTGGGGATGCATGAATTCCCCTTCCCTCTGTGTCAGGAAGTTTGGAATCTGAGGAAGATGCCATGGAGGCAGCAGGGACAGGCTGCACAGCAGGGGGTACCAGTGTTGCAGAGACTAGTCTGGAGCTGTAAGAATAGTCCTTGGTTTTTCCTCCTTTATTTTTTGCAGTACCCTGGGGATGAGAGGTAGGGGAGAAAAGGCATAGACCGATAGATTGACCCAGGGGAAGGAAGGATAGGGCATCCACTTTCCAAGCCATGCAGTGATGATGCTCCCTAGTGCAGAATTTACTGAGCTGATGGTTGGTGTGAGAGGCAAAGAGGTTGACCTTCAGGGTCCCCAATTCTGAGTTATTAGGGGGAAGGTACTTTTGTTGAGTTGCCACTCGTATGGGTCCAGAAAATTTCTGCTCAACTGGTCTGCCAGAGAGTTGAGAGAGCCTGGTAGTAATTGTGCTAACAGGTGTAGTTGCATGGCAGAGGGTGTGTGCCAAAGGGTCATAGCTAGCCTGCATAGAGGGTAGGAGTGAGTCCCTCCCTGTTTGTTGATGTAACACATCACAGTGGTGTTGTCTGTTTTGATGAGGAGAGTCTCTGGTGAGAGAAGGGGCTTGAAAGCTTCCAAAGTGTGCTGCACACCAATTATCTCTTTTTGACTGATATGCAGATGGATTTGCTGTGGGCTCCATTGGCCCTGTAGGCACCTGCCATCCAGGTGTGCACCCCAAGCATAGTCTGATGCATCTGTGCTGAGGGTCTGGTGAGGGGGGGGTAGTCCCTTGTTGAGGGACCATGCTGTTGCCCACCAAAGAAAATCTTTTCTGAGGCAAGAAATTATAGGTAGGAGAGTTTTCATGTCTTGAGAGTGTTGACACCAAAGGCTCTTTAGGTACCACTGAAGTTTCCTCATATGCAGTCTGGCATATGGAATGAGTAGTATGCAAGATGCCATGAACCCCATAGCTTGCAGAAGCTTCCTAGCAGTTAGCTGGGGCGTGGTGGCTAGTTGAGAGAAGTAGGTTGAGAGGAAAATTTGTTTCTCTGATGTAAGGTATGCCATTTGGGATGCTATGTCCAGACTTGCTCCCATGAATATTATCCTAAGGTTAAGCATCTGCTTGGATTTCTTTTCTTTGATTGTGTACCCTAGAGAGGTTAGGAGGGTCTTTACAAAGACCAGGTGCTTGAGCAGCTTTTCCTGGCTGCCTGCCTGAATAAGGCAGTCATCTAAGTATGGGTAAATCTGAATATTTCTTTGTCTGCAAAAGGCAACGACCGGAACCAGACATTTTGTGAAAACTCTGGGAGCAGTAGATAAGCCAAAGGGAAGCACAGAGAACTGAAAGTGTTGAGATCCTGCCCTGAAGCGGAGATCTTTCCTGCATGATTCCCTGACAGGAATGTGGAGGTAGGCCTCTTTTAGATCTAGGGTGGCTAGCCAAGCGACCTTGGACAACATGGGTAGCAGCTACTGGAGGGTGAGCATTTTGAATTTTGGAATCACCAGGAAGATGTTTAGAATAGATAGATCGAGGATGGGGTGGGGCCACCTATCTGTTCTGCAGGAACGTGCTCTACTGCCCTTATAGAGAGCAGGGAAAGAATTTGATTTTGAGCCTCTGCCCACTGATTTGGTGGTAGATCTGGGAAGCCTTTTGGGGTTGGAAGGGCGTGGAAGAAAAATTTGTATCCCTGAGACACAATATTCAGAATCCAGTGGTCCTTGGTAATGGTGACCCAGGTGCTTGAGTGAAAGAGTTTTCCTCCTAGGGGTAAGTGAAGGTGGGCAGAGGGGGGGTGGAGGAGGCGAGTCATTGCGAGTTCTTACCATAAGGGGGTGGCTTAGAACTCCCTGGTTTTGAATTGGAGGTAGTCCACTGCTTAGATTTCTGCATTCCCTGTGGCTGCTGTCTGGGGGGGGTCTGTTTCCACAGGGCCTAGGCTAGGCTGGTTTACTGGGAGCAGGAAAAGCCCAGTGTTTGGAGGGACAATGCCTGCTGAAACTATGAGACTGGACCTGCAAGAAATCCTTAACTGTTTGCATAGATTTTGCTTTTTCTTCCATCTTTTTTAAGACCTCTTCTGCCTTAGTGCCAAATAATTTATCTTTGTGCAAGGGGCATTCAACAATTTAGATGTGACCTGGTCAGGCGGGGCTGTTCCTTAAGCTATGCACGCCTTCTAATGACAGATCCAGTGACTGCTGCCCTGCAAGAAGCTTCTAGGGTGTCAAAACCACAGTGCAAGGTGTGTTTAGTTATTTGACTTGCAGAATGCATTAACTCTTGTAAATATTTAGATTCTGCCCAAGCAGGAAAGGAAGACATTTTTTTGTTTAAGAAGGAGTTCCTAGGAATACTGCTGAAATGTCAGCATATGGAACTGACAATTTAGTGCCCTGATAGAAAGAGTAGCTGAGGTGTATACTTTTTTACCCCATCTGTCCAATGCTCGGGAATCCCTGTCTGAGGGGGTGGGATTCTTAGCAGAGGTTGCTTTAATCCCTTTTGGCCCTTGAGAAATTACCTCAGGGTCAGCTGTAGGATTTTTAAAAAGATATTTGGGCGAGTCAGGGACTCTGTTGTACCTGTCTGGTTTTCTGTGAGCTGGAGGAAGAGCGTCAGGAGTCGAGATGGATTCAAGGAAAAATTACAGTTGTGTACACTTACCATAAATGTAGATGTAAGAGTGTATTCAATGTTGCAGTCATTACATTTGGGTAATCTGCTGGCAGGTTGCCCTCAGTCGGCCTGAATAACAAAGTCTTGGGTCCTGCGTCGGTTGCAGTCTCCTCTTCCATGACGTCAGGGGTATAAAACATGCAGCCGACGCCATTTTATTCAGTTTTTCTTGCCCCAGATGTCAGGTGCCCCCCAAATGGGGAGCAGAAATTATATATATATATATATATATATATATATATATATATATATAGACAAAAAATATGTAAATGCACTTTTAGCAACATAACCTTGCTTTAGTATATAGTGAAGGAAAGAAAAGGTATAGAAAAGGGGGGTAGCGGGTGGGTAACCCAGACTGCAACATTGAATACACTCGAACATCTACATTTATGGTAAGTGTACACAACTGTACTATGTTCTTCGTGTTTCACTGTTGCATTCATTACATTTGGGTAGAATCCCAAAGCTATGGATGGGAGGATGTAACTAAAGAGCACCAGGAGCGGCTATAAGGCCCTGCAGAACTGCAGTGGCAAATCCTGCCCTGGATTTGGAGAAGAGAGGCAAATGATAATGCTTTGTGAAGGTATGAATAGAGCTCCAAGTAGCAGCCTCTAGAATGTCTTTGGTTGGAACCCCTCTGAGAAAAGCTGCTGAGGTAGAGGCAGCCCTGGTGGAATGAGACTTGATCCCCTTGGGCACAGGTTTACCATGGTGCACGTAGCAGAAACAAATGCAGTGGCTTATCCACTTAGAAATAGTCTGCTTTGATATAGCCTTCCCCTCTGATCCTGCAGCAAATGCTACCAGTAGTTGCTCAGACTCTCTTAGAGATTTTGTCCTGTTTAAGTAGAATCTTAGTTGTCTGTGTATGTCCAATGAATGCAGAATCCGCTCCCCCCTTGTTCTGTGGATTTGGGTAAAATGTTGGCAGGTGAATTGTCTGGTTAAGAGCCACACTGGATACCACCTTAGGCATAAAAGAAGGATTGGTCCTAAGGGACACCCTGTCCGCGTAAAATATAATAAAATGCTCAACAGCCATTAGAGCCTGTAGTTCTGAAACCCTTCTTGCTGAAGTGACTGCCAAGGGAAAAGCTCTTTTCCAAGATAGACATTTTATATCCGCAGTAGCTGCTGATTCAAAATGAGGCAGGGTGAGTTTTTCCAGCACAAAACTGAGGTCCCATGCAGGAGTTGGTGATCTTCTGAGAGGCCTTAAATTTTTGGCCCCTCTAAGATACTGTTTAAGCAGAAGATGAGAAAAGAGAGGAGGCTCTGTGTTGTAATGAGCCGAGATGGCAGAGGCATGGATTTTTATTGAAGAAAAAGATAGGCCCTTGTCAAGCATCTCAGTCAAATATTGTAAAATCTGAGGAATATTGGGCTTTACTGTGCCTGTTCCTTGTGGTTGGGTTCCAAGCACAGAATCTCTTCCATTTATCAGCGTAAGACTTTCTAGTACTAGGCCTCCTGGTTTCCAAAATGACATCCATCACAGATTTACTGAGAGGTGTTGTTTGAATAATTAAATGACCAGCCATGCTGCAAGGTTCAGAGTTTGGAGCTGAGTGTGCAGAATTTGACTGTTCTGCTGAGACAGTAGATGAGGTATTTGAGGCAAGTATCAAGGGGGGAGTTGAGACATGTTCCTTAGAAGTGGGTACCAGTGTTGGCGAGGCCAGTCCGGAGCAACTAGGATCATTTTTGCTTTCTCCTGTCTGACTTTTAGTAAGACCTTGGAGAGAAGAGGCAGAGGGGGAAAGGCATAGACTGACAGGTTTTTCCAACTTAAGGATAGGGCATCCACTTTCCATGCTTTTTTGTGATGAGTTCTTGTGCAGAATTTGCCCAACTGATAATTTTGGGGAGAGGCAAATAGATCTATGTCTGGGCTCCCCCATTTCTGTGTTAATTTGCGGATCCAGTTTCTATTTGTGCGAGTCCATAAGATTTCTGCTTAGGTCGTCTGCCAGAGTATTTTGTTTTCCTGGCAGGAATTGAGCTTGAAGATGTATTTGGTAAGTCAAAGCGGTGCTCCACAATGCCATGGCTAGTCTGCAAAGGGGGTAGGAATGTGTACCCCCTTGCTTGTTTATGTACCACAAGTCCTTGAAAGCTGTCAGAGCATTCTGAACAGCTAGCATCTCTTTCTGGTTGATATGCAGATGCATTTGTTTTGGCCTCTATTTGCCCTGAATGCATCCCCCCCAGGTGGGCCCCCCCCCCCAAGCATAGCCTGATGCGTCTGTAGTTAGGGTTTGGGTGGCAGGGGGTAGAGTGAATGACAGTCCCTTGTTTTGGTGACATGTCTCTGCCCACCAAAGAAACTCATGTTGTAGGCAGGGAATGAGAAAAATCATTGTTTCCAGACTGTGACAATGTTGGCTCCACAAACTTTTTATGCACCATTGAAGTTTCCTCATATGCAAGTCTCGCATATGGAATTAGTAGAATGCAGGATGCCATGAACCCCAAAGCCTGCAGAATTTGTCTTGCAGATAACTGGGTTTTTGTTGCCATTTGTTTGAAATACATTGTCAGTTGCCTTTGTTTGTCTGGCGTAAGGTAAGCCATCTGGGCAGTTGTATTCAATCTTGCACCCAGGAATGTAATTATTTGAGAGGGTACCAGTTGGGATTTCTTTTCGTTTATTGTGTACCCTAGGCATGTTAGAAACCTTTTTACTAATGCCAGATGTTGAAGAAGAACGCCCCTGTCCTCTGCTTCAATGAGACAGTCGTCCAGATAAGGATAAATTTGTATGCTTCTTTGTATGCAGAATGCAATTACTGGTGCCAGGCACTTTGTAAAGACCCTGGGCGCAGTAGATCAGCCAAAGGGCAGTGCAGAGAATTGGTAATGCAAAAAACCTGCCTTGAAGCGTAGGTATCTTCTGCATGATTCCCTTATTGGGATATGCAAGTGTGCCTCAAGTCTAGCGTCACTAATCAAGCGTTCCTGCCCAGCATAGGGAGTAGCTGTTGTAAGGTCAGCACTTTGAATTTTGGAATGTCCAGGAGCGTGTTCAAAGTCAATAAGTCCAGTATTGGACCCAAAGAATTGTCTTTTCTGGGGTCCAGGAAAAGTCTTGAATAAAAACCTTGTCCTTTTTCCTTTTCTGGTACTGGTTGAATAGCCCCCATATCCATGAGGGACATAACTTGTTTCTGAGCCTCTGCCCACTGATTTTGTGGCAGATCTGGCCATCAGTGTGGAATTGGCAAAGTATGGAAATTAAATCTGTACCCCTGGGATACTACCCACTTGTCCTGGGTAATTAACTTCCAATTTTGAGCATGAAGTGCTAGTTTTCCCCACAAGGGGGCTGCCAAAAGATAAGTGCTTGGTGATGGTAGAGGAAAGTCATTGAGACTGCATACTGTAGTGTTGTGCTTTGTTTCCTCCAGATTTGGAGGTGGAGGCACCTCATTGCTTTGACCTGTAAGAACCCTGTGATTGGTATCTGGAAACTTCTGAGTGCCTGGATTTGCCTTGAGTGGCTCTGTTGGACACAGCAAAGGATCAATTTTTAGCAGGTCAGTGCCTACTAAACCTGGGTGGCTGCACTTGCAATAAATATTTTACAGTTTACATAGATTTAGCTTTGTCTTCCATTTTCTTTAAAACCTCTACTGCCTTATTACCAAACAGAGTATCATGCTGCAATCGGGCATCCAACAATTTAGCTTTAACATGATCAGGTAGATTTTACTCCTTGAGTCAGGCATGCCTTCTAATCACAGATCCAGTCACTGCGGCCCTGCAAGACGCCTCCAAGGAATCAAAACCACATTGCAAAGTATGCTTTCCAACCTGTTCTGCTGAATGCAATAATTCCTGTAACTCTATTTTCCACACAATCAGAAATAAACATCATTTTCTGTTTCAGTAAACCCATAACATGCTGTTGATATTTAAGCATATGAAACTGGCAGTTTAACGCTCTGATTGCCAAGATAGCAGACGTATAAACCTTCTTTCCCCATCTATCCAGCGTCGTCCTGGAATCTCTATCAGAGGAGGTAGGATTTTTGGCTGTAGAGGCCTTTACACCCTTGGGACCCAGAGAAATAGT
This sequence comes from Protopterus annectens, assembly GCF_019279795.1. Lineage (NCBI taxonomy): Eukaryota > Metazoa > Chordata > Ceratodontiformes > Protopteridae > Protopterus > Protopterus annectens. Next base: position 484,416,900 of record NC_056739.1, read on the forward strand.
CTCTGGATCAGCAGCAGGATTTTTGAATAGAAATTTGTGGGAGTCAGGAACCTTGTAATATCTGTCTGGCTTACTAAGAGCCAGAGAGAGGGAATCAGGAGCCATGCTTGATTCTGAAAACACATCATCAACAATGTCTAATACAGGAGGTATAGCCAAAGGCCTATGCTGAGGAAGGAGGAGGAAATCCCTAAGCCTCTTTTTTGATTCAGAGAAGTCCTGACTCTCCCAGTGAAAATGTTCCCTTAAAGTATGCAAAGTCTCTCCAAAAGAGTAATCCTCAGGAGGAGATGCAGATGAAATGGATTCCTCTGCAGCAGAATCCTCATAGGGTGGAATAGAAAATTCCTGATCAGAAGAGGAATCAGAAGAAATGGAAACCTGATCTGAAGATACACAATCAGTGCCTTGCCTAGGCCTCTTAGCAGGGGGGTGGGGGGTGGGAACCCCTTATCAAGGTAATTAAGTCCTCAGCCATTTTGATCATCTGTTTTTTAGGCACAGAGGCATGAGCACGTGGCTCATGCGTCGGTTTTTTAGACATAGATGTTTTTGACCTTGGTTTTGAGACTGGCGTTGGTTTAATATAAAAATGTTGAGGCCTGAAAACACCTTCAGAAGCCGGTGCCTGCTCAGCAGCTCTGGACCCATCCAAGGGAGAGACATCCGCGGGTTCAATACTCTGAGAATCTCGCAGCATACCGGACTCCAAATGGGTCTCTGTAGAGGCCTGCGACTAAAAAGTAGCGGGTATCAGGGGCTGCAAAAGCACCTCACTGAGTACTGGCAACTGGCTTAGAAGCTTCAATGTCGGTTTTGGACCTCAACAGTCTGTCTCTGTCTTTTTCTTTGCGGTTTTTGTGAACTCTGGTAGTCGGATTCCTAACAGACATTTCTGGATAATTAAATCTTGATACAAAATATTTAGAAGCAAAACTATACCGACAATTAATAGTGCGTTGGTTAAATCTAGCACAAAACCGACAGCAAGGCATGTTATGATCTGGGCCTAGGCAAGGAATACAGTACAAATGAAAATCCTTATGTGGTATTTGCTGCCCACAAGTAATGCAATTATTAACTTTTACTGATATCGGTAAGGAGCACGAAAAAGTTTCCCCAGCGGGGTACTTAGCTTTATTTTGAAGACTTCGATTCTGAAACTCGAATGCGAAAATTTCAGGAGTCAGCCGACCGGCACTTGCGAACTGCTTCTGCTTCGGGCACCGCGCGGCAAGAAAGACTGAATAAAATGGCGTCAGCTGCATGTTTTATACCCCATGACAACCTGACGTCATGGAAGAGGAGACAGCAACCGACGCAGGACCCAAGACTTTGTTATTCAGGCCGACTGAGGGCAACCTGCCAGCAGATTACCCAAATGTAATGACTGCAACATTGAAACACGAAAAACATCATCTTCCACAACATTCAGGACTGGGAGGATGGCCAAGGGTTTCTGTTGTGGAAGATCTAGGAATTCCCTAAGTCTCTTTTTAGACTAAGTAGTCCTGACTCTCCCATTAGAAATGTTCCCTTAAAGTATTCAGGGTTTCCCCAAAGGAAAAATCCTCTGGGGGAGAGGCTGAAGAAATGGAATCCTCTGCATCACAATACTCATAAGTGGAGAGGGGTTGCATGTCTTCATATTCAATATTCAGATGCATCAGATTCATCTGACGTTTGTTCAGAAAAAACTACGGGGAAGATCTCTTTTCCTTTTGGAGGGGGTAGCTTGGCTTCCACCGATAAGCATACTGTCTTCCATCAATTTAAGCATTTGCGACTGAGGCAAGGTAGCAGGTGCCTGAGAGTGGGTCGTCGGTTTCTTGGGTGTGGTTCATACCTTGGGCCTAAGAAACTCTGTCGTTTTTGAAAGAATGGTAGTCCCGAAAAAAGACATCAGTTTGTGTCAAGATTCAGTAGTGCGAAGGACTTCCTCGGAAGCCGGTACCTGCTCAGCAGCTCCGGACCCATCCAAGGTAGAGATGACCGCAGGATCCTTAGTCGAAGAGTTTTGCGGCATACTGGACTCCAAATGGGTCACGGTAGCAGCCTGCAAATCAACAGAAGTGGGCATCAGAGGATGCAAAAGCACCTCACTGAGTACCAGAGAACTGACGACTAGCTTAGCGGAAATGTCGCCGGTAGGTTTGGACCTGTGCAGTCTGTCTCTGTCTTTACGTTTTTTTCAGAAGATCTGCTGTCGGATGACTTACTGAAGCCATATCGGAATTAGAGGACTGTAAGTGAAAACATATAAGGGCCCGACAACGGATAGTTCTGGCGTTGAACAAAGCACAGAAGCGACAACAGGGGACGTCATGGTCTGGGTCTAAACAAGTGACGCAGTAAGAGTGGAAGTCTCGGTGTGGTATTTGCTTTTATTTGCAATTAACTTTTTCTGACATTGGTTAGTGCAAGAAAAAAGGATCCCCAATGGGGTACTTAGCTTTAGAAGACTTCAACTTCAATTTAGTAGACGAAAACTCGGGTAGCGGCCGACCAGCACTCATGTGAACTGCTTCTGCTTGGGCTTCATGGCAAGAAAGACTGATGTAATGGCGTTGTCTGCCTTACTTTATTACTACTGATGACCTGACATCAGTCCTCAAGTGACAGCAACTGACACAGAAATACTAAGTCTCTGGTATTCAGGCTGGCCGAGGGCTACCCTAGCAGGGATAACCCAAACATGACTGCAACAGTGACACACGAAGAACAACAGTGAAACATGAAGAACATCAGGAGACTGTATTAGCAGAATACAACACCAGTGAAGCATGTTTAGTGTAGAATCAGAAAAGTAAATTAGGCATGAAACAGAGTATTAGTGCAGCAGTCTTTCTAGAGATCTGTTTTGAGAAATGCAAAGTGGAAGTGGATCTTTCTCTCTTATGCTCTAAAGATTGGAAGTATTTTCAGTTGCATGTCCACTGCTGGTAACTAAAAAATGCTTAATAAAAAAACTAAATACTGTCATTGTGCTTATAATTGGAGTTAAAAAAATCTTAATTGTTTTACTGTGTGAAGAATCAAATAGGCAGAGCTTTCCCAACATTCCAAGGCTGCTGTTACTTATTGAAAAGTTTCTAAACTACTTCTGCTTCTTAGCTTTGTGACCTGTACTGTTACACAAATGATATTTTGCTAATGCAGTAGTGTAAGGATATGAAATCGGGTTGAACATGGCATTGGATTTTAATTCTTACAATCTTCTATTCACAGTCCTGAAATAAGAGTCACAAAGTACAAGGTTTCAAGGAAACTCATTATTTATTTTTCTACACAGCACAGGGCAAGGAGCCAAGTCCTGCCAACCTCGTTCTCAGACATTTCAGTTTTAGATTTTTCCACAGAGGACAGATGATCCTGAAGATGATTTATCTTGAACTTCTGGCAGGATTCTTTTCATACTATTGCCAGTGTATGATCAAATATATATCAGTATCCAGAAGTAAACTTGACAGAATGCAAAATCTGTGGTGTGTCAGGTGCCAGACAATTTCCAGATGTCTTACAACATGAAAATGGAGACCAGTTTTCTCCTTGTTACTCTTCCTTCTTCTGGGAGAGTTCTTTTTCTTTTTTGCTCATTTCCACCATGCTATTAACAGTGAAAGATGTGAGACGGAACCACTCTGGAAACAGCAATTCTATGAAGTAGTTCTTAAACAAAAGAGAAATAGTGTCAGGTTAATAGGGTAGTTAGTTCAATGGAGAATTGTACACTGACCATTTTGATATTTAGTTCATATCATCCTACAGTGGTTCACTGAGACATACACACTGCAGACTCCCCCATATGAACCCTGCTCCCAAGCAGACTACTAAAAGTACAGTTGTGTACACTTACCATAAATGTAGATGTTCGAGTGTATTCACTGTTGCAGTCATTACGTTTGGGTAATCTGCTGGCAGGTTGCCCTCAGTCGGCCTGAATTCCAAAGTCTTGGGTCCTGCGTCGGTTGCTGTCTCCTCTTCCATAATGTCAGGTCGTCAGGGGTATAAAACAAGCAGCAGACGCCATTTTCTTTAGTTTTTCTTGCCCCCGATGTCAGGTGCCCCCAAAAAGGTAGGAAAAAAAAAAAAAAAAAAAAAAAGATATATATATATATATATATATATATATATATATATATATATATATATATATATATATATATATATATATATATATATATAGATATATAGATATAGATATATAAACTATATATACATGCAACAATACAAACTTTACCTTCATTTACAAGCAAATACACCACACAGGTTGTAGAAGATAGTGAAGGAAAGAGAAACTCCATAATAAAAGGGGGGTGGCGGGTGGGTAACTGGGACTGAAACAGTGAATACACTAACATCTACATTTATGGTAAGTGTACACAACTGTACTATGTTCTTCGTGTTTCACTGTTGCAGTCATTACCACAGCTATGGACGGGACGCTGGAACTAAACAGCATTAGGTGCAGCTACAAGGTCCTGCAGAACTGCAGTGGCAAAGCCTGTCCCGGACAGAGTAGAGAGGCAAATGATAATGCTTTGTAAAAGTGTGAACAGAACTCCAAGTAGCAGCCTCTAGAATGCCTTTGGTTGGTACTCCTCTGAGAAAGGCTGCTGATGTAGCTGCAGCTCTGGTGGAATGAGACCGAATGCCCTTGGGCACAGGTTTGCCATGGTGTAAGTAGCAGAAACGAATGCAGTGGGTTATCCACTTTGAAATAGCCTTTCCTTCTGATCCTGCAGCATATGTTACTAGTAATTGCTCAGTTTTTCTTAGAGCTTTAGTCCTGCTCAAGTAGAATCTTAGCCGTCAGTTTACGTGCAATGAATGCAGAATCCTCTCCCCCTTGCAGTGTGGATTTGGATAAAAGGTTGGCAGATGAATAGTTTAAGAGCCACACTGGAAACCACCTTAGGCATAAATGAAGGACTGGTCCTCAGAGACACCTTGTCTGGGTAAAATATGATAAAAGGCTCAACAGCCATGAGGGCCTGTAGCTCTGATTCTTCTTACTGAAGTAATTGCTAGGAGCAGAGCTGTTTTCCATGATGAGAACTTTAGATCTGCAGTAGCAGCTGGTTCAAATGGAGGCAGGGTGAGCTTTTCCAACACATAATTGAGATCCCATGCAGGTATTGGTGATTTTCTGGGAGGCCTTAAATTTTTGGCTCCTCTAAGATACTGCTTTAGTAATGGATGAGAAAAGATTGGTGGCTCTGTATTGTAATGAGCCGAAATGGCAGAGGCATGGATTTTTATTGATGAGAAAGATAGGCCTTTGTCAAGCATCTCAGTCACGTATTGTAATATCGGAGGAATATTTGGTTCTGCTGCATCAGTTCCTTGTGCTTGATTCCAAGAACAGAATCTCTTCCATCAGCATAAGATTTTCTAGTACTAGGCCTTCTGGCTTCCAAAATGCCATCCATCACAGCTTTACTGAGAGGTGTTGTTTGTATAAAGTACAGTTTTGTACCTACCATAAATGTAGATGTTCGAGTGCTAATACAGCTGCAGTCATAACAGATGGGTTTTTCTGCCGTCAGGCGGGTCCTCGGTCGGCTGAATTCCAAAGTCTAGGTCCGGCGTCAGTTGTCGTCGCTTCTTCCCTGACGTCAGTGCGACAGGGGTATAAAAGAACCAGCCAACGCCATTTTCTTCAGTTTTTCTTGCCCCAGATGTCAGGTGCCCCCAGAAGGAAGGTAATACATAAATTTATGTAATAATGCAATGCAATATAATCAAAAAACAGAAGTTGCAAGCAAATACACCATAAATGAATACCCCAATCAGGTTGTATGAGTAGGTGTTAGCCAATACGCCTGTCCCAAGAGGGGAAGGAGGGAGGGAAACCTGGACTGCAGCTGTATTAGCACTCGAACATCTACATTTATGGTAGGTACAAAACTGTACTATGTTCATCGTGCATACAGCTGCAGTCATAACAGATGGGTAGAATCCCAAAGCTAAAAAAGGGGTGGTAGGCACTAGGTGGAACTAGGAGGAGCCAGGGTGCCCTGCAAGACTGCAGTGGCAAAGCCTGCTCTAGTTTTGGAGTATAATGGTAGGCGATAGTGCTTGGAGAAGGTATGCACAGAACTCCAAGTGGCTGCTTCCAAAATATCTTTGGTAGGAACTCCTCTGAGGAAAGCTGCAGAGGTATCCGTGGCCCTTGTGGAGTGAGATCTGATGCCTGCAGGTACAGTTTTACCATGAAAAGAGTAACAAAAGCGTATGCAGTGGGCTATCCATTTCGAGATTGTCTGTTTGGAAATTGGCTTCCCTTGAGCTCCTGTAGTATAGGACACAAAGAGTTGTTCTGATTTTCTGAAAGGCTTTGTTCTGTCCAAATAATAACGCAGCTGTCTGTGGATGTCCAAGGAATGTAGTAGTCTCTCCCCTTTGTTTTGAGGATTAGGGTAAAAGGTAGGTAAGTGGATAGCCTGATTCAAAGCTACCCTGGATACCATCTTTGGCATAAAGGACGGATTGGTTCGTACGGAAACTCTGTCCTGATGGAAAATGATGAAAGGCTGCACAGCCATGAGGGCTTGTAGTTCCGATACCCTGCGAGCTGAGGTGATAGCCAGAAGGAAGGCTGTTTTCCAGGACAAATATTGCACTTCTGTTGAGGCAGCTGGCTCAAAAGGAGGCAAGGTCAGTTTTTCTAGAATTAAATTAAGGTCCCAAGCAGGTACTGGTCGTTTCCTTGGGGGTTTTATATTCCTAGCCCCTCTGAGGAACTGTCTTAAGAGGGGGTGAGAGAATAAAGGAGGATCACTGTTGTATTCTGCAGAAATGGCTGAGGCATGAATTTTGATGGAGGAGAATGAAAGTCCACTGCTTAGCATCTCAGCTAGATACTGTAATATTTGAGGTAAATTCAGTATTCCAGGATTCTGGCCCTTTTTCTCATTCCAGGCACAAAACAGTTTCCATTTTGCAGAGTAAGTTTTTCTAGTAGAAGGCCTTCTGGCCTCCAAAATGACATCCTGCACCTCCTTGGAGAGTAGGGTCTGTTGTGAAGTTAAGGAATCTTCCATGCGGCCAGATTGAGTGTTTTCAGCTGACTGAAGAGTTTTGAAGCTGTGCTGAGTCAGAAGAAGAGGCATTAGAGGTAGGGTCCATGGTGGGGAATGCGTCAGGCTCCTCAGGAGTGGGTACCAGTGTTGTCTTGGCCAGTCTGGAGCAATGAGAATCATCTTTGGTCTGTCTGCTCTGGTTTTTAATAGAACTTTGGGCAGCAGAGGAAGAGGTGGAAAGGCATAAACTTTCATTGTTGTCCAACTGAAAGAGAGTGCGTCCACTCTCCAGGCCTGTGGATGAAAAGTCCTTGAGCAGAATTTTGCCAATTGATTTTTGTGGGAGGCAAAGAGATCTATGTCTGGCCTTCCCCATGCTTGAATTATCTCTGTAAAAAACTTGAGGATGCAACTTCCATTCGTGTGGATCTGTCATATTTCTGCTTAGGTTGTCTGCCAGCGTGTTTTCCTTGCCTGGCAAGTACTGTGCTTGAAGTTCGATTTGTAATTCCAGAGCCATGTTCCTATGCAGGCTGGCCATGTCTCTTTGGAGGTATGAATGGGTTCCTCCTTGTTAGTTTATGTACCACATTACTGTGGTGTTGTCTGTCCTTATCAATAGTTGACCTGGATGCAAAAGGTCTTTGAAAGCTATAATAGCATTTATTACTGCTAGCATTTCCTTTTGATTGATGTGTAGGTGCTTTTCTTTTTGGGACCATTTGCCCTGAATGCACCGATCTGTCATGTGCGCCCCGCAGGCGTAGTCCGAGGCGTCTGTTGTGATGACTTGATTTGCTTGAGGCTTGCAGAATGGGAGACCCGTGTTTCTTTCGCATGCTTGAGCCCACCACAGAAATTCCTTTTGAAGACATGGAATCAGTGGTATTATTATTTCCAAACTGTGGCTGTGTTGAGACCATAGGTTTTTCAGGTACCATTGAAGTTTCCTCATATGCAGCTTTGCACATGGGATTAGTAGGATGCAAGATGTCATGAATCCCAGAGCCTGCAGGATTTTCCTTGCAGTCAGCCTGGTGAAATTTGCTAGTTTTCTGAAGTATTGAGTTAGTTGCCCCTGTTTCTCTGGCGTGAGGTAGGCCATCTGGGTGTTTGTGTCCAAGTTGGCACCCAGGAAAATTATTGTTTGAGGGGGTATTAGCCTTGATTTCTTTTTGTTGACTGTATATCCCAGAGAATTCAACGACATTATTACAAAAGCCAGATGTTTCAGAAGTATGTGCTTGCTGTCCGCTTGGATCAGGCAGTCGTCCAAATATGGGTATATTTGTATCCCTTGAAGTCTGCAGTAGGCGATTACTGATGCCAGGCATTTCGTGAATACTCTGGGTGCAGTAGATAAGCCAAAGGGCAATGCAGAGAATTGATAATGGGTTGAACCTGCAAGAAATCCGAGGTATCTTATGCAATCTTGTCTGACTGGGACATGCAGGTATGCCTCCTTGAGGTCCAGTGTTACCAGCCAAGACTCCTTGCCCAGCATGGGAAGAAACTGCTGTAATGTGAGCATCTTGAATTTTGGCACGAGTAAAAATGTGTTCAGGATAGATAGTCCAAAATAGGTCTCCAATCTTTTCCCTTCCTTGGTACCAGGAATAGTCTGGAGTAAAAACCTTGACCTTGTTCTTGTGTAGGTACCTCTTGAATAGCTTTCATGTCCATGAGATCTGAAATTTGTTTTTGTGCCTCTGCCCTTTGATTGTGTGGCAGGTTTGGCATGCCTCTCATTTTTGGAAGGAATCTGTAGCCTCTGTTTATAATGTCCAGGATCCATTTGTCTTCTGTGACAATATGCCATTTTTTTGAAAATAATGCCAGTTTTCCGCCTAAAGGTGCTGCCATTTGAGCCTTGCTTGGCATGCAAAGGGGAAAGTCATTGGTTCTGCTTTCTGAATGGCTGTGAACTATCCTAACCACCTCTTTGTGTAGGAGCTTGCCATTGTCTGCCTCTAAACTATCCTTGAGATTGCCCTCTGCCCCTCGGGCACCTGTATCTACCTCTTTGGGGTCTGTCTATGGCTGGAAAGGACCAATTTTTGGAAGGCCAATTTCTACTGAAACGTGGAGGTTGTACCTGTAGGAAATCTTTCACGGTTTGCATTGATTTAGCCTTTTCCTCCATTTTCTTTAATAGCCTTTTCCTCCATTTTCTTTAATACCTCCTCAGCTTTAACACCAAATAATACATCTTTTTGCAGAGGGGCATCTAGTAATTTAGCTTTGACATGATCTGGTAAGGTTTGCTCTTTGAGCCAGGCATGTCTACGTATGACTGATCCTGTAACAGCAGCTCTACATGAGGCCTCTAAAGCATCAAAACCACATTGCAAGGTATGTTTACCCACTTGTTCTGCACTATGCATCAAATCCTGCAACTCCTTCAAGTCTGGTTGTTCAGGTTGTGACATTTTGTTTCTCAACTGTGATAACAGAAACTGTTGGTACTTTAACATATGGAACTGGCAGTTTAATGCCCTCATGGTTAAGGTGGCAGAGGTGTATACCTTTTTCCCCCACCTTTCTAAAGCTCTAGAATCTCTCTCTGAAGGTAATGGATTTTTAGCAGTGGAGGACTTAATTCCCTTGGGGCCCTGTGAGATAGTTTCTGGGTCAGCCGCATGGCTTTTGTATAGGAATTGGTGTGAGTCAAGAACCCGGTAATACCCGTCAGGCTTGACTGGGGCTGGAGGTAAAGCGTCTGGGTTAAGGCAGGCCTCCGAATACACATCATCTAGAATGTCTAAGACAGGAGGTATAGCCAGAGGCCTGTGCTGAGGGAGCAAGAGAAAATCCCTAAGCCTTTTCTTGGAGTCTGAGTACTCTTGGCCTTCCCAGTGGAAGTGTTCCCTCAAGGTATGCAAGGTTTCCCCAAAAGAGTAATCCTCAGGGGGGGAGACAGAGGGAATGGACTCCTCTGCATCAGAATCTTCAAAAGGGGAGTATGAATGTTCCTGGTCATCAGAATGCTCTGAAATAATGGAGGCCTGGTCCAAGGAGGGGGATTCTTCCTCCACTCTGGGCCTTTTGTCCGGGGGGGGGGGGGTCGAGAACCCCTGATAAGAGTAATCAAATCCTCAGCCATTTTGAGCATCTGCTTTTTAGGCATGGGGCCTTGAGAAGGGCCCTGTGGAGCTTGTCTCTTAGTATGCATGGCTGCTTTAGATTTAGTGAAAGCCTTGATGGAAGAGGAAGGCCTGAAGACACCTTGAGAGGTGGCAGACCTGTCTAAACTCTGAGTTTCACCGCCAAGAGTGGCTTCGGTATCGGTAGTCGGGGTGTGGGCCGAAGAGCCTGCGACCTCGGGTACAGTAGACACCGCCCAATGAAGTGGCGTCGGTAGTCAGGGGCTGCGTAGGCGCTTCACTGAGAACCAGACCACCTGTAGTCAGCTTTGGCGTGGTGTCGGTAGGAGCCGCGGACCTCGTATGTTGGTCCTTATCTTTGCGTCTTTTACTCAAAACTGGAGTCGGAGTATCTGACGACATAATGTAATTCAATTTTTTGTCAAAATAGTGTTGGGCAAACTCCGCCTGACGCTTAATGGTGCGTCTGTTGAATGTAGCACAAAAACGACAGGCCGAGACGTCGTGGTCTGGGCCTAAGCAAGGAATGCAGAGGGAATAAAAATCCTTATGCGGTATTTGCTTCCCACATGAAATACAATTATTAACTTTGTCTGCCATCGGTCTGAGGCAAGAAAAGTTTTCCCAACGGGGTACTTAGCTTTCAAGAAGACTTTGGTTGGAAAATATTTGTAATCTCAGGAGCTGGCCGACCGGCACTTGCAAACTGCTTCTGCTTCGGGCACCGCGCGGCAAGAAAGACTGAAGAAAATGGTGTCGGCTGGTTCTTTTATACCCCTGTCGCACTGACGTCAGGGAAGAAGCGACGACAACCGACACCGGACCTAGACTTTGGAATTCGGCCGACCGAGGACCCGCCTGACGGCAGGAAAAAACATCTGTTATGACTGCAGCTGTATGCACGATGAACATCTACATGATCAGCCATGCTGCCAGGTTCAGTGTTTGGAGCTGATTGTGCAGGATCTGATTGTTTTGTTGGGACAGTAATTGAGGTCTTTGAGGTAAGGTCCAAGCTGGGTATTGAGACAGGTTCCTTAGGATTGGGTATCAGTACTGGCATGGCCAGTCCGGGGCAATTAGTATCATCTTCGTTTTTTCTTGTCTGACCTTTAGTAGGACCTTGGGAAGAAGAGGCAGAGGAGGAAAGACGTAAACTGATAGGGTTTTCAACTGAGGGACAGGGCGTCCACTTTTCATGCTTGTCTGTGATAAGTCCTTGTGCAGAATCTTTTCAATTGATAATTTTGAGGAGAGGCAAATACATCTATGTCCAGGCTCCCCAATTTCTTTGTTATGCTGAAGACTTGTGGATCTAGTTTCCACTTGTGAGGGTCCATAAGGTTTCTGCTTAAGTAGTCTGCCAGAGTATTTTGTTCTCCTGGCAGGAATTGAGATTGTAGATGTACTTGGTAAGTCAAAGCTGTGTCCCACAGTGCCATGGCTAGTCTGCAAAGGGGGTATGAATGCGTGCCCCCCTGCTCGTTTATATACCACATAACCATGGTGTTGTCCATCTTTATCAGTAGTTGTCCTGGATGAAGTAAGTCCTTGAAGGCTGTCAGGGCATTTTGAACAGCTAACATCTCTTTTTTGGTTGATATACAGATGCATTTGTTTTGGGGTCCATATGCCCTGAATGCATCTTCAAGCCAGGTGGACCCCCTATGCATAATCTGATGCAGCTGTTAAGGTTTGCTGGGATGGGGTAGAGTGAAGGGCCATCCCATGTTTTGGTGACATGACTTTGCCCACCATAGAAACTCCTGTTGTAGGCAGGGAATGAGAGCAATCATTGTTTCCAGACAATGACAATGTTGACTCCATAAACATTTTAGGTACCATTGAAGTTTCCTCATATGCAGTCTTGCATATGGAATCAGGAGAATGCAGGATGCCATGAACCCCAAAGCCTACAGAGTTAGTCTTGCAGATTACTTACTTCAAACTGATGGCAACAAAAACCCAGCTGTCAGTTGCCTTTGTTTGTCTGGTGTGAGGAAAGCCATCTGGGCAGTTGTATTCAAGCTTGCACCCAGGAATGTTATCTTTTGAGAGGGTACCAGTTGTGATTTCTTTTTGTTTATTGTGTACCCTAGGTATGTTAGAAACCTTTTCACAAACGCCAGGTGCTGAAGAAGAATGTTCCTGTTCTCTGATTGAATGAGACAGTCGTCCAAGTAAGGATATATCTGTATACTTCTTTGTCTGCAGAAAGCAATTACTGGTGCCAGACACTTTGTAAAGACCCCGGGTGCAGTAGATAAGCCAAAGGGCAGTGCAGAGAATTGGTAATGCATCGAGTCAGCCTTGAAACGGAGGTATCTTCTGCACGATTCCCTTACTGGGACATGCAGGTATGCCTCTTTTAGGTCTAATGTCACCAGCCAAGCATTCTTGCCCAGCATGGGCAGAAGCTGCTGCAAAGTTAGCATTTTGAATTTTGGCATGTCCAGGAATGTGTTCATAATTGATAAATCCAGTATTGGCCTCCAGGCCTTGTCCTTTCTGGGTACCAAGAACAGTCTTGAGTAAAAACCTTATCCTTTTTCCTGTTCTGGAACTGGCTGAATAGCCCCCATATCCATGAGGGACGTAACCTGTTTCTGTGCCTCTGCCCATTGATTTTTTTGGCAGATCCGGCCAACCGTATGCCATTGGCAGAGTATGGAAATGGAATCTGTATCCCTGTGATACTGTGTTTAGTACCCACTTGTCCTGGGTTATTAACTGCCAATTTTGAGTAAAAAGTGCTAATTATACCCCTAAGGGTGCTGCTAAAAGTTAAGTGCTTGGTGATGGCAGAGGGAAGTCACTGGGACTGTTTTCTGTAGGGTTGCGCTTTATCTCCTCCAGATTTGGTGGTAGAAGCATCCCATTGCTTTGACCTGTATGAATCTTGTGCCTGGTATCTAGAACCTTTAGGGTGTCTGGATTTGTCCCTTTGAGTTCTGTCGGACACAGGAAAAGACCAATTTTTTGTAGGCCAGTGTCTACTGAATCTTGGTGGCTGCACTTGAAAGAAAATTTTTTACAGTTTGCACAGATTTAGCTTTGTCTTCCATTTGAGTATCATGCTGTAAAGGTGCATCCAGTAATTTAGCTTTAACATGATCAGGCAAATTTTGCTCTTTTAACCAGGCATGCCTCCTAATCACAGATCCAGTAACTGCGGCCCTGCAGAAGGCCTTTAAGGAATCAAAGCCACATTGCAAAGTATTCTTTCCAACTTGTTCATCTGCATGCAATAATTCCTGCAATTCTTTATTTTCTCCACATTCAGAAATCAACATTTTCTGTTTCAGCAATCCCATAACATGTTGTTGATACTTGAGCATATGAAACTGGCAGTTTAGGGCCCTAATTGCCAAGGTTGCAGATGTATAAACCTTCTTTCCCCATCTATCCAGTGCCCTTGAATCTCTGTCAGAGGGGGTAGGATTTTTTGCTGTTGATGCCTTAACTCCCTTTGGACCCTGTGAAATAGTTTCAGGGTCAGCAGCAGGGTTTCTGAATAAAAATTTGTGAGAGTCAGGGACCCTGTAATATCTGTCAGGCTTGCTGGGAGCTGGAGGTAAGGAGTCGGGAGTCAAGCTTGACTCCGAAAACACATCATCCACAATGTCTAAAACAGGGGGTATGGCTAAAGGCCTGTGCTGAGGGAGAAGGAAATCCTTGAGCCTCTTTTCTGATTCTGAAAAATCTTGACTCTCCCAGTGAAAATGCTCCCTTAAAGTATGCAATGTTTCTCCAAATTAATAATCCTCAGGAGGTGATGCAGATGGGATAGATTCCTCTGCATGAGAATCCTCACAGGGAGGAATAGATATAATCCCTGATCAGAAGAGGAATCAGAAGAAATAGAAACCTGATCTGAAGATTCATAGTCAGTGTCTTGCCTAGGCCTCTTATCAGGAGGGGGTTGGGAGCCCCTGATCAAGGTTATTAGGTCTTCAGCCGTTTTGATCATCTGTTTTTTAGGCATAGCGGCCGGTGCACATGGCTCATGCGTCAGTTTTTTAGCTTTAGAAGTTGCTTTTGTCTTTGGTTTTGCAGCTGTCATCGGTTTTATATAAAAATGTTGAGGCCTGAATACACCCTCAGAAGCCGATGCCTGCTCAGCGGCTCCAGACCCATCCGAGGGAGAGACATCCGTGGATACAATACTTAGAGTATCTCACGGCGTGCCTGACTCCACATGGGTCTCGGTAGGGGCCTGCGACTCTAAAGTAGCGGGCATCAGGGGCTGCGAAAGCGCCTCACTGAGTACCTGCGAACCGGCGACTGGCTTAGGAGAAGCTTAATCGTCAGTTATGGACATCGACGGTCTGTTTCTGTCCTTTTCTTTTTTTTTGTGTACTCCGGTAGTCGGATTGCTATCCGACGACATTTCAGTGTAGTTAAATCTGTTTCCAAAATATTTTGAGCAAAAATATACAGACGCTTAATAGTGCGTTGGTTAAATCTAGCGCAAAACCGACAGCCAGGCATGTTGTGATCAGGGCCTAGGCAAGGAATACAGTATAAATGGAAATCCTTATGAGGTATTTGCTTCCCACAAGTAATACAATTATTAACTTTTTCTGACATCGGTATGGAGCAAGAAAAAAGTTTCCCCAACCGGGTACTTAGCTTTAGTGAAGACTTCGGTTCTGAAACTCGAATATTTCAGGAGTCGGCCGACCAGCACTTGCGAACTGCTTCTGCTTCGGGCACTGCGCAGCAAGAAAGACTAAAGAAAATGGCGTCGGCTGCTTGTTTTATACCCCTGACGTCATGGAAGAGGAGACAGCAACAGACACAGGACCCAAGACTTTGGAATTCAGGCCAACTGAGGGCAACCTGCCAATAGATTACCCAAATGTAATGACTGCAACAGTGAAACACAAAGAACATCAAGGTAGCGTGGGTAGTACTAATACCCGCTAGGAATAATGTGCACTCCCTTCTGACTAATTTCATGGCCCTTCTGTCTTGATATGAAGAAGGCAGATGATGCGAAGGATGACATATTTACTCGCACATCATTTGAGTAATGTGCGCATCTGAAGAAGTGCAAAATAAACAGTAAAAACTCTTCACTGAAAATATGAGTATGGCTGGTGATCAATTTGCTACCACTTAGTGATCTGAATATGTTACTTTCCTCCTTAACAGTTAGACTCTCAAGGTTTAAATTCTCCAAGTCTTTTGGTTTTCTAATACCAAGACAGGCTTGGACGCCATTCCTAAACCTGTAAAATTAGTCTTGTTTAGTCTTGTTAGCCAAAAGTGTTCTTTGCAACCCCCACAATATGCCCAGAACCGACTCCTTCTGCAAATCATATGGAGTCAGATGTATTGGCAGCATATCTAAATATGACTGTAAATTCTTTGAGACTCATTTATTCTACTACTTTTGGAACTGTATGGGTATCCTTCCACACTGCCCTCATTTCTGCCTGCAAATCCTGGTATTTTACGACCGTCTCTCTCTCTGTAAGACAGACTCTAATCAATGGGTGTAGCAATTTCAATGATCAATGTTAATTTTGTCTTCTTTTCATGGACTACTACAATTGGTTTTCTCCCATCTATTTTTTGAACAGTTGGTAATGGAGGATCCCATGTTATATAAACGTCATCATTCTCTATAATGTTTTGTGGCTCATTTCCAATGCTTCTCAGCTACTTCAATATTATAATGCTTGCACATTCCTCAATGCAACAGTCATGCCACATTATTATATCTTTCAGTATACATGCCCTCTGTCACTAGTGTATCACACTCAGCAGCAAGATGTGGAACTGTTGTTTTACAGAACCTGCATTTGCATGTTTCTGCCACATGTTCAATGGACTTTGTAAACCGTGTATGTTTGTCCACTACCCTGGACCACCAATATTAACCAGTCATCTTTCATTTAAATTCACCTCTCCTTAACCATTCTTATCTGGTCAACATGGTGGTTACAGGAGTTTTCTGTACATGCAGCTATACTTATGCTTTTTCCACATTTCTTGCCTTCACATCAGAACCTTCTCCTTGTATTCATTCTTTTTGTTTTGACATATTCAATTACCACCTGATTTCTGTCTCCTGGTTTGATTTCCATTCCCACTTGACACGGATATACTTCTGCTGAACTATGCAGAGAAGTCCTCCTCGACTTGTTCTCCTCATGTTTTAAAACTTTTATTATGTTTGGATCTGGTTATGTTTGCAGTCCTACAACTGCAAATCTACACATTTAATCAATCTGAAGGAGGCTCATACCGCCTTCTGAAAAAGAAATGTATAATGTTGGTATACAGTGATTTTTATACATCATTTGATACGCATGAAGCATTTTTCTTGTTTTTTTGTCCAACTGATCCAATACCTTTTCAGGCCAATCTCCCCAAAACTAAGTTAGAACATGAATGGCAAACTGGTTTATAGCTTGGACTTTGTTTCTAGATGTCAGGGCTGTTTTCAGTATTACTTTTAGTCTTCTACAACATTCCTCACTGAATTTTGTTTGCATATGTTCATGTTTTATTGGTGATATCTTATCAATTCCGAAACATTTATGCACTCCCTCCAATTCAAGTTCCTTTATTTCACATTCCTGTCCCAGACTGATTTTCTTAGTGCTGCAGCTTTCCTGCTTTAAATGTTGCTTTTGCACTTTTATCAAGACCAAACTACATAATATTATCTGAAAAAGTTTTGACCACTTTCAGCTCCTCATCGGATGAGCTATACAGTTTTAAGTCATCCATAAAAAGATGGGAAATCTTTACACTTTGTTTAAAGTGTGCCAGATTATAACCATCACCTAATGGGTTAAGGGCAAGAATAAAGAGCAGCAGTGACAAACTGTGACCCTGGAATATCGTCCTCTGAATTTTTATCCCTGGAATAATTTTTGTCCTTTATCATCATGGCTTAGCAGCAAAGCGGTTTGTATATTATACATCAGTAAGCACTACTTTATCCATGAATGTGGGATGCTGTCAAATGCATTTTTGTAATCTATCCATGCCATATTAGATTTGTCCGCTTTTTACAATTCCACATTATGAACATCATTTATTGTTTGTTCCATATGACTTTCTATTGTTGCCCTTTTGTTCCATTGCCACAACTGAGTTTTCTTGTAAATGACTAAGAACTCTGTCGGCATCAATCCCAGTATATAATTTATACATTGTTGGAAGGCAAGTTATTGGTCTACAGTTTTAGGATAGCTTGCAGGTTCACTTGTCAAGGAGGAGTATAATTTCTCCTGTTGTTAATCAGGTCCGTGTCTGTTCAGGATGTCCATACAAGTAGTTCTTGTTAGGTACTGCATCAGGCCTGCAGTTATCCAATTAGGAGACTTTAATTATGCTTCAGTTTCTCTGGCTGTTACTTCATCCCTTTCATATGCTGTACATTTGAACTTCTGTTTCTTTTACTTCTTCCATCTATTCAGCATCTTTATGTTCCACAGTGTCTTCATTGATATTTCTCCAAAACGTGTCATTTCTTTTTTTGGTGGTGTTTTTATTCCTTTTGTTTCCTAATTCTTTCTTGGGTCATCAAATGAATTGCTTATTTTGCACTTTTCCTATAATGTTCATCTGCATATCTTCTAAGTTTTTTTGCCTGTGCTGAAATCTTTACTTTACTATTTGCAGTAGTGTACAACAGATCCTGGTCTGTTCTGATACTGCACATTGCTTTGCTTTCATCACATCCATTTTTCTAAGTATTTTTGTTGACCTGTTCCCTCTTCTATACAGTGACACTTCTCAACTAACTAATTTAAAGATGTCTATTCAATGTTTGTATGATGGCATTTGATTTCTTCTCTTCCTTTCCCTTATTGCTCTGTGTTTTTGCGGTAAGACTTTGTCTGTTATTAATTTACTGCACAGTAATGCATGGACAGCACATGGTGCAGCTGTTTGTGTTGTCGCCTCACAGCAAGAGGTTCGGCGGTTCGATGTGGAGTCTTATGTTCTCCCTGAATTTGTGTGGGTTTTCTATGGGTGCTCTGTTTTCCTCCCACATTACAAAGACGTGTCTAGAGCATTTCTCCTCGGGCCTCCACTGAAAATGGCCTCTTTCCAAGTCGGACTTTCTCGGTAAATAAATAAAATAAATATATCCCATTTACTTCTGCTATATTGCATGAATTTTTGTTAAGTCTTGATGACGGTGTTCATTTATCAGACTTCTAACATTTTGGGTCTGACTTTCTGTAATCTATTATTTATTTATTTATTTTTTTATCAATTTTAATGTCTATATATCTCTATCAAATCAAGAAACTCTTCCCGAATATCATTTTCTTCTAAAGTGAGGGCACATTGTTTTCGTTTTCCTGTAGACATTCTACAGAAACTTCCAGAAATCTTCCTGTGTTTTCGGTTTCCTGTAGACATTCTACAGAAACTTCCAGAAATCTTCCTGTGACATTCTCCTCAGCTGCATCCTGCATCAGTTGCCCTTTCATATGGGAACTCACTGGCCTATCACTCCACAACATTGCATCAGAGTTAACACCGTTTCCTGCTCCCTCCCTTGTGATGCAACTCCAACTGAACTTTTGTACTGGTTTCCTAGTGAAGGCTCCAAAGTATCTAAGTGGCAAGTGATCAGATGCTTCCTGTTCCAGCTCTCAACTGCATGCACTGTGCAATGTTAATATAAACTTTTAAATGCATTGTTTTATGTTTGGGCATCTTAAAGCTGTTTGTACTTTTTATTCATGTCCTACTATAACCTCTCAGGTTACACAGGACATCTGACAATTTACTTGATGTACTCAACCTGTTAAAAAAATTCTAAATATGCTACTGAAAACAAACTAAGTGCCTTTTATTCTAGTACATACTTTATTTGCTGAGGCATAAATAAATAAATACATGCATCACACACACAAACACACTGGTATATGCTTAGTCTTCAAGAGCGATTGTTCAGAAGAATGAAACTCTTTCTCCCGTGTTTTTGAATCTGCTGGTTGCTTTGCATGCAGGATCATGGAACGCAGAACAAGAAATTTGGCTTTTCCCCACTGTTGCAAGACATCTGTGTTGGTATATATAATTAGCAGGGGGTGTTTTTCCCCCAATTTTTTTTATTTACTTTTTTACATTTGCTCTTTGGAATGTTTGAAGTTTAATGACAGTCATATAGATATCCGTTATTTTTTTTCCCCCTTGCTTGCAGTAGTTTCAATAACAGCAGTAAACTGACAATGTAAAAGGTACAGCTTAGACTTGAGAAACATCATGTCGGGATAGTCAACCAGCCATAATCTCTAAATTTATCTATGCTTAGTTTATGTGGCTGAGGCAATGCTGCTGTCCTTTCTTGATTAGATTCACCACTTCCTTTTAATTAGCCCTAGCTTCACACATACCGTTTTGTCTCTTTAAAAGACACATATTTGTGATATCCCCACCCACCACAGGCTGAGCCTGTGTCAGTTCAGAACCTGTAACATCTGCAGTGTTTTAGTATATACTGCTATTGGCAGTGGCCCTATCTTTACATTATACCTAATGTTTCTTTGAACTGCATTAGCAATCTGTGAATTACTTCTACTTGCTTTAGTTATGGATGGATGGATTAATATCTTGCTTATACTTTATTATTAAATAACTTCAGTATACTACCAAGGGCTAGACAGTCTGTACAGGTGCATATTTTCCATTCTCCCTATACATCTCTGGAAAGATTTTCTGCAACAGATACTGGTACAAGAGGCACTTACTGTAGGGGCTTCACTGATTACCACAAAATTACACTTTGCTGTTTTATAGGGATTACTAGTGGCAACTAGGACTTATGACACATGTTACTAACAACCTCTTATAATGTACCTGTTTTGACAGCCTTTAGATGGAACAAACGTAAGACAGTTGTCTATTTCCTCATTTAACCCTGTTTGGTTCACTATCATAGAATACTCCAGTTTACCTCTTGTTTCTCTGATCACACATCTAATGGATATAGCACTAGAAAGTTGAATTCACCTCGTCATGAAAAGGGTGGTATGCTACCTGATGTAAAGGACCCAAGGTAGTTATTCCAGTCACAGGTTCAGCCAGCTTATCCTAACTAGTTGCAGTTATAAATACTACAGTATAATAACCAAACAGATATAAAGTGCCACAGTGGAAAAATATACCAGTGGAAGTAAACAGCAAAAGTCCACAAGTTCCAATGAATCCACAGGATACACCAAGGCAGATGTGATAAAACTAGTTTAATGAATGGTAGGCGCTTTCATGCTCTCATGAGCACTTCTTCAGACCATATAAAAATCACATTTCAAATGCACAGCTTAAGTAATACATAAAATTACAAACAAACCTATCACAACATAAAATCACTTAAATAGTCTCCGCCTCTTAAGAAAAGGTTTTAAAGGGATGGAGGTATTCAACCCTGGTAATCTACTACCAAGTTTTAACTGTTCAAGTACTCTAAACATAGATGTGTGTGTAGAATCTGTATTCATCACATGATTAGCTAAAGCACTTCTAGAATTGGTCTTCCTGATGGCTAACAAATGCTCATGTATCCTTTCCCTTAGCTGTCTCTTGGTCTTTCCTACATAAAAAGTTTGACAGGTCTGACAAATAGCTAAATAAATTACATAGGTACTGCAGCAATTTGCATGAGAATAGCTAATATATTTCAAATGTGTAATGGGATGTATAAATCTAGACACTGTATCTATAAATGAACAGAGATGATAATTGATATTAAAATGTTTACTCGAAATGTTATGCTACGAACTATGTTTGAGAATATGAATAAGAGTATTTATAGGAAGCCTAGTTGCTTTATGCCTGTTCTAGATCCTATATTAGAAGCGTTTAGTTGTTTACGTGAAAAAGAAGTTGGAGCCTATTTTTTGAATACAGCTTGTAAACGGAAATACTTTAGAAACTTGACTAACGATGAATGGACTTATGTACATTGCAGAATGAGGATTCAGTGATTTTTTAGACCAGCAGATAAGGGAGGCTTCTCTGGTCATTCTTGATAGGCAATACTGTTTTGAACTAATGGATGAGCTATTAAATGATGTCAATACATATTGTTCTATTGATTTAGATACTGTGTATCATACTATTGACAAGATTTATAGAACTTTAAATAGTTATTTAGTTAGTAATATGATTAGTCTCGATTTATATAATTATTTTAGAATTACACATCCCATTATACCTGTCCTAAATGGTCTACCTAAAGTACATAAGTCAATGGCCAGACCCCCTATGAGACTCCTTGTTTCTGGTGGGGGATGGGCCACCAAATCTATGTCCATTTTTGTAGAGAAAGAGTTAAGAATGCTGTTGGACAAATCTGAAGTGATTCTTAAAGACACTAAACATTTTGTTGTCTCCATGTCCTTGTTTTTAAGTTCTTGTTCTAATGTTAATGATTTAAGTTTTATTACGTTGGATGTGCACTTTTTACAAGCATACCCAATGAACAAGGTTTAAAAATGTTATATGATGTTATAAAAAGGGATGGTAGTTTTACTGACAATAAGAACATTTTGTTATGTGGTCTACTTATTATATTACAGCATAACCTATTTTGTTTCAATGTTCAGTATTACTGGAAAAGGCAAGGGGTAGCCATGGGGACCCCTTGCGCTAATAGTTATGCTAATCTCGTTATGAGTGGTTAGAAAGAGACATACATGTTGGGCCAACATATGTATAGGAAACATATTGCTTTCTTTAAAAGGTTTGTAGATGACCTACTTATTCTATGGCAAGGGCCATGTGAAGAGATACCACAGTTTGTGCAATATTTAAATACAACCACTGATTTCCTTAAATTTACTTACCACCACTCATATACATCCATAGATTTTTTAGATGTCAAGATATATAGAACATCAGATGGACACATAGCCACATGAATGTTCACGAAAGAATGTAGGGTTAACGTTACCCTTCACAGGAATAGCATGCATCTGAAGAGGGTCTTTAAGAATGTGTTAAAGGGTCAGGGCATGCAGATGTCTAGAATTGATAGTGCCCAAGATGTGTATGCTACAGATCCATCTAAATTAAAAGACTAATTTAAGTCTAGAGGTTACAAACAAAATGAGGTT
Organism: Protopterus annectens; assembly: GCF_019279795.1. Lineage (NCBI taxonomy): Eukaryota > Metazoa > Chordata > Ceratodontiformes > Protopteridae > Protopterus > Protopterus annectens. The sequence goes on from NC_056739.1 coordinate 484,439,127, forward strand.
GATCAGATGGAACGTGAAGTTGTTGAATTAAGACCAACTAATGCTCGCCCCTTTCTCTACGAGAATAACATTGCTTCTCATATAGGGAATAGACAACAATATAACCAACATCTAATGAATTTTACTATGAATTACACTAGTGACCATAGAGTTTTTGTGACATTAAGAAAAACTGGCTTATTCTTATGTCACATGAGAAAATTAGTCAATTTGTAGGACCACAACCCAATTTTGCTTTTAAAAACAAGCGTAATCTTAAACGGATGTTATGCTATGAGAATACGAATGTACACAGTTTCAAAAGTATGGGATCTACCACTAGATGTGGCAACTGCAATTACTGTTCATTTATAGATACAGCGTCTAGCTTTATACATCCCATTACACATTTGAAATATATTAGCTATTCTCATACAAATTGCTGCAGTACCTATGTAGTTTATTTAGCTATTTGTCAGACCTGTCAAAATTTTTATGTAGGAAAGACCAAGAGACAGCTAAGGGAAAGGATAAGTGAGCATTTGTTAGCCATCAGGAAGACCGATTCTAGAAATGCCTTAGCTAATCATGTGATGAATACAGATTCGACACACACATTTACGTTTAAAGTACTTGAACAGTTTAAAACCTGGTAGTAGATTAGGAGATCTTAATAACATCTTAGAACAGAGGGAGAGTAGTTGGATTGTTAGGTTACATAGTAAATGTATCACCAGGGTTGAATACCTCCATCCCTTTAAAACCTTTTCTTAAGAGGCGGAGACTAGTTAAGTGATTTTATCTTGTGATAGGTCTGTTTGTAATTTTATGTATTACTTAAGCTGTGCATTTGAAATGTGATTTTTATATGGTCTGAAGAAGTGCTCATGAGAGCATGAAAGTGCTTACCGTTCATTAAACTAGTTTTATCACATCTGCCTCGGTGCATCCTGTGGATTCATTGGAACTTTTGGACTACAGTATAATACTTTACAATTTTAATTGACTGGTTGTCACATTTTCTAGTATTTGTTGCCCCATCTAAATATGGCAAATAGCATTTATCACATCATAGATATAATGATGTACTAATAGCTATAAATAGCCAAACACAAGATTTATATAAAGTACTTGCATCAATTAGGCACTAGCCACACAAGACAGGAATACAGCACATAAGCTATAACCCATTAACTACCAACAGAAGTAGATATGCAGAACAGGTATGAAACATGAGACAGCCTATTGTAGCTTGCATGAACAGCCTATGACATACATGTATGACACCAGTATGAGTGAACGGACAAGGACATCTGTGTTAAAGCAGATAAATACTGCATGTCATGAAAACTGGATTTAGATCTGATGAGGCTCTATAAAGGGCAAAAGTGCTCATCTATTTTTCAATGTAGAAGTTGTGATTTTTAAACAAGTTACAATTGCTTGATTACTCTGAAGACTCAACTGAGCTCGTCTTTTTCCCTGACTAAGATTCTCAGCCAGCAGCTTTGTTGCTCACAAGTACCAGTCTTCACAGTGGTCTATTGTTCTTCCTTATGGGAGGGAGACATCTTACACTCCTAAGGATGGAAAAAGTACAGTTGTGTACACTTCCCATAAATGTAGATGTTCGAGTGTATTCACTGTTGCAGTCATCACACTTGGGTTATCCTGCCAGCGGTAGCCCTCAGTCAGCCCGAATACCAGAGGCTTAGTATTTCTGCATTGGTTGCTGTCGCTCCAGGACTGACGTCAGGTAGTCAGTGGTATAAAATCAGGCAGCCGACGCCATTACATCAGTTTTTCTTGCCCCAAATGTCAGGAGCCCCCAAATAAGGAGCTAGGTTATGGTGGGACACCACCACCGCAGAAAGTAAATACCAAATAGCAATGTAAAGAGAGAGGAAGAGACAAGGGTGATAGAGGGTGGGAAACCAGGACTGCAACAGTGAATACACTACAACATCTACATTTATGGTTAAGTGTACACAATTGTACTATGTTCTTTGTGTTTCATTGTTGCAGTCATCACACTTGGGTTGATTCCCAAAGCTGAAGAAACAGGTGTGGAGGCAGTCAAGAAGAGTTGGGGCTGGCTAGTATGCCCTGCACGACTGCGGTTGCAAAGCCTGCCCTGTATTTGGAAAAGATAGACAGGTGGTAATGCTTGGTGAAGGTATGAACAGAACTCCATGTTGCAGCCTCCAGGATGTCCCTGGTAGGGACCCCTCTGAGAAAAGCTGCAGAGGTGGAAGTTGCCCTAGTGCAATGTGTTCTGACCCCCTGTGGGGGTGGTTTCCTGTGGTGTTTGTAACAGAAATGGATACAGTGTGCTATCCATTTGGAAATTTTTTTTTTATATGGCCTTGCCCTCTGCCCCTGCTGCAAAGCTGACTAGTAACTGGTCAGTTATTCTAAAGGGCTTAGTCCTATCCAGGTAGAATCTGAGCTGTCTGTGCACATCTAAAGAGTGCAGGATCCTGTCCCCCTTATTTTGAGGTTTAGGGAAAAAGGTGGGCAAATAAATAGATTGGTCAAGAGCCACACTGGACACCATTTTAGGCACGAAAGTTGGGTTAGTCCTGATGGAGACCCTGCCAGCATGAAAAATGATGAAGGGTTCCACAGCCATGAGTGCTTGTAGCTCAGACACTCTTCCAGCCTAAGTGATGGCCAGAAGCAAGGCTGCTTTCCAAGAGAGGAATTTTAACTCTGCTGAAGCTGCAGGTTCAAAAGGGGGTAAGCATGAGCTTTTCCAACACAAAGTTGTGGTCTCAAGCAGAGGTAGGGGCTCTTCTGGGTGGCCTTAAGTTGTTAGCCCCTCTAAGGAACTGCTTTATGAGAGGGTGTGAAAAGAGAGGTGGCTCTGTGCTATAATGAGCAGAGATGGCAAAGGCATGAATTTTAATAGCAGAGAAGGATAGGCCACTGTGAAGTAGGTCTGCTAGGTAATCCAGGATGAGAGGTAAGGATGGATGTGCTGGTTCAGCTCCTTTAGCCTGGATCCAGGAGCAATACCTTTTCCACTTGTCAGCATAGGATTTTCTAGTGTTGGGACATCTGGCTTCATGTATAATGTCCAGCACTTGCTTGCTTAGGCTGGCCACTGGAGGAGAGGTCAAGGAATAAGCCAGGCTGCAAAGTTCAGGGTCAGCAATTGTCGATGCAAGAACTCTCCCTTCTGCTGGGTCAGGAGAGTTGGAATCTGAGGGAGGTGCCATGGAGGCAACGGTGACAGACTGCACAGTAGTGGGTACCAGTGTTGGCGTGGCCAGTCTGGGGCAATCAGGACTGCCCTTGGATTTTCCTCCCTTCTTTTGAGTAATACCCTTGTAAGAAGAGTTACAGGGGGAAATGCATATATCTAGAGGTTTACCCATTGGAAGGATAGGGCATCCACTTTCCAGGCCTTGCTGTGAGGTTCCCTGGTGCATAATTTGCTGAGCTGGTAGTTGTTGTGGGAGGCAAATAGGTCTACCTTCGGGGTACCCCATTTCTGGGTTACGAAGATGAAGGTGTTGTGGTTTAATTGCCACTCATGTGGGTCTAGGAGATTTCTGCTTAAGTTGTCTGCCAGAGAGTTTTGGTTGCCTGGCAGGAATTGTGCTAGCAGGTGAATATGCATGGCTGAAGCCGTGAGCCAAAGAGTCATGGCTAGTCTGCAGAGTGGGTTCCTCCCTGCTTGTTGATGTACCACATCACTGTGGTGCTGTCTGTTTTGATTAGTAGAGGCCCCGAAGAGAGTAGGGGTCTGAAAGCTGTCAGAGTATGCTGAACAGCTAACATCTCTTTTTGGGTGATGTGCAGATGAATATGATTTGGGCTCCAGTGGCCCTGGATGCACCTGCCATCCAGGTATGCACCCCAGGCATAGTTGGTTATGGTCTGGGTGGTGTGGGGTTGTGAAAAAAAGAAGTCCCTTGTTGGGTTGCATGCTGCTGCCCACCAAAGAAAATCTTTCCTTAGACAAGGTATCATAGGTATAATAGTTTCCAGGTCCTGAGAATGTTGATACCAAAAGCTTTTTAATTACCACTGAAGTTTCCTCATATGCAGTCTGGCATATGGAATAAGTAGAATGCAGGAGGCCATGAACCCCAGAGCTTGCAGGATTTTCATTGCGGATAACTGGGTTCTGGTGGCTAGTTGAGAGAAATAACAACCTTACTCAACCCCACGGCAAGTGAGATAGGGTGCACAGATCGAACCAACACATAGTCAAGAACACAAAATAGTCCAGCACCAGGGAGATATGCAGAATATAAAATTTTTTAATGTGGCTAAACAAACAGCAAACTGGTTTTGACAAAAGTTAAGCCTTCTTCAGTGCATTAACTTCACATTTAAATAGTGCAATATTAGACCAGAGTTAAAGCTGATTGGTACATACCAAAATTAGCTCAATTCATTAAGTCCGGGCTTAAACAACGCACCCAGCCTGACAATCCAACTAGATTCCTTATTATTTAAAATGGAATGCCATCCTGTTTTATTAGATTTATTTCCTTGGATTTTGTCAATAACTGTAAATTGAAATTAGCAGTACAATGGGTCATTGTATGTTTGTAAAGAGTATTGGATATTCTTGTATTTCTTATATCACTAAGATGTTCACTAATCCTGTATTTTAGTGGTAGAGATGTTTGCCCTACATAAAAAGCAGAGCAAAAACAGGTGGCCAAATAAATGACCCAGTCACTGCTGCAGTTGCCAAAGCATCTAATTTGAAAAATATGTGGGGTATTGCTGCTGGTAAATACTTTTGTTTTACAAACATATATTACAAGCACTGCAATGGCCGCAAGAATTGCTACCAACTAACTTATCCCCAAATAAAGTGACTTGTTGCGTTGCAGTAGGGGGTGGAATGTTTACAATGAGTTAAATACGAGTTGATTGTACGACCTCTTCTGTAGGAAAAAAGACATTGTGGGGAAAGCATTCCAGCTAATTTTTCATTGGCTAACAGGATGTCCCAATGGTTATAGATAATATGTTTGAAGCCATTGGTATTGCATCCAAATGTTGTGACTAGACGGATGGGTTGGGGAGATTGTCTATCCTTCTCTTGGATCCCTTGCCATAAGTCAGCAAAGTCTTTCTATCTTGTTTAACTCATTATCTGAAGAACATATACGCTTAATGCGTAAAAATTGGGATATTGGTATTTTGGATGATGTGGAAGGGGTGATGACTGGAGGCATGAAGTAAGTTGTTAAATTGGGGAAATTTTCCATAGACCTCAGTTTGAAGTTTAACACTTTACTTCATGCCTCCAGTCATCACCCCTTCCACATCATCCAAAACATCCCAAAATCCCAATTTGTATGCATTAATTGTACATATTCTTCAGATGTAGCCTACAACACTAGCAAAAACGATCTATCCCAAAGATTTCAATAGGGGCTATCATGCAGACATCAATAGGGCATGTTCATTTGCTACCGAACAAGATAGAAAGACTTTGCTGTCTTATAGCAAGGGATCCAAGAGAAAGGATAGACATAGCAAGGGATCCAAGAGAAAGGATAGACATGGCAAGGGATCCAAGAGAAAGGATAGACAATCTCCCCAACCCATCCATCTAGTCACAACATTTGGATGCAATACCGATGGCTTCAAACATATCAATAACCACTGGGACATCCTGTTGGCCAATGAAAAATAGCTGGAATGCTTTCTCCACAATGTCTTTTTTCCTACAGAAGTCATACAATCAACTCTCATTTAACTCATTATAAACATTCCACCACTACTACTACTACACAAGTCACTTTACTTTGGGATAAGTTAGTTGGTAGCAATTCTTGCGGCCATTGCATTGCTTGTATACATGTTTGTAAAACAAAAGTATTTAGCAGCAGCAATATCCTACATATTTTTCATATTAGATGCTTCGGCAACTGCAGCAGTGACTGGATCATTTAATTTGGCCACCTGTTTTTGCTCTGCTTTTTATGTAGGGCAAACATCTCGGCCACTAAAATACAGGATTAGTGAACATCTTGGGGATATAAGAAATAAAAGAATATCCAATGCTCTTTACAAACATACAATGACCCATTGCACTGCTAAATTTCAATTTACAATTATTGACAAAATCCAGTGAAATAAATCTAATAAAACAGGATGGCATTCCATTTTAAATAAGGAATCTAGTTGGATTGTCAGGCTGGGTGCTTTATTTAAGCCCGGCCTTAATGAATTGAGCTAATTTTGGTATGTACCAATCAGCTTCAACTCTGGTCTAACATTGTACTATTTAAATGTGAAGTTAATTAATGTCAGTTAATGCACTGAAGAAGGCTTAACTTTTGCCGAAACTGGTTTGCTGTTTGTTTTGCCACATTAAAGAATTTTATATTCTGCATATCTCCCTGGTGCTGGACTATTTTGTGTTCTTGATTAGTTGAGAGAAGTAGACTGTCAGATAGGCTTATTTTTCTGGAGTAAGGAATGCCATTTGGGATGCTATGTCCAGGCTTGCTCCCAGGGAATACACTTTTCTGACGGGAATAGTTTGGATTTCTTTTCATTTATAGTGTACCCCAGGGAGGTCAGTATGTCCTTTACAAATGTCAGGTGCTGCAACAGCTTTTCCTGTCTGCCTGAATCAGGCAGTCGTCTAAGTAGGAGAAAATTTGCATATTTCTTTGTCTGCAAAAAGCAATGGCTGGAGCCAGGCATTTTGTGAAAACTCTGGGAGCAGCGGATAAGCCAAAGGGAAGTGTAGAGAACTGATAATGCATATATCCTGCCCTGAAATGTAGACATTTCCTGCAAAAGTCTCCGACTGGGATGTGCAGATGGGCCTCTTTTAGGTCTAGGGTGGCTAAGCAGGCATCTTTGGATAGCATAGGAAGAAGTTTCTGGAGGGTGAGCATTTTGAATTTTGGTACCACCACAAAGGTGTTTAGAATGGATAGATCTAAAATTGGGCGCCAGGTGCCCTCTTTTCTGGGTACCAGGAAAAATCTGGAATAGAAACCTTGGCCTATTTGGTCTGCAGGAACAGGCTGGATTGCCTTTATGGAGAGAAGGGAATGAACTTGGTTTGGTGCCTCTGCCCACTGGTTTGGAGGAAGATCTGGGAACCCCTTTGGGGTTGGCAGTGTGTGAAAATAAAACCTGTACCCCTCGGACACTATGTTGAGAACCCACTGATCGTTGGTGATGGAGGCCCAGTTTTTTGTATGGGAGGCAAGTTTTCCTCCTAGGGGCACAAGCAGGTGGGCAGAGGTAAGAGGTGGAGTTGAAGTCATTGTGAATTCTTTCCATAAGGGGGTGGCTTAGTACTCCCTGGTTTAGAAGTGGAGATACTCCATTGCTTAATCTCTGCATTCCCTGGGACTGCTGTCTGGGGGGTCTGCTTCCCCTAGGTTTAGTCTGAGGCAGCCTTGAGGGGGCTGGAAAGGACCAGTGTTTTGAGGGGCAATGCCTACTGAATCTCGGAGGCCGGACTTGCAAAAAGTCTTTAATTGTCTGCATAGATTTAGCTTTTTCTTCCATCTTTTTTTAAAACCTATTCTGCCTTGGTGCCAAACAGATTGTCTTTGTTCAGTGGTGCGTCCAGTAATTTTGATTTGACATGGTCTGGCAAGGTCTGTTCCTTAAGCCAAGCATGTTTTCTAAGTACAGAACCTGTGACTGCTGCGCTGCAGGATGCTTCTAGGGCGTCAAACCCACATTGCAGGGTATGCTTAGTAACTTGACTTGCAGAATGCATATGCTCCTGTAATTCTTTATTTTCTGCACAGTCTGGAAAGGTAGATAATTTTTGTTTAAGAAGTTCCATAGTATGTTGCTGGTACTTCAACATGTGGAACTGACAATTTAATGCTCTAATAGCAAAAGTTGCAGAGATGTATACTTTTTTACCCAGTCTAAAGTTTGGGAATCTCTGTCCAAAGGGGTGGGATTCTTAGCTGTGGTTGTTTTTATTCCTTTAGGTCCTTGGGAGATGACCTCTGGGTCAGCAGTAGGATTTTTGAAATAAAATTTATGCGAGTCAGGGACTCCAATACCGGACAGGTTTCCTGGGAGCAGGATGTAGAGTATCAGGAGTTAAACTGGATGCCATTAAATCATCATCCACAACATCCAGAACAGGAGGAATAGCTAAGGGTCTGTGCTGTGTTAAATCTAAAAAATCCCTGAGTCTCTTTTTGGATGGAGGATAATCCTGGCATTCCCAATGGAAATGCTCTCTCAAAGTATGTAGGGTTTCACCAAAAGAAAAATCCTCTGGAGGAGAGGCAGAAGGAATGGATTCCTCTGCATCTGAATCTTCATAAGCAGACAAGGGCATGTCTTCATAATCAGAAACCTCAGAGTTGTTGGACTCTTGGTCAGATAAAGCTATTGGGGACAATTTGCTTTCTTTTAGAAGGGGTGGGCTGGCTTCCCATAATCAGCATGATATGGTCTTCTGCCATTTTAAGCATCTGAGATTGAGGCATGGAAGCAGGTGCTTGAGTAGTCGGTTTTTAGGCGTAGTTCGTACCCTGGGCCTTAGAAACTCTGTAGTTTTAGAAAGAACTGAAGACACGAAAGAAGTCTTTGGATTGTGTCGAATATCGGTAGTGTGAAGAACTTCCTCGGAAGCCGGTGCCTGCACAGCGGCTCCGGACCCATCCAAGGTACAGACATCCACAGGTTCCGTAGTCAGAGTCTCATGGCATACCGGACTCTGAACGGGTCTCAGTAGAGGCCTGCGAATCCAAAGAAGCGGGCATCAGGGCTGTGAAAGCGCCTCACTGAGTACCAGCGAACTGGCAACTAGCTTAACGGAAGCATCTTTGGCAGTTTTGGACCTGTGCGGTCTGTCTCTGTCTTTACCCTTATGTTTCTTTGGAAGATCGGTAGTCGGATGGCTTACCGAAGCCATTTTGGAATATGGAGTTCAAAGTATTTAGCTACGATAAGGGCCCGATGATGTATAGTTCTGCCGTTGAATAAAGCACAAAACAGACAGCGAAGGACATAGTGGTCTGGGCCTAAACAGGTGAAGCAGTAAGAATGAAAATCTCGGTGTGGCATTTGCTTTCCACAGGCAAGACCATTGTTAACTTTTTCTGACATTGGTTAGTGCAAGAAAAAAGGATCCCAAATGGGTTACTTAGCTTTAGAAGACTTCAACTTCAGTTTCGGAAACGAAAACTCAGGTAGCAGCCGACTGGCACTTGTGCGAACTGCTTCGGCTCCTCTGCAAGAAAGACTGATGTAATGGCGTCGGCTGCCTGATTTTATACCACTGGTGACCTGACGTCAGTCCTGGAGTGACAGCAACCGACGCAGAAATACTAAGCCTCTGGTATTCGGGCCGACTGAGGGCTACTCCTGGCAGGATAACCCAAGTGTGATGACTGCAACAGTGAAACACGAAGAACATCTACTGCCCATTAGCCTGATGAGCCTGGTCTGCAAGGCCATAGAACATATCATCATGGAACTTATAAACAAAGACATCGGTAATCTCCAAACTCTGGACCCTACCCAGTTCCGGTTTGTAAAAGGCAGATCATGTCTCCTAAACCTGATAAGACTTCTTTGAAGCAGTCACCAAAGCCGCAGATGAGGGTAAGGTGGTTCACACAGCCTATCTAGATCTCGCCAAGGCTTTCAACACCATCCCCACACTCTGGAATTATAAATAAACTCACTAAACTAGGTATAAATCCCTATGTCACAAGATGGGTTGCCAAATGGCTCATTGACAGAGCTCACACTGTGAAAGTAGCAAACTCCAAATCCAACTTCAGACCAGTGACAAGTGGAGTACCACAGAGTTCAGTCCTGGGTCCTCTCCTGTTTGGTATCTACTTCCCTGAAGTACAGACTAATACAGAAGGTCTTTGGCTAGTGAAGTTCGCAGATGATTGCAAACTAGGAGCCATAATCAAAACTCCTAGCGATGTGGACATCCTACAAAAGGGCCTCACTGAGACAGATGCCTGGTGTCAAAGCCATGGCCTCAAGCACAATGCCAAAAAGTGCATTGTCATCCCTTTTGGTAAAAACTCTGCACCCATGAACTACCACATATGAGGTAGTCTACTTAACACTGAAAGTGTGATAAGACCTTGGGACACAGGTGGATAGTAGTCTCTCCTTTGATAATCACATCACCACAGTAGTCAGGAAATCCTTCTACGTGGCACACTTCATCACAAAAGGTTTCTCATTGAGGAAAAAAAGAGGTAATTGTTCCCCTCTACTAGTCACTCATCAGACCCATTAGAGTACAATGCCCCTTTTGGTATGTACCTCACAAGACATCTACAACAACTGGAAAGGCCGCAAAAGTACCTCACAAAGAGGATTACTGGCCTCAAACAGATGCTCTAGGCAGACAGTCGCAAAAAAACGCCAGCTTTACTCAGTCGCATATCGCCTATTCAGAGGCGATCTCTGCTTAACATACAAAGCTATGTCAACCCCAGAGCTGTTGGACATGCTCCACTTAAAGAAATCTCAATCCCTCCGAGCTACACGCTCTAGGGACCTAAACAGAACATGCTGGAGGGATAGATTCCTGTCCCAGAGACTTCCCATACTCTGTAACAAACTACCCACTCATGTCAAGCAAAGCTCCTTATTGGCTCTCTAAGAAAAACCTTAATGACTGGATGGGAAATAGAAAATTCACCCCGGGGATCACTTCTGCGGCACTGCTGGACATGGGCACAGGAAAATAATTTTCTTGGGTGGCGAAAGCCAGGGTACCTTTTTGGCTAGGCTTATATAGGCCCTAGGGCCAATAGCCTAGTACCTACCTATAAAGCTAGGATTCCCTGATAGGAATCTGGAGGTAGGCCTCTAGGGTGGCTAGCCAAGCATCCTTGGAGAGCATGGGTAGCAGCTGCTGGAGGGTGAGCATTTTGAATCATCAGGAAGGTGTTTAGAATGGATAGATAGAGGATGGGGTGCCTGGTGTCCTCTTTTCTGGGTACGAGAAAAAGTCTGGAGTAGAAACCTTGGCCTTTCTGTTCTGCAGGAACATGCTCTATTGCCCTAATAGGGAGCAGGGAAAGGACTTGCTTTTGCTCCTCTGCCCACTGGTTTGGAGGTAGAGCTGGGAACCTTTAGGCGTTGGAAGGGCGTGGAAGGAAAACCTGTATCCCTGGGACACTATGTTGAAAACCTAGCAGTCGTTGGCAATGATAGCCAAGGTGCTTGCGTGAAAGGAGAATGTTCCTCCTAGGGGTAAGTGAAGGTGGGCAGAGGGAGGGGGTGGGGGAGGTGAGTCATTGTGGGTTACCATGAGAGGGTGGATTAGAACTCCCTGTTTTTGAAGTGGAGGAATTCCACTGTTTTGATCTCTGCAATCCCTGCGGCTGCTGTCGGGAGGGGGGGGGGTGTGGGCCGAACTGACCTGGTGGGGGCAGGAAAGGACCAGAGCTTGGAGGGCCAATGCCTACTGAATCTGGGTGGCTGGACCTGTAAGAAATCCTTAACTGTATACATAGATTTAACTTTTTATTCCATCTTTAAGACCTCCTCTGCCTTAGTGCCAAATAAGTTGTTTCTGTGCAAAGGTGCATCCAACAATTTAGATTTAACATGGTCTGGCAAGGGCTGTTCCTTAAGCCATGCATGCCGTCTACGGGCAGAACCAGTGACTGCTGCCCTGCAAGAAGATTCTAGGGCGTCAAAACCACAGTGTAAGGTGTGCTTAGTTACTTGACTTGCAGAATGCATTAACTCTTGTAACTCCTTAGATTCTGCACAAGCAGTAAAGGAAGACATTTTTGTTTGAGGAGTCCCATGGTATGTTGCTGAAATTTTAGCATACGGAATTGGCAATTTAGTGCTCTGATAGCAAGAGTAGCAGAGGTGTATACTTTTGTTACCCCATTTGTCTAGTGCTCGGGAATCCCTATCTGAAGGGGTGGGATTCTTTGCAGAGGTTGCTTTAATACCTTTTGGCCCTTGAGAAATTACCTCAGGGTCAGCAGTAGGATTTTTGAAAAGAGATATGTGCGAGTCAGAGACTCTAATACCTGTCAGATTTTCTGGGTGCAGGAGGTAGGGTGTCAGGAGTCAAACTGGATTCCAGGAAAACATCGTCCACAACATCCAGGACTGGGGGAATTGTCAGGGGTCTGTGCTGTGGAAGATCTAAGAATTCCAGGAGTCTATTTTTAGACTGAGGGTAAACCTGACATTCCCATTGGAAATGCTCCCTTAAGGTATGAAGGGTTTCCCCAAAGGAAAAGTCCTCGGATGAAGAGGCTGGGGGAATGGAATCCTCTGCATCAGAATCGCATGACTTCATATTCAGATGCATCAGACTCCTGTTCAGACAAAACTACTGGGGACAGATCTCTTTCTTTTGGAAGGGGTTGCTTGGCTTCCCTGGATAAGCATAAGGTCTTCCGCCATTTTAAGCATTCGAGACTGGGGCAAGGAATCAGGTGTCAGAGAGTGGGTCGTCGGTTTCTTGGGTGTGGTCCGTAGCCTGGGCCTTAGAAACTCAGTCATTTTCGAAAGAATGGTAGACGCGAAAGTAGTAGTCTGTGTCGAGAATCGGTAGTGTGAAGGACTTCCTCGGAAGCCAGTGCCTGCTCAGCGGCTCCAGACCATTCCAAGGGCGAGACAAAGTACAGTTGTGTACACTTACCATAAATGTAGATGTTTAAGTGTATTCACTGTTGCAGTCAACACATTTGGGTTATCTGCCTGCAGGTAGCCCTCAGTCGGCCTGAATACCACAGTCTTGGGATTTCTGCGTCAGATGCCATTGCTTCTTCCATGTCAGGGGTATAAAACGGGCAGCCGATGCCATTACATAAGTTTTTCTTGCCCCAGATGTCAGGAGCCCCCAAAACAGGAAGCAACTGCATGGTGTGGAACACCCACAGTAAAAAGTAAATACTAATGTTATAAGATGTGGCCAAACAAAAAAGATCGGTAGAAGTATAGAGAAGCCAGGGGGCTGGATGGAGGGTAACCAGGACTGCAACAGTGAATACACTCTAACATCTACATTTATGATAAGTGTACACAACTGTACTATGTTCTTCGTGTTTCACTGCTGCAATCATCACATTTGGGTTGATTCCCAAAGCTGAGGATGGGTGGAGGCAGTCAAGAAGCATTAGGGCTGGCAAGCAGGTCCTGTAAGACTGCTGTGGCAAATCCAGCTCTGGATTTAGAAAATCTAGGCAAGTGGTAATGCTTGTTGTAGGTGTGTACAGAGCTCCAGGATGTTGCTGGCAGGGACTCCCCTGAGAAATGCTGTAGAGGTTGATGTAGCCCTAGTGGAATGTGCTCTGGATCCTCTGTGGGGTAGGTTTCCCATGGTGTTTGTAGCAGAAATGGATGCAGTGTGTTATCCATTTAGAAATGGCTTGCTCTGAAATGGCCTTGCACTCTGCCCCTGTAGCAAAGCTGACTAGCAGCTGGTCAGATTTTCTGAAAGGTTTAGTCCTGTCCAGATAAAACCTAAGCTGCCTGTGCACGTCCAGGGAGTGCAGGATCCTTTCCACGTTATTCTGAGGATTAGGGAAAAATGTTGGCAAATGAATGGATTGGTTTAAAGCCAAACTAGATACCACCTTGGCCATAAATGATGGGTTAGTCCTGAGGGAAACCCTGTCCGCATGGAAGATGATGAAGGGTTCCAAGGCCATAAGGGTCTGCAATTCAGACAGCTGTTTTCCAGGAGAGGAATTTTAACTCTGGTTCAAAAGGTGAAAGCGTGAGCTTTTCCAATACACAGTTAAGGTCCCAGGATGGAGTGGGAGCTCTCCTGGGGGGGGGTCTTACATTTTTGGCTCCTCTCAGGAAGTTTCACCAGAGGATGAGAGAAGAAGGGTGGCTCAGTATTATAATGAGCTGAGATGGCAGAGGCATGAATCTTAATTGAAGAGAAGGATAGGCCTTTGTGGAGCATTTCTGTTAAGTAATCTAGTATATGAGGTAAGGTGGGGACAGTTGTGTCCATTCCCTGACACTGGCTCCAAGAACAGTATCTTTTCCACTTTTCTGAATAGGATTTTCTAGTACTAGGCCTGCTTGCCTCAAGGATGACATCCAACACCTGATTACTGAGGGCTGCTGGTGATGAGTTCAGGGGATGAGCCAGGCTGCTAGGTTCAGGGTTTGTAGCTGAGGATGCAAAATCTGGCCCTCCTGCTGGGACAGCAGGGAAGGGGTCTGAGGCAGGTGCCATGGTGGCACTACTGTCAGACTGGGCAAAAGTGGGTGCAAGTGCTGGCGTGGCCAAGTCTGGTGCAATCAGGATTGTCCTTGGCTTGTCCTGTTTGATCTTTAGTAGAACCTTCAAGAGGAGGGGCAGAGGGGGAAAGGCATAGATAGAGATGTTTTCCCATGTAAAGGACAGGTCATCCACTTTCCAAGCTTGTCTGTGGGGAGTTCTGGTGCAATATTTGCCCAATTGATAGTTCTGAGGGGAAGCAAAGAGGTCCACATCTAGTGACCCCCCCTGTGGATCAGAAGCTTGAATATTTTGGGTTCCAGTTTCCACTTGTGTGGGTCCATTAGATTTCTGCTTAAGCCATCTGCCAGTGAATTTACTTTGCCTGGCAGGAATTGAGCTTGCAGGTGCACTTGACTGCTCAAGGCTGTGTTCCACAGAGCCATGGCTAACCTGCAGAGTGGGTAGGAATGGGTTCCCCTGCTTATGTGCCATAAAGTACAGTTTTGTACCTACCATAAATGTAGATGTTAGAGTGTTCACCCTGCTGCAGTCATCACACTTAGGTTATCCTGCCGTCAGGCGGTCCCGCAGTCAGCCCGAATTCCAAATATATATATATATATATATATATATATATATATATATATACACACATATACATATGGCTATATAAAAATAAAACAAAACCCTTAGGTACAAGCAAATACACCACAGAGGTAGTATAGGATAAAGTGGTAGAGATAAGTTCAGCTAGTTCAGAGGGGATGGAGGGAGGGTAACCTGGACTGCAGCAGGGTGAACACTATCTGCATTTATGGTAGGTATAAAACTGTACTATGTTCGTGTTACCCTGCTTGCAGTCATCACACTTGGGTTGAATCCCAAAGCTAAGGAGGGGAGGTGGAGTCAAACAGGATTAAAAGAGGCTAGTAGGCCCTGCAAAACTGCAGTGGCAAAACCAGCTCTAGTCTTAGAGTAAAGAGGTAAGTGATGGTGTTTGGTGAAGGTGTGCACTGAACTCCAAGTAGCATCTTCCAGAATATCATTGGTTGGCACTCCCCTGAGAAAGGCTGCTGATGCAGCTGTAGCCCTGGTGGAGTGGGACCTAATGTTAGCAGGTACTGGTTTCCCATGATGTGTGTAGCAGAAATGTATGCAATGTCCTATTTAGAAATGGTCTGTTTTGAGATAACTTTTCCTTGTGATCCTGTAGCATAGGCTACAAAGAGCTGGTTAGTTTTTCAGAAAGCCTTAGTTTTATCCAAGTAGTAACGTAATTGCCTGTGAATGCCCAAAGAGTGCAGGAGTCTTTCTCCTTTGTTCTGGGGATTTGGGAAGAAGGTGGGCAAGTGAATGGTTTGGTTTAGGGCCACACTGGATACCACCTTTGGCATAAAGGAAGGATTAGTTTGTAGAGAAACTGTGTTGATGAAAAATGAGGAAAGGTTCCACTGCCATTAGTGCCTGTAGCTCTAAGACTCTTCTAGCTGAGGTTATTGCTAGTAGTAGAGCGGTTTTCCATGAAAGAAATTTTAAATCAGTTGAAAAAGCTGGTTCAAAGGGCGGTAGTGTAAGCTTTTCCCGGACAAAGTTGAGATCCCAAGCAGATTCTTAGCCCCTCTGAGGTACTGTCTTAGGAGTGGATGTGAAAATAAAGGAGGATCTGTGCTGTAATGAGCTGAAATTGCGGAGGCATGGATCTTAATAGATGAAAAGGAAAGTCCTTTGTGTAACATTTCAGTTAAATATTGTAGAATTTGAGGAATGTTCGGCTCCAGGAGATTTAGGCCTTTAGCCTGGTTCCAGGAGCAAAATCTTTTCCATTTGTCTGAATAGGTTTTCCTGGTGCTGGGCCTCCTGGCCTCCAGAATGACATCCATAACAACTTTGGATAAAGGTGTTGGCTGGTTGTTTAGGTAATTTGCCATGCAGCCAGGTTTAAAGTCTTGAGCTGGCTGTGTAGAATCAGATTGTCTCGCTGGTTGGGCAGGTGAGGAATTTGTGGCAAAATCCATGGTGGGCCCTGGGCCATGGTCCTTAAAATTGGATACCAATGTTGGCGTGGCCAATCTGGTGCAACGAGAATCATTTGTGGCCTCTCTAGTCCGATTTTCAGCAGTATCTTTACTAGAAGAGGCAGTGGAGGAAAGGCATACACTGTTAATGTTTTCCAACTGAATGAGAGAGCGTCCACTTTCCAAGCTAGTGGATGGAAGGTCCTTGTGCAAAATATTTGAAGTTGGTGGTTGTGGGAGCTTGCAAACAGATGTCTGGACGTCCCCATTTTTGAGCTATCATTGCAAATACTTGTGGATCTAGTTTCCATTCGTGTGGATCCATGATGTTTCTGCTTAGGTTGTCTGCCAATGTGTTTTTCTTTCCTGGCAGGAATTGTGCTTGTAATTGAACCTGGTAAGACAGTGCAGTGCTCCACAAGGTTATTGCTTGTCTGCATATAGGGTAGGAATGTGTGCCCCCTTGCTCGTTTATGTACCACAACTGTGGTGTTGTCTGTCCTTATTAGTAGTTGTCCTGGGTGTAGAAGATCCTTGAAAGCTGTTAGGGCATTCTGCACTGCTAGCATTTCTTTTTGATTGATATGCAGGTGTCTCTGATCTGTAGCCCATTTGCCCTGAATGCACTGTCCTGCCATGTGTGGTCCCCAGGCATAGTCCGATGCATCTGTTTGTCATAGTTTGCTTGGCTGTGGGTAAGGTGAAAGGCTTACCCTTGTTGAGGTGACATGCCTGTGCCCACCATAGAAACTCCTGTTGAAGGCAGGGAATGAGTGGAATCATTGTTTCCAAGCTGTGGCTGTGCTGATTTTCAGGTACCATTGTAATTTCCTCATATGCAGTTTTGCAAATGGTATTAGTAGAATGCAAGATACCATGAATCCCAAGGCCTGCAGAATTTTTCTTGCAGGGAGTTGGGTCTTTGTTGCTATTATTTTGAAATATTGAGACAGTTGTCATTGTCTGGCGTGAGATAAGCCATCTGGGCCGTTGTATTCAAGCTGGCACCCAGGAATGTTATGTTTTGTGAGGGCACTAGTTTTGATTTCTTTTCGTTTACTGTGTACCCTAACTTAGGTGTTTGACAAATGCCAGATGCTGTAAAAGAATGTCCTTGCTTTCTGCTTGAATAAGACAAGTCGTCCAGGTATGGGTATATTTGAATTCCTCTTTGTCTGCAGTATGCAATTACTGGTGCCAGGCATTTTGTGAAGACCCTGGGCGCAGTAGATAAGCCAAAGGGCAGTGCAGAGAATTGGTAATGCGTTGAACCTGCAATGAAGTGGAGGTATCTTCTGCAATTTTGTCTGATAGGGACATGCAGGTATGCCTCCTTGAGGTCCAAAGTGACTAGTCAAGCATTCTTGCCCAGCATGGGAATAAGCTGCTGTAGTGTTAGCATCTTAGGTTCATAGGTTTAAGGACAGAACCCACAGGGTTAGAGTTGCTGGCACTGTGTCAGACTCCAAGCCGGTCACAAGTGGTGTCCCACAGGGCTCGGTCCTTGGCCCCCTATTGTTTGGCATCTACTTCTCAGAAGTACAGGCCAACATAGGAGGACTTTGGCTGACAAAGTTTGCAGACGACTGCAAACTGGGCGCCATAGTGGAAAGTGCATCAGACACGGATATCCTTCAGAAGGGACTCACGGAAACAGATAGCTGGTGCCAGAGCCATGGCCTGAAGTTAAGCGCCAAAAATGTATAGTCATACCCTTCGGAAAAACAAGGTAACCCCAAGCTACCATATAGGTGGCAATCCACTAAGCACAGAAGAGGTTATCAGGGACCTGGGGACCCAGGTTGACAGTGGCCTTTCTTTTGACACTCACATTGCTAAAGTGGTTAGAAAGACCTTCTACATTGCCCACCTGATCATGAAGGGATTCACATCCAGATCTAGTGAGGTTATTGTTCCCCTGTACTCTTCACTTATCAGACCAATGATCGAGTACAATGCCCCATTCGGGATGTATCTCACCCGACATCTGCAGCAATTGGAGAGACCCCAAAGTTCCTCACCAAAAGGATAAAGGGACTCCAAAATCTGTCATATGCTGTCAGATTGAAGAAACTCCAGCTCTATTCAGTCGCATACCGTCTGCTCAGAGGTGACATGTGCCTGACATACAAGGCCATGTCCAACCCGGAATTAATGGACATGCTCCACCTCAAAAATCCAAATCCACCAAAACCACTAGAGCAAGCGACTTAAACCTTAGCACGGATATAAATAGGACGTGCTGGAGGGATAGATTTATCACTCAGAGACTCCCTATGCTGTGGAATAAAATCCCGGTCCATGTGAGGCAGAGCACCTCGCTGACTCTGTTCAAGAGAAATCTAGACCTGTGGATGGGAGATCGTAGGTTTACCCCGGGAATCATCTCTGTGTCACTGCTGGACAGAGGCACAACAAACTAATGGGCACAGTATTTTTTCATATAAGGGGTGGCGTAAGCCACAAAAATTTGGGCTAGGCTTATAAATGCCTTAGGGCAGATAGCCTAGTATAAACCTATGAACCTATGTTAGCATCTTGAATTTTGGTACTTGCAGATAGGTGTTCAGAATTGAAAGATCCAGAATGGGTCTCCATGCTTTGTCCTTTCTTGGAACTTGGAAGAGTCTTGAGTAAAATCCTTGTCCCTGCTTCTGTGTAGGTACCTGTTGAATGGCTCATGTTCATGAGAGCTATAATTTGTTTTTGTGCCTCTGCCCATTGATTTGGTGGCAGGTTTGGCATTCCTTTGATCCTTGGTAAGGTATGAAAGTGGAATCTGTATCCTTGAGAGACAATATTTAGAACCCATTTGTCTTTTGTGATGATGTGCCAGTTGTCTGCAAAAAATGCTAGTTTTCCTCCCAAGGGTGTTGCCAGGAGAGAATTGCTTGGTAGTTTGAGGATGGAGTCATTGTGTCTGCCTTCTGTTTGCGTGGGGCCTGTCTTCTCCTCCTTTCTGGGTAGCAGAACCCCATTGACTAGGTTTGTAAGGGCCCTGTGACTGACCTCTGCCCCTTGGGCATCTGTATTTGCCCCTCTGTGATCTGTCTGAAGCTGGAAAGGACCAATTTTTTGTTGGCCAATTTCTGCTGAAGCAAGGGGGTTGTACCTGCAAGAAATCCTTGACAGTTTGCATAGATTTAGTCTTATCCTCCATTTTCTTTAAAACCTCTTCTGCTTTGACACTAAATAATACATCTTGTTGTAAAGGTGCATCTAATAATTTTGCTTTAACATGGACAGGGAGGGTTTGCTCTTTTAACCAAGCATGTCTACGAATGACTGAGCCAGTAACAGCTGCTCTACAGGAAGCTTCCAGTGAATCAAATCCACATTGTAAAGTATGCTTGCCCACCTGTTCAACTGCATGCAACAGATCCTGCATTTCCTTGAACTCCGGCTGTTCTGTGTGTGTGCTCATTTTTTGTTTTAGCTGAGACATCAGGAATTGTTGATATTTCAGCATGTGAAACTGGCAATTTAATGCTCTCATAGCCAGAGTTGCAGAGGTGTATATTTTCTTTCCCCATCTATCTAGGGCTCTGGAATCTCTTTCAGAGGGCACAGGATTTTTAGCCATAGAAGCCTTTGCTCCCTTAGGACCCTGGGATATGGTTTCTGGGTCAGCTACAGGGCTTTTATAAAGGAATTTGTGTGAGTCAGGTACTCTGTAGTATCTGTTTGGTTTGGCTGGAGCAGGAGGTAGAGAGTCTGTATTTAAACTAGACTCCAAGTAGACATCATCCACAATATCTAAAACAGGAGGAATAGCAAGAGGTCTGTGCTGGGGTAATGGTAATCCTGGCCTTCCCAGTGGAAATGTTCCCTCATGGTATGTAATGTTTCCCCAAAGGAGTAGTCGTCAGGGGGAGATGCTGAGGGAATACAGTCTTCAGCATCAGAATCCTCATAAGGTGGAAAAGTGCAATCCTGTTCCTCAGAAGAATCTGAGGAGAGAGAAACCTGGTCAGAGGATGCATAATCCTCCTCTTGTCTTGGTCTTTTATCAGGAGGGGGATGGGAACCCCTGATAAGGGTAATTAAATCTTCAGCCATCTTAAGCATCTGTTTCTTAGGCATGGGGCCTTGACCTGTAGACTGATGAACAGTTTTCTTAGGTTTTAAAGGAGTTTTAAGTTTTGCATAAGATTTAATGGTGAGAGTAGTCGGTCTGAAGACACCTTCTGCAACCGAAGGTGTTTCCTCTGCACCGGTGTCTAAATCTGCTCCAGTGTCAGTAGATGGCTGCGTCGGCCTAGTAGACGCCGATTGGGAGTCGGCAGCTGTCTGAGGTTCCAGCTCTGCGGTCGTCAGGGGCTGCGTAGGCGCCTCACTGAAAATCGAAGAACTGTCGACAGGCCCAGCTGAGGCCTCGTGGTCAGGCTTATTCCTAGGCTGCCTGTCCTTATCCTTGCGGTTTTTTAAGAATAGCGGTCGTCAGCTGCTCCGACGGCATGATATAATTGAATTTCCTACCAAAATAATGCCGTGCGAAGACAAAACGACATTTGATAGTGCGTTTACTAAACCTAGCGCAAAACCGACAACCTGTGATGTCGTGGTCTGGGCCTAGGCAAGGAATACAATAGGAATGGAAGTCCTTATGAGGTATTTGCTTCCCACAAGAAATGCAATTGTTAACTTTTTCTGACATCGGACTGAGGCAAGAAAATGTTCCCCAACGGGGTACTTAGCTTTATTGAAGACTTCGGACTGAAATTCAAATCGTAAATCTCAGGAGTCGGCCAACCGGCACTTGCGAACTGCTTCTGCTTCGGGCACCGCGCGGCAAGAAAGACTGAAGAAAATGGTGTTGGATGCCTCTTATATACCCCTGACGCACTGACGTCAGGGAAGAAGCGACAGCAACAGACACCGGACCAAGACTTTGGAATTAGGGCCGACTGCGGGACCGCTTGACGGCAGGATAACCCAAGTGTGATGACTGCAGCATGGTAACACGATGAACATCGGTGGTGGTGTTGTCTGTCTTTATCAATAGTTACCCTGGATAAATAAGGCATCTGAAGGCTGTCAGAGCATTCTGTACAGCTAACATGTCTTGACTGATTGATATGCAGGTGCATTTCCTTTGGGCTCTATTTGCCTTGAATGCATTGTCCTGCCATGTGAGCGCCCCATGCATAGTCTGATGCGTCTGTTAGGGTTGGGCGGCAGGGGGTTGAGTGAAAGGAAGTACCTTGTTGTGGGAGCAGGCCTCTGCCCACCAAAGGAACTCTGTCCTTAGCCAAGGAATGATAGGAATCATTGTTTCCAAATCCCGAGAATGTTGACACCCGAGATTTTTAAATACCATTGAATTTTCCTCATATGCAGTCTTGCATATGGAATTATTAGAATGCAAAAGACCATGAAACCTAGGGCTTGCAGTATTTTTCTTGCAGATAGCTGGGTTTTGGTGGCCAGTAGACTGCAGTTTGTCAAATAAATTTGTTTTTCTGGAGTGAGGAATGCCATCTGGAAAGTGCTCCCAGGAATACAATCTGTTGGCTGGGTACCAGATAGGATTTCTTTTTGTTGATGGTGTACCCCAGTGAAGAATGCCAGGTGTTGTTGTAGCAATTCCCGACTGTCCGTCTGACTCAGGCAATCGTCCAAGTATGGGTAAATTTGAAATTTTCTCTGCCTGCAATATGCAATGGCTGGAGCTAGGCATTTTGTGAATACCCTGGGCGCAGTAGATAAGCCAAAGGGAAGTGCAGACAAAGTACAGTTGTGTACACTTACCATAAATGTAGATATTCAAGTGTATTCATTATTGCAGTCATCAGATTTGGGTTATCTGCTTGCAGTAGCCCTCAGTCGGCCTGATTATCAAAGTCTTGGGTCCTGCGTCGCCTTCCATCTCATCTTCCATGACATCAAGTAGTCAGGGGTATAAAGCCTGCAGCCGACACCATTACATCAGTTTTTCTTGCCCCACATGTCAAGTGCCTCCATAATGGGAAGCAATTATATATACAAGGTTACACCTCCAACAAAAAAGCAAATACACCAAAAAGCTTTAAGCTTAGTAAACAAGAATAGAGGTATAGCCAATAGAAGTCAAGGGGCTGGAGGGAGGGTAACTAGGACTGCAACAGTGAATACACTAGAACATCTACATTTATGGTAAGTGTACACAACTGTACTATGTTCTTCGTGCTTTATGGCTGCAGTCATCACATTTGGGTAAATTCCCAAAGCTAAGGATGGGAGGAGGAAATTAGATAGCATTAGGACCAGCTATAAGGCCCTGCAAGACTGCAGTGGCAAAGCCAGCTCTGGATTTAGAGAAAACTGGCAAATGGTAATTCTTGGTGAAGGTATGTACAGAACTCCAGGTAACAGCTTCTAGGATGTTCCTGGTAGGGACATCTCTAAGAAAGGCTATAGAGGTAGATGCAGCCCTGGTTGAATGTGGTCTTATCCCCTGTGGGATAGGTTTTCCATGGTTCTTATAGCAGAAATGAATGCAATGGCCTATCCACTTAGAAATGGTTTGCTTTGAAATGGCCTTCCCCTCTGCCCCTGCAGCAAATGCAACCAGCAGCTGTTCAGATTTCCTGAGAGGTTTAGTTCTGTCCAAGTAAAATCTAAGTTGTCTGTGCACATCTAAGGAGTGCAGTATTTGTTCCCCTTTGTTCTTTGGATTAGAAAAGGTTGGCAAATGAATGGACTGATTAAGGGCCACACTGGATACCACCTTGGGCATGAAGGAGGGATTGGTCCTGAGGGACACCCTGTCCGCATGAAAGATGATGAAATGCTCCCCTGCCATGAGGGCCTGTAATTCAGACACCCTTCTTGCTGAAGTGATGGCTAAAAGGAAGGCTGTATTCCAAGAAAGGAATTTCAACTCTGCATTTGCAGCTGGCTCAAAAGGCGGTAGAGTGAGTATTTCCAATACAAAGTTAAGATCCCAGGCTGGAGTAGGGGCTCTCCTGGGTGGTCTTAAGTTTTTGGCCCCTCTGAGGAATTGCTTCAGCAGTGGATGAGAGAAGAGGGGTGGCTCTGTATTATACTGTGCTGAAATGGCCGAGGCATGAATTTTGATGGAAGAAAAGGAAAGGCCCTTGTGAAGCATCTCAGTTAGGTATTGAAGAATCTGAGGTAAATTGGGTGCTGCTGTGCCCATCCCCTGATTTTGGTTCCAGGAACAGTATCTTTTCCATTTTTCAGCATAAGATTTTCTAGTACTAGGCCTCCTTGCCTCCAGAATGACATCCAACACTTGCTTACTGAGGGATGGTAACGGAGAGATCAGGTAATTAGCCAGGCTGCCAGGTTCAGGGTTTGAAGCTGTGGGTGCAGAATCTGGCCCTCCTGCTGGGACAGCAGGGCAGGGGTCTGAGGCAGGTGCCATGGTGCCAGCAGTGACACACTGCACAAAAGGGAGTACACCAGTGTTGGCGTGGCCAAACTGGTGCAATCAGTATAGTATTTGGTTTGTCCTGTTTGAGCTTTAGTAGCAACTTGGAGAGGAGAGGCAGCGGGGGAAATGCATAAACAGATAGGTTTATCCAGGTGAAGGACAGGGCATCCACTTTCCAAGCTTGTTTGTGTGGAGCCCTTGTGCAGAATTTGTTCAAATGGTAGTCCTGGGGGGAGGCAAACAGGTCCATCTCTGGGCTCCCCATTTGTTTCTCAACATGTTGAATATTTCTGGTTTCAGTTTCCACTCGTGTGGGTCCATGAGATTTCTGCTTAGTTCGTCTACCAGTGTATTTAGCTTTCCTGGCAGGAACTGAGCCTGTAGGTTTACTTGGTAGCTCAAGGCTGTGTTCCACAGAGCCATGGCTAGTCTGCAGAGAGGGTATGAGTGGGTTCCCCCTGCTTATGTACCACATAACAGTGGTGTTGTCAGTCTTTACCATTAATTGTCCTGGAAGAATGTGGTCCTTGAAGGCTGTAAGAGCATTCTGTACAGCTAACCTTTCTTTTTGATTGATATGCAGGTGCATTTGACTTGGGTTCCACTTGCCCTGAATGCACTTCCCTGCCAATTGAGCTCCCCATGTACAGTCTGATGCATCTGTTAAGGTTTGGGCGGCAAGGGGGTAGAGTGAATAGGAGTCCCTTGTTTTGGTGGCAGGCCTCTACCCACCAAAGGAACTCTATCTGTAGACAATGTATGGCAGGAATCATTGCTTCTAGATCCTAAGAAAGTTGACACCATAGGCTTTTTAGATACCACTGTAGATTCCACTTATGCAGTCTTGCATATGGAATTAGGAGAATGCAGGAGGCCATGAACCCCAGGGCTTGCAATATTTTCCTTGCAGATAGCTGGGTCTTTGTGGCCAGCAGTTTGAAGTAGGCTGTCAAATGAACTTGTTTGTCTGGCGTGAGGAAAGCCATCTGGGAAGCTGTGTTCAAGCTTGCTCCCAGAAATACAACTTGTTGGCAGGGTACAAGATGTGATTTCTTTTCATTTATGGTGTACCCCAGAGAAGTTAGCAATTTCTGTACAAACGCCAGATGATTCAATAGTATGTCCTGCTTTCTGCCTGAATTAGACAATCATCCAGCTATGGGTATATTTGAATATTTCTTTACCTGCAAAATGCAATGATTGGAGCTAGGTATTTTGTGAATACCCTGGGCGCAGTAGATAAGCCAAAGGGCAGTGCAGAGAACTGATGGTGCATGTAGCTTTGAAGCGTAGGTATTTTCTACAAGATTCCCTTATAGGGAAGTGCAGGTAGGCTTCCTTTAAATCCAGTGTTGCCAACCAGGCATCCTTGTCTAGCATAGGAAGCAGCTGGTGAAGAATTAGTATCTTGAATTTTGGTATCACCAAAAATGTGTTTAGGATAGAGAGGTCCAGGATAGGACACCAGGAGTTGTCTTTTCTGGGCACCATAGAAACCTTGCCACCTTCCCTCTTCTGGGACAGGCTGACTAGCCCTAAAACGTGAGAGAGAGAACTTGCTTTTGAGCCTTTGCCCACTGATTTGGGGGTAGATCTGGCCAACCGTTTGGGGTTGGTAAAGAGTGGAAGTAGAGTCTGTATCCTTGGGAAACTATTTAAAACCCATTTGTCATGGGAAATGAGTTCCCAATTTTTTGCATGCAGGGCAATCATTTCCCCAAAAGGAACAGTCAATTGCGCAGAGCTTGGAAGTTTTAAAGTTAAGTCATTGAGACAGCTTACCATAGGGGGGAGTCTTACTACTCCCTGCTTTGGAAGTGGGAACCCTCAATGCATAGTCCTGTGAGACCTTGGGACTGAAGCCTGGGTGTTCTGCTGATTCTGGGTTTGGACTGAGAAGGCCTGGAAGAGGCAGAAAAGGACCAATTCTTAGAGGGCCAATGCCTACTAAATCTGGGAGGCTGTACTTGCAGGAAATCTTTAACAGTCTGCATAGGTTTAGCTTTTTCCTCCATCTTTTTAAGAACTACTTCTATGTTGCCAAACAGGTGGTCTTGGTTTAAGGGAGCATCCAGCAATTCAGCTTTAACATGATCTGGCAAAGCTTGCTCCTTACGCCAAGCATGCCTTCTAAGTACAGACCCAGTGACAGCAGCCCTGCAAGATGCCTCTAATGAATCAAAACCACATTGCAAAGTATGTTTTCCAACTTGCTCAGCAGAATGTATTAAATCCTGTAAATTTTTATTTTCCGCACAGTCAGGAATCAACATCATTTTTCTGTTTAAGCAATCCAATAATATGCTGCTGATACTTTTAACATATGAAACTGGCAATTTAAGGCCCTAATGGCCAATGATGCAGAAGTGTATACCTTCTTAACCCATCTATCCAGTGCCCTGGAATCTCTATCAGAGGGGGTAGGATTTTTGGCAGTAGTAGTTTTAATGCACTTGGGTCCCTGTGAAATGGTCTCAGGATCCGCAGTAGGATTTTTAAAAGGAACTTGTGAGAGTCAGGAACCCTGTAATACCTATCAAGTTTTCTGTGAGCAGGAGGTAAAGAGTCAGGGGCCAAGCTAGATTCAGAGAAGGCATCATCAACCATGTCCAGTACGGGGGGATAGCTAAAGGCCTGTGTTGGGGCAGGAGTAAGAAATCCCTAAGCCTCCTTTTAGAGTCAGAGTAATCCTGGCTTTCCCAGCGAAAATGCTTCCTAAGGGTATGCAAGGTTTCACCAAAAGAGAAATCCTCTGGAGGGGAAGCAAAGGGAATAGAGTTCTCTGCATCCAAATCCTCATAGGTAGATAAGGGTAAATCCTGGTCATCAGAGGAAACAGAAATTTCAGAGTCCTGATCAGAAGAATCATAAAAAAACTCAGTCCTAGGTCTCTTAGAAGGGTAAGAGCGGCTTGCCCTGATTAGAGTAATAAGGTCTTCAGCCATTGTTATTTGTTTTTCAGGTATAGAGGCCTGACCATGCGGTCTGGGCATCAGTTTTCTAGGCATGGATTGAGTTTTAGGCTTTGAAGAAGATGGCGTCAGTTTAACATGCAAGTCAGTAGGCCTGAATACACCCTCAGAAATGGGTGCCTGCACAGTGGCTCCGGACCCATCCAAGGTTGAGACATCCACAGGTTCCACAGTTGAAGCATCTCGCTGCATACCGGACTCTGAATGGGTCTCAGTAGAGGCCTACGAATCTGAAGTAGCGGGAATCAGGGTCTGCGAAAGCACCTCACTGAGTACCGGCGAACTGGCGACTAGCATAGAAGCGTAGTTGGCAGCTTTGGACCTATGCGATCTGTCTCTGTCTTTATCTTTGCATTTTTTCGGAATGTCGGTAGTTGGGTGGCTTACCGAAGCCATTTCTGGATAATTGAACAGAGTACGAAAATATTTAGAAGCATAAATAAACAGATGACAAACAGTTTGTTGTTTAAATAAAGCACAAAACTGACAGCGAGGTACATCGTGGTCTGGGCCTAAGCAAGGAATGCAGTACGAATAAAAATCTGAGGTATTTGCTTTCCACAAGAAATACAATTAACTTTTACTGACGTCAATTTAGAGCAAAAAAGAGTTTCCCCAATGGGGTACTTACCTTAGTTGAAGACTTCGGTTCTGAAACTTGAAAATGAAAATTTCAGGAGTCGACCGACCGGCACTTACGAACTGCTTCTGCTTCAGGCACCGCACAGCAAGAAAGACTGATGTAATGGCGTCGGCTGCATGCTTTATACCCCTGACTACCTGACGTCATGGAAGATGAGACAGCAACCGACGCAGGACCCAAGACTTTGATAATCAGGCCGACTGAGGGCTACTGCAAGTAGATAACCCAAATGTGATGACTGCAACAGTGAAACACGAAGAACATCTGACAGTGCATAGAGCCTGCTCAGAAATGTACATATTCCCTGCAAGATCCCTTATGGGGATGTGCAGATAAGCTTTTTTTTTTTCCCCCCCCAAGTCTAGGGTGGCTAGCACAGGAAGCAGCTGTTGGAGAGTAAGCATTATGAATCTTGGATCCACCAGGAAGGTGTTGAGAATAGACAGATCCAGGATAGGGCACAAAGTTTTCTTTTCTGGGTACCAGAAACAGTCTGGAGTAAAAACCTTGTCGCCTTTGCTCTGCTGGGACAGGTTGAATAGCCTTGATACTGACCATCCGCTTGGGGCTGGCAGTGAGTGGAAGTAGAATCTGTATCCCTGGGATACAATGTTCAAGACCCATCTGTCCTGGGTAATGTACTCCCAGTTTTTTGCATGGAAGGCAACTTTTCCTCCTAAGGGAGCAAGTACTTGGGCAAGGCTTGGAAGAGTTAAGGATAAGTCACTGTGAAATTTTACCACAGGATGGTGGCTTACTACCCCCTGTTTTAGAGGTGGGAGCACTCCATTGCTTAAATCTGTGCATACCCTGAGACTGTAGTCTTGGAAGTCTGCTACCCCTGGGTTTGGACTGAGAAGGTCTGGGAGGGACCAGAAAGGGCCAGCTTTTTGAAGGCCAATGCCTACTGAATCTAGGTGGCTGTACCTGTAGGAAATCTTTAACAGTTTGCATAGATTTAGCTTTTTCCTCCATCTTTTGAGGACCTCTTCTCTTTATTGCCAAACAGACGTTCTTGGTTTAATAGTGCATCTAGTAATTTTGCTTTGACATGGTCTGGCAAGATTTGTTCCTTAAAACAAGCATGCCTTCCAAGAACAGACCCAGTGACAGCAGCCCTGCACAATGCTTTTACGGCATCAAAACCACATTGCAAAGTATGTTTTCCAAGTTGGTTAGCACAATGCATTAACTCTTGTAAACCTTTATGTTCTGCACAATCAGGGATGGACATAATTTTCTGTTTAATTAGCTCCATAATATGTTGCTTAACATATGAAACTGGCAATTTAAAGCCCTGATGGCAAGAGTAGCAGAGGTGTATACCTTCTTACCCCATCTGTCTAAAGCCCTAGAATCCCTATCCGAAGGGATAGGGATTTTGGCTGTTGTAGCCTTAATGCCTTTAGGTCCCTCGGAAATGGTCTCTAGATCCGCAGTAGGATTCTTAGAGAGGAATTTGTGGGAGTTAGGTACTCTGTAGTACCGGTCAAGTTTCCTGGGAGCTGCAGGCAAAGTATCAGGGGTAAGGCTGGATTCCAAGAAGACATCATCTACAATTTCCAGAACAGGAGGGATAGCTAGAGGCCTGTGCTGAGGCAAGTTTAAAAATTCTGAGTCTCTTTTTAGACTGTGGGTAGTCCTGGCACTCCCAGTGGAAATGCTCTCTAAGGGTATGCAGGGTTTCACCAAAGGAAAAAATCTTCTGGTGGGGAAGCAGAGAGAATGGAATCCTCTGCATCAGAATCTTCATAGGTACATAAGGGTATGTCCTGGTAATTAGAAGGGACAGAGTCATCAGACTCATGATCAGAAGAATCAGAAGGAAAATCAGTTCTTGATGTTTTTGAGGGGGAAGGCTGGCTTCCCCTAATTAAAGTAATAAGGTCTTCAGCCATTCTAAGCAATTGTTTCTGTGGCATGTGGGCCTGAGAATGCACTTTGGTAGTCTGTTTCCTAGGCGTAGTGCGAACTCTGGGCCTGAGAAATTCGGTATTTTTGGTTTGAAACAAAGTCGTCGGTTTAATAAGAAAATCGGAAGGCTACACCCTCAGAAGCCGGTGCCTGCACAATGGCTCCGGACCCATCTGAGGTAGAGACATCCGCAAGTTCCATAGTTGAAGCATCATCTCGCGGCATACCGGACTCCAAATGGGTCTCAGTAGAGGCCTGCGAATCTGTAGAAGCAGGTATCAGGGGCTGCGAAAGCACCTCACTGAGTACCAGTGGACTGGCGACTAGCTTAACAGAAGTGTCGTCGGCAGCTTTGGACCTATGCGGTCTCTTTCTTTATCCTTATGTTTTTTTCGGAAGATCGGTAGTCAGATAGCTTATGGACGTTATTTCGGAATATGGAGAACGACCGCAAAAGAATTTATCGAAAAAATAGCCTGACGACAAATAGTTTGGGCGTTGAACAAGGCACAAAACCGACAGCGAGGAACGTCGTGGTCTGGGCCTAAACAGGTGACGCAGTAAGAATGAAAATCTCTGAGATATTTGCTTTCCACAGGCAAGACAATTATTAATTTTTTCTGACATCGGTTAGAGCAAGAAAAAAGGATCCCCAACAGGATACTTATCTTTTAGAAGACTTCAGGTCTGAAACTCGAAAAATGAAAATTTCAGGAGGTGGCTGACCAGCACTTGCGAACTGCTTCTGCTTCGGACACTGCACGGCAAGAAAAGCTGATGTAATGGCGTTGGCTGCATGTTTTATACCCCTGACGTCATGGAAGAAGCAACATCATCCGACGCAGAAATCCCAAGACTCTGGTATTCAGGCTGACTGAGGTCTACCTGCAGGCAGATAACCCAAATGTGATGACTGCAACAGTGAAACTCGAAGAACATCCGCAGGATCCTTAGTCAAAGAAGAGTTTTGTGGCATACCGGACTCTGAAAGGGTCTCGGTAATGGCCTGCAAATCCACAGAAGAGGGCATCAGGGGCTGAGAAAGCACCTCACTGCGGACCGGAGAACTGACTACTGGCTTAATGGAAGCGTCATCGGTAAGTTTGGACATGTGCGGCCTGTCTTTAACCTTACTTTTTTTGGAAGATCTGCTGTCGGATGTCTTACCGAAGCCATATCGGAATTAGAGGACTGTAAGCGAAAATATCTAGCTACAATAAGGACCTGACAACATATAGTTCTGGCGCTGAACACAGCACAAATGCGACAGTGGGGGATGTCGTGGTCTGGGCCTAAGCAAGTGATGCAGTAAGAATGAAAGTCTCGGTGTGGGTATTTGTTTTCTACAGGCGAGACAATTGTTAACTTTTTCTGACATTGGTTAGTGCACGAAAAAAGGATCCTTCAGCTTTGGAAGACTTCAGCTTCAATTTGGAAGACGAAACTCGGGTAGCGGCCGACCAGCACTCATGCGAACTGCTTCTGCTTCGGGTTCCACGGCAAGAAATACTGACGAAATGGCGTCGGCTGCCTTACTTTATATTACTGACAACCTGACGTCAGTCCTGAAGCGACAGCAACCGACGCAGAAATACTAAGCCTCTGGTATTTGGGCCAGCTGAGGGATAACCCAAATGTGATGACTGCAACAGTGAAACACTAAGAACATCCCATATTCCTCCTGTATTTTCTTTTTCTTTCGGCTGTTCCCATTAGGGGTCGCCACAGCAGATCTGTTTCCATTTCTTCCTGTCCTCTGCATCTTGCTCTTATCACACCAACCACCTGCATGTCCTCTCTCACCACATCCATAAACCTTATCTTAGGCCTTCCTCTTTTCCTGTTAGCTGGCAGCTTCATCCTTGGCATCCTTTTCCCAATATACCCAGCATCCTTCCTCAGCACATGTCCAAACCAACGCAATCTCGCCTCTCTGGCTTTGTCTCCAAACCGTCTAACCTGGGCTGACCCTCTAATATTCTTATTACTAATCCTGTCTACCCTCGCCACACCCAGTGCAAATTTTAACATCTTTAACTCTGCTACATCCAGCTCTGACTCCTGCCTTTTTGTCAATGCCACTGTCTCCAACCCATATGACATAGCTGGTCTCACTACCCTCTTGTAGACCTTCCCTTTCACTGTTACTGGTGCTAGTCTGTCACAAATCACTCCTGACACTCTTCTCCACCCTGCCTGTACTCTCCTCTTCACCTCTCTTCCACACTCACCTGTATAAAGTCTGGAATTATACAATGAAAGAACCACAATCTTCTTCACATCTATGTTCTCCTGTCTCCTGACAGCAATCCAATGTGCGATTTGTGTACAAACCATACAAATAATTAAATACCAGGCTTTGAAATCGCAAAGGAGTGAGTGCTGCAGCACTAAGCCTAACTAATATACATTTATGTACATTTCTGCCTGTGAAAACAGGTAAGAAAGCCAGCAAGTGCACAGGGATGTCTCCTACTGAATGAACTACCAATGTTCATAAGGCAATTCCACAGTCTGATTTTTTCTGGCTTTGTTGGTGCACTGGGGGAATGGCACAGCACGCAATCAGTAATACTCTGAATTATTCCCTTTTCTCCTGAATACACTTAATATTTCAGCTGACTGCTGCACTTACTCTCAGGAGTCTATACACAAAGTCATTGCAGTGCAGTCCACAGAAGTTTGGTGTAGACTGATTGAATTCTGAGTCTGTGTGGTCCCCTAATGGGAGTCCAAAACCCAGTATTGGTTTACTAGAATGTTTACATGCCTCTAACATTGGTTCCAAAGCCTGTTTGTACTTAATGTACTGTTTATTCTGTTAGCACATTTTATTTCTTATCAGTATTCTTGAATGAAGCTTATTCATTTGTACTGAAACAATCCTTTCCATTGAAACTGCATGTAAAAAAAGATATACATCTACTGTAATATGGTTACATTTCTAGCTCTATGCAAAGATAATATTGTATTTATGTCCAACAAACTAAGTTTAAGGGAGGCAGACATCTACTGTAAAAAAATTATGAGTTATCCGATACTGCATTGTAAGACATGTAGCTGTTACCTAAATGAGCAAAGAAAGAGTGATGGTTAGTTGACTGTCTGGTGCCAGGATCCATCAGATAAACGCATGCAGTCAAGTCCATGAAGGGCTAATACCAGTACATATGGGTCTTCACGAGTGGAGATGATCCTCCATGGACTATATGAACAGACATTACACAGCTGTTTCACTGCATGTCCCAGGCAGGTATGAGCCTAGCACTGAACAGCATTTTACCTGACTGAATGCTGATGTTGCCATATGTGCAAAACAATATTCTACTTCAATAATTGGCTTGGCTTATGCAGTCATCCCAGAGTGTAGATTATTTGGTTGGCCAAAATGAAATTCTACACCCTCATAATGCCTTTGTTTTGGCTATACCAACCAAATATACCTACCATTATAATTGGGCAAGCATAGGATAATATGAACATGTTACAGATTAATGCTAGGAGCATGTAAAAAAAGAAAAACAAACACATTCACTACAAACCCTCCTCACCTTGGAGGACATCATACCTCTCAAAATCGTACTGCAAAAAATGTGCAAAGACAGAAATAATGAGAGGGCAAGGGTCCTTCAGAAAATGAATGAAAACACAAAGATTATAAGACTAATATTTAAAATAGGTCTCTATTTTTGGGCCTTTGTCCACCTTTACTTTAGGGTCTGTCCAGATCCAAGAGGTTGAGAGGTATGCTACAGAGGCATTGATTGGATAGTTGTCAGTTAGAATGTTGCAGCAGATGCACCTGACGCAAAGGCACTGCTGCCTGTCTTTGGAAATATACATGTCAAGTGCCAAATTCACTCAATAACTATCAAATGTTAAAAAAAAGACACTGCACCCTGATATGTAAGGATGCAATTCTGACCTCTGTGCTTCCAGTGCAGCACACTTATGAATTTCACCTCTGACCTTTGACCAGCTACAAGCATGCTAGAGCGTCTACGCAATGTTTGGACTGAAAAACAATTGCGCTGATGAGCTTCTTCCATTAGCAATATATCAACTTCTCAATAAGCAATCAGTGCCTTCAATGCAGTCAGCCCAAATTCTCTTTTGCAGCCATAATAACACAAAGTATGAGAGTGACTAAAGCCAATGATACTGGTCTTTGAAACACTACCTTTCTGTCAGACTTGGAAAATACATTATGAAAACTTCACAGTACAGTACAATGTGAAATATGAAGTACGCCAAAGACAAATTCATTCCATCTAAATTCCAGTGCATCAGACAGCTGAATTTGATCCAAAAGCATCAGCCATTTGAAAACATGCCCTTGTACAGACATCAAAATGAAATAAGAGAAACAAAACATAACAGCATGTATAGCTGGCTTGACACCAAAGTAAAAAGGCAAAAGGCGGTTACTGTATGCAAACTATTGTGTAGAAGTAGATCATACCCCTCCCCCACACCAAAAAAATGACATCTTTTGAGAATGATGGAGTTCTACACATAGATAATTCTTTAAATTTCGTGGGGTTCCAATAATGTACTTCTACCTTACAAATTAGCAAAGTGGATGTTAGTCACTCAATAATGCAGTGCTGTCCTACTTATGTAAAGAAAACATGGAGTTATTCTATTGCAAGTGGAGACTTTTTTTTTTTTTGTTTTGCAAAGATGCATTTCATTAATACTGTTGAATTTTGTTATACTAGGTAACCACAACGGGCTTATTATTGGCCTTCATCCCTCCCATATATTTGTAGTTTAGATTTGCACTTGTTTACACATGTCACACTTCTTTTGTAAGAGCAGTAATCAAAACCTGTTCCTATTTTTTTGTGCCTTTGTTCGCTCTATTTTAGGGTTTATCCAAATTTCTTCAGCTGAAAGTTCCAGAGGTTGTCACTCACTCTCACACACATCTGTTTCAGAAGATGTATGCCAACACAAACCCTAACAATCAAGTAAAATTTGTTCCTATTTTGAGCCTTTGTCCCCTGTTTATTTTAGGTTTATCCTGGTATCTTGAGCTAAGAGTCAGCAGAGCATACCTTCCGACTGTCCAGATTTTTGGCTTGTATGTTTGGTCCCATACTCATAAAATACGTAGTTATCTGGCAAATGACTGGGGATTGACTTTATTAAATAATGACAGGCATTTGAGTTTTAGACTTCATATCATTCAGATAATACATGCTAATGGAAACCCTGTTGTTCTAGCCATACCTCTCAACATTCCAGATTTCCTCAGAATGTCCAGATTTTTGCCTCATATTTTTGGTCTGTTCCACTTATGTGTTTTTTCTGGAAAACGACAGAGGACTGAAGTCACTAAATAATGACATACATTTGAGTTTCCGACTTCATGTCCTTGAGAAAAATGCAAGCTACAAGAAAATCTGTTATTCTACCAACAATCTGTTTTTAGAGCAATATTTAAAACCTGTCCCTATTTCTGGACCTTTGTCCCACCACTATTTATTACTTTGTCTGGATTTCTTGTGTTATGAAATTGAGAGGTATGGTTCTAGCAACTTTCTAAGTTTATAACATCAATACTTAAAAGCTGTCCTTATTTTGGTCCTTTTCCCCACGTTATTTGTGTCTTTGTGCAAATTTCTTGTCCAGAGAGGTATAGTTAAGAGGTACTCAAACCTCTTAAGTGCTGCTGCCAGGGATCACATCACTCTCTTCATTTGTCTGCCATTTCACACACACACACACACACACACACACACACACACACACACACACACACACACACACACACACACACACACACACACACACACACTCTTCTGCTTTCATGCACGCATTCACTCACACATGCAGACAGAACACACTTTCTTTTTGTTTCATTTATTTTACACTCGCTACACAGCAAAAGTGCTGCTGAGCGAGTGTAAAATAATGCTCGATTGATCTCACTATTCATTCTCTCGTACACATACACAGTCTCTTCTGCATTCACACACACACACATTCTGCTGCTGTTCATTCTCTCTCATACATACATATATAGACTCTTCTGCATTCACACACACACATACTACTTTCATGCATGCATTCACACACACACACACACACACACACACACACACACACACACACACACACACACACACACACACACACACACACGTTTCTGGAAAGTTGGGAGCCTAATATACAAAGCTTTTATACCTTTCTGTGTGGTATTGTCCTGTACGGTTTTTCTCCATTCTTCACACTTGAAAAAGGCTGAGAATCAGCAGCAGAACAAAACCTAAAAATATTAACTAATACATTTTTCTAAGAACTGTAGGCACAGATTTTTTTGCAGTAAAATTACTGAACACATGTTAGTTTACAAATACTTTAACTGAGGTTTCACTGGAAAAAATGCTCCAATACTGTTTTTAGTCCTGAAGGAAACACCGTCATAAATAACAAGAGTTCCACTTATCCACTATTTTACACCAGCTGTTAACCCGGCAAGCACAGATAATGCCTATGTCACACTTGTGGGCGGAACCTCAGGAGAGGGAACTACTGATTTCACTGTGTCAAAGGTATGTCATGAAGGTGGAGACAAATTCCTCCAGAAAGCATGCGATACAAAAGAACTGGGGAAGGGCTTTCCTGCCCTATGCTACCAAAGCAGAGAAATGTACAATTTAAAATCCTTTTAATGCATTCTTGTAACTGCATGTGCCTGGGTTGAATTTACAGGGATAAAGAAAACTCACGGTTGAGTTTAAATGTGGTCAAGCCTGGAGTTTTCCTTTAAGCAAAAGAAACTCAAAAGTAATGCACATTTACATTGCTAGTTACTAAAACAAAAGTGATATATTACTATTACTTTGATACTATTTTGAAAAAGTAACACATTATATGACTAATTACTAGAAACTAATATTACATTAGCACATTACTCCCATCAGTGGCTAAAGTTGTCTTGGAAAAAAAGTTATCATCTATTCTACCCTTGCTACAGTGAAAAGTATAATTTACCATCTTTACATTAGCCATTTAATCACCGGATTGCACGCCCAGCCTGAGGAAAAAAAACAGTTGAAAATTGCAGTCCCCTGAAAATCAGATATTGCATATGAAGTGGATCATTCTGGCATAAAAAAATCTGGCAAACAGATATATATTGTTCCACAAAGTAAATTAAGCAAAAAAAAACATTAAGGTATGATGCTATAACAAGAACAGACAACTCACCTCTATGGCATGGGCTAAACAACCATTTGTCCTATCACTAATGCCAACAGTATTTAGTGCTTCTCGAGCAAAGTCATCTGCCTTCTTTATGAACATGCTAGGCTCCTTGTTGTTTATCAGGTTGGTAGACACATAATATGGCATGATGCACTGAAACAGAAAAGGCGAGTGTTAATTTGGAAGCAGCCCAATAAAGGGGTAAAGTGCACTCTGCTAACTGTTAGAATGTAGTACTACTCATGTCTCTAGGCTACGTTATGTAAAGTGGTATAGACAAGGTGTTTGATCAGGTTCTCAGATTTGTTACAAGGCACTGGTGTCAATATCTCTAGGCTAATGCTGT
The DNA here is from genome assembly GCF_019279795.1 of Protopterus annectens. Classification (NCBI taxonomy): domain Eukaryota; kingdom Metazoa; phylum Chordata; order Ceratodontiformes; family Protopteridae; genus Protopterus; species Protopterus annectens. Next base: position 484,475,753 of record NC_056739.1, read on the forward strand.
CAAGTACTATATGATATAGAATGACGTCTGAGTTTATAATTTTCTCAGATTCATCTTTCTTCACTGTTAGGCTTCATCTATACTTCATTTAATAACCGTCATGTTTCAGGAACAGCAGTTTTTTTTTTTTTTTTTTTTTAAGGGAAAGGCTCTAGAGAGAGGCTAGGTAACTACAACAGTGTGTAAGAGGTGTGCTTTTGGGAGGTCAGACATTAACTAAAGGTAGTAAATATGCAAAACTTGTCTGCAGGTACTGGTGTTGGGCAGGAAAACAATGGCTTAATTACTAAATAAGTCTCATGCTGAACAGCCAGATAAGTGGCTGTAATGAGAGTAGAACCACAGCTTTGGATTCAAGACAGTTATCCTTACAACCTGTTATTGCTGAACATCAAGCTGTATTGGGAGTAGAACAAGAAGTTATGTACTCACCATAACGTTCGATGTATGTAGTCCATCTTGCCTCACATTATTACCCGTGGGTTCGGAGCCGAACGTCAGCTCCAACTCGGCCAAACTTTTCTAAGCTCAAAGTCTTTCTATTGGCTGGGCTAAGATGGTATCCCATGCTGCCCTGCTCTATATCCCCAGATCTAGTTTGCTGCGAACACCAGCACTCATTTTCCATGCATAACACCACCCAAGGAAAGGAAGAACAAACCAAGAATGAAGGGAGCTCTGAAACCAGACCTAACCTCCAGATCCTCCAGGAAGGGGGAAGGGGGGTAAGTAAGAAAGTGAGGCGAGATGGACTACATACATCGAACGTTACGAGTACATAACTTCTTGATGTTATGTAGTCCAATCTCGCCTACATTCTTACCCGTGGGACAGCGTCCCTAGCACCTAAATCCTGGGAGGCTCAGTGGAAAATACTCCTGAGCACAGTGGAACCAAAGGAAGACCTGCCCCTAGATACCACATCCAACTTGTAATGAGTAACAAAGGTGTGAGAAGATGCCCAAGTAGCTGCAGAACAAATATCATCCATAGACAATCTGGCCCGATAGGCTGTAGATGTAGACACAGACTGAGTAGAGTGAGCCTTCACCAGGAACGGTAAATCTTTACCCCCTGAGGAATAAATGAAAGAAATGCAACTGGAGATCCACCTGGACAGTGTGACTTTGGAGACAGGAGACCCAATTCTGTTTTCCGAAAAGGAAACAACTGATCAGATTTTCTGAGGTCTTTGGTTCTGTGCAGATAAAAACGTAATTGTCTGTGTACATCCAATTGATGACATTTAAATTCTGCCTTGTTTGAGAACTGGGGAAAAAACACTGGCAACTCAATAGATTGATTAAGGTTACTGATTGACGCCACTTTGGGAAGAAAGGAAGGGTTGGGCCTGAGAGAAACCCTGTCCTTATGAAAAATCAAATAAGGGGGTTTGATTGATAAGGCTTGAAGCTCTGAAATGCGTCTGGCTGACATGATGGCTACTAAAAAGACAGTCTTCCAACAAGTGGCTGCAGGTTCAAAGGGGGATGAAGTAAGAGCCTGTAGAACAAAGTTTAAATCCCAAGGCATGACAGGTTCCGATACCGGAGGACGAAGTAACAGAGTGCCCTTCAGAAAAGCCTTACAAAGTCTATGAGCCATCAGACTAGGCTCGTTTGTGACATGAAAGGTAGAAATCGCCGCCAATTGGACTTTAATGGTTGCGACCACTGAATGCTGGCTAAAGAGCATAGGCAAAAACTCTAATACAGACGAAATTGGAGCCTTGTAACGGTCAGTCTTTTGGGTAGGAGCCCAGATTGAAAACCTCTTCCATTTACTGTAGTAAATCTTCCTGGTGGAGGGCTTATGAGAGAAAGGTAAAATATGAACCACCTCCACTGAGAAATGATGAAGCCTAACTAATGACGGAAGTGGAGTAGCCAGGCTGTCAATCGGAAGGTCTGAAGAGAGGGATGGAGCTGCCCTGCCGTGTGTCAGCAAGTCTGGTTGTGGATCCAGAATCCAAGGAACGTCCATGAGATAGGGATGGAGAAAGGGGAACCAAATTTGACGAGGCCAGTGTGAAGCAAGCAGAATCATTCTGCTTCCCAAGGCTTGCGCTTTCTGAATAACGTTTGACAGCAAGGGAACCGGAGGGAAGGCATACAGTAGACCAGAGGGCCAATCGTGGACTAGAGACCCTGGGTGACTCCCCCCCTGAGGGGGGATCAATGTGAAGTAGCTGCTGCATTTGGCACTGAGGGGGCTGGCAAAGAGGTCGCAGCAAGGCTGACCCCACCTGCGGAAGATCAGTTCCGCAACTTGACAGTTCAGGGACCACTCGTAAGGCATCAAAATAGCTCTGCTTAGCCTGTCTGCGATCACATTGGACTCCCGCGGAATGTGCGTTGCCACCAGAAAACATTGGAAAGACAGTGCCCACTGCCACACTCGCATGGCCTCTCTGCAAAGGGGATAGGATATGGTTCCTCCCTGCTTGTTCAGATACCACACCACTGACATATTGTCTGAGTGGATTGCAATAGTCCAGACAGGAAGAAAGCTCTGAAGTGCTTGCAATGCTAGTAGAACAGCTCTCATCTCCAGGACAATGATATGCAGATGCATCTCGTGCTCTTGCCACGTGCCTTGGACTGTCCTGCCTAGATAATGCCCCCCCACCCCATCTGGGAGGCACCTGTGGTCACCGTGGCAATCGGGGGCACAGGAACGAAGGGCTTTCCTGCATTCAGGTTGTCGGAGCGAAGCCACCAACTGAGATCCTGTTTGTACCTATCCGTGAGTAGAATAGGGTAAGAAAGTGGAAAACGTTGGAGAGACCACTGGGCAAAAAGTAACCACTGAAGGAGTCTCATATGTAACCTTGCCAGAGGGACTAACAATCGTTGCAGCCATTTGTCCCCAATAGTTGGAGGACCCATCTTGCCTTTGCTCTTCTCAGGGGGAGCAAGGCATTAACCTGTTGTTGTAGGACTGATTCTTTCCTGTGGTAGAACCGCCCGCATGAGGATGGTGTCTAGTTCTGCGCCTATAAAAATGACACGCTGTGAGGGGGAACAAGGCAGATTTTTCCCAGTTCAATGTGATGTCCAGCTGTTGACATAGGTTTATAGTAGCGTCCCTGGTCTGAATTAGTAGATGCCTGGTGGTGGCAGTAAGGAGCCAGTCGTCCAGATATGGAAACACTTGGAATCCCTGAAGTCTCAAGTGAGCAGTCACCACTGCCATGCATTTGGTAAACACCCTGGGGGCTGTGGTGAGACCAAAGGGCAGGGCTCAAAAAGTACAGTTGTGTACCTACCAAAAATGTAGATGTTCGAGTGTATTCACTGTTGCAGTCATTACACTTGGGTTATCCTGCTGGCAGGCTACCCGCAGTCTACCCGCAGTCGGCCTGAATTCCAAAGTCCTGGTCCGGCGTCGGTTGCTGTCACCTCTTCCCTGACGTCAGTGCGCCAGCAGTATAAAAGATGCAGCCGACGCCATTTTCTTCAGTTTTTCTTGCCCCAGATGTCAGGTGCCCCCAAAAAGGTAGGCTTAAAAAATCTGATTATAAAAAAGCATGCACATAACCTTCATCATAGGTTCATAGGTGTTTACTAGGCTATTGACCACAGGGGCCTTTTTAAGCCTAGCCATTCATCCCAAATGTCTGACAAGTTCTGATACCTTTGATAAGTGTAAGAATGGGCCTGGGTGATGAACCATTTGCAGGTTACCTGTGTTCATTAGGGACATAGGTGCCAAGCAGGGATGAATTTCCAGTTTCCCATCCAAATGTCCAAGTTGCACTTAGGTTCATACGTTCATACTAGGCTATCTGCCCTGAGGAAATTATAAGCCTAGCCCGATTCTGTATGGCTTATGCCACCCCCCTTGATTTGAGTATACTGTGCTCTTTAAGGTTTAGTTTACTGTGCCTCTGTCTAATAGTGACACGGGAGTAATCCCTGGGACAAACCTACGATCCCCCATCCACCTATCGAGATTCTTCTTGAAGAGATTCAGTGAGGTGCTCTGCCTCACATGAACTGGAATTCTATTCCAGAGCGAATGGAGCCTCTGGGTTATGAACCTGTCCCTCCAGCAAGTTCTATTTATTTCTGTGCTGAGGTTCAAGTCCCTCGAGCGTGTGGCTCTAAGGGATTTAGATTTACTGAGGTGGAGCATGTCCATTAATTCTGGATTTGACATAGCTTTGTATGTCAGGCATAGATCGCCTCGAAGTAGGCGGTATGCAACTGAGTAAAGCTGGAGGTTTTTTTTAACCGAGCAGCATATGGCATCTGTTTGAGACCCTTGATCCTCTTGATGAGATACTTTTGGGGTCTTTCTAATTGCTGCAGGTGTCGGGTAAGGTACATCCCAAAAGGGGCATTGTATTCTATGATGGGCCTGATGAGGGATGAATAAAGGGGCACGATTACCTCTCTTGATCTAGATGTGAAACCCTTCGTGATGAGGTGGGCTATGTAGAAGGTCTTTCTAACCACTTTGGCAATGTGGTTTTCAAAGGAGAGATTGCTACCAGCTTGGGTCCCCAGGTCCCTAATAACTTTCTCTGTACTTAATGGGTTTCCGCCTATGTGGTAATTTGTGGGCACATTGTTTTTGCCAAAAGGTATGACTATACATTTTTTGGCATTTAGCTTTAGACCACGGCGCTGGCACCAATTATCTGTCTCTGAGACCTTTTTGAAGGATGTTTGTGTCAGCTGGAGAGTTGATTATGGCGCCCAGTTTGCAGTAGTCTGCGAACTTGGTGAGCCATAGTCCCCCCACGTTTGCCTGTACCTCGGAAAAGTATACACCGAACAAAAGTGGTCCCAGGACAGAACGCTGTGGGACGCCACTTGTGACTGGTTTTGAGTCTGACATGGCTCCAGCAACTCTCACTCTGTGGGTTCTGTCTTTGAGCCAGTTTGCGACCCATCTTGTGACATAGGGGTTTATATTTAAGCTGGATAGCTTATCTATGATGCCCGAGTGGGGTATTGTGTCAAATGCCTTTGCAAGATCCAGATAGGCTGTGTGGACTACCTTCCCTTCATCTATGGCTTTGGTGACTGTTTCGAAGAAGTCAACCAGGTTCAAAAGGCAGGATCTGCCCTTGACAAAGCCGAACTGGGTAGGATCTAGTGTCTGTAGGTCCCCAATGTCTTTGTTTATGAGCTCCATGATGATCTTCTCCATAGCCTTGCAGACTAAGCTAGTCAGGCTTATGGGCGATAGTTTCCAGGGTCCGTGAGGCTCCACCTTTGTGGAGTGGGACCACTGTTGCTGTACGCCATTCTGTGGGCACATATCCTGTAGTGAGGCTGAGATTGTATAGCTGTTTTATTTGAGGGATTAGTTCCTCTTGGAGTTCATGTAGGACGCAACCTGGGACGCCATCTGGTCCCATGGAGGCAGTGTTCTTTGCTTTGGAGAGGGCAGCCTTCACCTGAGCATCAGAGATGTTTGGGAGGCAGCCCTCTGCTGGGATAGCTACTTGCTCTTTTGGGGGGGTGGAGAAGTTTGCACTGAACCTGTCTGCCAGGATATTGGCGATGTCTGTGGGTTCAATGTATTTTTTGTCGTTTAGAATCAACTCAGAACAAGTCTGGGAGTTGCATCCCAGGTTTCTAACATAACTGAAAAAAGCCTTATGATTGTCTTTGGTGTCCTGTGCAATTTTTCTATCGAAGCTGGCCTTAGAGGATTTTATGAGGGATCGTAATTTTTTGCTAGTACTGATCAGAGATGCCTTCCCTATTAGGGATTTTGCTCTATCATGTAGTAGCTTCCTCCTTCTGTTGTACAGTTTATTTATGGCAGGGGTCCACCAGACTGGATGCCTGCCTTTGGATGATTGGGTCTTGGTTTTGTTTGGGATAGCATGATCCATGCATTCCTGGAGATGTCCGTAGAATGAGTTTATATAGGATTCTGCAGTTTGGGCCGTAGTTTCCACTGGCCCTGGGGCCTTGAAGGATTCCACTTCAGTTTTGAGAAGTGAGAAGTTCGCTTTTGAGAAGTTTTTCACTGTGGTTTTCTGGGCTGGGGGTAGGGTCGGGATGTGGACATCCAGTGAGATTAATTTATGGTCTGATCTTACCAATGAGGGATATACTTCTGGTGTGGAGCATAGAGTCCCCATGTTGGTAATGATCAGGTCTAGTATGTTGTCTCCTCTTGAGGGAGTGGTGACTAGTTGTTCCATAGCATTTGAGTTTATAATTTCCCGGAACCTTTGGGCTAAGGTGCTGGGGCTTGAGTAGTGCTCCCAGTCAATGCTTGGGTAGTTGAAGTCGCCCAATATAATGGTGTTCGGAGAGATCTTCATGTTCTCCAATGTTTTCAGGAAAGCCAAGTGGGATTCCTGACTTTGAGAGGGTGGTCTGTAGGATGCTATAAACTGAAAAGCAGTCTTGCCCACTGTTAATTGCACATGGATGGTCTCTGATACTTCGTGCAATGCCACTAACCTGGAGGTGTGGATATCCTTGATATATATGGAAACTCCCCCTCCTTTTGTGGTTCAGTCTGGGTTTTGGGGCCGAAAAGCATGATATGAGGTATAGCCTGGTAGTGCTGGGGTGCTCTCTGGAGCCTTGAACCAGGTTTCTGTCACTGCACAGATATCGATGTTCTCCATACTGAGGAGAGCTTCGAGTGCGTGCATCTTGAGGTTAAGACTTCTGGCGTTTAGCAGCATTACCCTTAGTTTCTTGTTCCTTGTGCTGTCTATGGGGGGTGGGTTTGACTTTTGAGCCTTGCCTATAAAAGGCACTATGGGGGTGGCAAGAGCCTTTGCCAACATCCGAAAGCCCAGTGCAGACAGGTACAAGCAGTCCCTAGCGAAGCAACGTGGCTTGTCGAGCATGTCATCCCAGGCTGACGGACACTGGATCCCCTTTGAATGACACCAAAATTTTAGCCAATTGTTAAAATCGATCATTTTGTCTTTGTACTGTGGCATCATTCTAGGTGAGGGTAAGATGCTGCTCAAGGTCAGGGTCATACCAGCCTGGGCTACATGATCAGGGAGCTCCTCTACGTCTCTTTTCATGTAGTCCAGGGAGGTACGTCTCAGGTCATTCACACCAGCATGTACAATAACTGAGTCATATTTGTATTTGCTTTGGAGTGATCTCCATCGACAAGCAAATACACCACATAGGTTGTATAGAATAGAGAAGTACAGATAAGTCCCAGCAATGAAAGGGGGATGGTGGGAGGGTAACCTGGACTGCAACAGTGAATACACTCTAACATCTACATTTATGGTAGGTACACAACTGTACTATGTTCATCGTATTTCACTGTTGCAGTCATTACACTTGGGTTGAATCTCAAAGCTGAGGTTGGGTGGCTGGGCCTAAATAGAATTAGGAGTGGCTATGAGGCCCTGCAGAACTGCAGTGGCAAAGCCTGCTCTGGATATAGAGTAAAGAGGTAAGTGGTAGTGCTTTGTAAAGGTGTGCACTGAAGTCCAGGTTGCAGCCCCCAAAATGTCCTTGGTTGGTACTCCTCTAAGGAAGGCTGCTGAAGTTGCTGCTGCTCTGGTAGAGTGTGGCCTAAAGCCCTTAGGCACTGATTTGCCATGTTGTGAATAGCAGAAACGAATGCAGTGGCCTATCCATTTTGAAATAGTCTGCTTTGAAATACCTTTCCCTTGCGATCCTGCAGCATATACCACTAAGAGTTGCTCAGTCTTTCTGAAAGATTTAGTTTTGTCCAATTAAAAGCGTAGCTGTCTGTGTATGTCCAAAGAATGCAGAAGCCTCTCCCCCTTATTCTGCGGGTTTGGATAAAAGGTAGGCATATGTATGGTTTGGTTAAGAGCCACACTGGACACTACCTTAGGCATAAATGTTGGGTTTGTCCTTAGAGAAACCCTGTCGGGATGAAAAATAATAAAAGGTTCCACAGCCATTAGTGCCTGTAACTCTCAGACTCTTCTTGCTGAAGTTATTGCTAGGAGAAGAGCTGTTTTCCATGATAAGTATTTTATCTCAGCTGTATTGGCTGGCTCAAAAGGAGGCAGTGTGAGTTTTTCCAAGACAAAACTGAGGTCTCATGCAGGTACTGGAGCTCTCCTTGGAGGTCTTATGTTTTTGGCCCCTCTGAGATACTGCCTTAGCAGTGGATGAGAAAAAAATTGGTGGGTCCATATTGTAATGAGCTGAAATGGCAGAGGCATGGATCTTAATTGATGAGAAGGATAAGTCTTTGTCCAGCATCTCAGTTAGGTATCGTAAAATCTGAGGAATATTTGGTACAAGCGTGTCAATTCCTTGTGCCTGGTTCCAAGCACAGAATCTCTTCCATTCTTCTGCATAAGATTTTCTGGTGCTGGGCCTCCTGGCCATCAAAATAACATCCATAACTGCTTTAGAGAGAGGTGTGTTCTGAATGGTTACATAATCCGTCATGCAGCCAGATTTAGGGTTCTGAGTTGGGTTTGCAGGATCTAATTGTTTTGTTGGGTCAGCAAATGAGGGATTTGAGGTAATGTCCAGGCTGGGCCTTGAGACAAGCTCTTTAGGATTGGGTACCAGTGCTGGCGTGGCCAGTCTGGGGCAATCAGGATCATTTTGGGCTTCTCTTGTCCGACCTTTAGGAGTAGCTTGGGGAGGACAGGCAGAGGAAAGAAGGCATATACTGTAAGGGCTTTCCAGCTGAATGAAAGGGCGTCCACTTTTCATGCTTGTTTGTGATACGTCCGAGTGCAGAACCTTTGTAGCTGGCAGTTGTGAGGGGAGGCAAATAGATCTATGTCTGGGCATCCCCATTTCCCTGTTATCATGCTGAAGATTTGTGGATCTAGTTTCCACTCGTGAGGATCCATGAGATTTCTGCTTAGTTCGTCTGCCAAAGTATTTGTCTTTCCTGGCAGGAATTGTGCTTGCAGGTGTACTTGATAAGTCAATGCTGTGTTCCACAAAGTCATGGCTTGTCTGCAGAGGGCGTAGGAATGTGTGCCTCCTTGTTTGTTTATGTACCACATGACTGTAGTATTGTCAGTCTTTATCAGCAGTTGTCCCGGATGAAGTCGGTTCTTGAAGGCTGTCCGGGCATTTTGTACAGCTAGCACCTCTTTTTGTTTGATATGAAAATGCATTTGACTTGTGGGACATGCGCCCTGAATACATTTTCCTGCCATGTGTGCCCCCCAGGCATAATCTGATGCATCTGTTGTTAGTGTTTGCCTGGCTGTGGGTAAAGTGAATGGCTGTCCCTTGTTGTGGTGACAGGCCTGTGCCCATCATCGAAACTCCTGTTGCAGGCAGGGAATGAGAGTAATTAATGTTTCCAGGCTGTGGCAATGCGAGTCCAAACACTTTTTAGAAGCCATTGTAGTTTCCTCATATGCAGTTTTACATATGGAATTAGTAGAATGCAGGATGCCATGTAGCCCAGAGCCTGCAGAATTTTTCTTGCAGATAACTGGGTCTTTGTTGCCATGCTTTCGAAGTAAGAAGTCAGTTGCCTTTGTTTGTCTAGCATGAGATAAGCCATCTGGGCAGTTGTATTTAAGCTTGCACCCAGGAATATTATCTCTTGAGAGGGTATTAGTTTTGATTTCTTCTCATTTACTGTGTAGCCTAGGCAAATTAGTAATCTTTTTACAAATGCCAGGTGCTTTAGTAGAATGTCTTCAGTCTCTGCTTGAATAAGGCAGTCGTCCAAGTAGGGATATATTTGAATTCCTCTTTGTCTGCAAAATGCAATTACTGGTGCCAGGCATTTTGTGAAGACCCTGGGCGCAGTAGATAACCAAAGAGCAGTGCAGAGAATTGATAGTGCATTGAGCCAGCTATGAATCTGAGGTATCTTCTGCAAGACTGTCTGATTGGAACATGCAGGTATGCCTCTTTGAGGTCCAAAGTTACAAGCCAAGCCTTCTTGCCCAGCATGGGCAGAAGCTGCTGCAGAGTCAACATTTTGAATTTTGCAAAGTCCAGAAAAGTATTTAGAATAGACAGGTCCAGAATTGGTCTCCAGGCTTTGTCCTTTCTTGGTACTAAGCAAAGTCTTGAGTAAAAACCTTGTCCCTAATCTTGTTGTGACACTGGCTGAATAGCCCTCATGTCCATGAGAGACAAAACTTGTTTTTGTGCCTCTGCCCACTGATTGTGTGGCAGGTCTGGCATACCTTTTGCCTTTGGAAGGGTGTGAAAGTGGAACATGTAGCCCTGAGAGAGACTATAAGACCCATTTGTCCTGGGTGATCATGTGCCAATTTTGTGGAAAAAGTGTTAGCTTTCCCCCTAAGGGTGCTGCCAAAATATAAGTGCTTGGCATTGGCAGAGGGAAGTCATTGGGACAGTTTCCTATAAGGCTGTGATTTGTCTTCTCTGCTTTTGGAGATTGAAGCACCCCATTGTTTGGGCCTGTATGAGCCCTGGGGCTGTTGTCTGCCTCTAGAGCATCTGTATCTGCCTCTTTGTGGCCTGTCTGACACTGGAAAGGACCAATTCTTAGAAGGCCAGTTCCTGCTAAATCTGGGTGGCTGTACCTGTAAGAAATCCTTTACTGTCTGCATTGATTTAGATTTTTCCTTCATTTTCTTCAACACCTCTTCTGCCTGCCTTAACACTAAACAAAGTATCATGCTGTAATGGAGCATCCAATAATTTTGCTTTAACATTATCAGGCAGATTCTTTTCCTTTAACCAAGCATGCCTTCTAATGACAGAACCTGTAACTGCGGCGCTGCAAGAGGCCTCCAGTGAATCAAAACCACATTGCAAAGTATGCTTTCCCACTTGTTCAGCTGCATGCAATAAATCCTGCATTTCCTTGTTCTCAGAGCATTCAGAATTTGTCAACATTTTCTGCTTTAACAGTGACATTAAGTATTGCTGATATTTAAGCATATGAAACTGACAATTTAAAGCCCTTACAGCCAAGGTAGCAGAAGTGTAAACTTTTTTCCCCCATCTGTCCAGTGCTCTTGAATCCCTATCTGAGGGGACAGGGTTTTTTGCAGTAGAGGCCTTGACCCCTTTGGGACCCTGAGATATAGTTTCTGGGACAGCAGCATGGTTTTTGTATAGAAATTTATGAGAATCTGGAACCCTGTAGTATCTGTCTGGCTTAACAGGTGCAGGAGGTAAAGAGTCGGGAGACAGTCTGGACTCTGAAAATACATTATCTACAATGTCTAGAACAGATGGAATAGCAAGAGGCCTGTGCTGAGGTAGTAGACGAAAGTCTCTGAGCCTTTTCTTAGACTCTGAATAATCTTGGATCTCCCAGTGGAAATGCTCCCTCATGGTATTACTAAGACAAGGAACAGTGAACTTGTAAAAATAAAAATAACGAAACGCAACTGAATATAATGAAACAGGTTTAATTCACAACCAGGACCTGAGCGCTTTCACCCGTCACAACGTGGGTTTCATCAGAGTGGTCTTAAAAGTAGAGCAGCTGATTTATATACTATGTCTAATTGTATCAATCAATTACAATCAATTACTTAGGTGCCTAAAATCATTTAAAAAAATATATACATACTTTGTAAAAAATTCATTGTGAAATAACTTGTACTACTTATGTATGTATATACAATAAAGGACTTGACATAAAAACTATCACATAAATCACGCAAAACCAATAAATAGATTTCATTAAATTAATAATAATTCATTGAAAAGTTACTATAATTTATAACTGTTCATTAAAATATGCCTCAAACATTTAGGGAATATCTAACTTAACATCGTTCACCCTATATTTGACATAACAATAGAAAATACTAACTACATACTTAACTAATACTACTATTACTTATAATATAATTAATAACTCTAAAAATGTATGTTAATAAATATTAATTTATGTACACAAAATACAATAATGAATATCAAAAAGTTAACATAATGAAATTGGTAACAATTTAAAAAAAATAATAGCATTAGATGTTGAATGAATTCATTTTTAAATAGCTGGCTATGGAAATATGTTCATTTTTTCCTGGTTTGCTACACGCATTTAACCTTAGTTGCCATAGACACTCTTTAAACTCAAGCAGTGCATTAACATCTCCCTCTTTGTCAATGTTTTGTGGGATCCTATCAATCACAAAGAAAAGAAATCTCTTAAAATCTGGACAGTTTTTACTGTGCATATATAAAGAATTTGTTTCTTTTTTATTTTTAATATCTCTAATATGCTCATTTATTCTTTCTTTAAGCTTCCTAATAGTCTTCCCAATGTAAAATGCTTGGCATGATAAACATGTTGCTACATAAATTACTAACTTAGTGTTGCAATTTACGTGCCCTCATGGTATGCAGGGTTTCCCCAAAAGAATGATCCTCAGGAGGAGAAGCTGAAGGAATAGATTCTTCAGCATCAGAATCCTCATAGGGAGGAGCAGAATATCCCTATTCTGAAAAGGAGTCAGAGGAAATGGAAACCTGATCAGAGGAATCATATTCAGTGTCTTGCCTAGGCCTCTTATCAGTAGGGGGACAGGAAACCCAGATCAAAGTAATTAGGTCTTTGGCCATTTTGAGCATCTGTTTCTTAGGCATGGAAGTCTGTCCTGGAGAATGCTGTACTTGTTTCCTTGTCTTTAAAACTGTCTTAGTCTGTCTTGGATGCTGAAGTTGGCTTGATATAAAACTGATTAGGTCTGAAAACACCCTCAGAAGCCGATGCCTGCTCAGTGGCTCCGGACCCGTCTGAGGGATTAGTTTCCGAAGGCCCAATACCTTGAGTATCCAGAGGCCTAGTTGTCTCCACGTGAGAGTCGGAGGCAGCCTGTGGCTCTGAGGTAGCGGGTGTCAGGGGCTGCGAATGCGCCTCACTGAGAACCGGCAACTGGCCTAGAAGAGGCTTTGTCTGTTTTGGAACTCGGATGCCTGTCCTTTCCTTTATCCTTGTGCTTTTTATGAACTCCGGTCGTCGGCTGTTCCGATGGCATTATATAGTTAAACCTATGGCCAAAGTAATGAAATGCAAAATCGTACCGACGCTTAATAGTGCGTTGGTTAAATCTAGCACAAAACAGACAACTAGCAACGTCGTGGTCAGGGCCTAGGCAAGGAATACAGTAAGAATGAAAATCCTTATGAGGTATTTGCTTCCCACAAGAAATACAATTGTTAACTTTTTCTGACATCGGTCTGGAGCAAGAAAAAAGTTTCCCCAACGGGGTACTTAGCTTTATTGAAGACTTCGGATCTGAAATTCAATTTCGAAATCTCAGTAGTCGGCCGACCGGCACTTGCAAACTGCTTCTGCTTTGGGCACCGGCGGCAAGAAAGACTGAAGAAAATGGCGTCGGTTGCATCTTTTATACCCCTGGTGCACTGACGTCAGGGAAGAGGCAACAGCAACCGACGCCGGACCAGGACTTTGGAATTCAGGCCGACTTCGGGTAGCCTGCCAACAGGATAACACAAGTGTAATGACTGCAACAGTGAAACACGATGAACATCTGATAATGACTGGCTCCCAGCCGGAAACGCAGGTGATCTCTGGATGGCCTGGCCATTTTCATGTGGTAGTACGCATCCTTAAGATCTATCGAGCACATCCAATTGTCCTTCCCTTAAAAATTATGTAGTTAGTTATTTTCGTTTTATAGATGATCTTGTTTTTATTTGTAAAGGTGGGATATCTTATGTTGGTCAGTTTATAGAAGTTATGCAACATAACAGATTTGGACTTTCCTTTGACGGCATACAGGTGGGCAAAGATATAACTTTTTTAGACATGCATCTGATTTTGGAGGACAGCAATACTTTATGTAGGTCTGTGCATAGAAAATTTGCTGATAGTAATCAGTATTTGATGGGGACTAGCTGTCATCCAGTTCATAATTTGGTGCCCTTGCCCTATGGGAAATGTATGAGACTTAGACGGCTATGTAATACTGACATGGACTTCTTTAAAGAAATTAGTGCGACTAGTGAGATGTTTAGATTGAGGGGCTATAGTGAAGCTAGTATTCAAACAGCTACAGATAAGGTTATTAATGAACAACATAAAGTTGGTACTTATAAGTATAGAAGTAAGGAGTACAAGTTAGATGTTAGAAATCAAGAGAAAAGACTAGTTTATTTTGTCTCTACATATAATGTTTTCAGTGATGTTTTAATAGATACTGTTAAACACTACTAGAATTTTTTGTTTAGATCAATGGACCTAAAAAATGTATTGTCTAGGTCTTTAGGCATTTCCTTTCGTAGAGGTAGGAATTTAAGATATTTTGGTACATAATAAATTTAAATACCCCACTGAGACATTGCAATATAGGACCATGCAGAGACTAGGAACTTCACCCTGTGGTCATTGCAATGTATATGTCATTATATTGTTCCAACTTTTAAGTATATAAATGGCCATGTATGTGAGGTTAAAAATATATATAGCTGTAATACTGAAGGTATTATTTATGCGTTGAAATGTCTGTGTAACCTTGTATATATAGGAGAAAGTAAAAGGAAGTTTAAAACTAGACTGCAGGAGCACGTCAGGAATATTATAAATAATAAAGAAGATAGCCCTGTTGCTAAACATTTTATGCTGGCTCACAATTCTAATCCAAATGGGTTACAAGCCACTATCTTAGAACACATTATGAAGGGTGTATTTTCTGATAATTTGTATAAAAATAAGTTGTTATACAAAAAGTATTTTCATTTTGAAATATGACACTATTTCCTCAGGGTCTGAATGTGGAATGTAACTGGAGGCTTCTTATCTGATGAGAAAGTAGTATTGAGTATTTTTTAATGTTTATTGATTAACTGGTTTAGGCTGCTTGTTTAATTGTTAGATGTATTAGGGTATATAAACTGTGCAAGTTATGTGATGTTTTATACTCCTTGAAGGCGGCTGCCGAAACACTAGAGGTGCAATAAACTGGTGTTTTAAGTGGATTCTTCATCTGTGGTCTTCAGTTTTATCTTTTCTTTTTGGTTCGTGCAAAGCAACAGACATCTGCCTCCTGGCACGTATTTTCTTATACAGTGCAAAGCTAAGCATACATCTGTAAAAGTTTGCATCCCTCAAAAAGTTAAGCATGAGTATACAAAAGTTTTCATCCCTTGCAGGAAGAAATTCTGAAAGAGGGCAGGATACAGCACTATTAACTTTATCTTTCTTAACCAGGATTCAAACACTGCCACTGAAAACAAGCTCATCTCCACTTTGTTTGTATAGAAAAATTGTTTTCAAAGAAAAAACTTTTCTTACCCATTTTACAGCTTTTGCCAGCCATCAAAAGCAAGGAAAGAATATTTCCTTCAACAAATGAAGTCTCTAGTTGTACCAAGATATTGTGAGGTTGTCGGGAAGTAGCCACTTTCCGTAACCTAAAGATAAAATGCCCTCTCTCAATTTTAATATGACTCGTCTATAAAACACTATATGCCAACAGCTTTTCCTTTATAAAAAAAGGAACCATTCTGCCTACTTCTCTTTTTCACTCTCTCTCAGACACCAGGCACCTGAATGTTTTTCATCTTAGCCCTGTCCTCTTTATTTACTTAGTTTTCCTCCAAGAACTCGAATTTCACCTCCAAATTAACATTGCTACTTCAACATTATTTTCTCCTACTATATGAAAGGCCTCGTTGAAGGTAAAATGTTTGTTTGTTCAACGCCTTGAGAACTTCAGTCACTTTTAATTTACTTAGTACTGAACTTTTGAATCTCAGGCAGAATTTGTTCAGAGAACCTTGGGAGAAACACTGGATTTGGAGACTCGCCAACTTTCACTGAGTGCAGCGACTTTCTTCTTGCATCAGCCACATGGTTGATCCAGAAATTCAGCATTTGTAGCAGCTTTCCATCCCGATACTTGCCTTTATTTTTAGCCTCTTCCTCGCAGTCATCATAAACACAAACAGGCTATTACGCAGACAGCTTTTCATTAATTTGCTAAGAGTTCAACATCACTTTGTCAGATTCAGAACAGTCTACTGTGGGAGTGAGCAGGGTAACCATCCTATCTTGCTCATTTATCATTGTGGATCTTGGGCCAGATTCAAACAAGCCTAAACTAAGTGTACAAAATATGCATTCAAGAACATCCTTACCACATTTTTATGCTTTCTAGTCACTCAGGAAGATTATGCTAATTGTACATGTAGTCTACACTTTGTGATGACCTTTCTGAATCCCTGTCAATATTTACGGCTGCAAGAATATCAGTAGGAAAACTAAAATTAGGAGGAAGAAGCTGTGAGTTATGTCTGTGCTGTCTTGTTCAGTCAGAATGGTGTACACTTATTGTAGGCATTACTGAATCTAGGAGCTTGAGTTAATGTTACTTTTTAATGATTGCTGTAAAGTAATATTTACGATCTCATACTGTTTGTGCTTCCAGACATAAAACATTTAAAAAGGGGGCCACAGCATACGAAGGAAAATATATGTAACAATTACAAACTCCGTGTCATATGACTCACTAGCTTCTACATAGTTAATTCAGAATACAGGCTTTGGGAGGTTATATCAGATTTACCGCGTCTCTGGTCTTATTTACTTGATAACGAGACACTACAAGTAGAGAACACGGCTAATAAAACAGGTGAACTAATGAGCTGAAAATTCAACTTAAAACTAAAACATCCACTAGAAACAAAGAAGAGCAGAACTCGTGTTAATCACTTTTGTTCCAAATATAACCAGGATCATCATCAGAACACTTCTGCCCAACATTCATAAATTTAAATAAAAAATGTCAAGTAAGCTGGATAAACTGAATCAATTAAAATAAACTGACACATACTTAAGAGATAAATTATGTATATAAAACATCAAATATATTCAATGATGAAACAAAAACTAACATTTTATGTTAACAGAATCTTTTAACCCAAAAAGTAATTCTTTATCTTCTAAGACATTATTTGAATCTCCTTTTCTTAGATCCTTGTGTTATTTGTTCAGCTACAGAAAACAGGATCTTCTAACTTCTAATCCAAGACACCGGACATTTTGCATTTAAATGCATGACTGAAAGAAGTGTTCTAATGAAGTTCCTGGTTATATTTGGAATGGAAACACTTAACAGTTTATGATAAAAGACTTCTACTCCTGTTGTTCTTGGTGGCTGGTTTTGTGAACTACAGAGCTAGTTAGGATTTTTTCTGGATGTAGGGGAATCAGCAGTCTTCACAGGAGTGCTGGCCAGTAACACATTAATAATGTAAAGCAAGGACAGTGCCTTACAATGGTTGTCTCAGGGACTGGATGAAGGAAGGGAATAACCTAATGGGGGCTATGGGTGGGTGAAATATGCCAAAAAGAGACAGGAACTATTTAAAAAAGAAAGCCTTCATCTCATGTAAGTCATAAAGGGACAGCAGTGCTAAAGTCTGGATCGGAAGAAAGGCTTAGCTTAGAAAGCAGTGAGAATGAATAATATACTGACGATAGACACCCTTAAATCTGAAAGATGGATGGTTAGGAGTATGACAGAAGAGAATACAGAAAAAAGGCATCTCAACAAAGAGTCAAAGAGGGAATAAAGCACTACTTAGTAACAGCAGGTGTACAGAAAGGTGAGAGAAATAAAGGCTGTAGAAGAGTGAAGAAAAATAAGTAGTTATGTACTCACCGTAACGTTCCATGTGAGTTGTTCATCTCACTTTCATTCTTTACTGATCGGCTCCGGTACGGCCGTATTCAAAGCTCGAGGTCTTCCAGTAGCTTGAGGCCAAGCCCCTATCCCATGATGCACTGTGAATCACCTCAGATCTTGTTTGCTGCGTGTACTATAACCATATAAATGAGCTATCCCCCTATGGAAAGGAAGAAGAAATTGAGCAACCAGAATGAGACCAACATCTAGTTCAACTATCAGCCAGGAGGGGGAAAGAGGGAGGGACGCAAGAATGAAGGTGAGATGAACAACTCACATGGAACGTTATGGTGAATATATAACTTCTTAATGTGAAGTTGTTCAATCTCACCATTCATTCTTTACTGATAGGTAGCGTCCTTAGCACCATCAATCTCGGGTGGCTCACAGGAGTACATTCTTCAGAACCGTAGACCCAAAAGAAGCCCTGTCCCTGGAGGCCTTATCAACTTTGCAATGCGTGATAAAAGTATGAGGTTTAGACCAAGTGGCTGCTGCACAAATGTTATCAAGGGGCAATTTGGCTTGGAACGCAGAGGATGTAGAAACTGCTCTGGTTGACTGAGCTTGAATCTTGTGTTGCAAAGGCATATTAGCAGCAAAGTAGACAAAGGTGATACAATCAGATAACCATTTAGACAGAGTTGTTTTAGCCACTGGTCTATCTTTTCTGGCTTCAGAGAATGAAACAAAGAGCTGGTCTGAATTCCTGATATCTTTTGTTCTATCCAAATAAAATCTGAGCTGTCTGTGAACATCAAGTTTGTGCAGCATATACTCCAACTTGTTGGAATGATTAGGGAAGAAAACTGGTAACTCAATGACTTGGTTGATAGTTTCTGAACAAACTTTGGGCAAAAGAGAGGGATTTGTCCCAAGAGAAACTATCAGCATGAAAAATCAAATAAGGAAGGCTGATAAATAAAGCCTGAAGTTCTGACACTCTGCGGGCAGAAGTAATAGCTACCAGAAAAATGGTTTTCCATGACACATATTCGAGGTCACAAGATGATGCTGGTTCAAATGGGAGAAGGATTATACGATACAGCATAAAATTTAGATTCCATGGAGAATAGGGAGTTTTCACAGGAGATCTCATATGAAATGTTCCCTTGAGAAAGGCCTTGGATAACTTGTGGGACATGATATTTAGCCCATTAATCCCGAGATGAAAGTTAGATATAGCAGACAGCGGGACTCTTAACTGTTGTGGCTGCTGCTCCTTTGTTAAAAATCATAGTCAAGAATTCTGGTATGGAAGTCAAAGGGGCTTGGTAAGGATCAATGTTCTGCTTAGAGGCCCATATGGAAAATCTCTTCCACTTACTAAGATATAATCTTCTAGTGGACGGCTTATGAGAAGACAAAAGGATCTGTTTTGTCTTCTAGGTTCATAGGTAGGTACTCGGCTATCGGCCCAAGGGCCTACATAAGCCTAGCCAATAAGGTTCCCTGGCTTACGCCACCCAAGAAAGTTATTTTCCTGTGCCACTGTCGAGCAGACACACAGAAGTGATCCCCGGTGTGCATTTCCTATTTCCCATCCACTCATCAAGATTTTTCTTGAAGAGTGCTAATGAAGAACTTTGCTTGACATAGATGGGTAGCCTGTTCTAGAGTATGGGAAGTCTCTGGGACAGGAATCTATTCCTCCAGCATGTTTGCTGTGGTGACAAGGTTTAGGTCCCTTGACCGTGTAGTGCAGAGGGATTGGGATTTCTTTTGGTGTAGCATGTCCACCAGCTCTGGGTTTGACATAGCTTTATATGTTAGGCAGAGATCACCTCGGAGTAGGCGATATGCTACAGAGTAAAGCTGGAGTTTTTTGAGACGGTCAGTGTAGGGCATCTGTTTGAGGCCAGTAATCCTCTTTGTGAGGTACTTCTGTGGCCTTTCCAGCTGCTGCAGCTGTCTTGTGAGGTACACTCCAAAAAGGGTGTTGATCTCTAGAATAGGTCTAATGAGTGTCGAGAAGAGGGGAACAATGACCTCTTTTCCTGGATGAGAACCCTTTTATGATGAGGTGTGCCACATAGAAGGACTTCCTGACTACTGTGGCGATGTGACTATCAAAGGACAGACTACTGTCCACCTGGGTCCCAAGGTCTCATCACACATTCTATCAGAAAAATGGTTTTCCACAACAAATAGTTATTTAATCTTGTGTTTTTGGAGAAGTTATAAAGCCTGGCTATGACGGGAACTGGAGCAGCCAAGCTGTCAGCTTCAATGACTGCAGCGAAGGATGAAGGTCCCCTGACGGATGTGTCAGAAGGTCTGGAAATGGGTCCAGAATCCAGGGATCCTCCAAGAGATGATGTTGGAGGAATGGGAACCAAATCTGCCAAGGCCAATGAGGGGCTGTAAGAATGATGGTCCTTCCCAGGGATTTTGCTTTCTGTAGAACTTTGGGTATCAATGGGATTGTTGGAAATGCACAGAGAAGACCCCGGGGGCCAATCATGTATGAGTGCATCCCTCGGGGCGTCTCCCGGAGGAGGAATCAGGGCAAAGTAGCTTCTGGATTTCGTGTTTATGTGGCTGGCAAAAAGGATGCAGCAAGGCTGGCCCCGTTTGCGGAAAATCCTATCCATAATCTCTTTCTTGAGGGACCACTCGTGCGGCAACAAGATTGCCCTGCTCAGTTGGTCTGCTATCACGTTGGATCTCCCCAGGATATGCATTGCCAACAGAAAGCACTGGGAGGAAACAGCCCACTGCCAAACTCTGAGGGCGTCTCGGCAAAGGGGGTAAGATCTGATTCCCCCCCCCCCCTGCTTGTTCAAGTACAAGAAGACTGACATACTGTCTGTCTGAATTGCAATCGTTCCTAGGGGAAGAGAGTCCTGGAAGTACTGCACCGCCAAAAGTACTGCTCTCATCTCCAGAATACCGATATGCAAGAGTGACTCCTGATCTGTCCATGTGCCTTGGGTAGTCTTTCCCTGAAAGTGCCCCCTCCCTCCCATCAGGGAAGTGTCCGTGGTCACAGTGGCTACTGGAGGGGGTAGAACAAAGGGGCGTCCTATGGTGACATGAAGAGACATCAACCACCACTGGAGATCTTTCTTGTAGGAGCTCATAATCAATATTGTGTGGTCCATGGGAAGTTCCTGGTAAGACCATTGAGTGAACAACATCCACTGAAGAATCTGCATATGCATTCTTGCTAATGGTATGGGCTAGGATTGCTGCAGCCATCAAACCCAACACCTTTCATAACTTCTGAAGCTAGTGCTGTCTTTCGATACCAATGTACAGACATGCTGATGAAGAAGGAAGACTCTTTCAATTGGTAGCCTTAGAGTGGTGGTTGGTGTGTCTAGCTCTGCCCCAATAAAAACTATATGCTGCGATGGCAACAAGCCAGACTTTTCTGAGTTGACTGTAATGCCTAAATGATTGCAGAGTGACAAAAGTGTACTCCCCTTGCCTGAATCAGTTGATGTCTGGTGGTGGTAAGGAGACAATCGTCTAGATACGGAAACACCTGGAATCTTAGACGCCTCAGGTGAGCTGTGACCACTGCCATGCATTTGGTGAACACTCTAGGGGCTGTAGTGAGACCAAAGGGCAGGGCTCGAAACTGATAATGACTGGCTCCCAGCTGGAAACGCAGGTGATCTCTGGATGGCCTGGCCATTTTTATGTGGTAGTACGCATTCTTGAGATCTATCGAGCACATCCAATTGTCCTTCCCTAAGAAGGAAAGTATAGACTGGTGCGTGACCATCCGGAACTTCTCTTTCTTTACATATTGGTTGAGTCTGCTGAGGTCCAAAAATGGTCTCCAGCCCCATGTTTTCTTTGGAACCAAAAAGAACCTTGAGTAAGTTCCGGATCCTGTTTGGTCTGCTGGGACTGGCTGGATGACTCTTTTCTAGCAACTTGTGGACCTCTATAGTTGCTTCTTCCCTGTAACTGGGTGGAATGTCTGGGATTCTCCTTATGGATGGGGGGGGGGGCAAATGGTATGAAGTACCCTCTGGAAATGATACCTTGTACCCAGCTGTCTTTTATTTCTTGCCAGGCGTCTGAATACAAAGATAAGTGACCCCCGACTGCCTCCAGAGCAGGACAGTCGGGCCTCCTTTCAGGAGCGCTGGTAGGGTTGACCAGAGAAGTGATCTCTGTCACCCTGATGTTGCGGACCCCCTCTGCCACGAGGGTGGCATCTTCCACTATTACCCCCTCCTCTGCCCCTGGAGGGGGATTCACCATGTGTGTCCTGAAAGGATCCTTGGACTTTCCAGAACCATATTCTTCCTCCCCTTTGGGATAAGGCAGAGTAGGGGTGGAAAAACAGACTCCGATGGCAGACAGATTCTTTCCCTCCTGTTCACACCTGGTCAGAGCTTCCTTCACTTTAGGCCCAAAAAGAGATGAGCCATCAAAAGGGGTGTTTATGAAGGATGACTTAAAGGGTTCCGCGAAGGAACACAAGCGCATCCAGGAATATCTTCTGAGAGTGATTCTTGTACCCGCTGCCCTACTCTTTCTATCAGCTGCATAGGATACGAGACGCATGGATGAGTTGACAACAGAGTTTAGGATAGCAAGCTGGGCAGCAACTTTGTGAAGAGGCCTCTGCAGCTACTGTACCCTGAAGAGCATCTCCCAACTCCTTAAGGAGATCTCTTTGCAACCTAGTGAAATGGATTAAGTAGTTCAGTGAACGGAGAGCAAAAGTAGCTGAACTAAACATGCGTTTCCCATATCTATCCATGATCCTAAACTCTCTAGTAGGAGGATGGATAGACGAGGAAGACTCGGACATTTCTTGGGGGCCGCCGCCACCGCCATAGCATCAACAGGGACTCCTTTGGATAAGAAGGCTTTATCTGGAGGAGCTGTTATGAACTTGTTAGGCCTCCAAGGAACAGGCTCCATGGTCTCCGTTGACTCCCACGCCCTCTGAGAGACCAACTGCATGAGCTCATCGAAGGGTGGAGACACACAAGAGATGGAGGGTTGAGACCCGAAAGCCTTCAGGAGAACTGACTTATCCTCAGTAGGGCTTTTGGACTGCCAATCACCCCTCTGCCCAAGGATCTCAAGTATCTCAGCAAAGGAGATATCCTCAGAGGGGGACAGCGGGGACCCTTCTGACTCATCCAAATCACTGTCAGATGTTAAAAACTCCTGTGGGGAGTCCAAGTGTCTTTTTCTGCACAATCTCTTGCTAGGAACCTCCTCAGTGGGAGCCTCTGGGGAGGTCTCGGAAGAGCAGGGGGCATCCTGTGGGGCTACTTGAGGCTCTGGGGCTCTATGCCTAGCCTGAACGATGGAAGCAGAAGCAGACAAAGGCGCTTTAAGGGATGAGGAAGCACAGCCTGAAGTGGAGGATGTCTTGGGGGACAAATCTCTCCTCATGGCCTCGAAGGCACCATGGTTCAGATGGGAAGGAACTGACGGATCCGAAGGAACTGTCAAACCCTCCCACACCGAGGCAGTGGGCTCTGATCCGGAGGTAAGAGCTGAGCTCATCTGAGCCGAAGCCCTGAGAGGAAGAGTCGGCACCCACAAGTCTGTCCAACTATCCTACCCGGATCCGACTAGAGTGTGTCGGCTCCTAGAGTCCCCAGTCGGCAGACAGGACGTCAGATTGGATGGAGTCGAGGAACTGGAGCAGGTCTTGGCTCCACGATCAACAGGTTTGCTTCCTCTGGCTCTGTAGGGCCGGTACGGCTCAGAGGAGGAGGAGTAGTCTAAGCAGGAGCAGTGGTCTTCAGCTCCGAAACCGCTTTTGGTCGGAGCCAACAATTTAGCAAGGCCTGGTGCCTGCAAAAGCTTCTGCACCAATCGATCCATATCCAAATCCGACAGGCTGACAAGATGACCTAGATGAATGCACCGATGGTGCCGACTGAAGCAATGGTGACTGAGGCACTTCGGATACAGTCTCCAAAATTGTGGGCCGGCTCTGAAAAGAAAGGACAGTCGGCTCCAAAGTCTGTGGAGCCGATGTCACAGAATCCTCAGATTTTTTGGATTTCTTGGCATGCTTAAGAGTCCTTAGTTTCCACAGAAGATCTAGAGGACTTGGAAGATTTGCTGGCCATATCCTGGTCAGTCAATGCCTCCTGAAAAGGGTGCTTTAACAAGCCCCTGTCCATCAATTTCCTTTTCCTCTCTATCAACACTTTCCCAAGAAAAGGAATGACATATGGCACAAGACTCCTGTAAACGGACAGCTCCTAAACAATAAACGCATGTTACATGTAGAACCTTAACAGACATTTTTTGGTTGCAGTCTTTGTCATCCGCCATAATATTAAATCCTCAGGAAAGGGAAAAAACAGGAACAACTTGCTGATTTCCTTGAATTTTAATAAAGCAAACATCTTACCTCTGGGGAAAAAAAAACATTTTAATAACACTGCCACTGCACAGTGTATTGACTTTTTGCTTGTTAGTTGTTTGATTTATTAAAATCCAAGGAAATCAGCAAGTTGTTCCTGTTTTTTCCCTTTCCTGAGGATTTAACAGTTTTCTTTATCGCTTTACTTGGATCCGCCATAATATTGCTACAACACGCAAAGCAGATGCATTTTCTAGGCTCTAGCAACACACACACACACACACACACACACACTACCGAGCCCATGAAAAAGGTATCTCAAATATTAATAAAGCTATTAGCCTCTAACCCCCCCCCCCCCACACACACACAAACGAGCCTGATAAAGAATTTAACAACTAGAAAAAAACGTATAAAGCCGCTAAATATTTAAACACACTTTTTACAACTAAGGCCCAAAAAATACAAGGCCAACAATAGAAAAAGGCTATTTAAAGCCACTAGAAAACTACTTAACACAGCAAGAGAAAACTAGGCCAAAACACACAAGGCCGTTATTTTAAAGATTACTAATCACACACGGGAAGGGGAGCTTCAAGGAAGCTATAAAAGCTAACTACGTAACTATCTAGCTTATCTATGAAAGTTTAGAAAAATATTACTAAAGTAACTGCTAAATATAAAAGTATTTAAGTTGTACTGGCCCGAGCTTGCACTGGAAAGTACAGTTGTGTGCACTTACCATAAATGTAGATGTTCGAGTGTATTCACTGTTGCAGTCATTACATTTGGGTAATCTGCTGGCAGGTTGCCCTCAGTTGGCCTGAATAACAAAGTCTTGGGTCCTGCGTCGGTTGCTGTCTCCTCTTCCATGACATCAGGTCGTCAGGGGTATAAAACATGCAGCTGGCGCCATTTTTTTCTTGCCCCAGATGTCAGGTTCTCCCCAAATGGGGAGCAAAGATATATAAACAAACAGTACATATATAAATGCACTTTAGAAACATAAAATTTACCTTCAACTAAAAGCAAATACACCACAAAGGCTTTTGAGTATAGTGAAGGAAAGAAAAGGTATAGAATGGGGGGTGGCGGGTGGATAACACGGACTGCAACAGTGAATACACTCTAACATCTATATTTATGGTAAGTGTACACAAGTGTACTACGTTATTTGTGTTTCACTGTTGCAGTCATTACATTTGGGTAGAATCCCAAAGCTATGGATGGGAGGATGGAACTAAACAGCACTAGGAGCACCTATAAGGCCATGCAAGATTGCAGTGGCAAAGCCTGCCCTGGATTTAGAGAAGATAGGTAAATGATAATGCTTTGTGAACGTATGAACAGAGCTCCAAGTAGCAGCTTCTAGAATGTCTTTGGTTGGGACCCCTCTGAAAAAAGCTGCTGAAGTAGAGGCAGCCCTGGTGGAATGGGACCTGATCCCCTTGGGCACAGGTTTACCATGGTGCAAATAGCAGAAACGAATGCAGTGGCTTATCCATTTAGAAATAGTCTGCTTTGATATAGCCTTCCCCTCTGATCCTGCAGCAAATGCTACCAGAAGTTGCTCAGACTTTCTTAGAGATTTTGTCCTGTTTAAGTAGGATCGTAGTTGTCTGTGTACATCCAATGAATGCAGAATCCACTCCCCCCTGTTCTGCATATTTGGGAAAAAAGTTGGCAGGTGAATGGTTTGGTTAAGAGCCACACTGGATACCACCTTAGGCATAAAGGAAGGATTGGTCCTGAGGGCCACCCTGTCCGGGTAAAATATAATGCCGTGACAGCCTGTAGTTCTGAAACCCTTCTAGCTGAAGTGACTGCCAAAAGAAAAGCCGTCTTCCAAGAAAGAAATTTTATATCCGCAGTAGCTGCTGGTTCAAAAGGAGGTATGGTGAGTTTTTCCAGCACAAAACTGAGGTCCCATGCGGGAGTTGGTGCTCTCCTGGGAGGCCTTAAATTTTTGGCCCCTCTGAGATAGTTTTAACAGTGGATGAGAAAAGAGAGGAGGCTCTGTGTTGTAATGAACAGAGATGGCAGAGGCATGGATTTTTATTGAAGAAAAAGATAGGCCTTTGTCAAGCATCTCAGTTAAGTATTGTAAAATCTGAGGAATACTGGGCTTTGCTGTGTCTATTCCATGTGCTTGATTCCAAGCACAGAATCTCTTCCATTTATCAGCATAACATTTTCTAGTACTAGGCTTTCTGGCTTCCAAAATGACATCTATCACAGGTTTAGTGAGATGTGGTTTGAATAATTAGTTGATTAGCCATGCTACAAGATTCAGAGTTTGGAGCGGAGTGTGCAGAATTTGATAGTTCTGCTGAGACAGTAGGTGAGGTGTCTGAGGCAAGTACCACAGAGGAAGGTGTGACATATTCCTTAGAAGCAGATACCAGTGTTGGCGAGGCCAGTCTGGAGCAATTAAAATAATTTTTGGTTTTTCCTTTCTGACTTTTAGTAAGACCTTAGAGAGTAGAGGCAGAGGGGGAAAGGCATAGACTGGTAGGTTTTTCCAGCTGAAGGATAGAGCATCCACTTTCCATGCTTTTTTGTGACGGGTTCTAGTGCAGAATTTGTTCAACTGATAGATCTATTTGCCTCTCCCCAAAACTATGTCTGGGCTTCCCCATTTCCATGTTAACATGTTGAAGATTTGTGGATCCAATTTCCATTTGTGTGGGTCCATAAAATTTCTGCTTAGGTCTGCCAGAGTATTTTGCTTTCCTGGCAGGAATTGAGCTTGAAGATGTATTTGGTAAGTCAAGGCTGTGTTCCACAAGGCCATGGCTAGTCTGCAAATGGGGTAGGAATGGGTAACCCCCTGCTTGTTTATGTACCACATAACTGTGGTGTTGTCCATCTATCTGCAGTTGTCCTGGATGAAGTACATCCTTGAAGGCTGTCAGAGCATTCTTAACAGCTAGCATTTCTTTCTGGTTGATATGCAGATGCATTTGGTTTGGGCTCCATTTGCCCTGAATGTGGGGCCCCCAAGCATAGTCTGATGCGTCTGTAGTTAGGGTTTGGGTGGCAGGGGGTAGAGACAATGACAGTCCCTTGTTTTGGTGACATGTCTCTGCCCACCAAAGAAACTCCTGTTGTAGGCAGGGAATGAGAGGGATCATTGTTTCCAGGCTGTGACAATGTTGACTCCATAAACTTTTTAGGTACCATTGAAGTTTCCTCATATGCAGTCTCGCATATGGAATTAGCAGAATGCAGGATGCTATGAACCCCAACAGCTGCGGAATGTGTCTTGCAGATAACTGGGTTTTTGTTGCAATTTGTTTTAATTATGTTGTCAATTGCAGTTGTTTGTCTGACGTGAGGTAAGCCATCTGGGCAGTTGTATTCAAGCTTGCACCCAGGAATGTAATTATTTGAGAGGGTACCAGTTGTGATTTCTTTTCGTTTATGGTGTACCCTAGGCATGCTAGAAGCCTTTTCACAAACGCCAGATGTTGAAGAAAAGTGTCCTTGTCCTCTGCTTGAATGAGACAATCGTCCAGATAAGGATAAATTTGAATGTTTCTTTGTCTGCAGAAAGCAATTACAGGAGCCAGGCACTTTGTAAAGACCCTGAGCGCAGTAGATAAGCCAAAGGGCAGTGCAGGGAATTGGTAATGCAAAAAGCCTGCTTTGAAGTGGAGGTATCTTCTGCAAGATTCCCTTATTGGGATATGCAGGTATGCTTCTATTAAGTCTAGTTACTAACCAAGCATTCTTGCCTAGCATAGGCAATAGCTGTTGTAAAGTCAGCATTTTGAATTTTGGAATGTCCAGGATCGTGTTCAGAATCGATAAGTCCAGTACTGGACGCCATGAATTGTCTTTTCTGGGTACCAGGAAAAGTCTTGAATAAAATCCTTGCCCTTTTTCCTTTTCTGGTACCGGTTGAATAGCCCCCATCATCAATGAGGGATATGACTTGTTTCTGGGCCTCTCCCCACTGGTTTTGTGGTAGATACGGACATCCGTTTGGAATTGGCAAAGTATGGAAATTAAATCTGTACCCCTGGGATACTATGTTTACTACCCATTTGTCCTGTGTAATTAACTGCCAATTTTGAGCATGAAGTGCTAGTTTTCCCCCCAAGGGGGCTGCCAAAAGATAAGTGCTTGGAGATGGTAGAGGAAAGTCATTGAGACTGCTTACTGTAGGGTTGTGCTTTGTTACCTCCAGATTTGGAAGTAGAGGCACCCTATTGCTTTGACCTGTAAAGATCCCTGTGATTGATATCTGGAGCCTTTTGAGCACCTGGGTTTGCCCTAAGTGGCTCTGCTGGACAATGGAAAGGACCAATTTTTAGTAGGCCAGTGCCTACTGTACCTGGGTGGCTGCACTTGCAAAAAATCTTTTACCGTTTGCATAGATTTAGCTTTGTCTTCCATTTTCTTTAAAACCTCTTCTGCCTTATTACCAGAGTATCATGCTGCAAAGGGGCATCCAACAATTTAGCTTTAACATAATCAGGCAGATTTTGCTCCTTGAGCCAGGCATGCCTTCTTATTACAGATCCAGTAACGGCAGCCCTACAAGAGGCCTCCAAGGAATCAAAACCACATTGCAAAGTATGCTTTCCAACCTGTTCTGCTGCATGCAATAAATCCTGTAACTCTACTTTCCACACAATCAGAAATCATCATTTTCTGTTTCAGTAAGCCCATAACATGCTGTTGATATTTAAACATATGAAAAGTACAGTTGTCTACACTTACCATAAATGTAGATGTTAGAGTGTATTCACTGTTGCAGTCATTGCATTTGGGTTATCCTGCTGGCAAGTTGCCCTCAGTCGGCCTGAATTCCAAAGTCTTGGGTCCTGCATCGGTTGCCGTCGCCTCTTCCCTGACGTCAAGTCATCAGAGGTATAAAAGATACAGCCGATGCCATTTTATTCAGTTTTTCTTGCCCCAGATGTCAGGTGCCCCCAAAAAGGTAGGCTAAAATTATGTAAATAAAACGTACATGCATCAAAAATAAGCTTTTCCTTAATCTATAAGCAAATACACCACTAAGGTTGTATAGATTAGATTAGAGAAGTAAAGATAAGTTCCAGCAAAAATAAGGGGGATGGCGGGTGGGAAACCTGGACTGCAACAGTGAATACACTCGAACATCTACTTTTATGGTAAGTGTACACAACTGTACTATGTTCTTCGTGTTTCACTGTTGCAGTCATTACATTTGGGTTGAGTCCCAAAGCTATGGTTGGGGGGCTGGAGCTAAACAGCATTAGGAGCGGCAAAGCCTGCCCTGGATTTAGAGTAAAGAGGCAGGATTGTAATGTTTTGTAAAGCTATGCACTGCACTCCAAGTAGCAGCCTCTAAAATGTCTTTGGTTGGTACTCCCCTGAGAAAGGCTGCAGAAGTGGCTGCAGCTCTGATTGAATGTGGCCTAATGCCCTTGGGCATTGGTTTGCCATGCTGTGAGTAGCAGAAATGAATGCAGTGACCTATCCACTTTGAAATAGTCTGCTTGGAGATAGCCTTTCCTTGTGATGCTGTGGCATATGCCACTAGTAATTGTTCTGTCTTTCTGAAAACTTTAGTTTTGTCCAAGTAGAATCTAAGTTGTCTGTGTACGTCCAAAGAATGCAGAATTTTCTCCCCCTTGTTCTGTGGATTTGGATAAAAAGTTGGCAAATTAATTGTTTGGTTAAAGGCTACACTGGATACCACCTTAGGCATAAATGTAGGGTTTGTTCTCAGAGAGACCCTGTCTGGATAAAAAATGATAAAGGGTTCCACAGCCATGAGAGCATGTAGCTTTGAAACTCATCTTGCAAAAGTTATTGCTAGCAGCAGAGCTGTTTTCCAAGATAAGAACTTTATATCCGCAGTAGCAGCTGGCTCAAAAGGAGGTAAGGTGAGTTTTGCCAAGACATAATTGAGGTCCCATGCAGGTATTGGCGTTCTCCTTGGAGGCCTTAAGTTTTTGGCTCCTCTGAGGTACTGCCTTAATAAAGGATGAGAAAAGAGTGGTGGCTCTGTATTGTAATGAGCTGAAATGGCAGAGGCATGGATTTTAATTGATGAAAAAGATAGGCCTTTGTCCAGCATCTCAGTTAAGTATTGCAGAATCTGAGGAATATTTGGGACAGCTGTATCAGTTCCTTGAGCTTGGTTCCAAGTGCAAAATCTCTTCCATTTCCCAGCATAGGACTTTCTAGTACTAGGCCTTCTGGCTTCTAAAATGACATCCTTCAACAGCTTTACTGAGAGGTATGGTTTGTATGGCTACATTTTTCGCCATGCTGCCAGGTTTAGGGTTCTGAGTTGGCTGTGCAGAATCTGATTGTTTTGCTGGGACAGTAGATGAGGTATTTGAGGTAAGGTCCAGGCTGGGCATTGGGACAAGTTCCTTAAGATCGGATACCAGTACTGGCGTGGCCAGTCTGGGGCAATCAGAATCATTTTTGGTTTCTCCTACCTGACCTTTAGGAGTACCTTGGGGAGGAGAGGCAGTGGAGGAAAGGCATATACTGATAGGTTTGTCCAGTTGAAGGATAAGGCGTCCACTTTCCAAGCTTGTCTGTGATAATTCCTTGTGCAGAATCTTTTTAGTTGATTGTTTTGAGGGGAGGCAAACAGATCTATGTCTGGGCGTCCCCATTTCTTTGTTATCATGCTGAAGACTTGTGGATCCAAGTGCCACTCGTGGGGATCCATGAGGTTTCTGCTTAGTTCGTCTGCCAGAGTATTATCCTTTCCTGGCAGGAATTGTGCCTGCAGATGAATTTGGTAAGTCAATGCTGTGTCCCATAAAGCCATGGCTAGTCTGCATAGGGGGTAAGAATGAGTGCCCCCTGCTTGTTTATGTACCACATGACCGTGGTGTTGTCTGTCTTTTATCAGTAGTTGTCCCGGATGAAGTAGGCCCTTGAAGGCTGTCAGGGCATTTTGAACAGCTAGCATCTCTTTTTGATTGATATGTAGATGCTTTTGGTTTGTGGACCAGGTGCCCTGAATGCCTCTTCCTGCCATGTGTGCCCCCAGGCATAATCTGATGCATCCGTCGTTAGGCTCTGCCTGGCTGGGGGTAGTGAGAATGGCTGTCCCTTGTTTTGGTGACGAGCCTTTGCCCACCATCGAAACTCCTGTTGCAGGCAGGGAATTAGAGTAATCATTGTTTCCAGACTGTGACAATGTTGTGCCCAGACACTTTTTAGGTACCATTGAATTTTCCTCATATGCAGTCTGGCATATGGAATTAGCAGAATGCAGGATGTCATGAAGCCCAAAGCCTGCAGAATTTTTCTTGCAGATAACTGGGTCTTTGTTGCCAACATTTTGAAATAAGAAGTTAATTGCCTTTGTTTGTCTGGCGTGAGATAAGCCATCTGGGCAGTTGTATGTAAGCTTGCACCCAGGAATATTATCTCTTGAGAGGGTGCTAGTTTTGATTTCTTTTCGTTTACTGTGTACCCTAGGCAAATTAATAATCTTTTTACGAACGCCAGATGCTTTAGTAGAGTGTCCTTGTTCTCTGCTTGTATAAGGCAGTTGTCCAAGTAAGGATATATTTGAATTCCTCTGTCTGCAAAATGCAATTACTGGTGCCAGGCATTTTGTGAAGACCTTGGGCGCAGTAGATAAGCCAAAGGGCAGTGCAGAGAATTGGTTGTACATTGCGCCAGCTATGAATCTGAGGTATCTTCTGCAAGATTGTCTGCTTGGGATATGCAGGTATGCCTCTTTTAGGTCCAAAGTTACAAGCCAAGCCTTCTTGCAAAGCATGGGCAGAAGCTGCTGCAGAGTTAACATTTTGAATTTTGGAACGTCCAGAAATGTGTTTAGAATAGGCAGGTCCAGTATTGGTCTCCAGGCTTTGTCCTTTCTGGGTACCAAGAAAAGTCTCGAGTATAATCCTTGTCCCTGCTCTTGCTGTGGTACTTGCTGAATGGCCCTCATGTTCATAAGGGACGAAACTTGTTTTTGTGCCTCTGCCCATTGATTGTGTGGCACGTTTGGCATACCTTTTGCCTTTGGCAGGGTGTGAAAGTGGAACCTGTAGCCCTGGGACACTATATTCAATACCCATTTGTCCTGGGTGATCATGTGCCAATTTTGAGAGAAAAGTGCTAGTTTTCCCCCTAAGGGGGCTGCAAGAAGATAAGTGTTTGGTGCTGGCAGAGGCAAGTCATTGGGACTGTTTCCTGTATGGCTGTGCTTTGTCTTCTCCACTTTTGGAGGTAGAAGCGCCCCACTGTTTAGGCCTGTATGAGCCCTGGGGCTGGGATCTGCCTTTGAGAAGTCTGTATCTGCCTCTTTGTGGCCTGTCCGAGACGGGAAAGGACCAATTCTTTGTAAGCCAGTTCCTGCTAAATCTTGGTGGCTGAACCTGTAAAAAATCCTTTACTGTTTGCATAGATTTCGCTTTGTCCTCCATTTTCTTTAAAACCTCCTCTGCTTTAACACCAAATAAAGTATCATGCTGTAATGGAGCATCTAATAATTTTGCTTTAACATGATCAGGCAGATTTTGTTCCTTTAACCAAGCATGTCTCCTAATGACAGAACCCGTAACTGCGGCCCTGCAGGAGGCCTCCAGAGAATCAAAACCACATTACAATGTATGCTTTCCCACTTGTTCAGTTGCATGCAATACATTTCCTTATTTTCTGCACAATCAGAATTGGCCAACATTTTCTGTTTTAACAGTGACATTAAGTATTGCTGATATTTAATCATATGAAATGACAATTTAAAGCCCTCACAGCCAAAGTAGCAGAAGTGTAAACCCCCCCCCCCCCCATCTGTCTAGTGCCCTTGAATCCCTGTCAGAAGGGATAGGGTTTTTTGCAGTAGCGGCCTTAACCCCTTTGGGACCCTGAGAAATAGTTTCTGGGTCAGCAGCAGGGTTTTTATAAAGAAATGTAGGTGAATCTGGAACCGTGTAGTATCTGTCTGGTTTAACAGGAGCTGGAGGTAAGGAGTCTGGGGAAAGGCCGGACTCTGAAAATACATCATCTACAATGTCTAGCACAGGGGGAATAGCAAGAGGCCTGTGCTGAGGAAGTAAAAGAAAATCTCCAAGTCTTTTCTTTGATTCTGAGTAATCTTGGCTCTCCCAGTGGAAGTGCTCCCTCATGCAGGGTTTCCCCAAAAGAATAATCCTCAGGAGGAGAGGCTGAAGGAATGGATTCTTCAGCATCAGAATCTTCATAGGGAGGAAGAGAGTATTCCTGTACAGAAGAGGAGTCAGAGGAAATGGAAACTTGATCTGAAGAGTCATAGTCCGTCTCTTGCCTAGGCCTCTTGTCAGGAGGCGGATGGGAACCCCTGATCAAGGTAATAAGGTCTTCAGCCATTTTGAGCATCTGTTTCGTAGGCATGGAAGTTTGTCCTGGAGAATGCTGTACTTGTTTCTTCATCTTTAAAGCTGTTTTAGTTTTTGCTTTAGAAGCTGAAATAAGCTTTACATATAGCTGTGTAGGTCTGAAATCACCCTCAGAAGCCGATGCCTGCTCAGCGGCTCCGGACCCATCTGAGGGAATGATTTCTGAGTGTCCAATACCTTGAGTATCCAGAGGCCTAGCTGGCTCCACGTGGGAGTCAGCGGCCTGTGGCTCTGAGGTAGCAGGTGTCAGGGGCTGCGAAAGCGCCTCACTGAGAACAGGCGAACCGGCGACTGGCTTAGCAGAAGCCTCGCCATCGGTTTTGGATCTTGGATGCCTGTCCTTCTCTTTTCCCTTGCGTTTTTTAGAAACTCCGGTCGGCTGTTCCGACGGCATTATACAGCCGAATTTTCGGCCAAAGTAATGAAAAGCAAAATCAAACTGACGCTTAATAGTGCGTTGGCTGAATCTAACACAAAACCGACAGCTAGCAACGTTATGATCAGGGCCTAGGCAAAGAATACAGTACGAATGAAAGTCCTTATGAGGTATTTGCTTCCCACAAAAAATACAATTGTTAACTTTTTCTGACATCAGTCTGGAGCAAGAAAAAAGTTTCCTCAATGGGGTACTTAGCTTTAATGAAGACTTCGGATCTGAAATTCGTCTGTGAAAATCTCAGGAGTCGGACAACCGGCACTTGTGAACTGCTTTTGCTTTGGGCACCGCGCAGCAAGAAAGACTGAAGAAAGTGGCGTCGGCTGCATCTTTTATACCCCTGGCGCACTGACGTCAGGGAAGAGGCAACAGCAACAGACGCCGGACCTAGACTTTGGAATTCGGGCCGACTGCGGGTAGCCTGCCAGCAGGATAACCCAAATGTAATGACTACAACAGTGAAACGATGAACATTGGATCTCCAGTCCCCTGTCTTTTTTGGAACTAAAAAGAATCTCGAGTAAGTTCCGGATCTCATTTGGTCTGCGGAGACCTCTAGAATGACACTTTCTAGCAACGAGAGTATGTCTTGTGTTGCAAAGTCCTTTTGACCAGGTGGAAGGTCTGGTAAGGACTTGTTTACTGGAGGGGGAATGGAAAATGGTATGCAATAGCCTCTGGATATAATTGTTTGTACCCATTTGCCAGGCGTTTGGGTACAGTGACAATCTACCCCCAACTGCCTTCAGAGAAGAGCAGGTGGGCCTCCTTCCAGGAGCACTGGAAGGGCCTGTCAAAGAACATATCTCTGTCACCCTGATTTTGCAGACCCCCCGCCACAAAGTCAGTGTCTTCCATTATAACATCCCCTTCAACCCCTGGGAGGGGGTCACCATGTGCTTCAGAGAAGCCTTTTTGGGACTTGTGGAACCACATCTGTCCACCCTTTTGACCTTTGGGATAAGGTCTAGACATGGCAGAAAAAAGAAATCCAACAGCAGATAAGGTCTTCCTGTCCTGTTCGCACCTAGTCAAAGTTTTTCACCTTTGGTCCAAAATGGGATAAACCATCAAAGGGGGCATTGGTGAAGGAAGACTTGAAGGGCTCGGCAAAGTTGCAAAGGGGCATCAGGAATGCCTCCTCAGGGAAATTCTTGTCGCTGCCGCCCTACTCGCTCCATCAGCCGCGTATGAAATGAGTCTCATGGAGGAGTTAACTATAGAATTGAGGGTGGAGAGCTGTGAGGATACTTTGTCCATAGACCCCTGAACACCCTGAAGGGTATCCCTAAGCTCTTTCAGGAGATCCCGTTGAAATCTTGTAAAATGGGTAAGGTAATTCAGCGACCATAAGGTGAAGGCCGATGAAGAAAAGGCACTCTCTCCATATCTGTCCATGATCATAGACTCCTTGTTAGGAGGATGGACAGACGAGGAGGCCTCCGATAGCTCCTTCTTAGTGGCCGCTGCCACCACCATCGCATCTACTCAGACACCCTTAGTCAGGAATTCCTCCTCTGTGGGGGCAGCAATAAATTTGTTCGGCCTCCTCAGAACAGGCTCCACTGTATCAGGTGATGCCCAGGCCTTACGAGAAATGACACCCAATAGTTGGTCATAAGGGGGAGTCACCCAGGAGGTGGAAGCCTTCATGTATACTGATTCGTCCTCTGAAGGGTTGGTGAACCTCAAGCCACCCCTCCGTTTCAGGATCTCAAGGATGTCGGAGAAAGCGACATCCTCAGAGGGAGACCGTGGGGACCCCTTAGAGTCATCCAAATTGGTATCAGAAGCGACAGACGCAGGGGAGTCTATGTGCTTCCTCTTGCACAGTCTTTTCCTAGGGACTTATTTGGAGGGGTACTCCGGAGAGGTTTCTGAAGAGACAATGCCATCTGCAAGGGTCTCCTGAGGCTCTGGGTCTTTATGCTTGACAGGGGGCAGTGGTGAAGAGATCAACACCGGCACCCGGGAGGGATGAGAGGTTGGCTCCGAGAGCAGTGCTGTCTGGGGAGACAGCACCCTCTCCATCAGTTCGAAAGCCTCCCCACCCACTCTGAACAGACTGTCTGCTCTGAAGAGACAGAAGGTCTACTCAGAGGTGGAGCTGGTGGCTCCAAAACTGAGGTAGGAGCAGAGCTCAACTTCGAGGAGACACCGAGAGGTACAGTCAGATCGGACATCTGTCCGAGTAGACTCTCCTCCCTGGACCAGACTAGTGAGTGTGGGCTGCTAGATTCCTCGACATCAGAAGGAGAAGAGGACATTACAGCTGAAGTAGGAACTGAAGATTCCAAAGGTGGTTTCACTGCCGACAGTTCTGCTACTATCGGATCCAATCTCCCTGGCTCTGAAGACTCCAGGGTGATTGGAGGAGGAATAGAAACGGCAGGCCTGAAGGGTGTGAGCTCTGATTCATTTGGGGCAGGAGACAAAATTTTAGCCAGGGCTGGTGTTCGGAGGAATCTCCTCACCACCCGCTCCACATCATCATTAGATAAACCCCTGGAAGAACGGGTGGACAAGGAAGGAGATCTATCTCTCTCTAATATAGAAGATCTCAGAGTTGGAGATATTGGCTCCAATAAAGGAGACTGACTCATTTATATCTCTATCGGGTCCATGGACACTCTAGGTGCCGAAGAGGATTCCTTAGTTCATAGGAAGGTACTAGGCTATCGGCCCAAGGGCCTACGTAAGCCTAGCCAGCAAGGTACCATAGCTTACGCCACCCAAGAAAGTTATTTTCCTGTGCCACTGTCCAGTAGAGACACAGAAGAGATCCCCGGGGTGTATTTCCTATTTCCCATCCACTCATCAAGATTTTTCTTAAAGAGTGCTAATGAAGAACTTTGCTTGACATACATGGGTAGCTTGTGCCAGAGTATAGGAAGTCTCTGGGACAGGAATCTATCCCTCCAGCATGTCCTGTTTATTGTGGTGACAAGGTTTAGGTCCTTAGTGCGTGTAGCTTGGAGGGATTGGGATTTCTTTAGGTATAGCATGTCCAACAGCTCTGGGTTGGACATAGCTTTATATGTTAGGCAGAGATCACCTCGGAGTAGGCGATATGCTAGGGAGAAAAGCTGGAGTTTTTTGAGGCGGGCAGTGTAGGGCATTTGTTTGAGACCA
This sequence comes from Protopterus annectens, assembly GCF_019279795.1. Lineage (NCBI taxonomy): Eukaryota > Metazoa > Chordata > Ceratodontiformes > Protopteridae > Protopterus > Protopterus annectens. Next base: position 484,512,535 of record NC_056739.1, read on the forward strand.
GTAATACTCTTTGTGAGGTACTTCTGTGGCCTTTCCAGCTGCTTCAGATGTCTTTTGAGGTACATTCCAAAAGGGGCGTTGTACTCTATTAATGGGTCTAATGAGTGATGAGTAGAGGGGAACAATGACCTCTTTTTTCCTGGATGAGAACCCTTTTATGATGAGGTGTGCCACGAAGAAGGACTTCCTGACTACTGTGGCGATGTGACTATCAAAGGAGAGACTACTGTCCACCTGGGTCCCAAGGTCTCTTATCATGCATTCAGTGTTAAGTAGATTGCTGCCTATGTAGTAGTTCATGGGTAGAGAGTTTTTACCAAAGGGGATGACACTGCACTTTTTGGCATTGAACTTGAGGCCATGGCTCTGACACCAGGCATCTGTCTCAGTGTGGCCCTTCTGTAGGATGTCCACAACATTTGGGTACTTGACTATGGCTCCTAGTTTTGCAGTCATCTGCGAACTTCGTCAGCCAGAGGCCTTCTGTGTTGGCCTGTACTTCAGAGAAGTAGATACCAAACAGGAGAGGTCCCAGGACGGAACACTGTGGCACTCCACTTGTCACTGCCTTGTGGTCAGATTTGGAGTCTGCAACTTTTACAGCGTGGGTTCTGTCAGTGAGCCAGTTGGCAACCCATCTTGTGACGAAGAGATTTATACCTAGTTTAGTGAGTTTAGCTATACTTCCAGAATGGGGGATGGTGTCGAAAACCTTGGCGAGGTTAAGATAGGCTGTGTGAACCACCTTACCCTCATCCACGGCTTTGGTGGCTGCCTCAAAGAAGTCGATCAGGTTCAGAAGGCATGATCTGCCTTTCACAAACCCAAACTGGGTGGGATCCAGAGTTTGGAGGTTACCAATGTCTTTGTTTATGAGTTCCATGATGATACGTTCCATGGCCTTGCAGACCAGGCTTGTCGAGCTAATAGGTCAATAGTTCCCGGCTAATAGGTCAATAGTTCCCGGGATCAGTGGTGGCTCCCTCTTTGTGGAATGGGATAACTGTTGCTGTGCGCCATTCAGTGGGCACAAAGCCTGATGTGAGGCTATTATTGAACATGGTGCTTAAGTGGGGAGCCAGTTCATTCTGAAGTTCGTATAAAACGCAGCCTGGGATGTTGTCAGGTCCCATGGACCCTGTTTTTGGCTTTAGAGAGTGCAGCTTCTACCTGCGTAGTTGTGATTACAGGGACTCTGCATTCTTCCTGTACAGATATGGGCCCTTTAGGGGTAGAGGGGGGTAAAGTTAGCACTGAACCGATCTGCCAGGATGTTGGCAATATCAGTTGGTTCTGTAATTTTCGTGCCTTTGTGCTGTAACTCAGAGCAGATCTGGGTGTTGCCATCTAGATTCTTGACATAGCTATAGAATGCTTTGTGGTTGTCCTTGGATTTAGTGGCGATTTTGTTTTCATAGCTAGCTTTGGAGGATCTTATAAGGGATCTCAGCTTCTTACTGAAGCTGACCAGGGAGCTCCTCCACTCATGGGATTTTACTCTATTTTGCAACAGTTTCTTACGTCTGTTGTACAGTTTGTTTATGGCAGGGGACCAACAGATTGGCTTACTTTTTTTGGAGGATAGCATCTTGGTTCTGTTTAGGATAGCACGATCCATACACTCATGTAAGTGCTTACAGAGTACATTTATGTAGGATTCAGCAGTTGTAATTGTATTGTCCATCTGCATGGGTGTCATGAAGTTCACCACTTCTGTCTTAAGAAGCATGAAGTTGGCTTTGGAGAAATTTTTTACTGTGGTTTCAGACTTGGAATCGAGAGCCCTCGGTTCCAATAAAATAAATTTCTTTGGTGGCTCCAAAACTGGAGCTGTAGAGGCCGGTCTTTTTGGTGATTTAGTGTGGGATAAAGAAGGGAAGGAAGATTTGGAACTCTGGGTATCTAAAGCTTCCTGAAAGGACCCTTTCAATAATCCCCTTGTCATTAACTTACTCCTTCTCTCATGGAGCACCCTGATACTGAAAGCATGACAAATGGTGCAGGAGTCCTTTAAATGGATGGCACCGAGGCAGTAAACTCAACTCATGTGCCCATCCATGAGACATCTTTTGAGTGCATTTATCGCACTTCTTGAACCCTGACTGCTTATACTCCCTGGGTTCCTTCTCCTTTAGTCATCTTGTCTAACTCTATTGACAAGCAAGTTAACTAACCAACTAACTTTAAGATAAAGGCTATATCTGGGAAAAAACACACAACAAACTGTAACTACCACTAAGAATTACAGACAAAAAGAATACCGATATAAATATACCTTTTGTTTTTTTTTTGTTTTTTTTTTTTAAAGGAAGTGAAGCAATAAGAAAGAAGGGGAAAGTTATAAGAATCCTCTAAAACAGATTCTACACCTAAAGGGAAGCAGCCCTCTAACTTAAATGGTCTGCGAGAGCCCTATTAAGTTAAACGGACGCTCACTAGTAGTTGGGAAGGTGAAAACTAAGTACTATAAGGACCTGATGCAGAAAAAACAAGAAGCTAATTATCTGGAAGAGAGGTAACAAGAGAGAAACTTTAGACAACAGAATTCGAAAAAACCTATGCTTTGCCAACGAGCCATAAGGAAAACTTCTCGATAGCTTGAGTGGCAAGCAAGATAGTACAATTGTGTACTTACCATAAATGTAGATGTTAGAGTGTATTCACTGTTGCAGTCATTACAATTGGGTTATCCTGCTGGCAGGCTACCCGCAGTGGGTCTGAATTCCAAAGTCTAGGTCCGGCGTCAGTTGCTGTCGCCTCCTCCCTGACGTCAGTGCGCCAGGAGTATAAAAGATGCAGCTGACACTATTTTCTTCAGTTTTTCTTGCCCCAGATGTCAGGTGCCCCCAAAAGGGTAGGCTAAAAATATGTCAATAAGGCATGCATGCACCAAGGTACATTTTTTCCCTCATCTACAAGCAAATACACCACATAGGTTGTATAGAATAGAGAAGTACAGATAAGTTCCAGCAATGATAAGGGGGATGGTGGGAGGGTAACCTGGACTGCAACAGTGAATACACTCAAACATCTACATTTATGTTAAGTACACAACTGTACTATGTTCATCGTGTTTCACTGTTGCAGTCATTACAATTGGGTTGAATCCCAAAGCTGAGGTTGGGAGGCTGGAGCTAAATAGGATTAGGAGCGGCTATGAGGCCCTGCAGAACTGCAGTGACAAAGCCTTCCCTGGATTTAGAGTAGAGTGGTAAATGATAGTGCTTTGTAAAAGTGTGCACTGAACTCCAGGTTGCAGCCCCTAAAATGTCTTTGGTTGGTACTCCTCTGAGGAAGGCTGCTGAAGTGGCTTCTGCTCTGGTTGAATGTGGCCTAATGCCCTTAGGCACTGATTTCCCATGTTGTGAATAGCAGAAACGAAAGCAGTGGCCTATCCACTTTGAAATAGTCTGCTTTGAGATGGCCTTTCCTTGCGATGCTGCAGCATATGCCACTAGTAATTGCTCAGTCTTTCTGAAAGCTTTGGTTCTGTCCAAGTAGAAGTGCAGCTGTCTGTGTATGTCCAAAGAATGCAGAAGTCTCTCCCCCTTATTCTGCGGGTTTGGGTAAAAGGTAGGAAAATGAATAGTTTGGTTAAGGGCCACACTGGACACTACTTTAGGCATAAATGTTGGGTTTGTCCTCAGAGAAACCTTATCTGGATGGAAAATGATAAAAGGTTCCACAGCCATGAGTGCCTGTAGCTCTGAGACTCGTCTTGCAGAGGTTATTGCTAGGAGCAGAGCTGTTTTCCATGATAAAACTTTTATATCCGCTGTAGCGGCTGGCTCAAAAGGAGGCAGGGTGGGTTTTTCCAAGACATAACTATTGGAGATCTCCTTGGAGGCCTTAAGTTTTTGGCTCCTCTGAGGTACTGCCTTAAAAAAGGATGAGAAAAAATAGGTGGCTCTGTATTGTAATGAGCTGAAATGACAGAGGCATTAATCTTAACTGATGAAAAAGATAGGCCTTTGTCCAGCATCTCAGTTAAATATTGCAAAATCTGAGGAATATTTGGTACAGTCGTGTCAATTCCTTGTGCCTGGTTCCAAGCACAGAATCTCTTCCATTTCTCAGCATAAGATTTTCTGGTACTAGGCCTCCTGGCCTCCAAAATAACATCCATCACTGCTTTAGAGAGAGGTGTGTTTTGAATTACTACATTATCCTCCATGCTGCCAGATTTAAGGTCTTGAGTTGGCTGTGCAGGATCTGATTGTTGCGTTGGGACAGTAAGTGAGGAATTTGAGGTAATGTCCAGGCTGGGTGTTGAGACAAGTTCCTTAGGATGGAGTACCAGTGCTGGCGGGGCCAGTCTGGGGCAATAAGCATCATTTTTGGCTTCTCTTTAGAAGTACCTTGGGGGGGGGGGGTAGAGGCAGTGGAGGAAAGGCATACACTGTTAAATTTTTCCAGCTGAAAGATAGAGCATCCACTTTCCATGCTTGTTTGTGATAAGTCCTTGTGCAGAATCTCTGTAGTTGGCAGTTGTGAGGGGAGGCAAATAGATCTATGTCCGGGCATCCCCAATTCTTTGTTATCATGCTGAAGACTTGCGGATCCAATTTCCACTCAGGGGATCCATGAGGTTTCTGCTTAGTTCGTCTGCCAGAGTATTTATCTTTCCTGGCAGGAATTGTGCCTGCAGATGTACTTGGTAAGTCAATGCGGTGTCCCACAAAGTCATGGCTAGTCTGCATAGGGGGTAGGAATGAGTGTCCCCCTGCTTGTTTATGTACCACATGACTGTAGTATTGTCCGTCTTTATCAGAAGTTGTCCCGGATGAAGTAGATCCTTGAAGGCTGTCAGGGCATTCTGAGCAGCTAGCATCTCTTTTTGGTTGATATGTAGATGCATTTGGTTTGCGAACCATGTGCCCTGAATGCCATGTGGGCCCCCCCAGGCATAATCTGATGCATCTGTTAATATCTGCCTGGCAGTGGGTAAAGCGAATGGCTGTCCCTTGTTGTGGTGACAGGCCTTTGCCCACCATTGAAATTCCTGTTGCAGGCAGAGAATGAGGGTAATTATTGTTTCCAGGCTGTGGCAATGTTGAGTCCAAACACTTTTTAGATACCATTGAAATTTTCTCGTATGCAGTCTTGCATATGGAATTAGCAGAATGCATGATGCCATGAAGACCAAAGCCTGCAGAATTTGTCTTGCAGATAACTGGGTCTTTGTTGCCAACATTTTGAAATAAGTAGTCAGTTGCCTTTGTCTGGTGTGAGATAAGCCATCTGGGCAGTTATATTTAAGCTTGCACCCAGGAATATTATCTCTTGAGAGGGCACTAGTTTTGATTTCTTTTCGTTTACTGTGTACCCTAGGTATGTTAGTAATCTTTTTACAAACGCCAGATGCTGTAGTAGAATGTCCTTGTTCTCTGCTTGAATAAGGCAGTCGCCCAAGTAAGGAAATATTTGTATAACTCTTTGACTGCAAAATGCAATTACTGGAGCCAGGCATTTTGTGAAGACCCTAGGTACAGTAGATAAGCCAAAGGGCAGTGCAGAGAATTGGTAGTGTATTGAGTCAGCTATGAATCTGAGGTATCTTCTGCATGATTGTCTGATTGGGACATGCAGGTAAGCCTCTTTTAGGTCTAAAGTCACCAGCCAAGCCTTATTGCCCAGCATGGGCAGAAGCTGCTGCAGAGTCAACATTTTGAATCTTGGAATATCCAGATATGTGTTTAGAATACACACGTCCAGTACTGGTCTCCAGGCTTTGTCCTTTCTGGGCACCAACAACAGTCTTGAGTAAATTCCTTGTCCCTGCTCTTGCTGTGGTACTTGCTGAATGTCCCTCATGTCCATGAGGGATGACACTTGATTTTGTGCCTCTGCCCATTGATTTTTTGGCAGGTCTGTCAAAGGGTGTGGGAGAATCCTGATTCGGTGGAACCAGTACCCAGACGACCTAATAAGTTTCTTTCAGCTCCACCGAGGAAGGAGTTCCTGTCCAAAGGGGTTTCTGTAGATGCCATGGTGGTGGTGGTGGCGGCCACTCAGCAGGAAGTAGCAGAGTCTCCTTCCTCCGTCCATCCTCCTAACTCCTCCTCTTGCTGTGGTACTTGCTGAATGGCCCTCATGTCCATGAGGGATGACACTTGCTTTTGTGCCTCTGCCCATTGATTTTTTGGCAGGTCTGTCAAAGGGTGTGGGAGAATCCTGATTCGGTGGAACCAGTACCCACATATCCAGATATGTGTTTAGAATACACAGGTCCAGTACTGGTCTCCAGGCTTTGTCCTTTCTGGGCACCAAGAACAGTTTTGAGTAAAATCCTTGTCCCTGCTCTTGCTGTGGTACTTGCTGAATGGCCCTCATGTCCATGAGGGATGACACTTGCTTTTGTGCCTCTGCTCATTGATTTTTTGGCAGGTCTGGCAAAGGGTGTGGGAGAATCCTGATTCGGTGGAACCAGTACCCAGACGACCTAATAAGTTTCTTTCAGCTCCCCCGAGGAAGGAGTTCCTGTCCAAAGGGGTTTCTGTAGATGCCATGGTGGTGGAGGCCACTCAGCAGGAAGTAGCAGAGTCTCCTTCCTCCGTCCATCCTCCTAACAAGGAGTCCAGGAGTATGGACCGGTATGGGAAGTGTACCCTTTCGTCAGCGACCTTTACCCTACGGTCGCTGAATTACCTTTGTCATTTTACTCTGCTCCAGAGAGATCTCCTTAAGGAGTTAGGAGATACTCTAACGGGTAACGTACCTGAGGCGTTAGCGCAGACTGTTAACGCCCAGTTGTCTACCCTTGGATCGATTGTCAACTCGTCCATGAGGTTCGTATCTTACTCAGCCCCTAAAGGTGCTGCCAGAAGATAAGTGCTTGGTGCAAGCAGGGGGAAGTCATTGGGCCTGTTTCCTGGATGGCTGTGATTTGTCTTCTCCGCTTTTGGAGGTAGAAGTACCCCACTGTTTAGACCTGTATGAGCCTTGGGGCTTGGATCTGCCTCTAGGGCGTCTGTATCTGCCTATTTGTGGCCTGACACTGGAAAGGACCAATTCTTTGTAGGCCAGTGCCTGCTAAATCTTGGAGGCTGTACCTGTAAGAAATCCCTGACTGTTTGCATAGATTTAGCTTTGTCCTCAATTTTCTTCAACACCTCTTCTGCTTTAACACCAAAGTATCATGCTGTAATTGAGCATCTAATAATTTTGCTTTAACATGATCAGGCAGATTCTGTTCCTTTAACCAAGCATGCCTCCTGATGACATAACCCGTAACAGCGGCCCTGCAGGAGGCCTCCAGAGAATCAAAACCACATTGCAAAGTATGCTTTCCCACTTGTTCAGCTGCATGCAATAAATCAAGAAGTTATGTACTCACCATAACGTTCGATCTATGTGGTCCATCTCGCCTCACATTGCTACTCAATACTCTGCTCCGACTCGGCCAACTTTTTATTTTCTAGCACGAAGTCTCTAATTGGCTGGGCTAAACAGGTATCCCATGTTGCACTGCTCCATAGCCCCAGATCTAGTTTGCAGCAATCCACAGTCACAACTCATGCACAACCACAATCCAGGAAGGTAGAACACTATCCAGGGTAGTGAAGAAAAAACAACTAATACTGAAGGGTACTCAAGACCAATTATCGCCTCCAGATCCTCCAGGAAGGGGGCAGGTGGGAGGGTACGTAAGAATGTGAGACGGGATGGACCACATACATCAAACGTTATGGTGAGTACATAACTTCTTGATGTTATGTGGTCCAATCTCGCCTACATTCTTACTCACGGGACAGCGTCCCCAGCACCTCTATCCTGGGAGGCTCAAAGGAAGATACTCCTGAGAACTGTGGAACCAAAAGAAGCCTGGCCCCTAGAAGCCACATCGAGTTTGCAATGAGTAATAAAGGTGTGTGGAGAAGCCCACGTGGCCGCAGCACAAATATCATCCAAGGATAGTCTGGCATGGTAAGCCATTGAAGCGGAAACAGCCCTGGTAGAGTGAGCGTTGACTGGGAACGGTAGATCTCTGCCTGCTGACGAATAGATAAAAGAAATAGAATCTGAAATCCATCTGGAAATTGTAATCTTAGAAATAGGGGAACCCACTCTACTTTCTGAAGAAAACACAAACAGTTGGTCAGACTTCCATAGTTGTTTTGTCCTGTATAAGTAGAATCGTAATTGCCTGTGTACGTCCAACTGATGAAATTTAAACTCTGCCTTATTGGAAAATTGAGGAAAGAAAACTGGCAACTCAACAGACTGAGATTAACAGTAGAAGTTACTTTAGGGAGGAAGGACGGATTAGGTCTCAAAGAAACCCTGTCCTTATGAAAGATTAAATATGGGGATTTGCTGGACAGAGCTTGAATCTCCGACACCTATCTGGCTGATGTAATGGCTATTAAGAAGGCAGTCTTCCAAGACAGAAACTTTAACTCACAGGTGGCAGCCGGTTCTAAAGGTGGGGAAGTCAGGGCTTTCATAACAAAGTTTAGGTCCCACAGCATGATGGGTTCTGACACAGGAGGCCGGAGTAACAAGGTGCCCTTCAAAAAGGCCTTACAGAGTTTATGGGCCATAAGAGAGGGCTCGTAAGAGGTATGAAAATTGGAAATAGCAGCCAGCTGGACCTTAATGGTAGCAGGAGCAGAACCTTGCCGAAAGAGCATGGATAAGAAATCCAAAGCAGCAGGAATTGGGGCTGTGTAAGGGTCCAGTCCCTGGGCCTGAGCCCAAATAGAAAATCTTTTCCACTTGCTGGAATAAATCTTCCTGGTGGAAGACTTATGAGAAGAGGATAAAATGTGCACTACCTCAGGTGAAAAACGAAGTCTGACTAACGATGGAAGTGGAGTAGCCAGGCTGTCAACCTCAGGGTCCGCAGGGAGGGATGGAACTGTCCCGACATGTGTCAGTAGGTCTGGTACTGGGTCTAGAATCCAAGGACCTTCCACTGCGTATTAAAGAAAGGAAAACCAGACTTGGCAAGGCCAGTGTGGGGCAATTAGAATCATCTTCTTCCCGAGGATATGGCTTTCTGAATCACTCTTGGTAACATAGGAAACGGAGGGAAAGCATATAGCAGACCGGGGGGCCAATCGTGGACTAGAGCGTCCCTGGGTGACTCCCCCTGTGGGGGGATCAGTGTGAAGTAGTTGCTGCACTTGGCATTGAGGGGATTGGCAAAAAGATCGCAGCAAGGCTGACCCCACCTGCTGAAAATCTGTTCCACAACCCGGCGGTTCAGGGACGACTCGTAAGGCATCAGAATAGCTCTGCTCAGCCTGTCTGCCATCACGTTGTCCTTCCCCGGAATGTACGTTGCCACTAGAAACCATTGGGAAGACACTGCCCACTGCCACACTCGCATGGCCTCTATGCACAGGGGATAAGATCTGGTTCCCCCTTGCTTGTTCAGGTACCACACAACGGACATGTTGTCCGAGTGAATTGCAATTGTTCCCAGAGGAAGAGAGCTCTGAAGTGCTCGCAATGCCAATAACACCGCTCTCATCTCTAAACCATTGATGTGCAGATGTACCTCGTGATCTTGCCACGTGCTTTGGACCGTCCTGCCAAGATAATGCCCCACCCCCCATCTGGGAGGCGTCCGTGGTCACCGTGGCAACAGGTGACATAGGAACAAACGGTTTTCCCTCGTCCAGATTGGTGGAGCATAGCCACCAACGGAGGTCTTGTTTGCACCGATCTGTGAGTAGGATCAAGTGGGAAAGGGGAAATTCCTGAAAGGACCATTGGGCAAAGAGGAGCCACTGTAGAAGCCTCATGTGTAATCTGGCTAGAGGCACTAACATGATGGTGGCTGCCATGGATCCCAGGAGCTGGAGAACCCATCTGGCCTGAACTTTGAGGGGTAACAATGCGTGAACCGGACTCTGCAACACTCCTATCCTTTCTTGTGGCAGGAATGCCTGCATCCGAACGGTGTCTAGTTCTGCGCCTATAAATGTGACACGCTGTGAGGGCAGCAAGGCAGACTTCCCCCAGTTCAAGGTAATTCCTAGTCGTTGACAGAGGGTAATGGTAGCTTCTCCCATTGCTCAGATGAGAAGATGCCTGGTGGGGGCGGTGAGGAGCCAGTCGTCCAGGTATGGAAACACTTGGAATCCTTGACGTCTCAGGTGAGCCGTCACCACCGCCAAACACTTGATGAACACCCTGGGGGCTGTGGTGAGACCAAAGGGCAGGGCAAGAAAAGTACAGTTTTGTACCTACCATAAATGTAGATGTTCGAAGATCCACATTGCTGCAGTCCTTACACTTGGGGTAGTCCGCTGTCCTTGGTCGGCCCGAATATCAAAGTATAAGGCTGACGTCGGTCAAGGCGCATTTGACTGACATCAGGACGTCAGGGTACAAATGCGCATGACCGACGTCATATCCTCAGTCTTTTCTTGCCCCAGATGTCAGAAGACCCTAAAAATAAAGGTCAAAACCAAAAGACAGCAAACAAACAACCAACCACCCTTGCACTAATTATATGTACAATATATACAGTATACACAATATTTACAACCCAACCCACACAACCACCTCTAACTACAGAGGGGAAGGAGGGAGGGTAAATTGGACTGCAGCAATGTGGATCTTCGAACATCTACATTTATGGTAGGTACAAAACTGTACTATGTTCTTCATCTCACATTGCTGCAGTCCTTACACTTGGGTAGAATCCCAAAGCAGAGGTAAGGGAGGATGGCCAAACTACAGGGAAGCAGGAGCTGCCAAAATGCCCTGCAAAACAGCAGTGGCAAAACCAGCCATGGATTTAGAGTAAAGTGGCAGGTGATAATGCCTAGAGAAAGTATGCACTGAACTCCAAGTAGCTGCCTCCAAAATATCCTTGGTTGCCACTCAGTAGCCCTAGTGGAATGAGGCCTAATCCCAGCTGGAATCTCCTTGCCATGATGGGAATAACAGAAAGCAATGCAAAACCCAATCCACTTAGAAATAGTTTGTTTTGACACAGGCTTGCCCTGAGAACTCAAAGCAAAAGAAACAAACAACTGCTGAGACTGCCTGAACCCTTTAGTTCTGTCCAAATATCGCAACTGCCTGTGTACATCTAAAGTGTGCAAAATCTTTTCCCCTTTATTTTGGGGATTTGCATAAAAAGTAGGCAAATGAATAGTTTGGTTTAAAGCCACACTAGAAACCACCTTAGGCATAAAGGAAGGATTAGTACGCAAAGATACCCTATCCTTATGGAAAATCAAGAAAGGCTCAACCGCCATAAGGGCCTGTAATTCAGAAACCCTTCTTGCAGAGGTAATGGCCAACAAAAAGGCAGTCTTCCATGATAAATATTTCAACTCAGAAGTAGCTGCAGGCTCAAAAGGTTGTAGAGTGAGTTTCTCCAACACAAAATTGAGATCCCAAGCAGGAGTAGGAGCTCTACGTGGGGTCTTATATTCTTTGCCCCTCTAAGAAATTGCTTGAACAAAGGATGAGAAAACAATGGAGGGTCACATTCATAGTGAGCTGAAATTGCAGCAGCATGAACCTTAATAGAAGAGAAGGACAAACCTTTGTCCAGTAACTCAGTAAGATATTGAAGAGCCACACTTAAATTAGGCTCAGAAACATCAAAATCCTTTGCTGCACTCCAAAATAAAAATCTCTTCCATTTATCTGCGTACACTTTCCTTGTACTAGGCCTTCTAGCTTCCAAAATCACATTCAAAACTTGTTGTGGAAGTTGAGACCCTCTATGGTTCAAAACAGAATATGCCAGGCTGTTAGGTGAAGAGAGTGAAGTTTGACATTGAGCAAATGGCTGTCCTCCTGTGACAACAGGTGTGGAATCGAAGGCAAAGGCCATGGAGGCTTCCGTACCAGACTTCTCAGTAATGGGTACCAGTGCTGTCGAGGCCAATCTGGAGCTATTAAAATCATCCTTGGCTTGTCCTGTCTGACCTTTAGAAGTACCTTTGGGAGGAGAGGCAGAGGTGGAAAGGCATACACATGAAGATTGCTCCAATTGAAAGAAAGAGCATCCACTTTCCAAGCTGTGGGATGAAACCTTTTTGTGCAAAAGTTTGGCAGCTGATGGTTTAGTGGAGAAGCGAACAGATCTATGTCTGGAGTTCCCCATGACACTGTCAATTTCTGAAATACATGAGGATCCAATTTCCACTCGTGGGGATCCATAATTCGTCTGCTCAACACATCTGCTAAGGAGTTCTGTGCTCCTGGCAGAAACCTTGCCTGAAGATTGAGCTGTAAACTGAGAGCAGTCTCCCACAAAATCATTGCTTGCCTGCATAGAGGATAAGAATGTGTTCCCCCTTGCTTGTTGATGTACCACATGACAGTTGTGTTTGTTAGAATCAACACCTGCCCTGGAAGAAGTAAATCCTTGAAAGCTATTAATGCAAACTGGACTGCTAACATCTCCTTCAGGTTGATATGTAGATGTTGTAGTCTGGCAGGCCACTTGTCTTGTATCCACTTTCCATTTAGATGAGCTCCCCAAGCTTTGTCTGAGGCATCTGTCGTTAAAATCTGACTCGCCTCTGGCCGGGTCACAGAGAGTCCCTTGTTTAGGTGACATTCCTGAGCCCACCACAAAAATTCCTTTTGAATGCAAGGTATTATTTGAATGACAGTGTCCAGATCCTGGCAGTGCTGTGTCCATACATTTTGAGATACCATTGCAGCTTCCTCATATGCAGTTTGGCATTGGGAAGCACCAGAATACAAGATGCCATGAACCCTAAGGCTTGAAGGACTGTCCTTGCAGTCAGCCCGGACTGATGAGATAGTTGATGGAAGTAAAGGGAAAGACTCTTTTGTTTGTCCGGGGTTAAAAAGGCCATCTGGGATGCTGTATTCAGTCTTACACCCAGAAAGCACATGTCCTGAGAGGGTACTAGACTGGACTTTATTTCGTTCACAGAATACCCCAGGCATCTTAGCACTGCTATCACATATTCCAAATGATGAAGAAGCTCTTCTTTCCTTGAGCCAGAATCAGGCAGTCGTCCAAATAAGGATAGATCTGTATTCCTTTTAGCCTGAAGAAAGCTATCACTGGAGCCAGAACTTTCGTGAACACTCTGGGCAGTAGATAAGCCAAAGGGCAATGCAGAGAACTGATAGTGAGAAGTCCCAGCTCAAACGCAGATACTTCCTGCAACTTAGTCTGATAGGAACATGAAGGTAAGCCTCCTTGAGATCCAAAGTTACCATCCAATGATCTTTGCCCAGCAGAGGTAAAAGCTGTTGTAACGTCAACATTTTGAACTTGGGAATGTCCAGATAAGTGTTGAGGATAGATAAATCCAAAATTGGTCTCCACGTGTTCCCCTTCTTTGGTACTAGGAACAGGCGAGAATAAAATCCTAGGCCCACTTCTGGCATAGGGACCGGCTGTATGGCCCCTAGTTGAAGTAACAGAGAAATTTGCTTGTGAGCCTCTATTCTTTGTTGAGGAGGAACGTCTGGCATGCCTCTGAAAGGAGGCAAGGTATGGAAATAAAACCTGTAACCTTGGTGTATGATATCCAATACCCATCTGTCTTGGGTAATTAAACTCCAATTTTCTTTGAAAAGTGCCAACCTTCCTCCCAAAGGTGCTGCCAGACGAGAAGGCTCTGGCAGCTGAAAAGGTAGGTCATTGGGTCTGTTTACGAAAGGACTGACCCCTGCCCTCACCTGAAGACTGTGCAGGAGAACTCCCTGTTCTAGGCCTGAAAGAGCCCTGAGCTCTGCCCCTACCACGTCTAGATCTACCCCTAGACTGGGAATCATAAGAAGGATACGTCCACCCTTTAGCAGGCCAATTTCTACTAAACTTTGGAGGCTGAACCTGCAAAAAATCTTTAACAGTCTGCATAGACTTAGCCTTGTCTTCCATCTTCTTTAAAACTGCCTCAACAGGAGAACCAAACAACACATCAGATTGTAAAGGAGCATCTAAAATCCTTGTTTTAACATGGTCAGATAAATTCTGATCCCTCAGCCAGGCGTGCCTGCGAAGAACTGACCCAGTGGCAGCCACCCTAGACGAGGCCTGTACAGCATCAAAACCACATTGCAAAGAATGCTTACCCACCTGTTCAGAAACATGTACTAAATCTTGTAACTCTTTACAATCAATCCCTTCCGCCAGAGCATCAACCTTAGACTTCAACTGTGAAAGGAGATAGTTTTGGTATTTTAACATGTGAAACTGGCAATTCAAAGCCCTCATAGCTAGAGTGGAAGAAGTATAAACTTTCTTTCCCCATCTATCCAAGGCCCTGGCTTCTTTATCTGCAGGAACCGGATTCTTGACAACAGAAGCCTTAACACCTTTAGGCCCCTGGCTAACAGTTTCTGGATCTGCCCTAGGACTCTTAAAAAGATACTTATGAACTTCAGGCACCCTGTAATACCTATCCGGTTTAACAGGAGCAGGAGGCAAAGAATCAGGATTAAGAGAAGCCTCTGTAAAACATCTTCCACTACATCCAAAACAGGAGGTATAGCCAAAGGCCTATGCTGGGGTAAAAACAAAAATTCCCTAAGCCTTTTCCTGGAATCAGAGAAGTCCTGACCTTCCCACTTAAAATGCTCCCTCATGGAATGAAGAGTTTCTGCAAAAGAAAAATCCTCAGGAGGAGAAGCAGAAGGAGTAGAATCATCCACATCAGAATCAGAATAAGGAGAGTACTCCTGCAAGTCTTCAGCCGAAGACTCTGAAACATCCGAAGCCTGCTCAAAACTCCCTAGCTCAGGCTCCACCCTAGGTCTCTTATCAGGAGGGGGCAAAGAACCCCTAATCAGAGTAATCAAATCTTCTGCCATTTTAAGCATATGCTTCTTGGGCACAGTTCCAGAAGAACTAGGGGTGACACCAACTGAAGCTAAACCTGGCCTGCCTCTAGGAGAAGCAGAAGGAGAGGGCCTAACCACCCTAGGCAGGGAGGGGAGTATAGTAACCTGAGAAGCCCCATCACCCTGACCTGACTCCTGAGAGGCCACATCCTGCAATAACAAGGTCTCTCCCTGGGATCCCAAAGAAACCTCCGGTGGAACCACCGGCTCCACCGACACCTCTAAAGAACCGGCGTCCGGTACGGACGGTTCTTCTAGCCTAGGCTTCACTGCTTTGTCCTTGCGCTTCTTCGAAGAAGCGGGCGTCGGAGCATCCGACGGCATTTTATAATTGCACCGCTTCCCAAAGACTAACCTGGCACAATCTAATCTCCTCTTTATAGTGCACTTATTAAATCTAGCACAAGAGCGACACCCAACAACGTCGTGCTCAGGCCCTAAACAAGGAATACACAAAGTATGATAGTCTCTATGCGGTATCTGTTTCCCACAAGAAATACAATTATTCACTTTTTCTGACATCCGGTAAACCACTGAGGCAAGAAAAAACGAAAATATTCCCCAACGGGGTACTTAGCCAACTTTGACTCGGTCTGAAACTCCGGCGAAAAATTTCAGAACGCCAACCGGCACTTGCAATACTGCTTCTGCATCGGACCATGCGGCAAAAAAGACTGAGGATATGACGTCGGTCATGCGCATTTGTACCTTGACATCCTGATGTCAGTCAAATGCGCCTTGACCGACGTCAGCCTTATACTTTGATATTCGGGCCGACCGAGGACAGCGGACTACCCAAGTGTAAGGACTGCAGCAATGTGAGATGAAGAACATCTGGAAATGACTGGCTCCCAGCCAGAAGCGTAAGTGACTCCTAGATGCCCTGTCCATTTTGATGTGGTAGTAAGCATCCTTGAGGTCGATGGAGCACATCCATACTTCTTTTCCCAGCAATGGAAAAATAGACTGGAGGGTGACCATTCAGAACTTGGACTTCAGAACGTAGTGGTTCAATCGACTGAGATCCAGAATGGGTCTCAGGTCCCCTGTTCTTTTCGGCACCAAAAAGAGTCTTGAGTAAGTCCCTAATCTGATTTGGTCTGAGGGGACAGGTTGGATGACTCCTTTTTTCCAGCAGTTTTGAGATTTCTAGTGCTGCTTGATCCCTTTGACTGGGTGGAACGTCTGGGATTTTCTTGACTGGAGGGGGCTCTGATAAAAAGGGGATGGTATAACCTCTGGTAACTATTTGAAGCACCCATCAATCCTGGGTGATGCTTCCCCAGGCTTCCGGGTACAACGAAATGCGGCCCCCAACTGGCTCCGGAATAGCAGTCGGGCAACACATCAGGAACGATGGTAGGAAGACCCGCAAAAGGAATCACGGTCTTCCGAGTTGCGGGGGCCTCCTCTGCCCCTGGGACGACGTCTTCCAGAATAGCCTCCTCCTCCTCTGCCTCTGGAGGGGGACTCGCCTTGAGCTGCAGGGAAAGACTTCTGTGATTTTTTGAACCACATATTCCCTCCTCTCCAAGGCTTGGGGTAAGGCCTAGAAGGGAGGGAAAAACGGACCCCTACTGCAGACAGGGTCTTTCCCTCTTGCTCGCATCTGGTGAGGGTGTCTTTCACTTTGGTCCCAAAGAGTGAGGACCCATCAAAAGGGGCGTCAGTGAAGGAAGACTTGAAGGCCTCTGTGAAGTGACACAGGCGCATCCAGGCTTGCCTCCTGAGGGCTACTCCTGAGCTAGCTGCCCTACTCGCTCCTTCGGCTGAGTAAGATACGAACCTCATGGACGAGTTGACAATCGATCCAAGGGTAGACAACTGGGCGTTAACAGTCTGCGCTAACGCCTCAGGTACATTACCCGTTAGAGTATCTCCTAACTCCTTAAGGAGATCTCTCTGGAGCAGAGTAAAATGACAAAGGTAATTCAGCGACCGTAGGGTAAAGGTCGCCGACGAAAGGGTACGCTTCCCATACCGGTCCATACTCCTGGACTCCTTGTTAGGAGGATGGACGGAGGAAGGAGACTCTGCTACTTCCTGCTGAGTGGCCGCCACCACCACCATGGCATCTACAGAAACCCCTTTGGACAGGAACTCCTTCCTCGGGGGAGCTGAAAGAAACTTATTAGGTCGTCTGGGTACTGGTTCCACCGAATCAGGATTCTCCCACACCCTTTGACAAATTAAATCCAGGAGCTCGAAGGGTGGAGACACCCAGGAGGCGGAGGGTTGAGCACCAAAAGCCTTGAGGAATACAGACTCCTCCTCAGAGGGGGTCTTGGATGGCCAGTTGCCTCTCTGCGTCAAAATCTCCACGATGTCGCAGAAAGAGAAGTCATCGGAGGACGACTTGGGGGACCCCTCTGACTCCTTGAGGTCGGTATCAGATGTGATATACTCGTCCTGGGAGTCTATGTGCTTCCTCTTGCACAACTTCTTTCTTGGGGGCTCCTCAGGCAAGACTCCGAGGGGCCCTCAGAAAGTTGGGGACCGCTCATGGGGATATCCCCAGACCTTTGGGCTCCGTCATCTACTGATAGGGGGATATCAGAGGCTCTCGCCGGGATAGAAGGGGACAGAATGACCGATCCGGGTGATGCAACTGAAGACCTGGCCAGTGCGCTCCTCATGGCCTCGAAGGTGGGTCCCCTCGAATCAGAGGACCGACCTCAGAGGCCACAACCGGAGTCGGGGTTCCCCGAGCTGAAGTGCCAGGAGGCTTGGAACCGACAGGAGTCCCGAAGTATCCCCTCGGCCCCGACAGAGGAAACCCGAACTCCGAAACCAGAGGACGGAGCAGACATAGTTGGAGCAGACGTCGGCACCGATAAACCCTTGAGGGGTATCGGAGCCGGCACAAGTACATCACTGGGAGCAGAGCACTCCGGCTCCGAAGACAAGGAAATGCTCGGAGGAGGAACCATCAGTACAAGCATCGGGACAGGCTCTGAAGCCAACTGGGTCGGAGCCGAAAATAATTTTGCCAACACCGGCGACTGCAGGAGCCTCTGAACCACCCTATCCACATCCAAATCAGACAGCCTGGAGGATTTGGAGGAAACAGATGGAGATTGTGATCTCCTGTCTGGAGACCCATGCCTAACACTGGGCGACCGGCTCCGAATGGGTTCCAATAGAATTGGAGCTGAGGTCAATTCCAGCACAACAGATACCTCCTGCAGCCCAGAGGACAGAGGAGACGAGGGGGTAGCATCCAATTTAGAAGTCTTCTCCGGAGGCTCCAAGGAGACAGACGGAGCCGGAGATCTCTTCTTCGCCTTAGAAGCCTTAGACTGAGTACTCGAAGAGTCTAAAGACTCCTTAAAAGAAGGTTTTAGGAGACCCTTCAGTATAAGTTTGTTTTTCCTTTCCTGTAACACCCTCGGACTGAAGGCGTGACAAAAACTACACGACTCTTGTAAATGAATTGCCCCTAGGCAGTATACACAAACAGAATGTCCATCAGTAATAGACATTTTGTAGTTACATTTGGAACATTTCTTAAAACCCAAAGGTTTATGTTCCTTTTGATCCTTAGACATCTTAACTGAGATTGGTACACCAAAAAACACACACAAACCACAGAACCTGGAAAAAACGGCAAGGCGGGAAACTACTGTCACAACAAACAGCCAAAAAAATCTCTAATTCAAACGGTTCTTTGGGAGTCTACACTCCAAAACAGGGGAAAAAAACTACTCGCTACACAGAAGAGGATTAGAAATAATTTTTACACAAAATAAGGAGGACTCGGTCATCTAATTTAAACGGGCCTAGCTCGCCGGAACAGAAGGGGTACCCAAAAACACTCACAACAGATTAAGAACAACGAACAAGGAGGAATAGCTATTAAAATAGCTTCTGTCTGAAAAACTACAATTTTCTGAGAGAAAAAAAGTTTTAAAGTTACTTAGCCACAGCCAAGCGAGACCACGTCCTAGCTACACGAGTGGCAAACGAGATCTGCGGCTATGGAGCAGTGCAACATGGGATACCTGTTTAGCCCAGTGTGGCCTAATGGTTAAGGTGTTTGCCTTACACACACAAGGTGCAGAGTTTGAATCTCACAAGGGATAATTGGCTAGGCTTAAAATGGCTCGCAAGGGCAGTTAGCTTAGTACTAATCTATGAACCTATGAACTAGAGACTTCGTGCTAGAAAATAAAAAGTTGGCCGAGTCGGAGCCGATACTCGGCTCTGAAACCGTGAGTAAGAATGTAGGCGAGATTGGACCACATAACATCCTGCATTTCTTTGTTTTCTGCACATTCAGAATTTATCAACATTTTTTGTTTAAGCAGTGACATAATATACTGCTAATATTTAAGCATATGAAACTTACAATTTAAAGCCCTTATAGCCAAGGTAGCAGAAATGTAAATCTTTTTTCCCCATCAGTCCAGTGCCCTAGAATCCCTGTCAGAGAGGGTAGGGTTTTTTTGCAGTGGAAGCCTTGACCCTTTTGGGACCCTGAGAGATAGTTTCTGGGTCAGCAGCAGGGTTCCTAAAAAGAAATTTATGTTAATCAGGAATCCTGTAGTATCCGTCTGGCTTAACAGGAGCTGGAGGTAGAGTCAGGAGTCAGACTGTACTCTGAAAATACATCATCTACAATGTCTAACACAGGTGGAATAGCAAGGGGCCTGTGCTGAGGTAGTAAAAGGAAGTCTCTGAGCCTTTTCTTAGATTCTGAATAATCTTGGCTCTCCCAGTGGAAATGCTCCCTCATGGTATGCAGAGTTTCCCCAAAAGAATAATCCTCAGGAGGAGAAGCTGAAGGGATAGATTCTTCAGCATCAGGATCCTCATAGGGAGGAAGAGAGTATTCCTGATCAGAAGAGGAATCAGAAGAAATGGAAACCTGATCTGAAGATTCATATTCTGTCTCTTGCCTAGGCCTCTTATCAGGAGGGGGATGGGAACCCCTGATCAAAGTAATTAGGTCTTCGGCCATTTTGAGCATCTGTTTTTAGGAATGGAGGCCTGTCCATGGGGCTGTTGTACTTGTTTCTTTGTCTTTAGAGGAGCTTTAGTCTTTGCCTTCGAAGCTGAAGTTGGTTTAACATATAACTGTGTAGGCCTGAAAACACCCTCAGAAGCCGATGGCTGCTCAGCGGCTCTGGACCCAACTGAGGGAATAGTTTCCGAGGTTCCAATACCTTGAGTTTCCAGTGGCCTAGTCGGCTCCACGTGGAAGTCAGAAGCGACCTGTGGCTCTAAAGTAGCGGGTGTCAGGGGCTGCGAAAGCGCCTCATCGAGAACTGGCGACTGGCTTAGAAGAAACCTCGTCGTCAGTTTTGGATCTCGGATGCCTGTCCTTTTCTTTTTCTTTGCATTTCTTTTGAATTGCGGTAGTCTGATGGCTATCCGACGACATCTTGTAATTAAATCTTTTGCCAAAATAGTGAAATGCAAAATCGTACCGACGCTTAATAGTGCGTTGGTTAAATTTAGCACAAAACCGACAAATAGCAATGTCGTGATCAGGGCCTAGGCAAGGAATAAAGTAAGAATGGAAGTCCTCATGAGGTATTTGCTTCCCACAAGAAATACAATTATTAACCTTTTCTGACATCGGTCTGGAGCAAGAAAAAAAAAGTTTTCCCAAGGGGGTACTTAGCTTTTAATGAAGACTTTGGATCTGAAATTCAAACACGAAAATCTCAGGAGTCAGCCGACCAGCACTTGCGAACTGCTTTTGCTTCGGGCACCGCGCGGCAAGAAGGACTGAAGAAAATGGCGTCGGCTGCATCTTTTATACCCCTGGTGCAGTGACGTCAGGGAGGAGGCGACAGCAACCGACGCCGGACCTAGATTTTGGAATTCAGGCCAACTGCGGGTAGCCTGCCAGCAGGATAACCCAACTGTAATGACTGCAACAGTGAAACATGATGAACATTTGGGGATGTAGCCCAGAGCATCATGGGAAGAGGGTTAGCCTCGAGCCACTGGAAGCTCTCGAGATTTAATATTCAGCCGAGTCGGAGCCGTGAACGGCTCCGAACCCAACCTGCACGAATTATGGCGAAATAGGAAAATATAACATTTAATGATTCTATAATTAAAGCAGAACAGATTTGTATGTTTATTCTCACTACTAACTTCTATCATCTGAAAAAAACACAAAATAACTGCTGTTAATGCCTGTTTACAATAATACTGTTTTGGAATCATAATTTAGCACCTCAACTTATTTCAAGGATTTTATAAGGCTAACAAAACACTGTCATTCCAACAGTAAAAGGTTAAATACTGGTATCAAAATTTAAATGTATTCTGTTTTCTGTCACTAAGATTTAACATGTTGTTCATTTGGTACAACTCTGGTTGGGACTTAATCATGTTATAAACTGCAATGCACTTTACCTGCATGCAACTTTTTAAGGCATGTTAGACAACTTATTTAATAATGCATGTATCTTTAAACAAGTCTAACTTTACAAAGAAACTACTACAGTTGTGCAAATAAACAGCAGATGTTCGAATGACCACTGCAGCTGTAGCCTTAGCTAAAAGAGTTGTATCCTGCACAGAAATACAACAGACGTCCAGTTTCTAAAGCTTCAAGAGCACATTCCAAGCATAGCCAGCTCAAGCTAAACCTATCTAAAAGGAGAGATTTGGGAGATGAGCCCTTCAGAGCTTTCATGCCAACAGAGAAAGAAAGGCTAAAGCTCTGAAAAGGTCAGAGCATGAAAAAAATATAGATAGAATGACAGTTAAACAGCTAAGTAGATAGATAAGACAGACAGATCCTCAACCTGGTAACAAAAACATATAATAAGGGGGATGGAGGGAGAGAGAGTGGATACTGCAGCAGTGATCATTCATCTGCTATTATGGTACGTTTACTTACACAACTCTACTATACTAAATATATAACCAGTGCTGCAATAACCTTAGCTATATAGTTAAGACTACCACAGCTTACACTGATTGGGAGGAGGAAGGATAAGGGTCCAGTAGCCGCTGAAGAACTGACCTAGCAATGCCTGTCCTGCAGAAGTGCTTTGTAAAAGTATGCACAGTGTACCAAGTTGCTGCTTCTGCATACTTCTAAATCCAACCTTTTCCAAAAATCCACGGATGAAACCAATGCCCTGATGGAATGGACCTTGACCTTGCCTAGAATTGCTTTATAGGTTCATAAGATGATACTAGGCTATTGGCCTGGAGGATCTTATAAGCCTAGCCAGGAAGTTCACCCATTTCCCACCAAGGCAGCACCCGTTTCCCCTGTCTAGCAGGGACACAGGTGGAATCCCAGGGGTGTATTTTCTGTTTCCCATCCAGTCATTCAGGTTCCTCTTAAAGAGGGCTAGAGAGGTGCACTGCTTGACATGGACAGGAAAGTCTATTCCACAGATGGGGAAGTCATTGGGACACACATCTATCCCACCAACAAGTTCTATTAATGTCACAGACAAGGTTAAGGCCTTGCGTGCACGTTGCGCGAGTGGAGTTTGAGTTATGGATATGCAGTAACTCTATCAAGATTTGGTCTGCGATAGCCTTGTATGCCAGACGCAGATCACCTATGAGCAGTCTGTATGAGACTGTGTACAGGGACATGGCTTTTAGGCTACCTGTATAGGATAGGTGTTTGAGACCCTGGATCTTCCTGGTTAGGAACCTCTGTGGTTTCTCCAGCTGCTGCATGTGCTTGGCAAGGTACATGCTGAAGGGAGCACTGTACCTTGCCAAGCACATGCAGCAGCAAGGTACAGAGGTACATACTGAAGGGAGCACTGTACTTGATAATAGGTCTGACAAGTGAAGAGTACTGGGATGTTATGGCCTCCTGGATGAAACACCCTTACTTATGAGGTGGGCCATGTAGAAAGCCTTCTGTACAACGAAGGCCACTTGGTGGTCAAAAATCCCGGACGACTGATTGCATGCTTAGTACAATGTTATTGACGTGATAATTAGTAGGGATGCCATTTACCCCAAAAGGGATAATGATGCATTTCTTGGCATTCAGTTTAAGGCCCTGCTTCTGGCACCAGTCATTAATTTGGGTAAAGCCCTCTTGGAAAATGTTCACATCACTAGGGAAATTTAGGACAGTGCCCATCTTGAAGTTATCTGCAAACTTGGTCAGCCACAGACCACTGGTTTTGGTTTGCACCTCAGAAAAGTACATCCCAAACAGTAGAGGCCCAAAGACCGAACCTTTACAGGCCTACTACTAGAGGTGGCTTCCCCTACTTTGACTGAGTGGGTTCTATCAGTGAGCCAGTTAGCTACCTATCTGGTTGCATGTGGGTTGATGCCTAACTGGAAGAGTTTAGCTATTATGCCAGAGTTGGGAATAATGTCGAAGGCTTTGGCTATGTCGTAGGTAGTTGTGCACCATCTTCTCCTTATTCATAGCTTTGGTGACTGTTTCGAAGAAGTCAACCAAGTTTAATATACATAATCTTCTTTGACAAAACCGAACTGTGTGTTGTCAAGAGTCTGGAGCTTGCCAATGTCCTTGTTTGTAAGGTCGATAAAAATGCGTTCCATGGCCTTGCAGATCAGGCTAGTTAGGCTGATGAGCTTATAACTGCCTGGGTCAGTGGACGCTCCACCTTTGGGTAGAGGGATGACAGTGGCAGTCTTCCATTTGGCTGGGACGAAGCCGGTGTTCACGCTTTGGTTGAATAGGGTGCCTAATGGAGCAGAGAGCTCATGCCTTAGTTCATGTAGAATGCTGCCAGGAATGTTGTCGGGTCTCATGGAGACTGCATTTTTTGCCTTTGAGAGGGCATTAAAGACCTGATCCCTGGTGATGGGAGGGGTGCAGGTGCTGAGGATGTCCTGATTTACTGATGGGGGGGGGGGCAGGGGGTGAAGTTTTCACTGAACCTGTCTACGAGCAGGTTGGCTATATCTATGTCATTTATGTTGCATTACTGACCACAAGTTCAGAGCAGATTTGGGTGTTACCTTTGAGACTGTGGACGTGTGTGAAGAAGGCCCTGTGATTGTCCTTAGTGGATGTGGCCAATTTGGACTCGAAGTTAGCCTTAGAGGATATCACCAGTGACCGTACTTGCTTGTTCAAAGAAGAGACTGCTTCCAACTTGGCATCTGCTCCTTCTTGATCCTGGACAGCAATTCTTTCCTTTTATTATAGAGTTTGCTTATTGCTGCTGTCCGCCAGACAGGTCTACTCTTCCTTGAGGAAGATGATTTGGTCATGTCAGCTATTGCCAAGTCCATACAGCTATGTAGGTGCTCACAATTCTTTTGTGTAGGCTTGGATATTAGTGCTAGTTCCAACTGAAGGGACAGTGGCTGTGAAGCTGTTTTTACCTGCTCTCAGGAGACTGTAGTCAGCTTTGGAAATTTTTTTTTGTTTGACTCTGACAAAGGGGGGGGGGGGGCAGGGGAGATGGGACTTCAAAGTGATCACTTTATGGTCGGATCTTACCAAGGAGGATGACACTGTAAGGATGCTACAGTGGCTACTCATGCTGGTTAGGACCAGGTTTAGGACATTTTCACCTCTTGTAGGGGTGTCGACCAGATGATCCAATGCAATGGCACTGACAAAGTCGAGGAATTCCTGGGTGTTCATGCTTGGGCTAGAATAGGTCTTTCACTCTGTGGTTGGGTAGTTAAAGTCATCCAGGATCAGGGTAGAGGGTTGAATCTTGATGGATTAAAGTCCAGATAGGTGGAGTGAGCATCCTGAGTAATGGTTGGGGGGGGGGGGGGGGGTCTGTAGCCAGCTATGATTTGAACAGGTGTTTTGTCAACAGTTAATAGCACTTAGGATGTCTCCAAGTGTTGTGTTGGGTATAACAAAAGGTAAGCTATCCCTGGTGGGGACTCCTCTGAGGAAAGCTGCAGAGGTGGAGGTTGCTATGGTGGAGTGTCTCCCGACTCCCTTGGGGGAGGCTTTCATTGTTGCTCGTAGCAGAAATGGATGCAGTGTGCTATCCATTTGGAGATGGTTTGTTTGGAGATGGCTTTGCCTTCTGGTTAGCTTTGCCTTCTGCCCCTGTAGCAAAGCTAACCAGCAGTTGATCCAAGTTCCTGAAGGATTTAATCCTGTCCAGATAGAATCTGAGTTGTCTGTGGACATCTAGAGAGTGCAGAATCCTTTCCCCCTTGTTCTGGGGATTATGGAAAAAGGTGGGCAAATGAATAGATTGGTTGAGAGCCACACTGGACACCACCTTGGGCATGAAGGATAGGTTAGTTCTGAGGGCTACCCTGTCAGCATGGAAGATTATGAAGGGTTCCACAGCCATGAGCACTTGCAGCTCAAAGACTCTTCTGGCTGAAGTGATGGCCAGAAGGAATGCTGTTTTCCAGGAGAGAAATTTTAGCTCTGCAGTAAACTGGTTCGAAGGAGTGACAGGGTGAGCTTTTCCAATACAAAGTTAAGGTCCCAAGCTGGAGTTGGTGCCCTTCTGGGTGGCCTCAAGTTGCTAGCCCCTTGCTTGATCAAAGGGTGTGAGAAAAGGGGCTGCTCAGTGGGAAAATGAGCAGAAATAGCAGACGCATGAATTTTTATAGAGGAGAAAGATAGGTCACTGTGTAGTAGGTCAGCTAAAAAATCCAGGATGAGAGGGAGGAAGGGCTGTGCCCTATTGGCTCCTTTAACCTGGATCTAGGTGCAGAACCTTTTCCATTTGTCAGCATAAGACTTTCTGGTGCTAGGGCGTCTGCCCTCACGAATAACATCTAGAACCTCTTTACTGAGGTTGACAGATTGGTTCGGAGTTGGGGAATAAGCCAAGCTGCCAAATTGAGGGTTTGCAATTGGGGATACATAAATTCCCCTTCTCTCTGGGTCAGGAGGTTTGGAATCTGAGAAAGGTGCCATGGGGGCAGTGGTGACAGGCTGCGCAGCAAGGGGTCCAATGCTGCCAGGGCCAGTCTGGAGCTATCAGAATGGTCCTTGGGTTTTCCTTCATTATTTTGAGCAGTACCCTGGGGATGAGAGGAAGTGGACGAAAGGCATAGACTGACAGGTTGACCCAGGGGAAGGACAGGGCATCCACTTTCCAAGCCATGCAGTGATGCTCCCTGATGCAGAATTTGCTGAGCTGATGGTTGGTGTGGGAGGCAAAGAGGTCGACCTCCAGGGTGCCCCACGTCTGAGTTATTAGGGTGAAAGTTCTTCTCTTGAGCTGCCACTCATGTAGGTCCAGAAGATTTCTGCTTAATTGGTCTGCCAGAGAGTTGAGAGAGAATGGCAGGAATTGCACTAACAGGTGTATTAGCATGGAAGAGGATGTGTGCCAGAGGGTCATGGCCAGCTTGAATAGAGAGTAGGAGCGAGTCCCTTCCTGCTTGTTGATGTACCACATTACAGTGGTGTAGTCTTGTCTTGATCAAGAGAGCCCTTGGAGAAAGATCCCAGCTTGTTGATGCATCACATTACAGTGATGTAGTCTATCTTGATCAAGAGAGCCCCTGGAGAAAGAAGGTGTTTGAAAGCTGTCAATGCGTACTGCACAGCCATCATCTCTTTTTGATGGATGCGCAGAGGGATTTGCTGCGGGCTCCATTGGACCAGTATGCACCTGACGTCCAGGTGTGCCCCCCAAGCATTGTCTGATGTGCCTGTGGGGAGGGTCTGGGTGGTGGGGGGATGGTGAGAAAGGCAGTCCCTTGTTGTGGGAGCATGCTGTTGCCCACCAAAGGAAATCTTTTCTGTTGCAGGGAATTATAGGTAGAAGAGTTTCCAGGTCTTGAGATTGTTGACACCAAAGGCTTTTTAGGTACCACTGATGTTTCCTCATATGCAGTCTGGCATATGGAATGAGTAGCATGCAAGATGCTATGAAGCCCAGAGCTTGCAGGATTTTCCTTGCAGATAGCTGGGGCTTGGTGGCTGGTTGAGAGAAGGCTGTCAGGAAAATTTATTTCTCTGGTGTAAGGTATGCCATCTGGGATGCTGTGTCCAGGCTTGCTCCCAGGAAGATAATCCTTTGGGTGGGCACCTGTTTTGGATTTATTTTCATTGATTGTGTACCCTAGGGAGGTTAGAAGAGTCTTGACAAAGGCCAGGTACTTGAGCAGCTTTTCCTGTCTGCCTGAATCAGGCAGTCGTATAAGTACGGGTAAATCTGGATATTTCTTTGTCTGCAAAAGGCAATGTCCAGAGCCAGGCATATTGGGAAAACTCAGTGGATAAGCCAAAGAGAAGCACAGAGAACTGAAAGTGCTGAGATCCTGCCCTGAAATGCAGTTATTTCCTGCATGATTCCCTGATAGGAATGTGGAGGTAGGCCTCTTTTAGATCTAGGATGGCTAGCCAAGCATCCTTGGACAGCATGGGTAGTAGCTGTTGGAGGGTGAGAATTCTGAATTTTGGAATCAGCAGGAAGGTGTTTAGAATGGATACGTCGAGGATAGGGTGCCAGCTGCCCTCTTTTCTGGGCACCAGGTAAAGTCTGGAGTAGAAAACTTGGCCTATCTGTTCCGCAGGAATGTGCTCTACTGCCCTTAGAGACAGCAAGGAAAGGATTTGCTTTTGAGCCTCTGCCCGCGTTTGGTGGTATATCTGGGAATCCCTTTTGGGGTTGGAAGGGTGTGGAAGGAAAATTTGTATCCCTGAGACACTATGTTCAGAACCCAGCGGTTGCTGGTAATGGTGGCCCAGGCGCTTGCGTGAAAGGAGAGTTTTCCTCCTAGGGGTAAGTGAAGGTGGGCAGAGGGAGGGCATGGGGGAGGTGAGTTATTGTGAGTTCTTACCATAAGGGGGTGACTTAGAACTCCCTAGTTTTGAAGTGGAGGTAGTCCATTGACTAGATCTCTGCATTCCCTGTGCCTGCTGTCTGGGGGGGGGGGGGGGGGTCTGGTTCCTTGGGGTCTAGGCTGGACTGGTTTACTGGAAGCAGGAATGGACCAGTGTTTAGTGGGACAATGCCTGCTGAACCTAGGTAGCTGGATCTGCAAGAAATCCTTACCCGTTTGCATAGATTTTGCTTTTTTTTCCATCTTTTTTAGGACCTCTTCTGCCTTAGTGCCAAATAAGTTATCTTTGTTCAAAGGGGCAACCAACAATTTAGATTTGACATGATCTGGCAAGGGCTGTTCCTTAAGCCTTGCATGCCCTCTAATGACAGAACCAGTGACTGCTGCCCTGCAAGAAGCTTCTAGGCCATCAAAATCACAGTGCAAGGTGTGTTTAGTTACTTGACTTGCAGAAAGCATTAACTCTTGTAATTCTTTAGATTCTGCCTAAGCAGGAAAGGAAGACTTCTTTTGTTTATGGAGTTCCATGTTATGTTGCTGAAATTTCAGCATATGGAACTGACAAATTAGTGCTCTGATAGCAAGAGTAGCTGTGGTGTATACTTTTTTTACCCCATCTATCTAGTGC
Source organism: Protopterus annectens (assembly GCF_019279795.1). NCBI lineage: Eukaryota > Metazoa > Chordata > Ceratodontiformes > Protopteridae > Protopterus > Protopterus annectens. The sequence continues at coordinate 484,540,679 of NC_056739.1, forward strand.
TTGGGAATCCCTATCTGAGGGTGTGGGATTCTTAGCACAGGTTGCTTTAATTCCTTTAGGCCCTTGAGAAATTACCTCAGGGTCAGCAGTAGGATTCTTAAAGAGAAGTGTGTGTGAGTCAGGGACTCTGTAGTACCTGTCTGGTTTTCTGGGTGCAAGAGGGAAGGTGTCAGGAGTCAAGCTGGATTCCAGGAAAACAAACATTCTCCACAACATCTAGGACTGGGGGGATGGCCAAGGGTCTGTTCTGTGGAAGATCTAGGAATTCTCTGAGTCTCTTTTTAGACTGAGGATAGTCTTCTCTCCCACTGAAAATGCTCCCTTAAGGTATGCAGGGTTTCCCCAAAGGAAAAATCCTCTGGGGGAGAGGCTGAAGGAACTGAATCCTCCACATCAGAGTCCTCATAAGTAGAGAGGGGTTGTATGTCTTCATATTAAGATGCATCAGATTCATCTGACTCTTGTTCAAATAGAACTACAGGGGATAGATATCTTCCTTTTGGAGGGGGTAGCTTGGCTTCCCCTCATCAGCATAAGTTCTTCCACCATTTTAAGCATTCGAAACTGAGGCAAGGAAGTAGATGCTTGAGAGTGGGTCGGTTTCTTGAGTGTGGTTCGTACCCTGGGCCTAAGAAACCTGGCTGTTTTTGAAAGAAAGGTAGTTGTGAAAGACTAAGTCGGTTTGTGCCGGGAAACGGTAGTGTGAAGGACTTCCTCCAAAGCCAGTGCCTGCTCGGTGGGTTCGGACCCATCCAAGGTAGATACGACCGCAGGATCCTTAGTCGAAGAAGAGTTTTGCAGGATACCGGACTCTGAAAGGGACTTGGTAGCGGCCGGCGAATCCACAGAAACTGGCATCAGGGGCTGCGAAAGCGCCTCACTGAGGACAGAAGAACTGACCGACTTAATGGACGCATCGCTGGTAGGGTTGGACCTGTGCGGTCTCTGTCTTTATCTTTACGTTTTTTCAGAAGATCTGCTGTTGGATGGCTTACTGAAGCCATATCGGAGTCAGAGGACTGTAAGTGAAAATATCTGGTGACAATAAGGCCCAGACAATGGATAGTTCTGGCGTTAAAGCACAGAAGCGACAATGGGGGATGTCGTGGTCTGGGCCTAAAGTGACACAGTAAGAATGGAAGTCTCGGTGCGGTATTTGCTTTCCACAGGTGAGACAATTCATTAACTTGTCTGACATCGGTTAGTGCAAGGAAAAAGGATCTCCAACAGGGTACTTAGCTTTAGAAGACTTCAACTTCAATTCGGTAGACGAAAACACATGTAGCAGCCAAGTGGCACTTGTGTGAACTGCTTCTGCTTCAGGCTCCATGGCAAGAAATACTGATGTGATGGCGTTGGCTGCTTTACTTTATACTACTGACGACTTGACGTTAGTCCTGGAGCGACAGCAACCGACACAGAAAAACAAAGTCTCTGGTATTCGGGCCGGCTGAGGGCTACCCTGGCAGGGATAACCAAATGTGAAGACTGCAACAGTGAAACACGAAGAACATCTGTAAAACTAATGAAAGCACCTGATGGATTTTTTTTGTCACGATAGTGTCTGAATTGTCTGGTATGGAGAATCCTTTCCCCCTCCGACATGGATAGCTTGACTCAACTTAAACTTGGATACCACTTTTAGGCATAGATGAAGGATTAGCTCTCAAAGAAACTCCGTCTTTGTGAAAAATGAGAGGAGAGTGATTCACCATAAGAGCCTGAAACTCAAGACACTCTTCTTGCAGAGGTCAAAGCAATTAACACAATTCCCCATGTTAAGAACTTCAAGACAGCCTAATGAACTGATGGAGATAGAGTTAGTTTTTGTAACACAAAATTAAGATCCCAGGGAGGAGCCACATATTTTCTAAGAAGCTTGGTGTACAACAGCCCTTTCAAAAACATTTTCACATTTGTCCAGATCTAGGGATGTCACTTTCCCCCTTTCCTCAGCCCTTATTAGGCCAGTCATTGAATATAATGCCCCCCTTGGCATGTATTTTTCCATGCACATGCAACAACTGGAATGCCCACAGAGATACCATACTAAAAGGATACAAAACCTAAACATGTCCTAACCAATTCAAAGCACTGTTACTATACTCTGTATATTACAGACTGCTAAGAGGTGACCTGTGCCTGGCATACAAGGCATCCTCCATTACTGATGGATTTACTGCACATCAGCAAGTCATATGGCATTAAGAATACTCTGTCTAGGGATCTAACCCTCTTCTGCAAGCAACATAACGGTTTGAAGGGACAGGCATACCTCACAGAGGTTACCACCGTGATGGAACACACCCTCCATCCACATAAAACCAAGTTCATCCCGGTTTACATTCAAGCACAACTTAGATCTATGGATGGGAAACAAAAATAATGCACCCAAGAATTGACCTCTGTACCAACTAATGGCAGAGGCAGCTCCTAAATGCTTTATCCCATGCATGGGTCCCCCTTCAAATTATCTATAGTATGATACCAGTTATTCCATTGGGGTAATATATAATTAAATGACTATGGGATTGGTAAAGCAAGTCTATAACCAAATGGAATAGGTTATTTCCTGCATAAAAAGGGAAATCAGCTAGGCTCAAAAAGGACTTCAAGGGCAGCTAGCCTAGTACTTACCTATGAACCTATAAAAGATGGGGATCCCAAGGGCATTCAAATGAACCATGATGGAGGACTAAGAGAGCCCAGAAAGTACAGTTGTGTACACTTACCATAAATGTAGATGTTCGAGTGTATTCACTGTTGCAGTCATCGCATTTGGGTTATCTGCTTGTAGTAGCCCTCAGTCGGCCTGATTAACAAAGTCTTGGGTCCTGCGTCGGTTGCTGTCCTTGCTTCCGTGATGTCAGGTCGTCATGGGTATAAAACATGCAGCCGATGCCATTACATCACTTTTTCTTACCCCAGATGTCAGGTGCCCCCTAATGGAAAGCAATTAAATATATAAAAATACAAGATTATGACTCCAACAAAAAAGCAAATACACCAAAAAGCTTTTAAACATAGCAAAGGAAGGTAGAGGTAAAGCCAAAAGAAGTCAGGGAGCTGGAGGGAGGGTAACCAGGACTGCAACAGTGACTACACTCGGACATCTACATTTATGGTAAGTGTACACAACTGTACTATGTTCTTTGTGTTTCACTGTTGCAGATATCACATTTGGGTAGATTCCCAAAGCTAAGGTTGGGAGAAGGAATTTAAGTAGCATTAGGACCAGCTATAAGGCCCTGCAAGACTACCGTGGCAAAGCCAGATTTGGATTTAGAGAAAATTGGCAAATGATAATGCTTGGTGAAAGTATGTACAGAACTCCAGGTAGCAACTTCTAGGAGTCCCTGGTAGGGACTCCTCTGAAAAAGGCTGCAGAGGTAGATGCAGCCCTGGTTGAGTGGGATCTTATGCCCTGTGGGATAGGCTTTCCATGGTGCTTATAGCAGAAATGAATGCAATGGCTTGCTTTGAAATAGCCTTTCCCTCTGTCCCTGCAGTAAATGCTACCAGCAGTTCAGATTTCCTTTGAGGTTTAGTCCTGTCCAAGTGGAATCTAAGTTGTCTGTGCACATCTAAGGAGTGCAGTATCCGCTCCCCCTTTGTTCTGTGGATTAGCGAAGAAGGTTGGCAAATGAATGGACTGATTAAGAGCCACACTGGATACCACCTTGAGCATGAAGGAGGGTCTGGTTCTGAGGGACACCCTGTCCGCATGAAAGATGATGAAAGGCTTCACTGCCATAAGGGCCTGTAATTCACATACCATTCTTGCTGAAGTGATTGTTAAAAGGAACACTGTTTTCCAAGAAAGAAATTTTAAATCTGCAGTAGCAGCTGGCTCGAAAGGAGGAAGAGTGAGATTCTCAAAGACAAAGTTAAGGTCCCAGGCTGGAGTTGGTGCTCTCCTGGGTGGCCTTACATTTTTGGCCCCTCTGAGGAACTGCTTGAGCAGTGGGTGAGAGAAGAGGGGAGGTTCTGTGTTATAATGAACTGAAATGGCTGAGGTGTGAATTTTGATGGAGGAAAAGGACAAGCCCTTGTGAAGCATCTCAGTTAAGTATTGTAAAATCTGAGGTAAATTGGGTGCTGTTGTGCTCATCCCTTGAGATTGGTTCCAGGCACAGAATCTTTTCCATTTTGCAGCATAAGATTTTCTAGTACTAGGCCTCCTTGCCTCTAAAATGATATCCATCAGTGGTTTACTAAGAAGTGATAAAGCAGAGATTAGGTAATTAGCCAGGCTTCTAGGTTCAGTGTTTGAAGCTGAGGGTGCAGAATCTGGTTCTCCTGCTGAGACAAAAGGGAAGGAGTCTGAGGCAGGTGCAATGGGGCTAACCGTGACACACTGGGCAAGAGGGGGTTACCACTGCTGGGAGTGGCCAGTCTGGTGCAATCAAAATTGTCCTTGGTTTGTCCTGTTTGATCTTTAGTAGTACTTTGGAGAGCAGAGGCAGAGGAGGAAAGGAATACACTGATAGGTTTTTCCAGCTGAAGGACAGAGCATCCACTTTCAAAGCTTGTTTGTGGGGAATCCTTGTGCAAAATTTGTCCAATTGATAGTTCTGGGGAGAGGCAAACCGGTCTATATCTGGGCTCCACCATTTGCTTGTCAACATTTTAAAAATCCTTTGTTCCAGTTTCCACTCGTGTGGGTCCATGAGGTTTTGGCTTAGTCTGTCTGCAAGTGTATTTAATTTTCCTGGCAGGAATTGAACTTATAGATTCACTTCGCAGCTCAAGGCTGTGTTCCACAATGCCATGGCTAGTCTGCAGAGGGGGTAAGAATGTGTACCCCCCCTGCTTATGTACCACAACAGTGGTGTTGTCCGTCCTTACTATTAGTTGTCCTGGAAGAACGTGGTCCTTGAAGGCTCTCAGAGCATTCTGTACAGCTAACATTTCTTTTTGATTGATATGCAGATGCATTTGACTTGGGTTCCATTTGCCCTGAATGCACTTCCCTGCCAGGTGTGCCCTCCATGCATAGTCTGATGAGTCTGTTCTTAGGATTTGGGCGGCAGGGGGTAGTGTGAATGGTAGTCCCTTGTTTTGGTGGCAGGCCTCTGCCCACCAAAGGAACTCTAGGTGTAGTCCTTTCAAAAGCCAAAAACACAGCATCAATGGGACCAGATGGTGTCCCAGGCTGCGTCTTGCACGAACTACAGAACGAACTAACCCCCCACCTAAACATGCTGTTCAACCTCAGCCTCTCCACAAGCTACGTGCCCACAGAATGGAGCACAGCAATGATTATTCCTCTCCACAAAGGAGGGGCCACAACTGACCCTGGTAACTATCGCCCCATAAGCCGGACTAGCCTGGTCTGCAAGGCTATGGAGTGCATCATCATGGAACTCATTAACAAAGACATTGGGAACCTCCAAACACTTGACCTGACCCAGTTCGGCTTTAAGGCCACATCATGCCTACTAAACCTGGTTGACTTCTTTGAGACAGTCATCAAGGCCATAGATGAGGGAAAGGTGGTTCACACAGCCCACCTTGACCTCACCAAGGCTTTCGACACCATTCCCCACTCGGATATTACAGAAAAACTCACCAGCCTGAACATAAATCCCTACGTCACAAGATAGTTTGCCAACTGGCTTACAGACGGAACTCACACGGTAAGAATAGCGGGCTCCAGGTCCGACTCTCAACCAGTCACAAGTGGTATCCTGCAAGGCTTGGTCCTGGGACCCCTACTGTTTGGCATATACTTCTCAGACGTACAGGCAAACACAGGAGGACTATGGCTAACCAAATTTGCCAATGACTGCAAACTGGGAGCCATAACTGATTCTCCAGCTGACATGGACATCCTCCAAAAGGGCCTTACTGAGATGGACACCTGGTGTCAAAATCATGGCCTCAAGCTGAATGCCAAAAAACGCATAGTCATCCCATTTGGGAAAAACAAAACACCCACAAATTACCACATAGGTGGCAGCCCCCATAATACAGAAGAGGTAATAAGAGATCTGAGGACCCAGGTAGATAGTAATCTCTCCTTTGACAATCATATTGCCAAAGTAGTTAGGAAATCCTTCTATGTGGCCCATCTAATTACTAAAGGGTTCGCATCTAGAAATAAAGATTATAGTGCCCCTCTACTCGTCACTCAGACCCATCATAGGGTACAATGCCTCACAAGACACTTCCAACAGCTGGAAAGACCACAAAAGTACCTCACCAAGAGGATTACTGGCCTCAAACATATGTCCTATGCAGCCCGACTGAAAAAGCTCTGGCTGTACTCAGTGGTATATCGCTTACTCAGAGGTGATCTCTGCCTGACTTACATGTCCAACTCAGAATTGATGGACATGTTCCACCTAAAGAAATCCAAGTCACTGCGAGCCACGTGCTCTAGTGAGCTAATCCTCGCCACAATAAATAGAACATGCTGGAGGGATAGATTCCTGTCAGAGACTCCCCATGCTTTGGAACAAATTTCCAAATTACATCAGACAGAGCCCCTCACTAACACTCTTCAAGAGAAACCTTGATGAGTGGCTGGGTAACAGAAAATACACCCCTGGGATCACTTCAATGGCTCTGCTCGACAGAGGATCAGTTAATTAATCAATGGGGCAGCGAAAGCCGACACACTCTGGCTAGGCTTATAAATGCTCTAAGGCAGATAGCCTAGTACCTACCTATGAACCTATGATAGGAATCATTGCTTCTAGATCCTGAGAATGTTGACACCATAGACTTTTTAGATACCATTGCAGTTTCCTCATATGCAGTCTTGCATATGGAATTAGAAGAATGTAGGAGGCCATGAACCCCAAGGCTTGCAGTGTTTGCCTTGCAGACAGCAGGGTTTTTGTGGCCACTTGTTTGAAGTAGGTTGTCAAATGAATCTGTTTCTTTGGCGTGAGGGAAAGCCATCTGGAAAGCTGTATTCAAGCTTGCTCCCAGGAATATAATTTGTTGACAGGGTATTTCTTTTCATTTATGGTGTACCCCAGACAAGTCAGCACTCTTTGTACAAAGGCCAGATGATTCAAAAGTATGTCCTGGCTTTCTGCCTGAATTAGACAATCGTCCAGGTATGGGTATATTTGAATATTTCTTTGCCTGCAAAATACAATGACTGGAGCTAGGCACTTTGTGAATACCCTGGGCACAGTTGATAAGCCAAAGGGCAATGCAGAGAACTGATAGTGCATGAAGCCTGCTTTGAAGCGTAGGTATCTTCTGCAAGATTCCCTGATAGGGATGTGCAGGTATGCTTCTTTTAAATCTAGTGTTGCCAACCAGGCATCTTTGCCTAGCATAGGAAGCAACTGGTGAAGAGTCAGCATCTTGAATTTTGGAATCACCAAAAAGGTGTTTAGAGTAGAAAGGTCCAGGATAGGATGCCATGAATTGTCTTTTCTGGGTACCAGGAACTTCTGGTACCAACTGAATAGCCCCCATGCTTAAGAGAGAAAGTACTTGCTTTCGGGCCTCTGCCCACTGATTTAGGGGTAGATCTGGCCACTCGCTTGGTGTTGGTAATGTGTGGAAGTGAAATCTGTATCCTTGGGACACTACATTTAAAACCAATTTGTCCTGGGTAATGAGTTCCCAGTTTTTGGCCTGCAGACCAATCTTTCCGCCTAAAGTAGCATTCAGTTGAGAAGTGCTTGGAAATTTTAAAATCAAGTCATTGAGACAGTTTTCCATAGGAGGGAGTCTTATTACTCCCAGAATTGGAAGCGGAAGCCCCCCACTGCTTAGTCTTGTACGTACTCTGGGACTGAAACCTGGGGTTTCTACTGTGTCTGGGTTTGGATTGAGAAGACCTGGAAGGGGCTGGAAAGGGCCAATGCCTACTAAATCGTGGAGGCTAAACTTGTAAGAAATCTTTAACAGTTTGCATAGATTTAGCTTTATCTTCCATCGTTTTAAGAACTTCCTCAGCTTTGTTGCCAAACAGGTGGCCCTGATTCATGGGAGCATCCAACAGTTTAGCTATCAGGCAAAGATTGCTCCTTAAGCCAAGCATGCCTTCTTAGTACAGACCCAGTGACGGCAGCTCTGCAAGAGGCCTCTAATGAATCAAATCCACATTGCAAAGTACATTTTCCAACCTGTTCAGCAGAATGCATTAAATCCTGTAATTCTTTATTTTCAGCACAGTCAGGAATTGACATAATTTTCTGTTTAAGCAATCCAATAACATGTTGTTGATACTTTAACATATGAAACTGACAGTTTAAGGCCCTAATGGCAAAGGTTGCAGAAGTGTAAACCTTCTTATCCCATCTATCCAGTGCCCTGGAGTCTCTATCAGAAGGGGTAGGGTTTTTAGCAGTAGAAGCCTTAATGCCCTTGGGTCCCTGTGAAATAGTCTCTGGATCCGCAATAGGATTTTTAAAAAGGAACATGTGAGAATCAGGAACCCTGTAACATCCATCAGGTTTTCTGGGAGCAGGAGGCAAAGAATCAGGGGCCAAATGCCGAAAAGGCATCATCAACAATGTCTAGTACAGAAGTATAGCTAAAGACCTATGCTGAGGCAGGAGTAAGAAATCCCTCCGCCTCTTTTACGACTCAGAAAAATCCTGGCTTTCCCAAGGGAAATGCTCCCTCAGTGTGCAAGGTTTCACCAAAAGAAAAATCCTCTGGAAGGGAAGCAGAGGGAATAGAGTCCTCTGCATCAGAATCCTCACAAGTAGATAAGGGTAAATCCAGATCATCAGAAAAATCATAATCCAGGTCAGAAGATTCATAAACAAATTCAGTCCTAGGTCTCTTAGAAAGGGGTGGTTGGCTTCCCCTGATTAGACTTATAAGATCTTCAGCCATTATTATCATTTGTTTTTTTAGGCATAGAGGCCTGAGCATGCGGCCTGGGCGTCGGTTTCTTAGGCATGGTTCAAGGTTTAGGCCTTAAAGTAGAAGGAGGCGTCTGTTTAATATGCAAGTCCGTAGGCCTTAATAAACCCTCATAAGCCAGTGCCTGCACAGCTGCTCCAGACCCATCCAAGGTAGAGACATCCGCAGGTTCCACAGTTGAAGCATTTTGCGGCATACCATACTCCAAATGGGTCTCAGTAAGCGCATCACTGAGTACCGGCAAACTGGCGACTGGCTTAGGAGAAGCGTCGTCGGCAGCTTTGGACCTAGGCGGCCTGTCTCGGTCTGTATCTTTGCGTTTGCTTCGGAATACCGGTAGTTGGATGGCTAACCGACATTTCTGGATAATTGAACCAAGAACCAAAATATTTAGAGGTGAAAATATACCGACAACTGATAGTGCGTTAGGCACAAAACCAACAGCAAGGTACGTCGTGGTCAGGGCCCAGGCAAGGAATACAATATGAATGAAAATCTGTGAGGTATTTGCTTTCCACAAGAAATGCAATTATTAACTTTTACTGACATCGGTAAGGAGCAAGAAAAAGTTTCCCCAACGGGGTACTTGGCTTAAGTTGAAGACTTCGGTTCTGAAATTTGAAAACAAAAATTTCAGGAGTTGGCCGTCTGGCACTTGCGAACTGCTTCTGCTACCGCATGGCAAGAAAGACTGATGTAATGGCGTCAGCTGCATGTTTTATACCCCTGATGACCTGACGTCATGGAAGAAGAGACAGCAACCGAAGCAGGACCCAAGACTTTGTTAATCAGGCCGACTGAGGGCTATTGCAAGCAGATAACCCAAATGTGATGACTGCAACAGTGAAACACGAAGATCATCATAGTAACACACACACACACACACACAATGAAGAACCAGAGAAACACTAGTCCTGAAAGGGTATTGGTTCCTGTCTTGACACAACCTAGAAAATCTATTCCATTTGCTAATACAGGATGTTAATAGTAGCACATTTTCTTGCCTCCTTTAATACTTGGTGCTCATCCTCAGAAAATAGATGCCTAAAAGGTACTGAGATTCTACCATCCATGCAATTAGTTGCAGTTGTTTGGGATCGGGTTGTATCAAAAACTCCTATTCCTGTGTGAGCAGGTCCAGTGTGTGAGGAAGCTTGTGGCAATTGACCCTGGTCAATTCCAAAAGGAAGAAACACTGCTGCACGGGCCAACCACAACAATGATCTTTAGAATGACCCTAGATAGTGGTAAGGGTGGAAAAGCATGCAGGAACATTCCTGCTCAAGGAAAACAAAAAGCTTTAGTCTTCCAGGCCTTCTTGTATGAAGTCCTGGAGCAGAATTTTCTCAAATGATTATTCTGAGTGCAGAAAAAAACATCTAATTGAGGTATACCCCACAGGTGGATCAATTCCTGGAAGACTCCCTGATTCAATTTCCATTTGTGCCCTGGTCTTGCTCAGCTTGTCTGCCACACACAGTTTTGACGGTATGTAAGATGCCTGTAAGAGTGAGATTATGTTGAAAAGCTATATCCCAGGCTACAGCAGATAGTCTGCACAGAGGGTAAGATTTGCTTCCCCCCACTTGTTTATGTAGCACATCACTGTAATGTTGTTTGCAATCACTTGTAGTGGCCCTGGGGACAATATCTGAATGAGAGACCTGACAGCATTTTTAAATGCCAACATCTCTTTTATATTTATGGGTTTTGGTCTGCTCTCTCTGTTCCAAAGACCCTGCACTTCTACTCCAATATATACTGCTCTCCAAGCAAACTCTAATGCATTTGTTGTTACAGACTGCTGGAGACAGAAAAGAAAATGGGAGACCTGAATTCTGATAAATTTAGTCTCTCCACCAAAAAATCACCTTTTTCAGAAAAGTACAGTTTTGTACCTACCATAAATGTAGATATTCAAGTGTATACCCTGCTGCAGTCATCACACTTGGGTTATCCTGCCGTCAGGCGGTCCCGTAGTCGGCCCGAATTCCAAAGTCTTGGTCCGGTGTCGGTTGCTTTCGCTTCTTCCCGGACGTCAGTGCGCCAGGGGTATATCAGAGGCATCCAACACCATTTTCTTCAGTCTTTCTTGCCCCAGATGTCAGGTGCCCCTAACAGGTAGGCAAAATATATATATATATATATATATATATATATATATATATATATATATATATATATACACATACATACATACACATATAGCTATATAAAAATAAAACAAAACCCTTAGGCACAAGCAAATACACCACAGAGGTAGTACAGGATAGAGTGGTAGAGATAAGTTCAGCTAGTTCAGAGGGGATGGAGGGATGGTAACCTGGACTACAGCAGGGTATACACTCGAACATCTACATTTATGGTAGGTACAAAACTGTACTATGTTCCTCGTGTTACCCTGCTGCAGTCATCACACTTGGGTAGGATCCCAAAGCTAAGGATGGGTGGTGGAGTCAAACTGGGTTAGAGGAGGCTAGAAGGCCTCCCGGGTTGGGAGGGTGGCCTAATGGTTAAGATGTTTGCCTTACAAACACAAGGTGCAGGGTTTGAGTCTCACAAGGGATAATTGGCTAGGCTTAAAATGGCTCGCAAGGGCAGTTAGCTTAGTACTAATCTATGAACCTATGAACCTAAAACTGCAGTGGCGAAGCCAGCTCTAGTCTTAAAGTGGTAAGTGGTAATGTTTGGCGAAGGTGTGTACTGAACTCCAAGTTGCAGCTTCCAGAATATCTTTGGTTGGCACCCCCCTGAGGTAGGCTGTAGATGTAGCTGCTGCCCTGGTAGAGTGGGGCCTTATGCTAGCAGGAACTGGTTTTCCATGATGGGTGTAGCAAAAACGTATGCAATGTCCTATCCATTTGGAAATGGTCTGTTTTGAGATAGCCTTTCCTTGTGATGCTGTAGCATAGGATACAAAAAGCTGGTCAGATTTTCTGAAAACCTTAGTTTTATCCTAGTAGTAACGTAGCTGCCTGTGAATGTCCAAGGAATGTAGGAGTCTTTCTCCTTTGTTCTGTGTATTTGGAAAGAAGGTGGGTAAATGGATGGTTTGATTTAGAGCCACACTGGATACCACCTTAGGCATAAAGGAGGGGTTAGTTCATAGAGAAACTCTGTCTTGATGAAAAATGAGGAAAGGCTCTACTGCCATTAGTGCCTGAAGCTCTGAAACTCTTCTCGCTGAAGTAATTGCTAGCAGCAGGGCAGTCTTCCATGATATAAACTTTAAGTCAGCTGAGAAAGCTGGCTCAAACGGAGGTAGCTGAACAAAGTTAAGGTCCCAAGTAGGTGTTGGTGCTCTCCTGGGAGGCCTAATGTTTTTGGCCCCTCTGAGAAACTGCCTTAGGAGTGGATGCGAAAATAAGGGAGGATCCGTGTTGTAGTGAGCTGAAATAGCTGAGGCGTGGATTTTAATAGATGAAAAAGAAAGCCCTTTGTGTAACATCTCAGTTAAATATTGCAAAATCTGAGGTATGTCAGGCTGAAGGGTATTTTGGCCTTTAGCTTGGTTCCAGGCGCAAAACCTTTTCCATTTGTCTGAGTAGGCTTTCCTGATGCTGGGCCTCCTGGCCTCCAGAATAACATCCATAACAGCTTGTGAGAGGGGAACTGGCTGGTTGCTTAGGTGATTTGCCACGCAGCCAAGTTTAAGGTTTTGAGCTGGCTGTGTAGAATCTGATTGTCTTGCTGTGTGAGCAGATGGGTAATTTGTGGTAGAATCCATGGTGGGCCCTGGGCCATATTCCTTAATAGTGGGTACCAGTGCTGGCATGGCCAGTCTGGGGCAATGAGTATCATTCGGGGTCTCTCCATCCTGACTTTCAGCAGCACCTTTGTGAGAAGGGGTAATGGAGGAAAGGCATATACTGTCAGCATTTTCCAACTGAATGAGAGTGCGTCCACTTTCCAAGCTTGATGGCGAAAAGTCCTTGTGCAAAATTTTGTTAGTTGATAGTTTTGGGGGCTGGCAAATAGGTCTATGTCTGGGAGCCCCCATTTTTGAGTCATCATTGCAAATACTTGTGGATCCAGTTTCCACTCGTGGGGATCCATGATGTTTCTGCTTAGGTCGTCTTCCAATGTGTTCTTTTTTCCTGGCAGGAACTGAGCTTATAATTGTACTTGGTAAGCCAGTGCTGTGTTCCACAAGGTCATTGCTTGCCTGCATAGAGGGTAGGAGTGTGTACCCCTTGCTTATGTACTACATTACTGTGGTGTTGTCTGTCCTTATGATAAGCTGTCCTGGATATAAGAGGTCCTTGAAGGCTGTCAGAGCATTTTGTACAGCTAGTATTTCTTTTTGATTGATGTGCAGATTCCTTTGATCTGTAGTCCATATGCCTTGAATGCACCGTCCTGCCATGTGTGCCCCACAGGCATAGTCCGATGCATCTGTTATAGTTTGCCTGGCTGGGGGTAAGGTGAAAGGCTGACCCTTGTTGAGGTGACATGCCTGTGACCACCATAGAAACTCCTGTTGAAGGCAGGGAATGAGAGGTATCATTGTTTCCAAGCTGTGGCTGTGTTGAGTCCATACGCTTTTGAGGTACCATTGTAATTTCCTCATATGCAGTTTTGCAAATGGTATTAGTAGTATGCAAGATGCCATGAAGCCCAAGGCCTGCAGAATTTTTCTTGCAGGCAGTTGGGTCTTTGTTGCCATTGCTCTGAAGTATTGAGTTAATTGTAGTTGTTTGTCTGGCGTCAGATAAGCCATCGGGGCCGTTGTATTCAAGCTGGCACCCAGGAATGTCATATTTTGTGAGGGCACTAGTTTTGATTTCTTTTCGTTTACTGTGTACCCCAGGCAACTTAAAAGATGTTTTACAAAAGCCAGGTGTTGTAAGAGAATGTCCTTGCTTTCTGCTTGGATGAGGCAGTCGTCCAGGTATGGGTATATTTGAATTCCTCTGTCTGCAATATGCAATTACTGGTGCCAGCCATTTTGTGAATACCCTGGGCGCAGTAGATAAGCCAAAGGGCAGTGCAGAGAATTGGTAATGGGTTGAACCTACAATGAAACGGAGGTATCTTCTGCAATTTTGTCTGACAGGGACATGCAGGTATGCCTCCTTGAGGTCCAACGTTACTAGCCAAGCTTTCTTGCCCAACATGGGAAGAAGCTGCTGTAGTGTTAAGCATCTTGAATTTGGGTACTTGCAAGAAGGTGTTTAAAATTTTAAGGTCCAGAATGGGTCTAAGTATTGTCCTTTCTGGGGACTAGAAAGAGCCTGGAGTAAAATCCTTGGCCTTGCTCCTGTGTAGGTACCAGTTGAATGGCTCTCATGTCCATGAGAGCTGCAATTTGTTTTTGTGCCTCTGCCCATTGATTTTGTGGCAGGTTTGGCATTCCTTTTATCCTTGGCAAGGTGTGGAAATGGAATCTGTATCCTTGTGAGATAATGTCTAGGACCAATTTGTCCTTTGTGACGATGCGCCAGTTGTCTACAAAAAGTGCTAATTTTTCTCCCAAGGGAGCTGCCAAGAGAGTTTTGCTTGGCAGTTTGAGGTATAAGTCATTGTGTTTGCCTTCTAGTAGTTTGTGGCCTGTCTTCTCCTCCCTTCTGTGTTGCAGTGCCCCATTGGCAAGGTTTGTAAGGGATGTGTGCTTGTCCTCTGCCCCTTGGGCGCCTGTATTTACCCCTCTGTGGTCTGTCAGAAGCTGGAAAGGACCAATTTTTTGTTGGCCAATTTCTACTGAAGCGTGGGGGCTGTACTTGTAAGAAATCTTTGACCATCTGCATAGATTTTGCCTTATCCTCCATTTTCTTTAAAACCTCCTCTGCTTTAACCCCAAATAAGACATCCTGCTGTAAGGGTGCATCTAGTAACTTTGCTTTAACATGAACAGGCAGAGATTGTTCCTTTAACCAAGCATGCCTACGTATAACAGACCCAGTAACAGCTGCTCTACAGGAAGCTTCCAAGGCATCAAAACCACATTGTAAAGTATGTTTACCCACCTGTTCAGCTGCATGCAACAGATCCTGCATTTCCTTGAATTCAGACTGTTGAGGGTGCATGCCCATCTTTTGTTTTATTTGAGACATTAGGAATTGCTGGTATTTAAGCATATGAAATTGACAATTTAGTTCTCTCATAGCTAGAGTAGCTGAGGTGTAAACCTTCTTCCCCCACCTATCTAGTGCTCTGGAGTCCCTTTCAGAGGGTACAGGATTTTTAGCCATAGAAGCCTTAGCCCCCTTGGGACCCTGGGAGATTGTCTCTGGATCAGCAACAGGGCTTTTGTATAGGAATTTGTGCGAGTCAGGCACTCTATAGTATCTATCTGGTTTGGCTGGAGCAGGAGGCAGAATCTGGATTTAGACTAGATTCTAAGAAAACATCATCCACAATGTCTAAAACTGGGGGGACTAGCAAGGGGTCTGTGCTGGGTGAGTAAAAGAAACTCTCGGAGCCTTTTCTTTGAGTCGGAGTAGTCCTGATCTTCCCAGTGGAAATGTTCCCTCATGGTATGTAAGGTTTCCCCAAAGGAATAATCTTCAGGGGGAGAAGCTGAGTGAATGGAGTCTTCAGCATCAGAATCTTCATAAGGGGGAAAGGAGTAATCCTGTTCCTCAGAGGAGCCTGAGGAAACATACACTTGATCAGAGGAGGCATAATCCTCCTCTTGTCTAGGCCTTTTCTCGGGGGGGGGGGGGGGGGTTGGGAACCCCTGATAAAAGAAATTAAATCTTCAGCCATTTTAAGCATCTATTTCTAAGGCATAGGGCCTTGACCTGGAGACTGAAGAGTAGTCTTTTTAGGTTTTAGAGGAGTCATAAGCTTAGCATAAGATTTTATGGTGAGAGTAGTCGGTCTGAAGACACCTTCAGAAACCGAAGGTGTTTCTACAGCACCGGCTTCTCCTACTGCAATGTCGTCGGTAGGCGGTGGCGGCTGGTGACTTCAAATCACAGGGGGGCTGCAGGAGACAGCTGAATGGGTGGGGTCAAGGGGAAGGGGTGTGGTCAACCAGAAAGGGGAGGAGCTATGCACAAAACCACAAAAAACTAACTTTAATTAAATACGCTGCCCTGGGTGGCAAACCATCATTATGAAAGTCCAATCAAGACAAAAATAAGTGTAGAAGAATAAAAATATTTCAATGCATTGGCTGCATGACAGCTTACTTAATATCTAGATGGAAACAAAAGGTTGTGAGGCATGAAAAAATAAATTACTTTTTAAATACATTACTGGAATGCCAGTCAAAATCAAGTATAAGAAAAACCAGAAGCACTCAACTCAAACCACTTCTCCTTGCACTGCAGTTCTAATTATAATATATTCAGCTTTATTAAAGTACCAAGTAACATGCTGAAAGTAGAAATCTATGTGATGACCCCACTTGTAAAAATGTTTCTTATCCAAAAATGACCTGCTGCCTGACAACTTGTTTCATGGGGAAAACATGATAAAAGTAAAAAATGAAAAGCAAACAAGAAACAAGCTCAAGATACATTGCTTAAAGGATTACTGTACAGGTTATGGACCACACATGATTGGCATTCTGTTTAGTTTACGGGCAAAGTCTGTAGAGATGACTGGAAGTCTCCAACAAGCTTTTTAAAATAATGGAATCCTGTCCTTTAATACCCAAGGCTTATACATTATCTAGTCAAGTATTCTCTGCATGGCAACAACAGAAAGGCTTTCAATGTTGGCAATTCTTTAACAGTATGCTTATTAAAGCTTACTTGCATCTTACAATCTCAGACAAGCTTACCTTATGGTCATTAAAGCATTGCTACTTAAACACAGAGCAACAGGCACTTTGAGTAATAAGCATAAATCAACAGTACAAAAATATGACAGAAACCAGACCATTCTGCAAAATCAAGGACAGATGAAAAGCCACTGTAGTACTTATGCAGTGTGTCCTCCCCATCCAAGGTAGATACAACTACTCCTTGCCTTGCTTGGACACATCCAGAGTCACTACATGGGGGAGTGGGGTGCAACAAGCATGTCACAATTTGAAATCTCTCTGGCTGACTGTGATGGCCCTGACACATTTGTCATACCTCTCAACCTCAAGAGCAAGAAATCTGGACAAAGTCATACACAGAAGTGGGACAAAGGCCCAAAAATAAGGACAATTTTTAAATATTGCTCTAATAAATTTAGAAAGATAATAGAATAGGTCTTGCATTAGTATGAATTTTCTGAAGGGTATAAAATCTGAAACTCAAATGTCTGTCATTTTCTAACTTCAGTCTTTAGTGATTTGTCACTAATTTGCCAAAAAACACAATTTTATGAAAAATGGACCAAAAATGTGATGCAAAAATATAAAATAGACACACAATACAGCTGCTACCTGTCAAAGAAGGGACACTTTAATATTAGTACTGCTACCTTGAGCAGCTGACAAAATAAAAGAATCTACATGCATTTCAAGTAATCTATAACTTTGATTATTACAGTTATTTCTTAATTGTAAACCCTCCAAAATTGCTATTTTGCGGAGGGATTATTAGGGGGAAGAGCAACATTTTGAGCCAAAAATTGGGGACAGTTGAGAGGTTGGCTATGCCTAATTCTATAAAACAATTTATTTGCATGTACCTCTCAACCTGTTAATGCAGTAAATCTGAACAAGGCCAAATATATTGGGGGCACATATAAACAGTACTAAAAATTGCTCTTGTATAAATTGAGACAGTTGATAGAACAGCTCTTACTTTAACATGCATTTTTCTGAAGGTTATGAAGTCTAAAACTTATTATTTAGTGACTCAATTCCTAAATGATTTGCCAGAAAACTACAAATTTTATGAAGAACAAACCAAAAATAAGCAAAAATCTATTCATTCTTTGAAATTCTGGACAGTTGGGAGGTATAGTTCAGCTGGGCCTGTCTGCGTTTGCTGCCCTTCCCCCTGACAAAATAATGGT
Organism: Protopterus annectens; assembly: GCF_019279795.1. Lineage (NCBI taxonomy): Eukaryota > Metazoa > Chordata > Ceratodontiformes > Protopteridae > Protopterus > Protopterus annectens. Next base: position 484,558,427 of record NC_056739.1, read on the forward strand.
TGAATGGAGCCTCTGCAGCCATTCCAATGAACCATTACTTGGCTATTTCACTCCATTTACCATAAACACTAATGTGCATGCTGCTTTACTTCTATGATGAGTTGGACTTCATTTGAAAGTTTTATTTTGTATTTTACAGCACAAACACTAAGTCATCTGTTAAACAAAGCAATGCAGTCTCACAATGAAAACTTAGCATTAAAACTTCTCTGCCCTTGAAACTCACATTCATTGAAACAGCATTGAAACCCACATTCAAAGAAAATACATTTTGCCAGTGGGCTGTTTTCAAATCATAGGCCCCTTGCATATGAAACATACATGTGCTCTTTGATACACCTTCCTCATTGTACTAAAATTATATTCCTTGTACAATACAGTACACTTGTTAGAGGGTGTTTTAAATTTGTTTTGAACATTTTTCCAGTAAGCAATGAAACAAACCATATGCACCCATAATGGCAAAACTGCCCAGTTGAGAACATTTATCATAAAAAAGTCTACTCAGACTTCCACAGTCCACCATTATTAGTAAATATACACAATTCTACAGTCCACCATTATTAGTAAATATGCACAATTCCACAGTCCACCATTATTAGTAAATATGCACAATTCTACAGTCCACCATTATCAGTAAATATGCACAATTCTACAGTCCACCTTTATCAGTAAATATGCACAATTCTACAGTCCATTATCAGTAAATATGCACAATCTCTGAAGTAAGTCATCTAAATAATTCCACATTAAAGAAATCTGTAACTAATGAAGCGGTTGCTGCTAGCAATCATCTTTATATTTCATGGTTTCATCGAAAAATAAAGTGTCTGTTGCCCCTCAGGAATAAATTGCCTATATTACATTAAAAAATGATAAGCTAGTAATAATATTGCAAGAGGAAATGGATGGCAAACTGATAACAGACTCATAGTTAGTATCTTCACCAAGGAGAACATTCTCAGTACGGCAGCATCCACCCCTTGTGGGAGTAGAACCCACAGCCTTCTGCATCAAAAGCAAGTACACAACCTGTTGTGCTATAGTATTAACTAGGCAAAGCACTAAACTTCTATTCCCCTGCAGCTCTCAGCTCCTTGTAAAATCTACTCAATACTCAACTGCATCTAAACTTTGCAGCTCAAGAAAACTGGAAAAAGCCTAAATGAATTGGGGGGGGGGGGTCAAAAGCCCCAAAACCAGGGACACATTAAACATTGCTTGTATAATCTTGGAAAGTTGCTAGAATAAAATGTTGTGTTGCCACCATACATTTTACTGCCAAGGTCCCTGAGCAAAAAACAGTCAGAGTAACATACCACTACGCCACATCAGCTGCTTTGTAAAAGAGAGGAAGACTGAAACTTAAATGGCTATCATTTAGTGAATTCAGTTCTCACCATAGCTGTCAACCTCTTAGTACAAAACACCTGGACAAACCCAGTAATGAGGGAATACAGCCCTCAAACATATTCAGTGAATTCAGTTCTTGCCATAGCTGTCAACCTTAGCACAAAAACCTGGACAAAGCCAATAATGGGGGAATACAGTCCCAAAAATAGGGACAAATTTAAAATATTCATCTTATAAACTTAGAAAATTGCTAGAAAAAAAGGTTGTGCTACTATGTATTCTGAAGAACATGAAGTTTGAAATTCAAATGCCGGTCAATTTTACTGCTGACAGAACAAAAACAATTTTCAGCAGAGACCCAGGGATTAATACTGCAGACACGTCTTTGTAAAATGGCAGGGCACCAGAGCAAATCCACACAAACACTGGGAGGAGATGCAGACTCCACACAGAAGCCACCCCAACCAAGAATCAAACCAGAAAACCTATAGCTGTGAGGCAACAATACTACCACTGCACCATCAAATATGCAAGGAATTAAACATTCAGAAACCCTTACGTCTGAAATTCAAATGCCTGTCAATTTTATTTAACATTTTTTAATCAGGACAGTTTGACTTGGAACAAAAAAACAATTTTCAGCAGAGGCCCAGGAAGAAATAATGCAGACATGTCTTTGTAACATGGGAGGACACAAAAGCAAACCCACACAAACACAGGGAGAAGATACAGACCCCACAAAGAAGGAACCCCAGCCAAGAATCAAACCCGAGAACCTGCAGCTGTGAGGCAACAATGCTACCAGTGCACCATCAAATAAAAAAAACCCATACAAACACAGGGAGAATATAACAGACCCCACAAAGAAGGAACCCCAGCCAAGAATCAAACCTGAGAACCTGCAGCTGTGAGGCAACAATGCTACTACTACACCATCAAATATCAAGCATTGCAACATTTACAAACCACAGATATTATGAGGAACAGATCAGATCGAATATGAGGCAAAAATCTGCAATTTTTTTACAAATGGTGGTGGGTAGGGAACTCAAGTCTTTAACACCTGCATACGGGGTTCAAGCCTGAGGTATTCCCTACCACATCACCATGAGCACCTGGGGCATTTTCACACACACACACACACACACACACACACACACACACACACACACACACACACACACACACACACACACACACACACACCAAATTCAATCCAGTATAAACATTGTAAAAGTAAAAAGCACCAGCAGCAAGTACCATAAATTCAATCCAGTATAAACATTGTAAAAGTAAAAAGCACCATACACTTACCTGTCTGTAACGTACATCCTGCCCATGCAATACTCCAAAGACCCGCGAGATCCCAAGCAAAGCTCCTTCCCGACGAGACTGTCCTGACTGCTGCTGTTGCAGTCCGGACCCGACACATAATCCCAGCGAGTCTGTGCACTTTAAAAGTGCACAGACGTCTCCTTGTGTTTCCCTATGGGGACTGCCGGACTGCCTGGAGCATGCGCATAGACCGACAGTAGTCGGGACTACTGCGCACTGCCTGGAGCATGCGCATAGACCGACAGTAGTCGGGACTACTGCGCATGCGCGAAGTCCGCGATATTTAAAAAAAAAATTTTTTCTATTTTTTATTTTGAGGGGGCTGCAGTCCGATAGCACGGGCCGCCCCTGTCGGTAGGGCCTAATGAAAATGACTGCGTTGGCCTAGAACTCTCTGCTGGAGAATCCGAAGCGGTCTGGGGATCCAATTCAGCAGTAGCCAGGGGCTGCGTAGGCACCTCACCGAAAACCAGAGAACCGGCGACCAGCCCAGTCGAGGGCTCAGAGTCTGGCTTGGATCTAGGCTGCCTTTACCTTTGCATTTTTTATGCATGCCGGTAGTCGGTTGCTCCGACGGCATAGTGCAATTAAATTTCCTACTGAAGTAGTGCCGTGCGAAATCAAAGCGTCGTTTAATAGTTCGCTTATTGAACCTAGCACAAAACCGACAACCAGTGACGTCGTGGCCTGGGCCTAGGCAAGGTATACAAAAAGAATGAAAGTCCTTATGAGGTATTTGCTTCCCACAAGAAATGCAATTGTTAACATTTTCTGACATCGGACTGAGGCAAGAAAAGGTTCCCCAATGGGGTACTTAGCTTTGAAGACTTCGGACTGAAACTCGATTCGAAAATCTCAGGTGTCGGCTGACCGGCACTTGCGAACTGCTTCTGCTTCGGGCACCGTGCGGCAAGAAAGACTGAAGAAAATGGCATTGGATGCCTCTGATATACCCCTGGCGCAATGACATCAGGGAAGAAGCGACAGCAACCGTCGCCGGACCAAGACTTTGGAATTCGGGCCGACTGAGGGACCGCCTGACGGCAGGATAACCCAAATGTGATGACTGCAGCAGGGTAACACGATGAACATCCACGAAACTGGAATCCAGAATGTCGGGATGTTGATACTAAGACCACATGGATTTTACATACCACTGAATTTTTCTTATTTGGAGACTTGCTAGAGGAATCATGATAATCACAGAAGCCATGAGACACAGAATCCCGAGAAACGTCTGGGCTGAGGCAGTAGTCCAAGTGGTAAAACTTAACAGATCTAGATATAGGTTGATTTTTCTGTAGAAGAAAAGCTCTTTGAACTGAGCCATCTAGGAGACATCCAAGGAAAACAATCCAGTAAGGAGTCAAGCAAGACTTTTGCATGTTCTCCTAGAACCCTAGTAGGTGCAGGAGATTCTTCACCCAAGTGAGAGAACCATGACACTTTGAAACAGACTGCAAAAATTGGCATGTTCTATCTATAAGGACAAATGTGAATACCTTGCAGTCTGCAGTAGGCTATCACAAGAGCTAGACACTTTGGAAATACCCTTGGAGCAGTGCATAACCAAACAGTAGTGCAGACAAATTATTATGTAATCCAGACAAAAACCTTAGGAACATCTGAAACTGGACCTATAGGAATGTGATGATATGCATCTTTTTTAAAAAAGCCAGCAAAAATTGAAAAGGGGGGACAAGGGGAAACAAGTTGGGAGGGGGATAACATTTTGAACTTGGGCACAAAGTACAAGTTTAGAAAGAAAAGATCCACAGCGGGTGTCCCTGAATCTTCTTTGGCACCAGAGACATTTTTGAATAAAATCTTTCTCCTAATTGTGGAGGTGGGACATTTGTACCATGCGATGGGACAGGACAAACTGGAAGGCAGGATAGAAAAAGAGAAGTTTGGTCTGGCAGATGAGGTGGAATCTGTTGAAAAGGAGTTAAAGACTTCCGCTGCCATCTGTATCCTTGACAAATTACTTCCGGAATCCATTTTTCTGAAAATGTCTTTTGGGAAATGATGGAAAGGAGGTTCAGACTTTCTGGAAGGATTAAGTATTTGCCAGACTGGGAGACTTCCAAGATTGTTACACACTGATCAACAGCTGATGACAGGACAACCCATTTGTAAGGACTGCAGATGCATCCTTGAAGGACATCTGCAGCCACAAATACTGTCAACCTGAGAAAAACTCAGTTACTGGCTATTAAGAGAACTGCCTGGATACCTACAAAGAAGAAAAGTACAGTTGTGTACAATTACCATAAATGTAGATGTTAGAGTGTCTTCACTGTTGCAGTCATCACCTGTGGGTTATCCCTGCTGTGGTAGCCCTCGGCTGGCCCGAATACCTTAGTCAATGTTTTTGAGAGCTGGCTGCTGTCGCCTGTAGTCTGACATCAGGTTGTCAGTACTATAAAGCAAGGCAGCCGATGTCGTTACATCAGTTTTTCTTGCCCTAACCCGTCAAAAGCACAAGGGGAAAAGAGAGAAAGTACAGTTGTGTACACTTACCATAAATGTAGATGTTAGAGTGTATTCATTGTTGCAGTCATCACATTTGGGTTATCTGCCTGCAGGTAGCCCTCAGCCGGCTTGAATACCAGAGTCTTAGGATTTCTGCATCAGATGCTGTCGCTTCTTCCAGGACGTCAGGACATCAGGGGTATAAAACATGCAGCCGATGCCATTACATCAGTTTGTCTTGCCCCAGATGTCAGGTGCCCCCACAATAGGAAGCAATTAAATGGTATGGTATACCCCCATCAAAAAGCAAATACATAAGAAAAAATACACACTAAACAAGAAGGAAAGGTAAAGACAAGAGAAGTCAGGGGGCTGGAGGGGGGGTAACCAGGACTGCAACAGTGAATACACTCAAACATCTACTAAGTGTACACAACTGTACTATGTTCTTCGTGTTTCACTGTTGCAGTCATTGCATTTGGGTTGACTCCCAAAGCTAAGGAAGGGAGGAGGAAGTCAGAGAGTATTAGGGCCAGCTATTAAGCCCTGCAAGACTTCAGTGGCAAAACCAACTCTGGATTTAGACAGAAATAGGCATGTGGTAATGCTTGGTGACAGTATGTACAGAGCTCCAGGTAGCAGCTTCTAGGATGTCCCTGGTAGGGACTCCTCTGAGAAATGCCGCAGAAGTTGAATGTGATCTTATCCCCTGTGGGGTAGGTTTCCCATGGTGCCTGTAGCAGAAATGAATGCAATGGGCTATCCATTTGGAAAAGGATTGCTTTGAAATGGCCTTCCCCTTTACCCCTGCAGCAAAGCTAACCAGCAGCTGTTCAGATTTTCTGATAGAGCCTTGGCCAAACAGAATCTAAGTTGAATCTAAGTTGTCTGTGTACGTCCAGAGAGTGCAGTATTCGTTCCCCTTTGTTTTGTGGATAAGGGAAAAAGTAGGCAAATGACTGGACTGATTTGGGGCCACAGTAGACAGCACCTTGGGCATAAAGGAAGGATTAGTCCTGAGGGAAACCCTGTCCGCATGGAAGATAATGAAGGGTTCCACAGCCATGAGGGCTTGTAATTCAAACACTCTTCTTGCTGAAGTGATGGCTAGAAGGAAGGCTGTTTTCCAAGAAAGGAATTTCAACTTTGCCGTAGCAGCTGGCTCAAAGGGGGAGGGGGGGGTGAGTTTTTCCAATACAAAGAGGACCCAGGCTGGAGTGGGAGCTCTCCTGGAGGGTCTTAAATTTTTGGCCCCTCTAAGGAACTGCTTTAGTAAGGGGTGGCTCAGTATTATAATGTGCTGAAATGATAGAGGCATGAATTTTAATTGACGAGAAGGATAGGCCCTTGTGGAGCATTTCTGTTAAGTACTGTAGAATATGAGGTAAGCTGGGCACTGCTGTGCCCATCCCCAGAGCCTGGCTCCAGGAACAGTATATCCTTCCCACTTTTCAGCATAGGATTTAGTACTAGGCCCCCTTGCCTCCAGAATGACTAGAGGAGAGTCAAGGGATTAGCCAGGCTGCAAGGTTCAGGGTTTGAAGCTGAGGGTGCAGAATCTGGCCTGCCTGCTGAGACAGCAGGGAAGAGGTTTGAGGCAGATGCCATGGTTGTAGTAGTGTCATATTGCGCAAGAGGGGGTACCAGTGCTGGCGTGGCCAGTCTGGTGCAATCAGTATTGTCCTTGGCTTGTCCTGTTTGATCTTTAGTAGAAGCTTCGAGAGGAGAGGCAGAGGGAGAAAGGCATAAACCAAGAGCCTTTCCCAGGAAAAGGACAGGGCATCCACTTTTCAAGCTTGACTGCGGGGCGTTCTTGTGTAGAATTTGTTCAATTGGTAGTTCTGAGGGGAGGCAAACAGGTCTACTTCTGGAGTCTCCCATTTGTTCCTCAAGAGGTTGAATATTTTGGGTTCTAGTTTCCATTCGTGTGGGTCCATGAGATTTCTTGTTAAGTCATCTGCCAGTGAGTTTAGTTAGCCTGGCAGGAATTGTGCTTGTAGGTGTACTTGATAGCTCAAGGCTGTGTCCCACAGAGCCATGGCTAGTCTGCAGAGAGGGTACGAGTGGGATCCCCCCTGCTTGTTTATGTACCACATAACTGTGGTGCTGTCTCTGCCTTTACCAATAGTTGGTCCTGGAAGAATACGGTCTTTGAAGGCTGTCTGAGCATTCTGTACAACTAACATTTCTTTTTGATTGATATGCAGGTGCATCTGTCGTGGGTTCCATTTGCCATGAATGTACTGCCCTGCCATGTGAGCCCCCCATGCATAGTCTGATGCGTCTGTTAGGGTTTGGGCGGCAGGGGGTAGAGTGAAAGGGAGTCCCTTGTTGTGGTAGCAGGCCTCTGCCCACCAGAGGAACTCTGTCTTTATACAAGGAATGATAGAAATCATTGTTTCCAGGTCCTGAGAAAGTTGACACCATAGGCTTTTTAGATACCACTGGAGTTTCCTCATATGCAGTCTTGCATATGGAATTAGTACAATGCAAGAGGCCATGAACCCCAGAGCTTGCAGTATTTTCCTTGCAGATTGCTGTGGTTTTGTGGTTTCTCTGGAGTAAGGAATGCCATCTGGGAAGTTGTGTTCAAGCTTGCTCCCAGGAATACAATCTGTTGGCAGGGTACTAGGTGAGATTTCTTTTCGTTGATGGTGTAACCCCAGTGAGGTTAGAAGTTTCTTTACGAATGCCAGGTGCTGCAATCGCAAGTCCTGGCTTTCTGCCTGAATCAGACAATCGTCCAAATATGGGTAAATTTGAATATTTCTTTGCCTGCAAAATGTAATGGCTGGAGCTAGACATTTTGTGAACACCCTGGGCGCAGTAGATAACCCAAAGGGAAGTGCAAAGAACCAAAAGTGCATGGAGGCCACCCTGAAACGAAGGTATTGTCTGCAGGATCCTCTTATTGGGATGTGCAGGTAAGCTTCCTTTAAGTCTAGGGTTGCCAGCCAGGCATCCTTGGCTAGCATAGGAAGAAGCTGTTGAAAAGTTAGCATTTTGAATTTTGGAACCACCAGAAAGGTGTTGAGAATAGAGAGGTCCAGGATAGGACGCCAGGAGTAGTCTTTTCTGGGTACCAGAAAAAGTCTTGAATAAAAACCTTGTCCCCTTTGTTCTGCTGGGACAGGTTGAATAGCCCTGATACTGAGAAGAGAGAACCTGCCTGTTGGGCCTCCACCCATTGATTTGGGGGGAGGTCTGGCCAACCATTTGGGGTTGGTAGTGTGTGGAGGTGGAATCTGTATCCTTGGGAAACTATTTTCAAAACCCATTTGTCCTGGGTAATGAGTTCCCAGTTTTTTGCATGCAGGGCGAGCTTTCCTCCTAAGGGAGCAGGTAGTAGAGCAGGGCTTGGAAGGTTTAAGGTTAAGTCATTGTGCCATTTTTCCGTAAGGGGGCGGCTTACTACCCCCTGCTTTGGAAGTGGGATCCCCCCACTGCTTAGATCTGTGTGTAGTCTGAGACTGTAGCCTAGGTGGTCTGCTGTTCCTGGGTTTGGACTGAGAAGGCCTGGAAGGCACTGGAAAGGACCAGTTCTTTGAAGGCCAATGCCTACTGAATCTGGGAGGCTGTACTTGTAGGAAATCTTTAACAGTTTGCATAGATATAGCTTTTTCCTCCATACTTTTGAAGACTTCTGCTTTGTTGAAAAAGGAGGTCTAGGTTTAAGGGAGCATCCAGTAATTTAGCTTTAACATGATCTGGCAAGTTTTGTTCCTTAAGCCAAGCATGCCTTCTAAGTACAGACCAAGTGACAGCAGCCCTGCAAGATGCTTCTAAAGCATCAAAACCACATTGCAAAGTTTGTTTACCAACTTTTTCTGCAGAACGCATTAAATCTCGCAATTCTGTGTGTTCATCACAGTCAGGAATCAACATCATTTTCTGTCTAAGTAGTCCCATAATATGCTGCTGGTACTTTAACATATGAAACTGGCAATTTAAAAAACTAATGGCCAAAGTAGCAGAAGTGTATACCTTCTTTCTCCATCTGTCAAAGGCTCTAGAATCTCCATCAGAAGGGGTAGGATTTTTGGCAGCAGTAGCCTTAATGCCTTTTGGCCCTTGGGAAATGGTCCCTGGATCCGCAGAAGGATTCTTGAAGAGGAACTTGTGAGAGTCAGGTACTCTGTAGTACCTGCCAGGTTTTCTGGGAGCTGGAGGTAAAGTGTCTGGGGTAAGGCTAGATTCCAAGAAAGCATCATCTACAATGTCCAGAACAGTAGGGATAGCTAAAGGCCTGTGTTGAGGTAGGAGTAAGAATTCCCAAAGTCCCTTTTTGGACTCGGAGTAATCCTGGCTTTCCCAGCAGAAATGCTCCCAAAGAGTATGCAAAGTTTCACAGAAAGAAAACTCTTCTGGAGGGGAAGCAGAGGGAATGGAATCCTCTGCATCAGAGTCCTCATAAGTAGATAAGGGCAAATCCAGGTAATCAGAAGGAGCAGAAATATCAGATTCCTGATCAGAAGAGTCAGAAAGAAAATCAGTTCTAGGTCTCAGATAGGGAAGGCTGGCTTCCCCTAATTAAGGTAATAAGGTCTTCAGCCATTCTAAGCATTTGTTTTTTAGGCATATGGGCCTGAGCCTGCGTTTTAGTTGGTGGTTTTCTAGGCGTAGTGTGAGTTTTTGGCCTGGATGAAAACGATGGCGTCTGTTTAATATGAATGTCTGTAGGCCTGAATACACCATCAGAAGCCGGTGCCTGCACTGCGGCTCTGGACCCATCCAAGGTAGAGACATCCACAGGTTCCATAGTCGAAGAAGCATCTTGTGGCATACTGACTCCGAATGGGTCTCAGTAGAGGCCTGCAAATCTGAAGTAGCGGGTATCAGGGGCTGCGAAAGCACCTGAGTACTGGCAGACTGGCGACTAGCTTAAATGGAACAGTCATCGGCAGTTTTGGACCTATGCGGTCTGTCTCTGTCTTTATCCTTATGTTTATTCGGAAGATTGGTAGTCGGATGGTTTAATTAAGCCATTTCTGAGTACACAGATCGACTACGTAAGAAACTGGTTGCAAAAATAGCCTGACAACGAATAGTTCAGCTGTTGAACAAGGCAGAAAACTGATAGCAAGGGACGTCGTGGTCTGGGCCTAAACAGGGGCTGCAGTAAGAATGAAAATCTCTATGAGGTATTTGCTTTACACAGGTAAGACAACTGTTAATTTTTACTGACATCGGTTAGAGCAAGAAAAAAGAATCCCCAACAGGGTACTTAGCTTTTTTGAAGACTTCGGGTCTGAAACTCGAAAACGAAAATTTCAGGAGTTGGCAGACTGGCACTTGCAAACTGCTTCTGCTTCGGGCACCGCACTGCAAGAGAGACTGATGTAATGGTGTCGGCTGCATGTTTTATACCCCTGACGTCAAGGAAGAAGCAACAGCATCCAATGCAGAAATCCGAAGACTCTGGTATTCAGACCAGCTGAGGGCTACCTGCAGGCAGATAACCCAAATGTGATGACTGCAACAGTGAAACACGAAGAACATCTCCCTGCCTTAGAGGTGGACATGATCCATTGTTTGCTTCTCTGCTGGCCCTGGGATAGGGGCTTGGATGTCCTGTCCCTGCGGAGCTTACTTTGGCCCTGTCTGCCGGATGCAGGGAAGGCCCAGTGCTTAGAGGGGAAGTTCCTGTTGAATCTGGGTGATTGAACGTGAAAGAAATCTTTTACTGTTTGCATAGATTTTACTTTGTCTTCCATCTTTTTAAGCACCTCTTCTGCTTTTTCCCCAAACAGGCGTTCCTTATCTAGGGGTGCATCAATAAGTTTAGACTTGACAGGATCAGGGAGAGGTTGTTCCTTCAGCCATGCATGTCTTCTAATAACAGACCCTGACACTGCTGTCCTGCTAGAGGCTTCTAGGGCATCATATCCACATTGTAATGAGTGCTTCGCCACTTGACCAGCAGAGTGAAGTAAGTATACCAGCTCTTTTGAGATGGCACCGTCAGGAGAGGTAGCAATCTTCTGTTTTATTTGTTCCAAAGTGTGTTGTTGATATTTTAACATATGGAACTGACAACTGAGTGCTCAAATAGCCAAGGTTGCAGAGGTGTATACTTTTTTACTCCATCTGTCCAGAGCTCTGGAGTTTTTGTCAGAGGGAAGAGGATTATTGGCAGAACAAGTCTTAGCTCCTTTGAGTCCCTGTGTAATGACCTCAGGGTCTGCAGCAGGGTTCCTGTACAGGTATTTGTGAGAATCTGGTACTTTGTAGTACCTGTCAGGATTAGCTGGATCAGGAGGCAGGGCATAAGTGTCTAAACTGGATTGAAGGAAAATATCATCCACCACTTCTAGAATAGGTGGGATGGCCAGGGGTCTGTGCTGGGGCAGGACCAAAAACTAAGTTGTTTCTTTGACTGTGGGTTGTCCTGAGATTCCCATTGAAAATGTTCTCTGAGGGAGTGAAAGGTTTCAACGAAAGAGAGGTCCTCTGGATGGGAGCAGAGGGGATGGATTCCTCTGCATCTGAGTCCTCAAACAGTTAAGGGCTGTTTGTTCCTCTTCAAAGGCAGAATAATCAGATTTTGTTCCTCTTCAAAGGCAGAATAATCAGATTCCTCAGACACTTGGTCTGACAATTTCTGGAGAAGGAAGCCTTTTTCCTTTCTGGAGTGGGGGCCTGAGTACCTTGGATAAGGGAGATGAGATACTCTGCCATTTTAAGCACTTGACCTTGGGGTGCAGTATTAAGATGGTGGCTAGAAGCAGAATTTCTAGGAGTGGCCTGACTTCGAGGCCTGAGAGAATCCGTCATTCTCTGAGAAATGATAGTCGGAAGAGAAAACGTCATTTTTTTGTCTAGAATTGGTAGTGTGAACTGCCTCCTCGGAAGCCAGTGCCTGCGTCGCGGCTCCGGACCCAACCGAGGCAGAGACAGCCAAAGGCTCGGAAGACGAAGTAGATTTCTGCAGCATACCGGACTCCAAAAGGGTCTCAGTAGAGGCCTGCATAGAAAGCAAGTCGGGCATCAGGAGCTGCAAAAGCGCTTCACTGAATTCCGGAGAACAGACAACTTGCTTAGCAGTAGTGTCATTGGAAGGCTTAGCCCTGTGTGGTCTGTCTCTATCTTCACGTTTTTTCGGAATGTCGGCAGATTGTTGGCTGACGGATGCCATATCGGAATAAGATGACGAAATATGAAAATAATAGTCTACAAAAAGAGCTCTACGGCGAATGGCCCTCACATTAAAGAGGGCACAGAACCTGCAAAGAGGGATGTCGTGGTCTGGGTCTAAACAAATGATGCAGTAAGGATGAAAGTCTCGGTGTGGGATATGCTTTCCACAGGTGAGACAACTGTTTTTCGGACATCGGTTAGAGGAAGAAAATAAAAGGGTCCCCAATGGAGTACTTAGCTTTAGACATTTTCTGCTGAAATTCGACTTCTGGTAGCGACCGACTGGCACTTGTGCGAACTGCTTCTGCTTCGGGCTCCACGGCAAGAAAGACTGATGTAATGACAGCTGCCTGATGACCTGATGTCAGACTACAGGTGACAACAGCCGGTGCATAAAAACACTGACTCTGGTATTCGGGCCGGCCGAGGGCTACCATAGCAGGGATAACCCACAGGTGATGACTGCAACAGTGAAACACGAAGAACATTTAACAGATCCTGAAAGAAAATAAATCAGAAAAGGTAATGAGAAAACAATGATTGGGAGGAATCCTGTAGCTGTTCAGCAAAAAGCAGTTCAAGCACCAGCTTTGGTGCAAGACATGGCTTCCAGTAATCTAGAGGTAAACTGGTCAAATGTGTTTAGAGCTAATTAAAATAAACGAAACACTGTAGAAGTATATCAACTCAAATAACAAAAGGGAGAAAAAATGGAAGAAGCTTTAAATAGATATTCAGATGAGCTGAGCTGATAAAATTACAAAAATCAGAGGTTAAAATGAAGAAAAGACTGGCTGAGTATGAGACTGCTCAAAAAGAGTGGTTTCAAAAAAATGGTAGAATTAGAGAACAGTAGGGAAAAATCTGAGATTTTCTGCTGTACCTGAGAAACTAGAAGGAACACTATTAATTTCATGAAGGCACAAATAATCAACTGGACTAGTGTTCCAAGGCAGAATCTGTTAACTGAAAGTACACACTGTGTGTATGCCCTAAATATGGCCAAGAGAAAGCAATCAAGACCTTTACTAGTAAAGATGCAAACCTACCAGGAGAAAGAGTTGATCCTGACAAACTGGCAAAAGGGCAAAGTATTAAAAGGTGGACACAACAGATTGTTTGTAGAAAAAAAGAAGTTATGTACTCACCATAACGTTCCATCAGAGTACTTCTACTTCATTTGTCTTCAACCTGTGGGAATATGGATCCAGATCGGATCCAAGCTGGCAACTTCCCAAGCATCTCCTCCGAGCTCCAAGCTCCTACCCATAATATACCACCACCACCTTCCTTCCCTCAGATCGAGTTTGCTGCACCCTACACCAAAAAACCTGACCAAATATATCTTAATGCACACAGCAACTTGTCCAACCTCATGAAACATGGACCACATCCGCTAAAACGCACTCTGCTACATGTCAAGAAGGAGGGGGGTGGGGATGGTTGAAGACAAACGAAGTAGAACTACTCAGATGGAACGTTATGGCGAGTACATAACTACTTTACCTGAAGTAGTTTACTTCATTTGATCTTCAACCTGTGGAACAGAGTCCCCAGCTACTTGTACACCTGGGTGGCCCTCATGGAAGGATATTCCGGAGCACCGCGGAGCCAAAGTATGCTCTCCCTCTAGATATCAAATCCAATTTATAGCGAGAAATAAAGGTATGAGATGAGGACCAAGTAGCCGCAGAATAAATGTCATCCAAGGATACCCTAGACTAAAGGCTGCAGAAGTAGCTATGGACCTGGTGGAATGAGCTCTAACCAGACCCGGAGGAGATGAGCCTCTGTCCTTGTATACTTAAAGGAAGCAGAGAGAAATCCATCTAGCAATGGTTACCCTTGGAAATGGGTTTACCCAAAAAAGGTTTAGAGAAGGACACAAACAATTGGTCAGACTTGCAAAAGGGTTTGGCTCTGTGTAAACAGAATCGTAGTTGTCTCTGAACATCTAACAAATGCAACTTGTATTCACTCTTAAGTTTTGAAATTTGGAAAGAAAACAGGTAAACTGACAGCCTGACACTGGTCTCAGAAGCCACTTTTGGAAGAAAGGAGGGATTGGTATGAAGAGAAACCCTGTCCTTATGGAAAACCATGTATGGAACCTTGACAGCAACGCCTGAAGTTCTGAGAGTCTCCTAGCCGAGGTGATGGCCACTAGGAAGGTTGTCTTCCAAGATAAAAATTTAAGATCTGCTGTTGCCGCCGGTTCAAGGGGGCCAACCAGAGCTTGCAATACCAAAATAAGGTCCCACGGGGGAGTAGGATCTTTGACCGGAGGACATAAGAGAAATATACCTTTGATAAAAGCTTTGCACAATCTGGAAGAAGCCAAAGAAGCCATGTTCTCACCAATGTGGAAATTGGAAAAGCCAGCCATGCTGAACTTTCACTGTAGATGAGCTAGCCCCTTGTTGAAAAATGTTTGCCAAAAAAAAAAAAATCAAAGACAGCCAGAATTGGAGCTGTGAAAGTGTCTAAATCCCTTTGTGAAGCCCAGATGGAAAAGTGTTTCCATTTGCTATGGTAAATTTTTCTGGTGGATGATTTATGGGCTGCCACCAGAATAGTCTTGCCCGAAGAAGACAAACTGAGTCCTAGCAATTAAGGGAATTGGAGCAGCCAAGCTGTGAGCTTCAGACTGTCCAGGTTCGGATGAGGGACGAGATCCGGACGGGCATCCAAGATCCAAGGAGGAGGTAAAAGATGAGACCAGAGAAAGGGAAACCATACCTGGCGAGGCTAAAACGGGGCAATGAGGATCACGAAGAACTTGCTGCACTTCGTGTTGGAAGGAGATGCGAAGAGATCGCAGCAATGCTGACCCCACAGTAGAAAGATCTGCTCCGCTACTAAAGGATTCAGAGACCACTCATACGGCATCAGAATAGTGTGGCTTAGTTTGTCCGCCAGTATGTTGGCCCGTCCCAGAATGTGCATTGCTACCAGGAAATGACTGGTGGAGATCACCCATTCCCAAACTCTCATGGCTTTGCGACAGAGGGGGTAGGATCTGGTCCCTCCCTGTTTGTTGATGTACCAGACCACAGACATGTTGTCGACTGAACTGCAATAGTTCTTAGAGGGAGAAAAGCATGAAGGGCCTGCAACTCAAAGACCACCCTCATCTCTAGAACACAGATATGCAAAACTGGTCTCAATCAGGGACCACATGCCTTAAAGATTTGGCTGTGTTGACTAATTCCTAGATGGTGTGCAAGACGTAAGAAATAGTTTCTGGTCTGACAAAGTAGGTGCTTGGTGGGAGCAGCAAGAAACCAATCGTCCAGGTAAGGGAAGACCTGGATTCCCTGAAGCCTCAGGTGAGCCACTACCACCACCTGAACACCCTGGGGGCTGTGGTGAGACCAAAGGGTAGGGCTTGAAACTGGTAATGATTGGCCCCTAGCCTGAAGCGGAGGAACCTCCTGGAACTTCTGTGAATCTTTATGTGGTAATAAGCATCCTGGAGGTCTATCGAGCACATCCAGTTGCTCTCTTGCAGGTAAGACAGGATGAACTGTAACATGACCATCCGGAACTCCTCTTCGGCAACCGACAGGTTCAGGGTTGACAGGTTCAGAATGGGCCTCAAGTCCCCCGTCTTTTTTGGCACCAAAAGAACCTGGAATAGATGCCCGATCCGGACTGATCTCAGGGGATGGGTTCAATGGTTCGTTTTTTCAGCAGCTTGATTACCTCTAGTGCTGCTCAATTCCTTTGCATGGGTAGTACTTCTGGGAGGAGTTTGGGTGAGTGGAAGAAACCACAAACGGTATTGAATAACCTCTGGATATTATCTGAAGCACCCAACAGTCGGATGACATGGACTCCCATGCCGTCAGGTGCAATGACAGGCGACCCCCGACTGCCTCCAGAGCAAGAGCTGTCTGGCAACCCCTCAGGGCTGTTGTGCGGGCCTGTCCCGAGAAAAGTTCTTGAGACCCACAATTCCTCGGACTCCCTCTGCCTCTGGGCCAACGTCTGTCTGGTCCACCTCTGCCTCTAGGGGAAGAAATGTCCTGAGTGTCCTGGAAATACTGAGACTTCTGGAACCACATCTTTTGCCCTCGCTGATTCAGAGAAAAGGAATTTTGAGGGTTCGAGACGTGAATCCCGATGGCAGACAGTGTCTTCCTGTCCTTCTCATTCTGGACCAAAGTGTCACGAACAGTCTTTCCAAATAGGAAAGAGTCGTCATTAAGGGGCATTCGCAAAAGACGCCTTAAAGGGTTCCGTGAATTGACACAACCTGAGCCAGGAGTGATGTCTCATGGCAACACCGGACCCAGCCGCACTAGCTGCTCCCTTGGTAGTGTGCAAGAGGAGGCACATGAATGTATTAGAGACCGCTTTCAAGGTGGCCATCTTCGCGGAGAATGTACACCTGTCCTCCTGCGACATGGACTGTAGGGGTGACTCGGCTAGTTCCTTGACCTGTTCACACTGTAATCATGTAAAATGGGCCAGATAGTTCAGTACCCTTATGGAAAAGGTTGCTGACACATACATCTGCTTCTCTAGGCGATCCATCATCCTGGACTCTCATTTGGGGGGATGGACTGTGAAACTCTGAGCTAGTTCCTTCTTGGTGGCAGCTGCTAGTACCATAGTGTCTACTGGGGACCCTTTATTCTAGGGTGGTCTGTCCGCAGGGGGGCTTAAAATTTTATCAGGGCGCTTTGGAATTGGCTCTATGGTGTCCGTTCTTTCCAAGCCCGTAAGGTGACCAAGTCCACTACAGGATCCGCTTGGGGGGGCACCCAGGAGACAGACAGGCCCGTGCAGTAGGCCTCCAGGAACACAGACTAAGAGGAAGATTTTCGGGCGACCAACCCCCTATCTGGCGCAATAGATCCTTGTCGTCTCCACAGGAGACATCCTCGGGAGGTGATGTGGGGGAACCTTACCCTTCCTCCAAATCGATGTCATCAGTGAGGGACTCCAGAGAGGAATCCAAGTGCCTCCTCTTGCACGTATGCTTGCGAGGAACCTCTCCGGTGGGGCTCTCCGGAGCGGGCTTGTAAACCACCTGATGTTCCTCAAGGGGAACCGTCTAAGGCTCCTTGAGCATGGCCTGTCCCTGCGGTAAAATGACAGGAGTTGCACCCAAAGCAGAGGGAGTTTGGATGGAATCCAAAGACATAGTTAGGGGTCTTGATCTACAGGAGAGAACCCTTTCCACCACATCGAATACAGAGGGTGAGCAAGCTTCCTTGGATGTCCATAAGGGAGCTGCTCTCCCCGGATTCGACGAGGGGATCGGAGCCTGGCCCGAAGGAGATGGAGCGCCGAGGAGATGGCCGCGACCCAACAAGGTTGACTCCGATGGGAAAAATTCCACCCCCTTGGATCAGACACCCAGGCTACGGCTCAGAGCGACGCTCGGATCTGAGCTAGTAGGGTCCGATGCACTCCAAGTAACTGCTGGTGTCGAGGTACTAGGTACCATTGGTGCCAGCCCAATGACTCCGAAGCCTCTCGGATCCAGATACTTTGAAACCGGAGGTCGGATCGGAGAAGAAACAGGTGTAAAGAAGGGAAACGAGCTCCCCCCTCCAGAGGGAGAGGGGGCTGGCAAGACTCACATCCGGATTTGTACGCAAATAAATCTAAACAATTTATCCATGTCAGTTTTGGATAAACTGCAGGTGGACAGCGACAATGCAATGGACTCAGACCTGGCTAGTCGGTGTGCTGAAGCCCTAGAAGATGATCTAGGCTCCACCGGTGAAAACCTGGGTGAGAAGAACCAAGGAGAGTCAGGTCCATGTACAGCCTGCATTTTTGGAGAAGGCCCGGACGGAGATGAACGGTCCAGGGACCTCTTCCTCCTATCTGCTTTGTGCTCTCTCTCTTTCTCTCGGCCCTTATGGTGCTCTCCTTCTACAGGCCTAGAGGCAGGAGGGTGAGTCCCGGCCTTGGAGGGAGAGGTGGAGAGGAAGGATGCTGAAGAAGTGGTCACAGCCGTGACCGAAGAGGTAGTGGAGGCAGCCACCTCTGTTGCACAAAGGAGACCCTTCATAACCAGTTTTGCCCTACGATCTTTTAGAGCTTGTGGATTAAAGCCCATACAAATGCTACAGCCCGTAGAAGGATGGGCTACTCCTAGGCAAACACACAGAGTGTGGCCGTCAGCTGGCGACAATTTATGGCCACACTCTGTGCACTTCCTAAATATGTGTTTAGGCTGATCAGCCATCCTAAAAAAGAGAGAGACACAAGGCCCACACCAATCCACCACACTCTCAAGATACACACAGAGAGCTGGGGGGATCTCTAACAGCCCAACAAACAATGTTTTTAATGTAATGCACCAGCAAGGGGAGGAAAAGGAAAAAAAAACTACACACAGACAGAGACAGAGAGACACAGAGAGACACAGAGAGACACAGACAGACACAGACAGACACAGACAGACAGACACAGACAGACAGACACAGACAGACAGACACAGACAGACAGACACAGACAGACAGACACAGACAGACAGACACAGACAGACAGACAGACTTACCATAAATGTAGATGTTAGAGTGTATTCACTGTTGCAGTCCTGACAAATGGGTTATCCGGCTCCCGGTGGCCCACAGTTGGCCAGAATACCAGCGTCCTTGGTATATGATGTTGGCTGCCTCCGGATTAAGCCTGACATCAGGTACAAAGGCAGGCAAGCAGTCGACATCATTTCCACATATTTCTTGCCATAACGGTCAGGAGCCCCCCCCCCAAAATAAGACCAGGTAAAGAAAAAAATCCAGTCTGTGTCCTAGGAAAAAAGGGGGATGGAAGGGGGGAAACCAGGACTGCAAAGTACAGTTGTGTACACTTGCCATAAATGTAGATGTTAGAGTGCATTCACTGTTGCAGTCATCACATTTGGGTTATCTGCTTGCAGTAGCCCTCAGTCGGCCTGCTTATCAAAGTCTTGGGTCCTGCGTCGGTTGCCGTCTCATCATCCGTGACATCAGGTAGTCAGGGGTATAAAGCATGCAGCAGATGCCATTACATCAGTTTTTCTTGCCCCAGATGTCAGGTGCCCCCCTAATGGGAAGCAATTAAATATATATGCAAGGTTATATCTCCAACAAAATAAGCAAATACACCAAAAAGCTTTTAAGCACAGTAAAGGAGAATACAGGTATAGCCAAAAGCTAAGGATGGGAGGAGGAATTTAGATAGCATTAGGACCAGCTATAAGGCCCTGCAAGACTGCAGTGGCAAAGCCAGCTCTGTATTTAGAGAAAATTGGCAAATGGTAATGCTTGGTGAAAGTAGGTACAGAACTCCAGGTAGCAGCTTCTAGGATGTCCCTGGTAGGGATGCCTCTGAAAAAGGCTGTAGAGGTAGATGCAGTCCTGGTTGAGTGTGGTCTTATCCCCTGTAGGATAGGTTTTCCATGGTGCTTATAGCAGAAATGAATGCAATGGCCTATTCATTTAGAAATGGTTTGCTTTGAAATGGCCTTCCCCTCTGCCCCTGCAGCAAATGCCACCAGCAATTGTTTAGATTTCCTTTGAGGTTTAGTCCTGTTCAAGTAAAATCTAAGTTGTCTGTGCACATCTAAGGAGTGCAGTATCCGTTCCCCTTTGTTGTGTGGATTAGAAAAGAAGGCTGGCAAATGAATGAACTGATTAAGAGCCACACTGGATACTACCTTGGGCATGAAGGAGGGATTGGTCCTGAGGGACACCCTGTCCATATGAAAGATAATGAAAGGCTCCACTGCCATAAGGGCCTGTAATTCAGATACCCTTCTTGCTGAAGTGATTCCTAAAAGGAAGGCTGTTTTCCAACAAAGGAATTTTAACTCTGCACTTGCAGCTACCTGAAAAGGAGGTAGAGTGAGTTTTTTCAATACAAAGTTAAGGTCCCAGGCTGGAGTTGGGGCTCTCCTGGGTGGTCCTAAGTTTTTGGCCCCTCTGAGGAACTGCTTGAGCAGTGGATGAGAGAAGAGGGGTGGGTTCTGTGTTGTAATGAGCTGAAATGGCTGAGGCATGAATTTTGATGGAGGAAAAAAAAAGGTCCTTGTGAAACATCTCAGTTAAGCATTGAAGAATCTGAGGTAAATTGGACGCTGCTGTGCCCATCCATTGAGTGTCGTTCCAGGCACAAAATCTTTTCCATTTTCAGCATAAGATTTTCTAATACTAGGCCCTCCTTGCCTCCAAAATGACATCCAAAACTTGTTTACTGAGGGATGGTAATGGAGAAATTAGGTAATTAGCCAGGCTGCCAGGTTCAGGGTTTGAAGCTGAGGATGCAGAATCTGACCCTCCTGCTGTAACAGCAGAGTAGGGGTCTGAGGCAGGTGTCATGGAGCCAGCAGTGACACACTGCACAAGAGGGGGTACCAGTGTTGGCGTGGCCAGTCTGGTGCAATCAGTATAGTCCTTGGTTTGTCCTGTTTGATCTTTAGTAGTACTGAGGAGAGGAGAGGCAGAGGAGGAAAGGCATAAACTGATAGATTTTTCCAGCTGAAGGACAGGGCATCCACTTTCCAAGCTTGTTTGTGGGGAGTCCTTGTGCAGAATTTGTCCAATTGGTAGTTCTGGGGGAGGCAAACAGGTCTATATCTGGGCTCCATTTATCAGCATATTGAAAGTCTTTGGTTCCAGTCTCCACTTATGTGGGTCCATGAGATTTCTGCTTAGTTCGTCTGCCAGTGTATTTTGTTTTCCTGGTAGGAACTGAGCCTGTAGATGCACTTGGTAGCTCAAGGCTGTGTTCCACAAAGCCATGGCTAGTCTGCAGAGGGGGAATGAATGGGTACCCCCTGCTTATGTACCACAACAGTGGTGTTGCCCTTCTTTACCATTAATTGTTCTGGAAGAATGTGGTCCTTGAAGGCTGTCAGAGCATTATGTACAGCTAACATTTCTTTTTGATTGATATGCAGGTGCATTTGACTTGGGTTCCATTTGCCCTGAATGCACTTCCCTGCCAGGTGAGCCCCCCCATGCATAGTCTGATGCATCTGTTTGGGTTTGGGTGGCGGGGGGGAATGAATGATACTCCCTTGTTTTGGTGGCAGGCCTCTGCCCACCAAAGGAACCAACTGTAGGCAAGGTAGGACAGGAATCATTGCTTCTAGATCCTGAGAAAGTTGACACCATAGGCTTTTTAGATACCATTGTAGTTTCCTCATATGCAGTCTTGCATATGGAATTAGGAGAATGCAGGAGGCCATGAACCCCAAGGCTTGCAGTATTTGCCATGCAGATAGCAAGGTTTTTTGTGGTCATTAGTTTGAAGTTGTCAAATGAATTTGTTTCTCTGGCATGAGGAAAGCCATCTGGGAAGTTCTGTTCAAGCTTGCTCCCAGGGGCTCCAATATCCTAGACCTGGTCATTACCAACATGGCAAATCAATGCTCCATACCTATGGTCAACCCCGTCGTTAGTCAGGTCTGACCATAAGCTAATCACCCTTAACATCCACATCCCACCCCCACCCCCCAGTAAAGAAACCACCATAAAAAACTTCTCCAAAGCCAACTTCATGCTACTCAAGTCAGAAGTGACAAACTTCATGACACCCACGCAGACGGGAACTGAAAGTTCAAGTGCTGAATCCTACACTAAGGCACTGTACGAGCACATCCACTCATGCATGAATCGTGCCATCCCAAATAGAACCAAAATGCTCTCATCCAAAAAAAGGAAGCCAATCTGGTGGTCCCCTGCCATAAACAAACTTTACAACAAAGGAAGAAACTTTTGCAGAAAAGGGGAAAATCCCAGGATGACAAAAACTCCCTTACTAGCCTCAGTAAGAAACTGAGATGCCTCATAAAATCCTCCAAAGCTAGTTATGAAAATAAAATTGCCAAAGATTCCAAAGACAACCACAAAGCATTCTATAACTATGTCAAGAATCTAAATGGCAATGCTCAGATCTGCTCTGAGCTAAAACAGAACGGCAATAAATATACTGATCCAAAGGATATTGCCAATATCCTGGCAGATCGATTCAGTGCCAACTTCGCCCCCCTCTCACCCCCTAAATGGCCCATCTCAATACCGGAAGATTGCCAAATTCCAGTAATAACGGCCACACAGGTACAAAACGCACTCTCTAAAGCCAAGAATACAGCATCCATGGGACCAGATGACATCCCGGGCTGTGTACTACATGAACTACAATATGAACTGGCACCTCAAGTAAGTGTCATGTTTAATCATAGCCTCACCTCAGGTTTTGTGCCCACTGAGTGGCGCAGAGCTACAGTTATCCCAATCCACAAGGGGGGATCCACCATGGATCCCAGAAACTACCGTCCCATCAGTCTGACAAGCCTTATCTGCAAGGCCATGGAGCGTATTATCATGGAACTTATAAACAAAGACATTGGCAACCTTCAAACACTGGACCCCACCCAGTTTGGGTTTGTGAAGGGCCGATCTTGTCTCCTGAACCTGATTGACTTCTTTGAATCAGTCTCCAGAGCCATGGACAAGGGTAAGGTGGTCCACACAGCCTATCTAGACCTTGCCAAGGCCTTTGACACCATCCCCACTCTGGAATCATAGATAAACTTACTAAGTTGGGTATTAATCCCTATGTCACCCAATGGGTTGCTAAATGGCTTACTGATAGAACCCACACTGTAAAAGTAGCCGACTCCAAATCCAGCTCCAGACAAGTGACAAGTGGAGTACCTCAGGGTTCAGTCCTGGGGCCGCTCTTGTTTGGCATCTACTTCTCTGAAGTACAGGTCAACACTAAGGGACTCTGGCTAACAAAGTTTGCAGATGACTGCAAACTGGGAGCCATTATTGAATCGCCAAATGATGTGGATACTCTACAAAAGGGCCTTACAGAAACAGATGCTTGGTGCCAGAGCCATGGGCTCAAGCTCAATGCCAAGAAATGTATTGTTATCCCCTTTGGGAAAAAAAGTACACTTTTGTACCTACCATAAATGTAGATGTCCGATAGACATGCAACTGCAGTCATAACATGTGGGTTGTCCTGCCTCAGGCAGCCCTCGGTCGGCCGGATTCCAAAGTCTGGGTCCGACGTCGGCGGATGTCGCATTTCTCTCTGACGTCAGAGCGGCTAGAGTACATAAGCATCAGCCGACGCCATTTTCTTCAGTGTTTCTTGCCCCAGATGCCAGGTGCCCTCCAAGGAAGGCTGTAATCAAATTGGAAGACAAAAACAGGATTCCAAACAAATAAATGAGCAATAAAACAAATACACCATAACAGATATCCCCAGCTAAGAGCAACAGGGATAAGAGTGGACCCTAGGCATAGAGGGGTATGGAGGGAGGGTAAATCCGACTGCAGTTGCATGTCTATCGGACATCTACATTTATGGTAGGTACAAAACTGTACTATGTCCTTCAAGAATGCAACTGCAGTCATAACATGTGGGTAGAATACCATAGCTTAGCTGGGGGAGGAGGTATGCTCTAGGAAAGAGATGGTGTGGCAATCAAACCCTGCAGGACTGCCGAAGCAAAGCCTGCTCTGGATCTGGAATACAGAGGGAGATTGTAGTGTTTGGAGAATGTATGCATGGAGCTCCATGTAGCAGCTTCTAGAATGTCCTTGGTAGGCAACCCTCTTAAAAATGCTGTAGAGGTGGCCGTAGCTCTGGTGGAATGTGGTCTGACATTGGCTGGAACAGTCTTTCCATGAAAGGAATAACAGAATCTGATGCAATGTCCAATCCATTTAGAAATAGTCTGTTTTGAAATTGCTTTTCCTTGGACTGCAGGGGCGTAAGCTACAAAAAGTTGTTCAGACTTCCTACTGGCCTTGGTTCTGTCCAGGTAGTATCGAAGTTGTCTGTGAATGTCCAAGGTATGCAAAAGTTTTTCCCCCCTATTCTCAGGATTGGGGAAGAAAGCAGGCAGATGAATGGCTTGATTTAGAGAAACCCTAGATACCACCTTTGGCATAAATGTAGGGTTGGTCCTTAATGAAACCCTGTCTCTGTGGAAAATAATAAAGGGTGGTATTGCCATTAGGGCCTGTAGCTCCGAAACCCTTCTTGCTGAAATAATTGCCAACAGGAAAGCTGTCTTCCATGAGAGAAATTGCAAGTCAACTGAAGCTGCTGGCTCAAAAGGAGGTAGAGTCAGTTTTTCTAAGACAAAATTGAGGTCCCAGGCTGGCACTGGGGCCTTTCTTGGTGGCTTAATGTTCTTGATTCCCCTGAGGAATTGTCTTAGTAAGGGGTGAGAGAAAACAGGAGGATCAGTGTCGTATCTAGCTGAAATAGCAGATGCATGTATCTTTATGGAAGAATATGAGAGGCCGTTCTTTAACATATCTGCCAAATATTCCAAGATAAGTGGGATGTTCAGCAATGATGCATCGTGTCCCTTGCTGGTATTCCAATTGCTGAATCTTTTCCACTTTGCTAAATAAACCTTTCTGGTGGATGGTCTTCGAGCCTCTGTTAGTATCCGCTGAACTTCCTTGGAGAGAGATAAGCTGTAGTTATTTATGGGATCTCCCAGGCTGTTAGCTGCAGTGTCTGAAGATTTGGATGCAATGTTTCGAAATTGTGTTGAGTCAAAAGTAGAGGCCACTGAGGGAGGGCCCACCTCCTGGTGTGACATATGCTCCGTAGTAATGGGTACCAGTGTTGTCTTGGCCAATCCGGAGCTATTATGATTCCCTTGGGCTTCTCTGCTTTGATCTTTAGTAATACTGAGGTCATCAGTGGCAGAGGTGGGAATGCATAGATTGCTAGGGAGTTCCAGTTGAATGAGAGGGCATCTATTTTCCAAGCTTTTGGATGGTATGTCCTTGTGCAAAATTTTGGTAGAAGATGGTTGAGGTGAGAGGCAAATAGGTCCACTTCTGGCTTGCCCCATGTCGAAGTGAGTTGTCTGAAGGCCTTCGGATGTAACCTCCACTCGTGTGGATCTGTGAAATTCCTGCTTAGGCTGTCCGCCAACACATTGTCTTTTCCTGGAACAAACTGGGATTGTGACTGGATGTTTAGGCTCAGTGATTTCTCCCAAAGCTGCATTGTCAGTCTGCAAAGGGGGTAAGAGTGGGTGCCCCCCTGCTTGTTTATGTACCACATCACAGTGGTGTTGTCTGTCCGTATCATTAAATGGCCTTGCTGGAGTTGGTGTTGAAAAGCCTCGATGGCATGCATTACTGCCAGCATTTCCTTTTGGTTTATATGCAGATGTGTTTCCTTTGGAGACCATTGTCCTTGTATACACCTGCCTTCCATGTGCGCCCCCATCCAAGGTCTGAGGCGTCTGTAGTCATGGTCTGTGTTATCTGTGGTTTTTTGAATGACATACCTGTGTTTTCCTGGCTCACCTTGGCCCACCATAGGAATTCCTTTTGTAGGCATGGAATGAGTGGTATGATTGTCTCCAAGTTGTTGCTGTGCTGAGACCAAATGCTTTTAGGTACCATTGAAGCTTTCTCATGTGTAGTTTTGCTAATGGAACCAGTAGAATGCAGGATGCCATGTAACCCAGGGCCTGTAGGAATCTCCTTGCAGACATCTGGGTGAGTTTTGCTAAACCTTTGAAGTAATGAGTTAACTTCTCTTGCTTGTCTTCTGTCAGGTACGCCATCTGAGAGGCTGTGTCTAGTTTGGCTCCTAAGAAGATTATTTGCTGGGATGGCTGCAGTCTTGACTTTTGGAAGTTGACTGTGTATCCCAGAGCTTGAAGTAATCATATTACATAATCCAGGTTTTTTGTCAACATCAATTTGTCGTCCGCTTGTATGAGGCAGTCGTCCAGGTACGGGTAAATTTGTATACCCTGGAGCCTGCAATGAGCAATTACTGAAACCAGGCATTTTGTAAATACTCTGGGCACAGTAGATAAGCCAAATGGTAATGCTGAGAATTGATAATGCTCTGGCCCTGCAAGAAATCTAAGGTATCTTCTGCAGCTGTGTCTAATAGGGACATGCAGGTATGCCTCCTTGAGGTCCAGAGTAATCAGCCACGACTCCTTGCCCAGCATGGGAAGGAGTTGCTGTAGAGTCAGCATTTTGAACTTTGGTACTATGAGAAAGGTGTTTAATGCGGACAAGTCCAGTATTGGTCTCCACTGAGATTCTTTTCTTGGAACAAGGAACAGTCTTGAGTAAAACCCCCGTTCTTGTTCTTGTTGTGGAACTCTTTCTATTGCTTTCATTCGAGTCAGCAGAGTGATTTGCTTGATAGCCTCTGCCCTTTGATTTTGTGGTAGGTTTGGCATGCCTTGTTTTCTTGGTAAGGTATGAAAATGAAACCTGTACCCTCGGTCTATAATGTCCAAAATCCATTTGTCCTTTGTCAGTCTGTGCCAGTTTTCTGCAAACAGAGATAATTTCCTGCCCAAGGGAGCTTCTAGTTGTGCCCTGGTAGGCGGTAGTAGAGGAAAGTCATTGAGTTTGTGGTTGTTGGGCAGGTGAAACCCCTGCGTCACTTCTTTGATTTCCTGGCTGCCATTGTCGTCCCCTGTAAGGGCCTCTGTACTGGCCTCTTCCTCGGCCACGTCTGTTCTTACCCCTTTGAAAATTTTCTGGATTAGGAAAGGACCAGTTTTTTGAAGGCCAATTCCTACTGAATCTGGGAGGTTGAACCTGGAGGAAATCTTTCACAGTCTGAACTGATTTTGCTTTTTCTTCGATGGTCTTTAACACATCCTTAGCATTTGCACCAAAAAGCTTGTTCTTTTCCAAAGGTGCATCCAGAAGTTTTGCTTTTACATGATCTGGTAGAGGTTGATCTTTTAACCAAGCATGTCTACGAATCACTGCCCCTGTCATAGCTGCCCTACATGAAGCTTCCAGTGCATCATATCCACACTGCAGGAAGTGATTGCTTACTTGCTGAGTGTTATGTACAGCTTCCTGCAAGGTCTTCCTGTCTAAAGGATCAGGAGAAGCTAATGTTTTTGTAAATCTTCTAAGAGATAATCCTGATATTGTAACATATGAAAAAGGCAATTTAAAGCTCTCATAGATAAGGTAGTGGATGTGTAAACCTTTTGCCCCATCTCTAATGACCTTGCTTCCCTGTTGGAGGGCAAAGGATTTTTGAGGTGGAGGCTGAAACTCCTTTAGGCCCCTGTGAAATAGTTTCCAAATCAGCAGAATGGGCCCTGAATAAATGGGAATGAGTTTCTGGGACCCTGTAATACCTGTCTGGCTTGGCTGGAGCAGGAGGAAGAGAATCAGGGGTAGCACTAGAGTCAGAATACAAATCATCCAGAACATCAAGTACAGGAGGAATAGCTAAGGGCCTGTGCTGAGGCTTCTTAAGGAAAGTCCTAAGGCGTTTCCTAGAATCAGAATATTCCTGACCCTGCCACTTGAAATGTTCCCTCATGGTGTGCAGAACTTCCCCAAAAGAAATATCCTCAGGAGGGGAGGCCGAAGGGATGGAATCCTCTGCATCCGAGTCCTCATAGGTCTGGAAGAGCTCTTCCTGGCTATCAGAGTGGACAGAGCCCTCAGAGTCTTCATCTGAAGGAGTAGGGTCAGAGGGTTCAACCCGGGGCCTTTTATCAGGAGGAGGCTGGGATGCTCTCTCAGGATAGGCCTGTGAACCTCTAATCATGGAAATTAAATCAGTAGCCATGGACATAATTTGTGTCTCCGGAGTCGGCTGAGGTAAGGATTTAGGAGTAATATGCTTTGTTTTGCTGGCTGCCTTAGCCCTAGTGTAGGCCTTAATAGACATGGCCATAGGAGGCCTGGCAGCTCCACGTGCAAGAGTGACCTTGTCTACAGCAATGGTCTCGGGCATTTCCTCGGTTTCGGTATCCGGAGGAAAATCTATAACTGGTGTCGGAGTAATGTCTGGAATCGGAGTCGTCGGTAATGCGGTGTCTTCGGTTCGGAGCGGTGGAGAGACCGTCTCAGAGGGAACCGGAGCACTCGCGCTAGATTTTGGCATGGAGTCAGTGGTAGACGCGGGCCGATGAAGTCGGTCCAGGTCTTTTCGCTTTTTGGGAGTTTGCGATGTCGGAAGATCCGACGGCATGGTGTAAGCGAATTTATCGCCGAAAAAATCTTCAGCGAACTCCGCCCGGCGCCTGAGAGTGCGCTTGTTGAAGCGAGCACAGGCTACACAGGCTGAGACGTCGTGGTCTGGGCCCAGGCAAGGGAGGCAGTAAGAGTGGAAATCCTTGTGAGGTATTTGTTTACCACAATAAAGACAATTGTTAACTTTTTCAGTAATTTCTGACATCGGCTGAGGCAAGAAAAGGTCCCCAACGGGGTACTTAGCTTTTTTGATGACTTCGGTATCGTAGAATACAGGAGCTGACCGACCGGCACTTGCGAACTGCTTCTGCTTCGGGCACCGCGCGGCAAGAAAGACTGAAGAAAATGGCGTCGGCTGATGCTTATGTACTCTAGCCGCTCTGACGTCAGAGAGAAATGCGACATCAGCCGACGTCAGACCCAGACTTTGGAATCCGGCCGACCGAGGGCTGCCTGAGGCAGGACAACCCACATGTTATGACTGCAGTTGCATTCTTGAAGGACATCATGTATCCATGAATTACCATATAGGTGGCAGTACACTAAACACAGAAAGTGTGATAAGAGACTTAGGGACACAGGTGGACAGTGGTCTCACCTTCGATAACCACATCGCCACAACAGTCAGGAAATCCTTCTATGTGGCACACCTCATCACGAAGGGCTTTTCATCCAGAAAAAAGGAGGTCATTGTCCCACTGTACTCATCCCTCATTAGACCCATTATAGAATACAACGCCCCATTTGGTATGTACCTCTCAACATCTGCAACAACTGGAAAGGCCTCAGAAATATCTCACTAAAAGAATCACAGGCCTAAAGCAGATGCCCTATGCTGACCGCCTTAAAAAACTCCAGCTATACTCTGTCGCATATCGTCTACTCAGAGGCGATCTCTGCTTAACATACAAGGCCATGTCAAACCCAGAGCTGTTGGACATGCTACACTTAAAGAAATCCCAATCCCTCAGAGCTACACGCTCCAGGGATCTAAACCTTGTCATCACAATAAACAAAACATGCTGGAGGGATAGGTTCCTGACCCAGAGACTCCCCAGACTCTGGAATAGATTGCCCATACATGTCAAGCAGAGTGCCTCTTTGGACCTCTTCAAGAGGAATCTTGACGTTTGGATGGGAGAAAGGAAATTCACCCCAGGGATCACGTCAGTCGCCCTGCTAGACAGGGGTCCAGGAAAGTAAATAATGTGTGAAGAAATAGCCAGGGAATTGTTATGGCTAGGCTTGTATAGGCCCTAGGGCTGATAGCCTAGTACCAACCTATGAACCTATGAATATAATTTGTTGACAGGGTACAAAATATGATTTCTTTTCATTTATTAGACAATCGTCCAGTTATGGGTATATTTGAATATTTCTTTGCCTGCAAAATGCAATGACTGGAGCTAGGCACTTTGTGAATACCCTGGGCGAAGTAGAAAAGCCAAAGGGCAGTACAGAGAACTGATAGCGCATGTAGCCTGCTTTGAAGCGTAGGTATCTTCTGCAAGATTCCCTGATTGGGATGTGCAGATAGGCTTCCATTAAATCCAGTGCTGCCAACCAGGCATCCTTGCATAGCATAGAAAGCAACTGGTGAAGAGTTAGCATCTTGAATTTTGGGATCTCCAAAAAGGTGTTTAGGATAGAAAGGTCCAGGATAGGACGCCATGAGTTGTCTTTTCTGGGTACCAGGAAAAGTCTTGAGTAGAAACCTTGTCCCTTTTCCTCTTCTGGTACAGTTTGAATAGCCCTTAGGCTTAAAAGAGAGAGTACTTGCTTTTGAGCATCTGCCCACTGATTTAGGGGTAGATCTGGCCAACCGTTTGGGGTTGGTAACGTGTGGAAGTGAAATCTGTATCATTGGGAAACTATATTTAAAACCCATTTGTCCCAGGCAATGAGTTCCCAGTTTTTTGCCTGCAGAGCAATCTTTCCCCCTAAAGGAGCAGTCAGTTGAGAAGTGCTTGGAAGTTTTAAAGTTAAGTCATTGAGACCGCTTACCATAGCGGGGTCCTACTACTGCCTGCTTTGGAAGTGGGAGCCCCCCACTGCTTAGTCCTGTGCGTACCCTGGGACTGAACCCTGGGTGTTCTGCTGTTTCTGTGTTTGGACTGAAGGCCTGGAAGAAGCAGGAAAGGACCAATTTTTAGAGGGCCAATGCCTACTAAATCTTGGAGGCTGTACTTGTAGGAAATCCTTAACAGTTTGCATAGATTTATCTTTTTCCTCCATCTTTTTAAGTACTTCTGCTTTGTTGCCAAACAGGCGGTCCTGATTTAAGGGAGCATCCAGCAATGTAGCTTTAACATGATCTGGTAAGGATTGCTCCTTAAGCCAAGCATGCCTTCTAAGTACAGACCTAGTGACAGCAGCCCTGCAAGACGCCTCTAGTGAATCAAAACCACACTGCAAAGTATGTTTTCCAACTTGTTCAGCAGAATGCATTAAATCCTGTAAGTCCTTATTTTCAGCACAGTCAGGAATCAACATAATTTTCTATTTAAGCAATCCAATAATATGCTGCTGATACTTTAACATATGAAACTGGCAGTTTAAGGCCTTAATGGCCAAGGTTGCAGAAGTGTAGACCTTCTTACCCCATCCCTCTATCCAGCAACCTGGAATCTAAGAGGGGGTAGGATTTTTGGCAGTAGTAGCCTTAATGCCCTTGGGTCCCTGTGAAATGGTCTCAGGATCCACAGTAGGATTTTTAAAATGGAACTTGTGAGAGTCAGGAACCCTGTAATATCCATCAGGTTTTCTGGGAGCAGGAGGTAGAGAGTCAGGGGCCAAGCTAGATTCCGAAAAGGCATCATCAACAAAGTCTAGTAGAGGAAGGAATAGCTAAAGACCTGTGTTGGGGCAGGAGTAAGAAATCCCTAAGCCTCTTTATGGAATCAAAATAGATTCCCGGAAACAGCTAACGACAACAGAATTATCAACAGAACAAAAGCTGAAAACAAAATGGTAATGGATGCACACTGAATGAAATCCAATGCCAGAAGTACATATAAAATACTTCTTTAATAGACCATAAGCAGCGCAAACTCGTTCACATTAAGCGCCTTCATCCACACTAAGGTGGACTTCATCAGAATGACCCATCCAAGGTACAGACATCCTCAGGTTCCACAGTTGAAGTAACTTGTGGCATACCGGACACCAAATAGGTCTCAGTAGAGGCCTGCAAATCTGAAGTAGTGGGTAGCAGGGGCTGCGAAAGCGCCGCACTGAGTTCCGGCGAACTGGCGACTAGCTTAGAAGCTTCGTCGGCAGCTTTGGACCTAGGCGGCCTGTTTCTGTCTTTATCTTTGAGTTTTTTAGGAATTTTGGTAGTCAGGTGGCTTGCCGAAGACGTAACTGAATAATTGAACAGAGTACCAAAATATTTAGAAGCGTAAATACACAGACGACAAATAGTTTGTTGTTTAAATAAGGCACAAAACCAACAGCGAGGTACGTCGTAGTCAGGGCCTAGGCAAAGAATACAGTACGAATGAAAATCTTCATGAGGTATTTGCTTTACAGAAGAAATACAATTATTGACTTTTACTGACCTTGGCTTACAGCAAGACAAAGTTTCCCCAACGGGGTACTTTGCTTTAGTTGAAGACTTCGGCTCTGAAACTCAAAAATGAAAATTGCAAGAGTCGGCCAACTGGCACTTGCAAACTTCTTCTGCTTCGGGCACCGCATGGCAAGAAAGACTGATGTAATGGCATCGGCGGCAGGCTTTATACCCCTGCCTACCTGATGTCACGGAAGATGAGACAGCAACCGACACAGGACCCAAGTCTATGATAATCAGGCCGACTCAGGGCTACTGCAAGCAGATAACCCAAATGTGATGACTGCAACAGTGAAACACGAACATCAGTGAATACACTCAAACATCTACATTTATGGTAAGTGTACATGTTGCAGTCCTGACAAATGGGTTGATTCCCAAAGCCATGGAAAAAAACAAAAAGGGAGGAGGAACACCACTGATCAAGGGTTGGTAAGAATGCCCTGCAACACTGCAGTGGCAAAACCAGCCCTGGACTTAGAAAACAAGGGCAAATTGTAATGTTAGGTGAAAATTGTGGACAGAGGTCCAGGTAGATGCTTTCAGGATGTCCTTAGTAGGTACACCTCTAAGAAAACCTGCTGAGGTAGAGATAGCTCTAGTAGAATGGGTCCTAATACCCTGAGGAGGAACCTTGCCATGCTGTAAGTAACAAATGTGAATACAATGAGCAATCCACTTAGAAATAGTAGGTTTAGAAATTGATTTGCCCTGGGCTCCAGGAGCAAAACTGACCAGTAACTGGTCTTTCGAAAATGTTTAGTCCTGTCCAGGTAAAATCTAAGTTGCATATGCACATCCAGTGAATGCAGCAGTCTTTCTCCTCTATTCTGAGGATTAGGAAAGAAGGTAGGCAGGTGGCTAGACTGGTTAAGAGTCAGGCTAGAAACCACCTTAGGCATAAAAGAAGGATTAGTCCGAAGAGAAACCCGATCCACATGGAAAGTGATAAAAGGCTCTACTGCCATTAATGCCTGCAGCTCTGACACTCTTATAGCTGAAGTAATGGCCAAAAGAAATGGGAGTTTTCCAGGAGAGAAAAGTACAGTTTTGCACCTACCATAAATGTAGATGTTCAAGTGTATACACTGCTGCAGTCATTACACTTGGGTTATCCTGCCGTCAGGCGGTCCCGCAGTCAGCCTGAGTTCCAAAGTCTTGGTCCGGCGTCGGTTGCTGTCGCTTCTTCCCTGACGTCTGTGCGACAGGGGTATGTAAGATGCAGCCGACGCCATTTTCTTCAGTTTTTCTTGCCCCAGATATCAGGTAACCCAAAAAGGTAGGCAATGCAAATTGCTAATAAAACATACATATGAAAAGCAATCAAAAACTTTCAGTTACCAGCAAATACTCCCCATAGGTAGTAAAGAGTAGAAGACTTAGGTACGTACCAGCAAGTAAGAGGGGAAGGAGGGAGGGTAACCTGGACTGCAGCAGTGTATACACTCGAACATCTACATTTATGGTAGGTACAAAACTGTACTATGTTCATCGTGTTACACTGCTGCAGTCATTACACTTGGGTAGAATCCCAAAGCTGAGGTAGGGTGGCTGGTTCTATAAGGCATTAGGGGTGGCTATAAGGCCCTGCAGCACAGCTGTGGCAAAGCCAGCTCTGGATTTAGAGTAAAGAGGCAGAAGGTAATGCTTGGTAAAGGTATGTACAGAACTCAAAGTTGCTGCTTCCAAAATGTCTTTGGTAGGTACTCCTCTGAGGTAGACAGTTGAAGTGGCTGTTGCCCTGGTGGAATGAGACCTAATGCTGTTAGGTACAGTTTTCCCATGGTGTGTACAGCAGAGACGTATACAGTGTCCTATCCATTTTGAAATGGTCTGTTTTGAAATGGCTTTTCCCTGTGCTCCTGCAGCATATGCTACAAACAATTGCTCAGTTTTCCTGAAAGCTTTGGTTTTGTCCAAGTAGAAGCGTAACTGCCTGTGTATGTAAGAATGCAGAAGTCTCTCGCCTTTATTCTGTGGGTTGGGATAAAAAGTTGGCAGGTTGGGATAAAAAGTTGGCAAGTGAATAGTTTGGTTTAGAGCCACACTTGATACCACCTTTGGCATAAAGGTAGGGTTTGTTCTTAAAGACACCCTGTCGTGGTGGAAAATGATGAAAGGTTCCACTGCCATTAGTGCCTGTAATTCTGAAACTCTTCGTGCTGAGGTTATTGCCAGGAGCAGAGCAGTTTTCCAAGAGACATATTTTAAGTCTGCTGAGTTAGCTGGCTCAAAAGGAGGTAAAGTTAATTTTTCCAACACGAAGTTGAGGTCCCAAGTTGGAGTTTGTGCTCTACGGGGCGGTCTTATGTTTTTAGCCCCTCTGAGGTACTGTTTTAGCAAAGGATTAGAAAAAAATAGGTGGGTCTGTATTTTAATGAGCAGAGATGGCAGAGGCGTGGATCTTGATGGATGAAAAGGAGAGGCCTTTGTCCAGCATCTCAGTTAAGTATTGTAGTATCTGAGGAATATTTGGGACAAGAGGGTCAAGGCTGTGAGCCTGGTTCCAGGCACAGAATCTCTTCCATTTATCCGAATAGGCTTTCCTGGTGCTAGGCCTTCTGGCCTCCAGAATGACATCCATAACAGCTTTGGAGAGAGGCATTGCTTGCTGGACTAAGGAATCTGCCATGCAGCCAGGTTTAAAGTCTTTAACTGGCTGTGAAGTATCTGATTGTTGTGCTGAGTCAGAAGATGTGGGATTTGAGGTAAAATCCAGGGTGGACCTTGTGCTAAGTTCTTTAAGATTAGGTACCAGTGCTGGCGTGGCCAGTCTAGGGCAATCAGGATCATCCTTGGCTTTTATGAGTACCTTTGGAAGGAGAGGTAGTGGTGGGAAAGCATATACTTGTAGGTTTTTCCAGCTGAATGAGAGGGCATCCACTTTCCATGCTTGTGGGTGGTAAGTCTTTGTGCAAAATTTCTGTAGCTGGCAGTTCATTGGGGATGCAAACAGATCTATGTCTGGGCTCCACCATTTTTGTGTTATCATTCTGAATATTTGTGGATGTAATTTCCACTCGTGCGGATCCATGATGTTTCTGCTTAAGTCATCTGGCCAGTGTCTTTTTCTCTCCTGGCAGGAATTGTGCTTGCAGATGAACTTGATAGGTTAGAACTGTGTTCCACAAGGTCATGGGTTGTCTACAGAGGGGATAAGAATAAGTGCCCCCTTGCTTGTTTATGTACCACATAACTGTGGTGTTGTCGGTCTTTAGTAGTATTTGGCCCGGATGCAGAAGGTCCTTGAAAGCTATAAGGGCATTTTGTACAGCTAGCATCTCTTTTTGATTGATGTGAAGATGCCTTTGTTCTGCAGGCCACTTGCCCTGAATACATTTTCCTGCCATGTGTGCTCCCCAGGCGTAATCTGATGCATCTGTTGTCAGTGTTTGCCTGGCTGTGGGTTGAGTGAAAGGCTGCCCCTTGTTGAGGTGACATGCTTGAGCCCACCTTCGAAACTCCTGTTGAAGGCAAGGAATTAGTGGTATTACGGTTTCCAAACTTTGACAGTGTTGAGACCAGACACTCTTTAGGTACCATTGTAGTTTCCTCGTATGCAGTCTGGCATATGGAATTAGTAGTATGCAAGATGCCATGTAACCCAAGGCCTGCAGAATTTTTCTTGCAGGGAGTTGGGTCTTTATTGCCATCAATTGAAAATATTGAGTCAGTTGTCCTTGCTTGTCTGGCGTGAGATAAGCCATCTGGGCCGTTGTATTCAAGCTGGCACCCAGGAATATTATCTCTTGTGAGGGCACTAGTTTTGACTTCTTTTCGTTTACTGTGTACCCTAGGCAACTTAATAACTTTTTTACAAACGCCAGATGCTTTAGAAGAATGTCCTTGCTCTCTGCTTGAATCAGGCAGTCGTCCAGGTACGGATAAATTTGAATTCATTTCTGTCTGCAAAATGCAATTACTGGTGCCAGGCACTTTGTGAAGTCCCTGGGCGCAGTAGATAAGCCAAAGGGCAGTGTAGAGAATTGGTAGTGCATTGAACCAGCTATGAATCTGAGGTATCTTCTGCAGTTTTGTCCGATAGGGACATGCAGGTATGCCTCCTTGAGGTCCAAAGTTACGAGCCAAGCTTTCTTGCCCATCATGGGAAGAAGCTGCTGTAGTGTCAACATTTTGAATTTTGGAACATCCAGGTAAGTGTTTAGAGAAGAAAGATCCAGAATGGGCCTCCAGGCTTTGTCTTTTCTGGGAACCAGAAAGAGTCTTGAGTAAAATCCTTGTCCTTGCTCCTGTGTTGGTACCTTTTGAATAGCTCTCATGTCCATGAGTGCTGTCATTTGTCTTTCAGCCTCTGCCCATTGATTTGGTGGCAGATTTGGCATTTCTTTTAACCTTGGCAGAGTGTGAAAGTGGAACCTGTAACCTTGAGATACAATGTTGAGAACCCATTTGTCTTTGGTGATCATATGCCAATTGTGAGAAGTGCCAGTTTTCCTCCCAAGGGGGCTGCCAAGAGAGAACTGTTTGGCAGCTGTAGTGGGAAGTCATTGGGGCTGTTTTTTGTAAGGTTGAGGCCAGTCTTCCCCTTCTTTCTGGGTTGATGCACCCCATTGTCGAGGCCTGTAAGGACCTTGTGGTTGACCTCTACCTCTTGGACATCTGTATCTGCCCCTTTGAGGTCTGTCTGTAACTGGAAAGGACCAATTCTTTGTTGGCCAATTTCTGCTAAATCGAGGAGGCTGAACCTGTAAGAAATCCTTCACCGTTTGCATAGATTTTGCCTTATCCTCCATTTTCTTTGATAACTCTTCTGCCTTAACTCCAAATAAAACATCCTGCTGCAAAGGTGCATCCAATAATTTTGCTTTTAACACGATCTGGTAACGTCTGTTCTTTTAACCAAGCATGTCTTCTAATGACAGATCCTGTAACTGCTGCCTACAGGAGGCCTCTAATGAGTCAAAACCACATTGCAAAGTATGTTTTCCCACTTGTTCAGCTGCATGCAATAAATCCTGCATTTCTTTATAATTAGGAGGATCGGAGTTTGGAAGCATTTTTTGTTTCAACTGAGATATCAAATATTGTTGATATTTTAGCATGTGAAACTGGCAATTTAAGGCCCTCATTGCTAAAGTTGCAGATGTATATACTTTCTTCCCCCATCTGTCTAATGCTCTGGAATCTCTGTCAGAGGGGACTGGATTCTTTGCTGAGGAGGCCTTTACCCCTTTGGGGCCCTGAGAAATAGTTTCAGGGTCAGCAGCAGGGCTTTTATAAAGAAATTTGTGAGAGTCAGGGACTCTGTAGTATTTGTCAGGCTTAACTGGAGCAGGGGGTAAAGAATCAGGATTTAAACTAGATTCAGAATACACATCATCCACAATGTCTAACACTGGCGGAATAGCAAGGGGTCTGTGTTGAGGTAATAAAAGGAAATCTGAGCCTTTTCTTGGATTCTGAATAATCCTGGCCCTCCCAATGGAAATGCTCCCTCATGGTATGCAAGGTTTCCCCAAAGGAGTAGTCCTCTGGCGGAGAGGCTGAAGGAATTGATTCCTCAGCATCAGAATCCTCATAAGGGGGTAAAGAGTATCCTAGGTCTGAGGATGAATCTGAAGAGATGGATACCTGGTCGGATGAGTCAGTCTGCATCCTGTCTAGGCCTTTTATCAAGAGGGGGATGGGACCCCCTGATCAGAGTGATTAAGTCTTCGGCCATTTTGAGCATTTGTTTCTTAGGCATGGAAGCCTGTCCTGGTGAATGTTGAATTTGTTTCTTTGATTTTAAAGAAGTTTTAGACTTAGCAGAAGATTTAATGGTTAACTGAGTAGGTCTGAAAACACCCTCTGAAGCTACGGGTTGTTCAGCTACTCCGGATCCCTCTGAAGGGTTAGTCTCGGTAGGCTGTAAATCTGGTGCGTCCGAAGGCCCAGCCATCTCCACGTGGGAGTCAGAGGCAGCTTGAGGTTCTAAAGATGCGGTCGTCAGGGGCTGCGAAGGCGCCTCGCTGAAAAACGGAGAGCCGGCAACTGTCCTATAAGAGGCTTCGTTGTCAGTTTTGGGCCTCGGATGCCTGTCCTTGTCTTTGCGCTTTTTGTGTAGTCCGGTCATCGGTAGTTCCGACGGCTTGGTATAATTGAATTTTCTGCCAAAATAATGTTGGGCAAAATAAAACCGACGTTTAATAGTGCGCTTGTTAAACCTAGCACAAAACAGACAACCTGTGACGTCGTGGTCTGGGCCTAGGCATGGGATACAATAGGAATGGAAATCCTTATGAGGTATTTGCTTCCCACAAGAAATACAGTTATTAACTTTTACTGACATCGGTCTGAGGCAAGAAAAAGTTTCCCCAATGGGGTACTTAGCTTTGTAGAAGACTTCGGTTCTGGATTCGGAATGAAAATCTCAGGAGTCTG
Organism: Protopterus annectens; assembly: GCF_019279795.1. Lineage (NCBI taxonomy): Eukaryota > Metazoa > Chordata > Ceratodontiformes > Protopteridae > Protopterus > Protopterus annectens. Next base: position 484,596,659 of record NC_056739.1, read on the forward strand.
CCGACTGGCACTTGCGAACTGCTGTTGCTTCGGGCACCGCGCGACAAGAAAGACTGAAGAAAATGGCGTTGGCTGCATCTTATATACCCCTGTCGCACTGACGTCAGGGAAGAAGCGACAGCAACCGACGCCGGACCAAGACTTTGGAAATCAGGCAGACTGCGGGACCGCCTGACGGCAGGATAACCCAAGTGTAATGACTGCAGCAGTATAACACAATGAACATCTTCAAATCTGCTGAGGCAGAGTATGTTTCTCAAGTACAAAATTAAGATCCCAAGCAGGAGTAGGTGCACTTCTGGGAGGCTTTAAATTGCTAACTCCCCTGAGGAACTGTTTCATCAGGGGATGAGAGAGAATGTGTTGTTCAAAGAACAGTGAGCAGAAACAGCTGAAGCATGAATCTTGATAGGAGAAGGAAAGTCCGCCATTAAATAAACCTGCCACGTAATCAAGAATTAGAGGAAGAGTAGGTTGAGATGGGTCTTCTCTAGTCTGCATCCAAACAGAGAATCTTTTCCACTTATCTGCATAAGATTTCCTAGTACTAGGCCTCCTGGCCTCACGAAGGGCCTCAACCACCTGTTGAGAAAGGTTTAAATTATGAGCCAGGCTGTCAAATGCAGAGTCTGAAGGTGAGGATGCAGAATTTTTTCTCCGTCCTTAACCAAGAGATTTGGTATCAGGGGAAGATGCCAAGACTGAGACTGGGAGAGACTGCGAAGAAGAGGATACTAATGCTGCCTGGGCCAGTCTGGAGCTATGATAATGGCCCTTGGTTTTTCGTCCCTTATCTTTAACAGCACTCTGGGAAGAAGAGGCAGAGGAGGGAATGCATAGATCGATAGCGGTGTCCAGGGGAAGGACACAGCATCCACTTTCCAAGCTTTGTCGTGATGATCCCTGGTGCAAAAGTTGGAAGACGGTGGTTGGTTGGCGAAGAAAAGAGATCCACCTAGTGAGTGCCCCAACGCTGACTGATGCAATGGAAGATGGTCTTGTTTATTTGCAACTCGTGAGGATCCAGGACCTGCCTGCTCAACCAGTCTGCCAAGGTGTTGAGCCTTCCTGGAAGAAAGTGGGCCATCAGATGAATGCCCAAAGAAGCTGCCATGGACCATGGACCATAGTCTCATGCTTTGTCTGCACAGGGGATAAGAGTGATTCCCTCCCTGTTTGTTGATGTACCACATGATTGTAGTGTTGTCTGTCCTGACTAGAAGAGCAGCAGGAGAGAGAAGATGCTTGAAAGCCATCAAGGCCTGCTTGAACTGCCATTGTTTCCTTCAGATTTATGTGCAAATGAGCTTGTTGATAGCTCCAAGCTCCCTGAATGCATTTGCCCTCTAGATGTGCCCCCTGAATGCATTTGCCCTCTAGATGTGCTCCCCAAGCATAGTCCGAGGCATCCGTGCTGAGAGTCTGGCTGGCAGGAGGTGGACAGAAAGGTAGGCCTTTGTTCTGTGCACAGGCCATTTCCCCACCAAAGGAACTCCGTCTGCAGGCAGGGAATCACAACAATCAAGTCTAAATCCTGAGTGTGTTGACACCAAAGGTTTTTGAGGTACTATTGTATTTTCCTCATATGCAGTCTGGAATATGGAATCATCAGAATACATGAAGCCATAAACCCCAGGGCTTGCAGGAATTGCCTTGCAGAGAGCTGGGTCATGCTTGCCAAGTTCTTGAAGTAATTTGAAAGATCCATCTGTTTCTCTTGAGGGAGGGATACCATCTGGGCGGCTGTGTTTAGACTCACTCCCAGGAAAACCATCTCCCTGGTGGGTACCAATTTTGACTTTTCGTTGATTGTGCAACCCAAAGAGGTGAGAAGGTTCTTTACAAAGTCCAAATCCTTTAGAAGTTTGCTCTGGAGAGTTTGCTTGAATAAGGCAATCGTCCAAGTAAGGGTAAATTTGAATGTTTCTTTGCCTGCAAAAGGCAATGACTGGAGCCAGGCATTTTGTAAAAATTGTGAGCAGTAGATAAGCCAGAGGGCAGTGCAGAGAATTGGAAGAGTCTGTTCCCTGCCCTGAAACGAAGGAAATGCCTGCAGCTTTCCCTTATAGGGATGTGCAAGTAAGCTTCTTTTAGATCCAAAGTCACCAGCCAGGAATCCTTGGCCAGCATTGGCAGCAACTGCTGAAGAGTGAGCATTCTGAATTTGGGAATCACCAGAAAGGTGTTCAGAATGGATAAATCCAGAAGAGGGCGCCAGGTGCCCCCTTTTTGGGGAACCAGGAAAAGTCTTGAGTAAAAACCGTGGCCTAAATGTAGTGTAGGAACTGGCTCTACTGCTCCCAGGTTTAGCAAGGAAGAAACTTGTTTTTCTGCTTCTGCCCTTTGAAGAGGGGGAATATCTGGGTATCCTTGGAGGACCGGGAAGGTGTGAAAGGAGAATTTGTAGCCTTGGGATACTATTTTTAGCACTCATTTGTCATCTGTGATAGTGTGCCAGACATCTGTAAAAATGGCTAACCCCCCCCAAAAGGAAACCCTGGGCCCAAGAGGCAAGCAGGGGGAAGGCCGGAGTCATTGAGAATGTTAGGAAGTCTGCTTAGAACTCCCTGATTTTGAAGATGAAGCCTGCCAGTGATTCGCCTTTTGAGGGGTGGAAGTCTGTCCCCTGGAAGACCTGTAGCCCCTAGATGTACTGCGACCCTGTTTACTAGGGTCAGGAAAAGTCCAACTCTTAGAAGGGTGATGCCTGCTAAAATGAGGAGGCTGAACTTGCAAGAAAGTTCTTAACAGTTTGCATAGCTTTAGCCTTATCCTCCAGCTTTGCTTCCAAAAGGATTGTCCTGATGCAAGGGCACATCCAGTAATTTAGATTTTACAGATTCAGAAAGAGGCTGTTCCCTGAGCCAAGCATGTCTTCTGATAACAGAACCAGTGGCTGCTGCTCTGCAAGAAGCCTCCAAAGTGTCAAAACCACAATGTACAGAATGTTTAGTAACCAGAGTGGCAGAATTCAATAAGTCTTGCATGTCCTTATTCTCCATCAGGGAAAGAACACCAGCAATGTTAGCCTTAATGGCCTCCAAAGTATGCTGCTGAAACTTAAGCATACGAAAGAGACAACTAACAGACCTAATATCCAGGGTGGTTGAGGTATAAACCTTTTTACCCCACCTATCTAAGGCCCTAGATTCCCTGTCAGAAGGAACAGGATTTTTAGCAACCGTGGCTTTAACACCTTTAGGGCCCTGAGAAATAATCTCTGGATCAACAGTAGGATTCTTGAAAAGGAACTGATGAGAATCAGGAACTCTAATACCTGTCGGGCTTTCTGGGAGCAGGAGGAACAGAATTAGGAGTCAAAGAATTCTCCATGAAAACATAATCAACAACTTCCAAAACCGGAGGAATAGCCAAAGGCTTCTGCTGAGGTAAATCCAAGAACTCCCTAATCCGCTTCTTAGACTGAGGGTAGTCCTGACTTTCCCATCTAAAATGCTCCCTGAAGGTATTCAGAGTATCCCCAAAAGAGAAATCTTTTGGGGGGAGGCAGAAGGGATAGAGAGTCTTCAGCATCTGAATCCTCAAAACCAGAAAAAAGCTGAGTGTGTCCATCAGCAGAGGTGCTGGAAATGTCGGCAGACAAGACATCTGGGGACAATTCCCTAGCCCTCTTAAAAGGAGGCATCTGCCAGCCCCTGATGAGAGTCAAGAGATCACTAGCCATCTTAACCATCTGAGCCTGAAGCAATTGAGGAGAGGCCAGCACCTGTTTAGGAGTAGATGTTCGGCTAAGAGGCCTGCTAGAAAGCCGGAGGGACTCGGGAGGCCTAAACCACCACAGAAGTGTGAACCGAGGTAGTCTGTCTGGATCTGGTCCCCAGGCAGAGAAATGAGAACTCCGAAGCCAGCGCCTGTTTAACGGCTCTGGATCCATCAGAGGCAGCGACTGGCAGAAGGTCCAAAGGCAAAGTAGAAGCCTGCGAAATGGAGAGCTCAGAAAAGGCCACCGAAGACGCCTGCTGCTGAACATCCGCGGACTGCAGGTGCAAAAAGAGCAGCTCAATGGCTACCGCTGGACCGACAACCAACTTGTCAGGGATGTTGTCGGTTAATTTAACCCTAGGCCTGACGTGGTCCTTATCCTTGCGCTTCTTAGGAACATCTGAAGTCGGGAGACCAGAAGACGCCACACCGACAAACTCAAGCCAAACTCCAAAGTGCTTATATAAAATCCTAGCTCTATGGCGTATGGTACATGGGTTGAAAGAAGCACAGAGATCACAATTAGGGACGTCATGCTCAAGGCCCAAATAAGTAATACACAGTAAGAATGAAAATCACGATGCAGAATCTGTTTTCCACAGGCAAGAGAGTTATTAATTTTCTCTGACATTCATTAAAGCAAGAAAAAAGGGTTCCCAATGAAGTACTTATCTGAGGATGTCTTCAACTTTAGAAGTCGGAATACAAAAAGAAGGTAATCATCCGACCGGCACTAGCTTCAGGCTCCGCGGCAAGAAAGACTGAGGAAATGACATTGGCTGCCTTCCTTTGCACCTGATGTCCTGGCGTCAGGCTTAATCTGGAGGCAGCCAATGTCATATACCAAGGACTTTGGTATTCTGGCAGATTGCGGGCTACCGGGAGCCGGATAACCCATTTGTCAGGACTGCAACAGTGAAACACGAACATCTATTGAGTTTAAACTTGAAGCTTCAAATAACTACTCATACCACCCAGAGCTCAGGGACCATGATGCAAGCGATAGCCGCAGCAAACGAGATCTGAGGGAAGGAAGGTAGTGGTGGTGTATTATGGGTAGGGGGAGGAGATTGGAGCTCGGAGCAGATGCTTGTGAAGTTGCCAGCTCGCATCTGATCCAGATCCGTATTCACACAGGTTGAAGATCAAATGAATTAAACTACTTCAGACTGATTATTCACTCACTGTATATCAGCCAGAATAGAAAAAAAAATTATTCCAGGAATCAGGGAATTTGGAGAGGCAGGTGTGAGATTCAAGCTGATTTATCCAGCTGCCTTCAGAATATTTTTTCCTGGAAGATCAAAGTAATTTTTTGATGCAGAACAGGCTAAAAATAAATGCAAAAGTTTGTACAACAAAAAATGAGCCATCAAGAATAAGTGGGCTCCGCTTCTCATTCTTCTGACAATAAAGAACAATGAGAAACTTTTCCAGTGAAACCTTTTCCAGGAAAATGCATCAGAAACTGAGAAAAGCAAAAGAGTTGACCAGAAGAATTGACAGCACTGTGGAACTGAACCAGAATCTCGAGCTGTAAGATTAAGATGAAGAGAAAGATTTTATTTTATTTTTATTTATTTTACATTTGTTAACCGGGCTAGTCTAGCTGGATATATCTCCATTTTCAGTAGAGGCCCGGGGAGAAAAGCTCCACATAGAACATAACAGTGAGACATACTTTTAATAAACACAAAGAATACAAGTAAGACAACAATCGTAAAAAACAAGAATGAGTACAAATTGCTAATAATAAACTAGGTGAATCAAATTCACAAAAAGAAGGTACATTATCATTAAAAGTCCTGACTAGAGATAGGACAGTTTCAAGGGCTACTTAATAAATTCCATACAGGCTATGCCATAAGGCTCCTACTACAATAAAAAAAATAGAGTGGAAAGAGAAGGAGGAGGAATTAAGTAATGTGAGAGGATAGGAATGAGATAGTAGTCAAGAGATGAGAGAAAAAAAGGGAGACTAACAAGAGGATAAGGGAAAGGTAAGAAAAATAGGTCAGAACAAAGAGTGAAATTGAAGTGAGAGGAAAGGTATATGCTAGATATAAAGCACCAGGAGAGGTTGAAGGTCAGGAGAGGGGGGTAGAAAAGTTAGTCAGGAGTATTACATGAGCAAAGCCAGTGATTTTGGAAGTACAGTTTGATATGTTGTTTGAAGAGGGGTAGGGACGTGATTAGTGTTATATCCCTAGGTAGAGAATTCCATACTTGGCCTGTGGTATTAGTGAATAGTGAGTCACCAGCTAAGTTGTGAGCTTTTATGGGTTTGGTCAAGAGTTTAGAAGAGGAGCGAAGGGAGGTAAGATTGTTATAACGGGTAAAAGCTGTGAAAGAATTGGAGTGTTATTAGGTTGGTACAAAATTTTGTGTGCAATAGAGAGTTGTGTCAGTGTAAGATAGTTTTGTAGTTCTAGCCAGCCTAGAAGTTTCAAATTAAGGCAGTGATGGGTTCTAAAGGGGTTGCCAGTGGCGAAGCAGGCAATGTTATTGTAGCAAGTTGCTAGTTTGTTTAAGTTAGATTTCTTGAGGTTAGTAAAGATAGGAGAGGCATAAAAGAGAGTGGATATAAGATGAGAGTGGGCAATAGTGGCTCTTGCTGATGGGGTGAGAAATGGTTTGATCCGGTATAAGGATCCCATTTTTCTGTTTACAGATTTGATAGTGTTGTTAATGTGTTGATCAAAAGAGAGATTGTTATCAATGGTTATTCCAAGCAGTTTAGTTGTAGAGTCTGGAGAGATGACAGTATTATTGTTAGACAGGATGGTAAAATGTAGTGGGGAGGTACGAGTGGTGGGGGTGAAGAGAAGAAGTTTGTTTTTTTTAGCATTAAGGAGGAGGTATCGTCTAGTAAACCATGTTTCTACTGTGTTGAAGATAGTTTGGGTTAGTGTGATTAGGTCAGAAGATGAGGTTGCTGAACAAATAATTGTGGAGTCGTCAGCGTATTGAATGCAGGTGGCTTGTGGGATAACAGAGTGGAGATCATTAATAAAGAGGGAGAAGAGAAGTGGGCCAAGAATAGAGCCCTGAGGGACTCCAATAGAAATGGGCAATAAGGAGGAGATGTGGTTATCCCAGAGAACGGCTTGTTGTCTGTTGCAGAGATATGAACTAAACCATTTTATGGAAAGTTTATCAAATGAGAGGGATTCCAGGATCTTAATTAAAGAATAGTGGTTAACCATGTCAAAAGCTTTTGAAAGGTCAATGAATAGTGCAGAAGAGAGAAGGTTATTGTTGCGATTGCTATTGATAGTATCTACAAAGGAAAGGAGGGCAGTGGTAGTGCTATGGTGGGGTCTAAAACCATGTTGACAGTTAGCTAAGATATTGTGTAGGGACAGATATTGAACAAGTTGTTGATGAATACACTTCTCCATAATCTTTGCTAAAGGTGAGAGAAGTGCAATTGGCCTAAAGTTAGAATACTCGATAGAGTTACCGCCTTTGTGTAGTGGGATAATATGAGAAACTTTCCAGATGTCTGGGATAGTTCCTTCTTGGGTGGTTCTATTTATAAGTATAGAAATTGGGTAGGCAATTTCTTTAGATCAACAGCAACATGGAAATTAACGAATACATTTGAGACCGCAAAGCATCAATCTTATTTGTGAAATATGACCATATCAGAGTAAGTGGAAAGAGTTGACTTTGCTAAACTTATGATGAATTGAAAGGCGTTTGCCCTTGGCTTAATCTAACCAATTTTAAGTGGAAACAAGTAAAAATTAGAGAATACTGAATATAATTAAAAGTTTTCCTATAGCAATAAATGTCTCAGCTTATCTTTCCATGTTAGGGGGGCTTGACAGTGGGGCTTTGTTCGTCTAGCTACTTTTTTGTGGCTGCTGCAGCAACCATGGCATCTACTGGGTTACCTTTTGTCCAGTGAAGTTCATCTGAAGGGGCACTGAGAATCTTGTCAGCTCTTTTTGGGATGGGTTCCACGGTGTCCGGCTCCTTCCATGCCCTGCAGGAGACCAGGTCTATGAGGTCATCCACAGGCGGGGGTCATCCAAGATGTAGACCGACCAGACTCGAAGGCTTCCAAAACCACAAACCCCTCTGAGGAAGGGCTTTGGGTAGACCAACAAGCTTTTTGGAGTAGGATTTCAAGGATATCTCCAAAGGAGACATCAGATGGAGATCTTGGAGACCCCTCCCCCTCACTGAAGTCCATGTCCACTGTCAAAGATTCCTAAGGGGAATCCAGGTGCCTCCTTTTGCGCAGTCTCTTGTGGGGAACCTCTTCAGTGGGATGTTGCAGGTCGCAGGTCGATATCAAAAGAGATGGGAGCTCTGTGGCTGGAACTGGTTGGAAGCTCTTGGGGGCTGGCTGTCCCCGGGATGGAGGATGAGCAGGCTCAAGTGCAGAAGTTTAAGGCAGAGGCTGGATCCGAAGTAGGTAAAGTCGAAGCAGCTCTCACCAGGAGAGTACCCTCTCCACCACATGGAATGCAGAGGGACCCTCAGAGACCAGTGGCAGTCCCTCTAGTGCTTAAGATCTCAGAGCAGTCAACCCCTGAACTTCCTGGATCCCCCTTCAGATCGGGGGAGTTGGAGCTGAGCTAGCTAGTGCAGAGGTGAAACAATGTCTCCAAAAGCATCGGAGACAAAGCAAACCCCTCAGATCTGGTGCTGCAGCTTTAGTTCCAAAATCCACTGTGCTCCAACAGAGGCAAAGCTGACTGGATCAGAGAAGTCAACGGAGTCAAAGAAAATAACGTCATCAGATTAGACATAGTCTGGTTGCCCGCGGACCTGAGGGCACCAAAACTCTTCTCTGATCTGACCTCCGAGGAGAAGTCAATAATGGTTGTGTCGGATCTGAGGGTTTCAGGTCCAACAGCTTTAAGGTCTTAGTGGGTGGTTCGGATGAAGATTTGGTAGGAAACCGGGCAGGAGAGCATTTGCGGTGCTCCCTGGGCTCCTTAGATTTCTTACTGGGGGACTGAGCCTCTGACTCTTGGGAAGATCCAGGGGAAGAAACAGCAGACTGTGGAAAAAGGCCCTTCAAAATAAATGTTTGTTTCGGCGATCACTTAGAGCTTGAGCATTAACTCCTGTGCAAATCTCATGAGGTATCTAAGCGACCAGAACCTAAGCAATAAACACAATCCCTGTGGGCATCACAGTTGGGATCCTGTACCCACAGTGCATTTTTTTGAAACCGGTAGATTTTTTAGCCATACTGGAAAGTTTTAAAGAAAAAAAAAAGTTTTTCTTTTATTTTTTTTTTTAATTAAGATAGAAAGAGATTAGAAAAAGAAAGGAATTACCAAGAATGGCAGACGGGCAGGAAAGCCAGAAGATATAAATTATTTAGAAATCACAAGAAAATAATAAAGAAGTGAGTAGAAGGGTAAGGAGGAATAAAATCTAGAGAATAATATTGAACACAAACACTGAAAAAAAGTTTAAGCTACCCACAAACCCCAAACGGAGACTCGAGTGGTAAAAATCCCAACTGCTTTCAAGTGTGGCAAATGAGAACTAAGGTAATCTGGAGGACAGGTGAATTATGGGTAAGGGAGGAGCTCGTGAGCCAGATCCTAAGCTATAAAAAAGGCAGTCAGATCTGAGGTTCGCATCAGAACCCACGGGTGGAGGAATGAATGAAAATGACAACATCAGATTGTGGGTTTCCTATAAACTAGTGACTTAAAGCCTTTGTCAGTTTTGGTGATCAGTGTGTCCAAATAATTCATACTATTACAAAAATGGGAGAAGAACATTAAATATCCTGTTTATCCATTTAAATATTTAATAAAATCATCAGCACAGTAATCTGACCCTACCCACAACATAAAAAGGTCATCAAGAAAACGTAAATACCATTTAATATGTTGTTAGAACTCGCAGCTTACTTTTAAGACTGCCCACAATTTTAAAGCCATTTTTTGAATTCCCTTACTTTGATACACTTTTTATTGTACATTAAAAGTACCAAACTCTCTGGAGAAGTTTATTTGTTGACTCTGCACTTTACGTTCAAGTTTTTTGTTACTGGTGCTTTATTCTGAACGTATTCCAATTTTATTTTTTTTAGAATCTCAGAGAACAAGAGGAGGAGCAATTGTAGAGTGCTACACAGAAAATAAGAGAGTACCTGAATTAATATGCATGAGTTTAGAAAGATTGCTGTTAAGCAACTGTTTTTTGATAACTCCAGAAACTTCTGACATAACGACTTAGGCAATATAAAGTAGAAAGGCTTGCTGCCAAACTTAGAGAGCTTATAAGTAAAATAAAGTACAGTTGTGTACACGCACCATAAATGTAGATGCTCGAGTGTATTCACAGTTGCAGTCATCACATTTGGGTTATACCTGCCAGGGTAGCCCTCGGCCATCCGGAATACCAGAGACTATTTCTGCGTCGGCTGCTGTCGCTCCAGGACTGACGTCAGGTCGTCAGTAGTATAAAGTTAGGCAGCCGATGCCATTACATCAGTTTTTCTTGCCCTAACCTGCCAGAAGCCCCCGATTAGGAGCCATGTTCTGGTGGAAGAAACCCCACCAGTGGAAAATAAATACCAAAAAGTCCCTTGTAAGTAAAGAGAACAAAAGGGGGATGGAGGGAGGGAAACCAGGACTGCAACAGTGAATACACTAACAACTGCATTACGGCAAGTGCACACAACTGTACTATGTTTTTTGTTTTACTGCTGCAGTCATCATATTTGGGTTGATTCCCAAAGCTGAGGAAAAGGGTGGAGGCAGTAAAAGAAACTAGAGGCTGGCTAGGATGCCCTGCAAGACTGCAGAGGCAAACACTGCCCTGGATTTGGAGAAGAGAGGCAGGTGGTAATGTTTGGTAAAAGTGTGAACAGATGTCCAGGTGGCAGCCTCCAGGATGTCCCTGGTGGGGACTCCTCTGACGAAAGCTGCAGAGGTGGAGACTGTTCTGGTGGAGTGTGCCCTGATCCCCTTAGGGGGAGGCTTTCCATATTGCTTGTAGCAGAAATGGATGCAGTGTGCTATCCATTTGGAGATGGCTTTGCCTTCTGCCCCTGTAGCAAAGCTAACCAGCAGCTGATCCGACTTCCTGAAGGATTTAGTCCTGTCCAGATATAATCTGAGCTGTCTGTGCACATCTTGAGAGTGCAGAATCCTTTCCCCCCTTGTTCTGGGGATTAGGGAAAAAGTTGGGCAAATGAATAGATTGGTTGAGAGCCACACTGGACACCACCTTGGGAATGAAGGATGGGTTAGTTCTGAGGGATACCCTGTCAGCATGGAAGAGGATGAAGGGCTCCACAGCCATGAGCGCTTGCAGCTCAGAGACTCTTCTGCCTGAAGTGATGGCCAGAAGGAATACTGTTTTCCAAGAGAGAAATTTTAGCTCTGCAGAAGAAGCTGGTTCACAGGGGGGCAGGGTGAGCTTTTCCAATACAAAGTTAAGGTCCCAAGCTGGAGCTGCTGCCCTTCTGGGTGCCCACAAGCTGCTAGACCCTCTTAGGAACTGTTTGATCAAAGGGTGTGAGAAAAGGGGCTGCTCAGTGGGAAAATAAGCAGAAATAGCAGAGGCATGAATTTTTATAGAGGAGAAAGAGGCCACTGTGTAGTAGGTCAGCTAAATAATCCAGGATGTGAGGGAGGGTGGGAGGGTTGTGCCGTATTGGCTCACTTAGCCTGGATCCAGGTGCAGAACCTTTTTACATTTGTCAGCATAAAGACTTTCTTTTGCTAGGGTGTCTGGCCTCACGGATAACATCTAGAACCTATTTACTGAGATTGGCAGATTGGTCCAGAGTTGGGGAATAAGCCAAGCTGCCAAATTGAGTGTTTGCAGTTGGGGATGCATGAATTCCCCTTCCCTTTGTGTCAGGAGGTTTGGAACCTGAGGAAGGTGTCATGCGGGCAGTGGTGAGAGGCTCGCAGCAATGGGTACCAGTGCTGCCGGGGCCAGTTTGGAGCTATCAGAATAGTCCTTGGTTTTTCCTACTTTATTCTGAGCAGTACCCTGGGCATGAGAAGAAGTGGAGGACAAGTATAACCCGTTAGGTTGACCAGGGGAAGGACAGGGCATCCACTTTCCAAGCCATGCAGTGATGCTCCCTGATGCATAATTTGCTGAGCTGATGGTTGGTGTTAAAAGGCCGATCTCCGGGGTGCCAAATGTCTGAGATATTAGGGTGAAAGTTCTTCTCTTGAGCTGCCACTCGTGTGGGTCCACAGCATTTCTGCTTAATTGGTCTGCCAGAGAGTTGAGAGATCCTGGCAGGAATTGCGCTAACAGATGTAGTTGCACGGCAGAGGCTGTGTGCCAGAAGGTCATGGCCAGTCTGCATAGAGGGTAGGAGTGTGTCCTTCCCTGCTTGTTGATGTACCACATTACAGTGGTGTTGTCTGTCTTGATCACTAGAGACCCTGGAGAAAGAAGGGGTTTGAAAGCTGTCAATGAGTGCTGCATAGCCATCATCTTTTTGACTGATGTGCAGAGAGATTTGCTGCGGGCTCCACTGGCCCTGTATGCACCTGCCATCCAGGTGGGCCCCCCAAGCATAGTCTGATGTGTCTGTGGTGAGGGTCTGGGTGGCGTGGGGTGGTATGAAAGGCAGTCCCTTGTGGCAGCATGCTGTTGCCCACCAAAGGAAATCTTTCCTGATACAAGGGAATTATAGGTAGAAGAATTTCCAGGTCTTGAGAGTGCTGACACCAGAAACTTTTTAGGTACCACTGAAGTTTCCTCATATGCAGTCTGGCATATGGAATGAGTTGCATGCAAGATGCCATGAACCCCAGAGCTTGCAGGATTTTCCTTGCAGATAGCTGGGGCTTGGTGGATAGTTGCGAGAAGGCTGTCAGGAAAATTTGTTTCTCTGGTGCAAGGTATGCCATCTGGGATGCTGTGTCCAAGCTTGCTCCCAGGAAGATAATCCTTTGCGTGGACACCTGTTTGGATTTCTTTTCGTTGACTGTGTTCCCTAGGCAGGTTAGAAGGGTCTTGACAAAGGCCAGGTGCTTGAGCAGCTTTTCCTGTGTCTGAATCAGACAGTCGTATATGTATGGGTAAATCTGGATATTTGTCTGCAAAAGGCAATGGCCGGAGCCAGACATTTTGTGAAAACTCTGGCAGCAGTGGATAAGCCAAAGGGAAGGGCAGAGAACTGCAAGTGCTGAGATCCTGCCCTGAAATGGAGGTATTTCCTGCATGATTCCCTGATAGAAATGTGGAGGTAGGCCTCTTTTAGATCTGGGGTGGCTAGCCAAGCATCCTTGGAGAGCATGGGTAGTAGCTGCTGGAGAGTGAGTATTTTGAATTTTGGAATCACCAGGAAGGTGTTTAGAATGGATAGGTTGAGGATAGGGTGCCAGGTGCCCTTTTTTCTGGACACCAGGAAAAGTCCGGAATAGAAACCTTGGCCAATCTGTTTTGCAGGAATGTGCTCTACTGACTCAGAGGGCAGGGAAAGGATTTGCTTTTGCACCTCTGCTCACTGGTTTAGTTGTAGATCTGGGAACCCTTTAGGGGTTGGAGGGGTGTGGAAGGTAAATTTGTATCTCTGAGACACTATGCTCAGAACCCAGCGGTCACTGGTAATGGTGGCCCAGGTGCTTGTGTGAAAGGAGGTTTCCTCCTAGGGGTAAGTGAAGGTGGGCAGAGGGAGGAGGTGGTGGAGGTGAGTCATTGTGAGTTCTTACCACAAGGGGTGGCTTAGAACTCCCTGGTTTTGAATTTGAGGTAGCACAATGCTTAGATCTCTGCATTCCCTGTGGTTGCTGTCGGGGGGGGGGGGGGGTCCACTTCCCCAGGGTCTAGGCTGGACTGCTTTTCTGGAAGCAGAAAAGGACCAGTGTTTAGCGGGACAATGCCTGCTGAATCTAGGTGGCTTGACCTGCAAGAAATCCTTAACTGTTTGCATAGATTTTGCTTTTTCTTCCATCTTTTTCAGACCTCTTCTGCCTTAGTCCCAAATACCTTTGTTCAAGGGGGCATCCAACAATTTAGATTTGACATGGTCTGGCAAGGGCTGTTCCTTAAGCCATGCATGCCTTCTAATGACAGAACCAGTGACTGCTGCCCTGCAAGAAGCTTCTAGGGCATCAAAACCACAGCGCAAGGTGTGTTTAGTTACTTGACTTGCAGAATGCATTCACTCTTGTAATTCTTTAGATTCTGCCCAAGCAGGAAAGGAAGACATCTTTTGTTTAAGGAGTTCCAGGGAACGTTGCTGAAATTACAGCATATAGAACTGATAATTTAGTGCCCTGATAGCAAGAGTAGCTGAAGTGTATACTTTTTTAGGGTTCCTATCAGCATTTCGAATGTTGAAAACGCCCAATTTGATTTCATCGAACTGAAATGTTCAAAATCTCGGAAGAGCGAACTGATGGAACATCAATTTCTTTCCCAGGGGAAAGAAATCAGTGAGCCGTCATTGGAGTTTGCTATTTCCTCCACTGTGGTGCTGTCTTGGAGTTGGTATATTTAAGTAGGGGGGTGTGGGGGGCAAAGCCCCCCACTTCTGTCAGTGTTTAAAGTATTAATTTTTTTTTTTTTCATGGAACAAAGATTTCTTTCCCTGGGAAGGAATCGATGTTCCGTCAGTTCACTCTTTTGAGATTTCGAACATTTCAGTTCGATGAAATTGCATTCGACATTTTCAGCATTCGATATGCTGATATAGACCCCTTTTTTACCCCACCTGTCCAGTGCTTCGGAATCGAAATCTGAGGGGGTGGGATTCTTAGCAGAGGTTGCTTTAATTCCTTTAGGCCCTTGAGAAATTACCTCAGGGTCAGCAGTAGGATTCTTAGGGAAAAAAGTGTGAGTCAGGGACTCCGTGGTACCTGTCTGGTTTTCTGGGTGCAGGAGGGAAGGGTGTCAGGAGTCAAGCTGGATTCCAGGAAAACACCCTCCGCAACATCCAGGACTGGGGGGATGGCCAAGGGTCGGTGCTGTGGAAGATCTAGGAATTCCACAAGTCTCTTTTTAGACTAAAGGTAGTCTTGACTCTCCCATTGGAAATGCTCCCTTAAGGTATGCAGGGTTTCCCCAAAGGAAAAATCCTCTGGGGGAAGAGGCTGAAGGAACTGAATCCTCCGCTTCAGAGTCCTCATAAGTACAGAAGGGTTGCATGTCTTCATATTCAGATGCATCAGATTCATAGGACTCTTGTTCAGACAGAACTACAGGGAATATATCCCTTTTCCTTTTGGAGGGGGGTAGCTTGGCTTCCCCTGATCAGCATGATAAGGTCTTCCGCCATTTTCAGCATTTGAGACTGAGGCAATGAAGCAGGTGCTTGAGTAGATTGTAGGTTTCTTGGGTGTGGTTCGTACCTTGGGCCCAAGAAACTTGGTTGTTTTTGAAAGATCGGTAGTCGCGAAAGAAGACATCAGTTTTTGTCGAGAATAGGTAGTGCAAAGGACTTCCTCAGAAGCTGGTGCCTGCTCATCAGCTCCAGACCAATCCAAGGTAGAGATGACAGCAGGATCCTTAGTCGAAGAGTTTTAACGCATACCGGATTCTGAAAGGGTCTCGGTAGCGGCCTGCGAATCCACAGAAGGGGCTATCAGGGGCTGTAAAGCACCTCAATGAGGACTGGAGAACTGATGACTAGCTTAACGGAAGCGTCGTCTGTCTCTGTCTTTATCTTTACATTTTTCTGGAAGATCTGCTGTCAGATGGATTACGGAAGCCATATCGGAGTTAGAGGACTGTACAGGAAAATATCTGGCTACAACAAGGGCCCGATGATGGATAGTTCTGGAGTTAAAGCACAGAAGCGACAACAGGGGACATCGTGGTCTGGGCCTAAACAAGGGACACAGTAGGAATGAAGTCTCGGTGTGGTATTTTCTTTCCACAGGCGGGACAATTATTAACCATCTGTTATTGCAAGAAAAAAGGATCCCCAACAGGGTACTTAGCTTTAGAGGACTTCAACTTCAATTCTGTAGATGAAAACACAGGTTACGACCGACCGGTACTCATGCGAACAGCTTCTGCTTTAGGTTCCACGGCAAGAAAGACTGACGTGATGGCATCGGGCCTTACTTGTGGAAATACTCAGTCTCTGGTACTTGGGCCGTCCGAGGGCTACCCTGGCAGGGATAACCCAAATGTGATGACTGCAACAGTGAAACACGAAGAACATCCAGTGATCCTGTAGAGGCATTAGAGATATTTTGGAAATTTTATGAAAATTTGTATAAAGCAGAGAAGTGGGGAAATTAAGAAAAACACAAATGGAAATATTTAAGGAAGACTTAAATATGCCAAGGTTAGAGGAAGATGAGGCTCAACAACTAACAGTCAAGACAGGAGGAGATGAGATAAAAATAGTGATGTATAACCACTCTACAGGAAAGTGTCCAGTATTAGATTGTACTCCAAGGAAGTTTGGGAGATAGGAGGAAAGAAAGTGAAAGATTTAGAAAGTTTTAACAGCATTTTAAAAGGAAGGGAGCCACCAATGTCCTGGAAAAAAAAAACTTTGGTGACTTAATACCTAAAGACAGTAAAGACGCATCTGATCCAGCTTCATACAGGTCCACTTCAATTCTATACCATGATAGCAATGTGTTTATGACTATAACAGCTAAAAGAATGGCAAAGGTAATGCCAAAATTGATAGATATGGACAATGTGGTTTTGTGGAGTGGAGACAAACATATGACATTAATAGAACAATGATGATCCAGAAGGAAGCACAATGTAAGAAAATACTACTGCAGCTGTTTTTATCGGTCTTAATGCAGAGAAAGCCTACGGCATAGTAAGCTGGGATTTTATGAGTAGGGCAGTGGAATTATTTAACTTTAATATTGCATCAGGAAATGCAATCAGAAGGATATTCAAGGGATCAGAGGCAAAAGTCAAAGTGGGAGGGATCCTCTCTGATAAGCTGTGTCTGAACAGAGGAACCAGGCAGGGGTTGTCCTCTTTCCTCTTTGTTATGATGTGCTAAATTTAGATCCACTGGCAAAGAAAATAAGGGACTCAACAATTCAAGGACATAACTGGTATGGTGTTCAAGAAAGGTTTGCTTTATCTGCAAATGATATTTTTTACACAATGGAACCAGCAAAGGAAATCTCAGTGTTGTAGAATTTTCTGAGACAATTCTGGGTTTTTTCGGGTTATAAAATTAATGAAGATAAAACAACGGTTACAGCTCTAAACTATGTACCTAGACATGAATTGGTCCAGCAATACCCAAATTTATGGGGAAAGGATAAAATGAAGTATTCGGGAGTAAGGATTAAAAAGAATTTGGTTATGGCAGCTAAGGATATGTGGGAAGAGACTAAAGAAAAGATAACGTAAAAACTGAGAAGTT
Source organism: Protopterus annectens (assembly GCF_019279795.1). Taxonomy (NCBI): domain Eukaryota; kingdom Metazoa; phylum Chordata; order Ceratodontiformes; family Protopteridae; genus Protopterus; species Protopterus annectens. The sequence goes on from NC_056739.1 coordinate 484,613,694, forward strand.
GGAAGCTCTTTGCTATGGATACACAAAGTAAGATAAAAACAGTGAATGTTTTTCGTTTATTTAGTTATATACACAGGTCAGGCAAATTTTTACAAACCGCAGGAGAACTTGTGGACATTAATACTTGAAGGATTTTATTTGGAAGAGTCAAGTGGGATAAGATGATCCAACCAAAAGAACAAAGATTACAGGATTACCAAATCTGAAGGGATATTTGAGAGCTACATACTTAAGGCTCGTATACATAACACACGCAGAAAGCTACAATTCAAAGTGGAAAGGGATGATGAAGCAGAGGATAATTCAATAAATAAAGAGTGGGATTTTGGATGCAGATACTTAAAGAGAATTAACAGTCATACAGAATACTATATTCATAAAGCAGAATAAAGAACGTCAAGAACTTAGCCAAAACGGGAATGGAAAAGGGAGATTCTACTAATAGAGATGACTGAAATTAGGGGTATAGAGAATAGACCAAAGGGGGCTGGAATTTATTGGAAGAATCTGTAAATGCAACCAAGGTATTGAGAACAAATAATTAGAGAAGGAAAGGTAATAGATGACATTTGGATTGCAGGCTAGGGACTGCCTTCCCTATCAGGGATAGATATCAAAGTACTGACAAAGAGAAAGGGATAGGGGAATCCTAAATGAAAGACCTGCACTTGTTGAGTTTTTAATTGACTCTACAACAGAAGATGCTGTTAAAAAGGAATAATTAGTAGATCATATAAAATAATGCACGATAATTATAGGACTCGATCAGAAGAGGTCAAAAATGATTGAGAAGACGTAACAGATATGCAATTCACAAGAACAATGGGAGAACATATGCACGGTTTCCAAACATGCAAAGTCTTGAACATTTATGACTTCTGCCTGGAAGTGTTTGCAAAGATGCTTTTATACCCCAAGCAGACTCCAAAGAATTTTTCCATAGGTAGATATAAAGAAGTTATGTCTTACCATAAGGTTCCATCAGAGTTGTTGATCTTCTTCCAGTCATCACCGATGGGTTCAGTTCCGAGCCCTCGGAACAGAGTTGGCCTTATACCAAGCTTGTGTGTACCAAAAAACTCTTGAGCTAAGCTGTTACCCACAATGCCCTTCACTCAGTTATCTAAGATCGAGTTTGTATGCAACATATAGAAGAAATAACAAGTCAGAGGCCATCTCTGCGCAGAAACCCTAAGACACCACAAAGATCCAGAAGATCCGACAGGAACCTTTGGAGGGGGTCAGTGGGAGCGTGTGATGACTGGAAGATCAGCAACTCAGATGGAACTTTATGGTAAGACATAACTTCTTTATCTGAAGTTGTTAATCTTCTTCCTATTCATCACTGATGGGACAGAGTCCCCAGCTACTTGGAGAACCTGGGTGGCCCTTATGGAAGAACATTCCTGAGAACCATTGAACCAAAGGCCACTTTTCCCCTGGAGATCAGATCTAATTTGTAATGCTTGATAAAGGTATGGGGCTTAGCCCAAATGGCAGCTGCACAAATGTCATCCATAGAGGCCCTAGAGTGGAAGGCAACCGATGCTGCAATAGCCTAGTTGAGTGAGCTTTGATTTGGCCAGACTTAGGTCCATCCGTACGCGAATATGAGAAGGCAATGCAATCCCTGAGCCATTTAGACAAAGTAACTTTTGATACTGCACCTCCCATTCTAAGACTCAAAGGAAATGAAAAGCTGGTCCGACTTGCGAAAGGATTTAGTTCTGTCCAGATAGAAACGTAATTGTCTATAAACATCCAAGGAATGTAGACAGTATTCTCCCTTGTTTGAATAATTTGGGAAGAATACAGGGAGCTCAATGGATTGGTTAATTGAAAAGTCAGAAACCACTTTGGGGAGAAAGGATGGGTTAGTACAATGTTGATACTCTGTCCTTATGAAAGATCAGGTAAAGGCTCTTGATACATAATGCTAGAAATTCATCTGACTGAGGTTACAGCCACCAGAAATAAGGATTTCCATGACAGGAATTTTAGATCCCAGGTCGCAGCAGGCTCAAAAGGGGGCAGAGAAAGACTGCAGAACCCAGGAGAGATTCCATGCCTCCACCGGCTGCCTGATGGGAAGCCTGCTGTGGAAAATACCCTTGAGGAAAGTTTTGCAAAGGCAAGAGAAAATAAGCGGGAATCATCTGACCCATTACGGAAGTTGGAAACAGCTGCTACATGGACTCAAATGGTGGAAGCCGAGGCCCCTTTGTTGAACAGTTCAGTCAGGTAATGAAGAATAGTGGTTAAGGGGGCTAAAAACGGATCTAACTTCTGATTATGTGACCAAATAAAGAATCTTTTCCATTTGTCCCTGTAAAGTTTCCTGGTGGATGGTTTATGAGGGGCCAAGATAATATCACGTACAGGTGAAGAGAGGGTTTCCTGCCTGTCAACTAACGGAAGTGGAGAAATCAAGCTGTCAGCTTGAGAGTGGACAGATTCGGGGGAGTCAGCCCTTGCGGGTGAGATACAAGGTCCTGACGAGTGTCTAGGATCCAAGGAGGTTGTAGCAGATAAGGTCGGAGGAAGGGAAACCATACTTGAGGCCAGAACGGGGCAATGAGGATCACTTTGCTTCTCAACCGAATAGCTTTCCTTAGAACAAGGGGATCAAAGGAATCTGAGGATAAGCATAAAGGAGACCCGTCGTGAATCAAAGTGTCTCTTGGTGATTCCCCGTGAGGGGGAAAGAGGTCAAAGTAGCTGCTGCATTTTGTGCTTGAGGGGGAGGCAAAAAGGTCGCAGCATGGCTGGCCCCAACGGCTGAAAATTTCTGCCGCCACACTCGGATTGAGAGACCACTCATGCGGACGGAGGATGCATCTGCTTAGCCTGTCCGCAAACACGTTGGAGCTCCCCGGGATATGCGTTGCGATCAGAAAGCAGTTGGAAGCTATTGCCCACAGCCAGATTCTCATGGCTTCGCGACATAGGGAGTAGGAGTTGGTCCCTCCCTGTTTATGTACCAGGCCACGGACATGTCCAACTGTAAAGCAATCGTTCCGGACAGAAGGAGCGGATGGAAAGCTTGCAATGCCAATAGCACCGCTCAACTCCAGGACATTGATATGCAAGTTGATCTCTATATTGGACCACTTGCCTTGGACTGACTTTCCATGGAAGTGGCCCCCCACCCCATCAGGGAAGCGTCCGTGGTAACCGTGGCGCTGGGCTGGGGAGCCTGGAAGGGGCGACACCAAAGATTTTCGTCTGTACTCGTCTACCAGAGGAGATCTTGTTTGCAAGTGTTGGTGATGAGAATCTGTGAGCTCAGGAGGTGAAGATTGGGTATCCACTGGGCCTGAAGGAGCCAGTGCAGTAATCTCATATGCAATCTGGCTAGGAGCACAATAGGGATGGCTGCAGCCATAGACCCCAGAGCCTGGAGAACTTCCCTTGCAGACACCTTTCTTTGACAGAGTATCACTTGAACTTGTGCCCTTAAATCTCTGAAGCCTGTTAAGAGGAAGAGAGATCTGACATGACTGGGTGTTGAATATTGCCCCTATGAATTCCAATTGTTGTGAAGGCTGAAGGCTGGATTTCTCCCAGTGTATGGTGATGCCCAGTGATTCCGCTAGAACTAGGGTGTAGAGGAGGGCCCTTACCAGTAGATGCTCAGTGGGGGCAGAGAGTAGCCAACAGTCTAGGTACGGAAACACCTGGAATCCCTGAAGTCTCAGATGAGCTGTTACCACTGCTAGGCATTTCGTGAACACTCTGGGGGCCATCGAGAGACCGAAAGACAGGGCTCTGAATTGGTAGTGATTGTCTCCCAACCAGAAGCGAAGGAGGTTTCTGGAGCGCTTGTCCATCTTGACATGGTAATACGCATCCCGGAGATGTAATGAGCACATCCACACATCCTCCCGCAGAAAGGGAAGGATGGATTGAATCATAACCATGCGGAACTTGGTTTGAACTACCAATTTGTTTAGTTGGTGGAGATCCAGAATGGGCCTCCAGTCCCCTGTCTTCTTTGGCACCAAAAGGAATCTTGAGTAGAACCCTAATCTGCACTGGTCTGGGGGGACCTGTCGGATGGCTCGTTTTTGACATGGCTTTCATATTTCGGAAGCTGCCTCCTCCCTTTGACTGGTTGGAACATTGGGAAGGGATTTCAGAGGTCTTAGATAAGACATTAGAGGAATGTGGTAGCCTCTGGTAATGATTCTCTGCACCCACTGATCGTTAGTAATAGAGAGCCAGGCAGCTTGGTGCAGAGAAAAACGCACGCTGACAGCTTCCAGAAGAAAGCAATCAGGCAGCGCCTCAGGAGCGCTGATACAGTCTACCCGAGAAGGAATCTCTAGAACCCTGGATCCGGGGAACATCTCTGTCCCGAAACGAGCATCTTCCATTACTGGAACCCCCTCTGTCTCTGGGGGAGTCCTCACCACGTGTGTCATAGAAAGGACCTTGAGACCTCTTGGGACACATCTTCCCACTCCTCTGGCTCCTGGAGAAGGAACGCTGAGGTTTGGAAAAGTGTAGGCCCACGGCAGACAAGGTCTTCCTGTCCTGCTCGCACCTGGCTAATGTATCCTTGACCTTAGCACCGAACAGAGCTGATGGTTCGATAGGGACATTTAAAAAGTAAGACTTGGAGTCCGCGAGGTCACAAATGCACATCCAGGCATGGTGTCTGACTACGCCTGCACCTGCAGCTCTAGCCGCTCCTTCGGTTGCATGGGACAGCAACCTCATGGACGAGCTGGATACTGACTCTAAGGTGGCAAGTTGGGAAGCAACTTTATCACGTGCTCCATCCGAAACTTGGCCTGCGAGGGTCCCGAGTTTCGAGATAGATCTGTAGAGCCTCGTAAAATGTGCCAAAAAGTTCAGAGACCTGACTGCAAAGGTTGCTGACGCAAAAGCTTGCTTCCCTAACCTGTCCACTGCCCGGGACTCTCTGTTGGGCGAGTGGACAGCAGGACTCTCTTCCACAAGGTCCTTTTTCGTGGCTGCCACCACCACCATAGCATCTACTGGCAAACCTCTAGACCAATAGGGTTGATCCTCTGGAGGGGAGAGTACCTTGTCTGATCTCCTGGGGAGCTTAACCAACTCATCGGCGGGGGGGGGGGGGGGTCACCCAAGAAGTAGAGGGCAGAGAGCGAAAGGCCCGCAGGAATACGGATTTCCCCGAGGAAGGATTGGAGGGCTTCCAGTCACCCCTGTTTCAAGATTTCCAGGATGTCTCCAAAGGAGACATAGGGGTTGACCGCTGGGATCCTTCCCCATCATCGTAGTCCGCATCTTCCGTGAGGGACTCCTCTGGGGAGTCCATGTGCTTCCTCTTACACGCCCATTTCCAAGGGGCTTCTTCGGTGGGAGCATCCGAAAAAGACTCAAAGGAAAATACCCTGGATAGGGGGTTTCCTAGGCCTTGTGCTCTCGGAGTCCTGCGGGGGTGTGGCCTTTGACAGCTGCGGCTCAGAAGGAACTGGAGAGATGACCAATGTAGGGGGACTGCTAGAAGCAAGCACCCTCTCCATCACCCGGAAAGCGAGCCTGCCTGAAGAGGAGTGGAAGCCCAGAACCGAAGAACACAAAATCGGAACTGGAGTCGCATCCCGCTCCACATGGTCTGCCCCCAGGGATGGAGCCTCAAGCAAACTCGGGGAGGTAGTCACCCTCTGACCCGAAGCCGGGACCGACAACACAGTCGGAAATGTGACCGGAACTGGAGGTTGCACCCCCAAGCATGAGAATGAGGAAGGGTGGGTTCCGACAGAACCGATGCCCAAAGGGGCCTCAGACACTGTCGTTGTCAGCGCCAAGGAAGGGTGTCCTCTCAAAAACATTGGGTATATGAGCCTTGGAACAAAGTGATCCAAGGGATGAGAGTATGCAGGGGTAGCCGGTGTAATAGACCCAAAGCCTGGAGTGGGACGGGGTCTAGGCAAATTTGAAATTCCCCTGAAGGTCAGCATCTGGTCAAAAATGTGCACCACATCCAATTCTGAAAGGCTCCTGGTGGATCTTACCGATGCCCCTGAGTGGGAAATCAGGCCGGTCCAAAAAGGGGCTGCAGGCTTGTTCGACAAACGGGTTCACAGATGACGAGTACTGGGTCCGTGGAGCATCACAAAACGGCACCGACAATTCCAGCTTAGAAACAGGTAACAAATGGATGGTTGGAGCCGAGAACGGGCTCGGAGCTGAGGTCACAACAGGGGTGGAGGTCAAGAACGACTCTGGTTTTTGTTGGAACAGACATCGGAATGGAGATGGGCGACGTCGGTGCTGAAATAGAGGGAGACATACTGATCGGAACCGAGGTAGTAGATGGTGCCATAGTCGTCGGGGCAGGCGCCGATGAGGCGACCTCTGTATGCTTCACTGGAGCCGAACTCGAAGCAGAGGTAGATGGAACAGAGGAGGCAGTACGGTGCTCGGAGGAAGACTTTTGGGCCTTGTGCTTCTGGCTTTTACCTCTGTCACCAGCCGGTGAAGGGGGATCTGAGCGAGGATGTTTCTTGTCCACAGAAGGAGAGGATGAGACCTCTGTCGCAGAAATAGCCTCCGAAAAAGGTGAAGAAAGCAGGCCCTTTAGGATCTATTACAATGCTCATTCAGCGTCAGTTGACTGAAGCTGGCACAAATATCACATGGAGGTTTCGCCGACAAATGCGGAACCCCCAAACAGTACACACACTCTTCATGAAGGTCACTATTCGGAAGTTTACCACTGCAAGAGCAGCAGTGTTTAAACCCCACAGTTCCCCTTCTTCTCAGACATAATAGCGAACACTCACACAAAAAATAAAGAGTGAGGAAAGTGAAGAAAGATGAAATACCAACAATGGTAATGGAATACTACAAGTGTAGAAAGGCCAATACCTACAATGGTACAAAAGGGATACCTGTGGGTAGAGCTGAGTGTACAAAGATATCAAAGAACAAGCAACTAACAAGAAAAAATTCGACAAAAACTTGTAAATTTATAAAGATAAATCACTTGGCTGGAGAGCTTGGTGAAACGCTGCTATATGGCTGTGCGGCAAACGAGATCTGAGGTAACCGAGTGAAGGGCACTGTGGTTAACAGCTTAACTCGAGAGTTTTTTGGTGCACGCAAGCTTGGTATAAGGCCGACTCTATTCAGAGGGCTCGGAACAGAACCCATCAGTGATGAATAGGAAGAAGATTAACAACTTCAGATCAAATGTTAGATATGTGATGGGGGGGGCAACTGTGAACATACTGTAATGAGTTGGTAGACTTTAAAAAATTCCATACAGAGTACTCTGGTAGAAATACTGAGCGAACAAATGATGGCAACTAAGGAAATTATTTTTTGAACTGGGGTATGGTCTGAATTGGTGGGATATGGTCTGAATTGCCTAGACATAGTAAGGCCTTAAGTTTAGTTCTGGTGGCTGCCAAAAAAACACAACAAACTGTACCTGAAGTAGTGAATACTCGAACAGAGATAAAGAGTAAAAGGTTGGATCTTTAGAAAGGGTAAGGAATAAATTACACAGAAAAATGGAAATTGCGGGAACAATACATGCAGAAAAATGTTTTGGAGGAGGAATGCAGTTTAATAGAAGGCAAGAATTACATAATTTTTGTAATAATGCCTAGATTATAGGATACATAATATATATATGATGTCTGTAATAACTTGTTAATGTGGTTTAATTACTTTTATATAATTGCAAGTTTACCATTTTCACAAGTGATAATTCAATAAAGGTGTTTAAAAAAAGGGGGGGTTACCAAAGTCAGAAGGGGAGGAGGTTTTTAGATAGTCATTCAAACTTATTAGATTATACTTTGTTCTGGGGGGGGGTCCTCTTTTCTTTCTGGAAGCTCCTTGCCACTGCTTTTTAAATGTTTGCTTGCCAGCAACTTGCTGTGTTTATTTTGCTGTTGAAAAATGTGGTTTCAGTTGCATTAAGCCCACCTGGGAAACTTGGAAAAATATGGATGAAATATCTGAGAAATTCTCTGAATCAACTTACCTCTCTCATCACACTTGGACCTCTGCAGCAGATGGTCCAGAGACTAGCTCTATCCAACAGAGTATTCAAAATTTCAGCTTTGACAATTTCTGTAAGGTTTTGAGTATATAACCAAGCAAATGTCTTCATCAAAGTTCCAGCAGTAGCAGCCATGAAGTGGCATCAGCAGAATCCTAAGTACATTTCAAACAGTGGGCAGCCACTTGAGACACAGAAGTAGTTAAGGCCACACAAAAGGTTTTTCCCCCTAAGGGAAAGGGAACAGATGCCATAATATTCCACACGTTGTCAAAAGAGGCAAACATTAACATATGAGCTTGTCAGTTGAAAATTAAAAAAAAAATGTTGCAGAAAAATGTATCCCCCCCCCCCAAATCTAAAGCTTTCCCATTCCCGTCAGGAGTGGAGGGACTGGTATGAACCAGATGTTTAGCAGCAGCTGGGTTCGCTAGAACAATAGCTGTTAGGTCTGATCAGGAATGAATGTAAAAAAAACATACATGAGACTGAGGAATATTATATATTCTACCTGCTTTCTTGGGGGCAGCAGGTTGGACTTCAGGCAAGTTACAGGTTGTGACATAAACATCCTCCAATGCTTGAAGAGCAGGAAGGATTGGAGAAGGTTCTGGAAAATCGAGCTGTACTAAGTCATAATACTTCTTCAATGATGGTGGAATAACTTTAGGTTCCAACTAAAACAACGGATTCATTCTGGAAACAGTTTCAGAGAAAGATAATTCTTCAAATGGACTGTCAAAAGACTTCTCGGAGTCTGAATCAATAACTTGAGAAACCAAAACAGAACCTGTCCTTTCACAATCATTCTGTGGTTCAAAAACTTTCAGAAAGTGAAGAATCCCTTTTTCTTTTTAGAAACAACTAAACTGGAAGGGTCAAGAACCTGAACTAAACCGTGTGCCAAGCCCAATAAATCACTCCTGTCCACAGTGACAGATATAAGAAGATACAGATCCGAGTTTTTGCTTCTTTTTGACAAGAATTTCTGAAAAAGCAGACCCACTTTTGCCAGGAAAAGAAAAGTCTGGCTAGGCAGAAGGGAATTCCCTGCTTCTTTTACTAGGATCGACAAGAGAGATTCTCACTTGCCCACCAAGGTCACTCCAACAGCGTAGGTGATGTGTTTAACCCATAGTACATAGTTACTGTAGGAAGCCAGGAGAAAACAAATGATCTGAGAAATCAGATATGGCCACAACAGTCACCCATCTGTGGCTGAGGCACTTAAGTAGCCTGCTGTGGTGGCAAAGGCCGTTTATTAATTTTATTCTTTTTCGAGGAACCAGTAGGTTGTTCCATGGTTAAGCTGAAAACCATGACAGACTCTCGGGGCAGACTGGCAGCAGCAGTCAGTAAAACTAAGCAATAAAAAAGTTAAATTTTCCATCAAAAAACACCGTATAAAGCACTTTAAATACTGACCTCAGCCCTCAAAAGTAAAATAAGACAACCCTTACATCAGTATTAGTCAGGAATTAGTGTAAATAATTTTTGTCTGCAAAAGTAAAAAGCAATGCTCCTGTTTAAAAGTAACTAAAAGTCATAGGACGATGAATAAAAACTTTTTCCTAGCTTAACATTTATATTTTTGCACAAAAGTTCTGTTTCTGTCATAAAAAGCAAACAGGACGTTTTTTCCCCAAAGAGAACTTATCTACCCAGCAAATGACAAGAGTTAGTCAACCACAAATCCTTGAAAACCCACGAGAGAGTTCTCTTCAGTGGCAGAAAAGCTCAAGAGGGACTTTGCATCCAAATCCCTTTTCAGTCAGCTCAGCTTGAACTAACTAATGGTTTGGGCAAATGAAAGGCACCCTTGAACTTTGGAAGAGGGCCGGGTGCTGTATCCTGTGCTAAATATAACCCACACATTTAAGGTTACAGCAGCAGTGATGACAGAATTCTTTGAGGAGCAAGGTTAAATCTCAGACCCAAAAACATGCAGCTGTGCCTATAACACAGCAGTTTAGATGTACACATTTACAGGCTAGGTCACAGTTTAAGGCTGATAACAGGATCTTGTAAGATAAGTCTGTCAACCCAGTCAGTATTTAAAAATAATACAACATTACTCTAATACTGATCAGATCTGGTGAATTATGGCTCATCTTCATCACTGAATACTGTGTTAATTCTTATCAGGAAAATGGACATGCCAAAAAAAAAAAAAAAAAAAAAAAAAAAAAATGGAATAATTGCAAAGTGCCTCCAAAACTGTTGGCACAAAGATACTGAAGTAATGAGTAGAGTACAAGTGAGTGAAGAAATGGGGGAAAAGCAACTTTTTGTTCTGAATCACTAGCCCAGTGACTAAAGTGCAAAGTTTTTTTTTTAAACATGTTTTTGTTTTTATTGTGCCTTCTTCTCGTAAAGTTTGATTTTGTATTATAAAACGTGTAGTTTTTACTTCAGTTACTTTAGTGGGCCTATACTTAATAAGTTTAATAAACGGATGATTCTGTTTACTGTATGCTGACTACCTGTCTAATGACTTCCTGATTTCTCGTCATCACACCCCGCCATCTGATATTGTAGTAGGCGGAGAAACAGCTTGCACTGCTATGGCACATTTTCTGCAGTCTGCAGCAGATTTTATTACAAAGTAACCAGGATGTAGCACAGCACAATCAGTTACTCAGTCAGACAAATCGATAAAAATACACAGGTATATTCAAGTGAAAGGTAGCAAGAGTAAGATGGAACAGGACAAGATCCTTAAAAAGGTGTAGAGTGCTTGGCATGTTGTATAGTAAAACAGATGTGAAACTAATAAATCATTGTCTACCAGTGGATTGATCGCTTTTAGGACAACGAGTACACTACAGATAAATGAATAGTGAAGTTTACTATACATGGCATACAGTCTAACAACAACGCCACACTGTAGTAAACAACTGTCTATTATGGAATGATCACTTTACTGAGTCTTCATTTTCAGACGTGCAAATTATGCCAAATGTTTTTTTTTCCAGTATTAATTCCTTGCGGTATAATGATTTTGTTATGTATGATCGAATAGGTCTACTTAAGAAGGTTGAAAAACCCAAAAAATGAAAATTCAAAATACTGAATGATGGAATTTGCCACTTCTTCACTGTTGTGCGATCTTGAAGTTTATATATAGTTAGCAGGGGATGTGGGGGGCCAGCACCCCCCCCCACGAAAGGTGCTAGGGGGCTTGTCCTCTGCATTAAAAATGTGTTCAGTATTTTGAATTTTTAGTCTTTTGTGGTTCAGTCTTTTGGTTTATCAGTCTTCTGAAGTACCTTAATGTCGAACAAAACGTTCAGATGAAAATAAGATTGAACATATATAACACCAAATGACAAACATTGAACAAGTAAAACATCAAAAAATGAAAACAAATTCTTTTTCTGACGTTTACACTAAAATGCCCCATAACACTAGCCTCCTAATATGTCTGAATAGTGGCAGTGCTATGGGAAGAGTTTTTAAAGTATGGTGTGGGGTTACGGTTGGGGCAGAGTAGGCTTGGCATGCAGTACTGATGGGAGCAAGGAGGCAACACCTCAGCAGTGCATGGTAACCCTTACCCTGCCCTCAACCCAAATCAACCCCCACCGTACCATAAAAATCCCTTCCCATAACACTTCCACTACACAAGTAAACTCATGCATACACACATGCACCAACACACCCTATAAACGTAAGATCTAACCCATTACCTAAACCCTGACCCAAAACCTAAAACAAACACAGTCACATACAAATACACACCACCATTACCCCCAACTTACCCTTACCTGAACACCCAAACACACACATGCACATTAACCCCCCTCCAATCACCATGCACCACTTTTGAAGAAATGGCACTTTGACAATGAACGTTTGACAATTTCTTCCACCCCTAGTGTTTGTTGAACAAAGTGATGTTTGACAAAAACAGTAACCGGTAGAACATACGACGACATCATTGTAAGGTAGATCCATCACTGAGGTGATCCAGACATAGTCAACTAATCCATTGGTAGATAATGATTTGTGGATTTTAGTACACTGTATGCCAAGCACTATACTATACACCTTACTAAGGATCTTATCCATTTCATCTAACTTTTGCTTTATTTCACTTGACTATAGCTCTGTTTATTTATTTATTGTCCGACTGAGTAACTGATTGCACTGCATTCTGGCTACCTTGCAATAAAATCTGCTGCAGACTACAGAAAACAGGCCAACACAGTGCAAACTGTTTCTCCACTCTACTACATCACTGGAACCAGGGTTAGATCACAAAAAAATCAGGAAGTTATTGGACAGTTGGTCAGCCAACAGTAAAAAGAAACTAAACTTAATAAGTATAGGTCCAGGAAAGTAAATGAAGTAAAAACTACCTACTTTATGATAAAAAGCCAACTTTTCAAGATAAGGGCATAATCATAACAAAAAGAAAGAGTTAAAAAAAAAAATTACACTTGATTTTTTTCAGAATGCCACACCATTCTGTCCCCAGCATAAGACATATTATACTAGTTGCATAATTTTTTGGCCCTGCTGATCATCAGCCTCTCCCAACAAATGGGCACATTTGTTCACCATCACTGGGACAAGAATTGGTCATAAGAGGCCGTCATTTAGACGACCAACAAAGGTGTTTTTTTTTTTTTTTTTGCTTGTAACCTATTCCCCTTGCATGCATTTTATTTTTACTTTGCTTTCATTTACCAGGTTTGTCTGAATGGGTTTAGTTAAATCCCCCTTTCAGAGGAGGCTCACAAAAACAGGTATTATGTAATATACGTGACCAGACATTAAATAATATACATTAAGAATTACAAATATATTTGATGATTAGATTGCACTCAAATGTACTTGACAAAGGGCAAAGTGCTGGGGGTGGGTTGACAGTGGGCTTAACCAGAGGCAATCCCTTTGCTTTTGTGAAGGTTATCCCCTTAAAGCATTCCTGCCTCTCCCCAGAAGGCACGGACAGTGGTTTCTCCAGTCTTCACCAGGACATTCTCTCTCTCTCTGTGTAATAAGGCAATTTGCTTGTTCCTTCTCCTGTACAGTGCTGTAAGTTCAGCTACTTGTGACTTCAGTGAAGGGCAATTTCTATCAAATGAATTTTCAGGCAAATGCATCTGGACAACAGGACTTCACATTAATGGATTAAATCTTCATTTAATAGTATAATAAACAAATACAGAACATTTAAACTGCTATTTGAAAGGTTATGATACCACCATAAGAACATAACATAAGTTAACTGGGGCGCAAGCTCCTCCTTAAAAACAGTACTACAGAAAATGCAGTTACATAAGTTCCTCCTTAAAAACAGTACTACAGAAAATGCAGTTAACAGATGCTAATTATCAGGGATACACTTATAGCAGAAACCAGCAGACGTGTATACACACCATATTCACAGAAGAGAATATAAAAAGTCCAGTATTTGTAACAGACTCCACTGTACTGCCTTTACAGACTTTGCTAAGGTACTTAAAATGAGAATGACTCCATCTAGCCAGACCTTCTGCCAAGGTTAATTCTGCAAGCTCCTCCAAGGCTTTGCAGGAATCATCCAGAAAACAGCATGCAGAGGAAGCCTAAATTCATCCCACTTGTCTCAAGCTGTGATGATTACACTCAAAAATATAAAATGAAAGTTATGTACTTCTCGAAATCAGTATCCGTAGTGAGAAATTCCGTATGGGAATCCACATGCCTCCTTTTACACAATCTCTTCCTTGGGACCTCCTTGGAAGGATGCTACGGGGAGGTGTCAGAAGAAGCCTGGGAATCCACTAAGGGAAGAGTGTGGAGGCTTTCCGGGAGTGGCTGTTCACATGGCAGTTCAGAGACCTCAGAAAAGTCCAGTACGAGGGGGAGGTTCCGTACAGATAAGTGCGGAGAATCTCCTAGGAATGGGGAGAACTTTCTCCACGACCTCAAATGCAGAAGGACTCCAAACCACCTGGAGCTGTCCCACCAGGGCCGAGATCATTGGGGCAGACAACTCCCAAAGAGTATGGGCCTCCTGCTCTGAGGTGAAGTTAGAGCTCAGCTGTTGAAGGCCAAGGCACTGACGGGAAGAGACTGCTCTGAAAGCTTCGGAGTAGAGGTCACCCCTGGAACAGACCTCAATGCTACGACTCTGAGACATGCTCAGAACTGGGGGATGGAACCCAGCAGGTTGAGTAGAAAGTCGGACGTGAAGAGGAAATCTCTATTGGCTCTGACACCTCGGCACAGAGACCTTACAGAACAGACAACTCCAGAACCAAAGGTCGAAATAGAGAAGGAATTATGGGTTGGAATGGGGAAACCCTCATGGATCCAGATGCAGATGGAGCATACACAAGCCCCATCTGGATCTGTCTTTCAAGAAATTGCCTCATGAGCTTACTGACATCCTTGGAGGTCAGACTCTGGGAAGACCCAGAAAAAGTGGTGGATGGGGGTGTGGAGGATCTCCGAGGGGAATGAGATGGAAACCTCCTTGCATATGCAGGCAGAGTTGACCCCGGGACTGAAACTGTAGGAGCTGATGCTGTGTGAGCACCGTTTGGCCCCGGAGAAGCAGAGGGTGAACAGGGCGGAGGAGAGGCAGTGGCAAACAAACTCAGAGCCGAGCAAATCATTTCTGAAAACTTTGCCTTCTTCCTGGGCAGTTCGGAGGAAGATCACATGGGAGAAGGTCTCCTGGACTCCTGGGACTCCCTGGGCTTTTTAGAAAGTGGTTCAGCCCCTTACATAGAAGGCATCCCCGAGGTGGAGTTAACAAACCTTTTGAACTCAGTTTGCTCCTCCTATCCACCACAGCCAGAGGATGAATAGCCTTACAAATGTTGCAAGGGGCAACTAAATGTTTATGCCCAAAGCAATATATGCACGCCCCTGTGGGCTTCGGAGAGAGGAATTTTCCACCCAGAGGATGTGCACTTTTTAAACTGTAAAGGTTTTTGATCAGGCATAAGGGCCGAGAAGGGGGAAGAAAGAAAGCAGAAAGGAGAATTTTTTTTTAAAAAGAAACGACCTGACAGATAGGAATGCGAGGGCTAGAAAAAGAAAGTCAGAGAGTTAGGTAAAAGGACAAAAAAAAGGTAGGAAAAAAAAAGCAGCACAAACCTTACAGTTCTCAGGAGAAGCTCAAGAGTGAGGAACTCTATGCACACTCAAAGAGAGGTAAAAGAGATTTGAGGAACTCTGGGGGAGTGGGGCATTATGGGTAGGGAGGAGGAGCTCAAGTCAGGAGTCCTGAGCTGGAAGAAGGTGGCTGGTCGTTTCCGAGCATCGGAAATGTAACCCACAGGTTAATGAAATGAAGTGGACAATATCAGATCAAACATCCTTTCATTCATATCTAGCCAATACAACATACGAGTTCTCACTGACACCTGTTAGATCAGACCAGGTAACGTCAGTGCTCCAAGCTTTGACTCTCTTCAGAAATTTCCCTTCCATAATGCACTTCTTCCCTAAACTGCCTGAGATCTCACATGACACCTGAGAACGAAGAATGAAAAACAGAGAGGGACTCAAGTCCTGAAAGAAAAAGACAATGCTTTAGGTCTTACAGGAGAAGGATGGTCGGACGGTAGGAGGGTTGTTGTGACAGACATGAATGAAAGTTTCTATCATACCCTTTTCATTCAGTCCATCCAGTCTGACATATGGGTCAAAATTCCCAGCTACAAACCTTCCTAGGTGGACTCATGACAGGAGACCTTTTAGAATGGTAGACCTAAAGGAAGCCTGGACTCTGGAGAGTCAGTCCAACTTGAAATGGCAAAGGTATACACGGTGGACCAAATAGCAGCATCACAAATATTGTTAATCAAAGAAGATCTAAAGAAGGCCACAAAGTACCCACGGCATAGTGGAGCGTGCCTTCACTGTACTTGATAGAGTCTTTCTCTGGTTAGTACAAGTACATGTGATACAATCAGACAATTACTAAGAAAGGAACAATTTGGAAACCTTTTGCCCCAACTTATGAGTAGCAAAGGAAATAAAGAACTAGGCATATTTTTTAAAAGGTTTGGTTCTGCGAAGGTAAAAATGTAATGGTCTATGCACATTCAGGGTATAGAAAATGTATTTGTCCTTGTCAGAGTAATTTGGGAAGAAAACAGGTAGATGAAGAGGTTGGGACAAATCGGTCTCACCAGCTACTCTTGGACAAAGGAAGGATTCATCTTAAGAGACACAATATCTTTGTGAAAAATGATGTAAGGAGAGGAAGACTATAAAGTCTGCAGCTCAGATATTCCCCTGGCTAATGTGATGGCTACCAAAAATAACTTCCAAGAGAGGAATTTCAGCTGAGTAGTGGAACCAGCTCAAATGGGGCTTCAGGTAGAGCTTCCAAAACCAAATTCAAATCCCAAAGATGTACAGGACCTTTTAATAGGAAGTCTGAATAGGAAGACTCCTTTCAGGAAAGCCCTGCATAACTTATTTAAGGTTCGAGAACGGTCTTTGAATTCAACAAGAAAGCTAGAAACAGCCATTAACAGCACCCTGACAGTGGAAAAACTGGAATCCATCTGAAAAAGAGACTGTAGAAATCAGGTAATGTCCAATACCAATGCACTAAAAGGATCAGTGTTTTAGTTATCTGTCCAGAGAGCTAAATATTTCTATTTACTTTGATAGATCATGAGAGTGGAATCCTTCTGGGAAGCTGTTAAGAACTCTGGCTACCTCTTCAGTGAGATGATGACCTCTAGCCATCATCGGAATTGGAAAAACTAAGAGTTTAGTTTTAAATTCAGGATGTTCAGGTAAGGTTTGTGACTAGATCTGGAATAGGATCCAGTAGCCAAGGGAATTTCACAAGATAAGGTTTCATAAGAGGGAACCAGATTTGTGTGGGAAAGAATGAGACCACAAGAATGACAGTTTCCTTGCACGTTATTGCTTTCTCAATGAGCCTTGTTATTAATGGAAGAGGTGAGAAGGTGTAAAGCAGCCAAACAGGCCATTGCTAAGACCGTGCATCCCTTGGCAACTGTCCCAGAAGGGAAATTAAGGCAAAGAACCAGTGCATTTGGTGCTCTGGACAGAGGTGAAGAGATCACAGCAAGGGAAGCCTCAGCAATAAAATATCTGTCTGGCCACCAACAGATTGACAGACCATTCATGAGGCATGAGGAGACAAAGCTGCTGAGCCTGTCCACTAGACAGCTGGAAACCCTGGGGATGTTTGTGACAAGGAAGCCGTCTGAGGACATCACTCGTCATACACTCACTGCTTATGGACAAAAAGGATGCAATCTGGTTCTTTCCTGCTTGTGTATGTACCAAAATACAGTCATATTGTCTGTATCGTAATCAATTTTTTAACAGTCTTGGCGCTACTGTCAAGGTGAGTTACTGCAGGTAGCCATGGGTATTACAGCATAGAGGAAATAGTTATCACAACTACAGAACTGGGTAGTTCTGTATGGTTTTGTATGTAGATTAAGGCCTTGAACCGACTAGGCCATGGCCTGTTTTGTGCAGCTAGCATTGTAGAGAAACCTTGTAACGAGTGGTGCAGATAGGAGAAAGTAACCAGCTGAATAGAACTGTGACCTCTTCAATGTCGGAGTTAGATTTACTTAGATCATTTACATTTCTAGTTAAAAAATGCTTTCTGATCTCTAAGTCTCTTTAATGTTCTTGTGGTTGGTTAATTCTTGGATTTGTTTTTTTTTTTTTTTTTTTTTAAGAATGGGCAACAGTAAATCTTGATGGAGATCACAGGCTAGGGAAGAAGGTCCTGAAGCTGCTGCAACACAAGGAGGACCACCCTCCGCTCCAGCACATTTAATGTGAACGGTGGCATCAGAGTCTGATTGACCATGGACTAACCCTCTCAGTCAACAAACACACCCATGAGGATGTGTCCATGGTCACTGAAGCAATCAGGGTGGGAGTTACCAAAAGGTTTACCTGCAGACACCAGAGGTGTTTTCCGCCAGATTCTGTGATGAGGATGGTCTTGGACAGAGGATGCAGACGACATCACTGAGCTTTTTACAGTTAATATAGGGTTCTTACTTAAAGCTGAGCAAAGCTAACCATTAGAATAGAGTAGTTCATGAAACCCAATGCTATCAAGACCACAGCTGCAGAAGGGTGAGATTGAGAAGAAAAGACTATACTGTTGCTCTCAAGGAAATAATTCTTTCTTGTGGAAGACAGAGAGAGAGATTATGCATCAGGTATTGTCCAATTTGCATGAAAATACAACAAAAGAACTGTATCTGATAATAAAATACAACGAAACAGAGACCATAAAACTTTAATATTCCAACTCTGGCACCTCGGCTCAAACAGCCTTCAATGGAGTACAAAACTAAGCGCACCATTTCATCTTATATACATCATTAAAACAATTAAGCTAATAACAATTAATTATATTAAAACTTTCCAATTACAAGCCACATTCATTCCTTGTGCAGAAGTTACTTTTTCACATCCATACATTTATCTTTTTCTCTACTTTTTCTAAGATAGTTCCTTGCAGACCTGCAGGATCTCCATTATGACATTCTAAAAAGTGTTGGGCTATAGGGCTTTCTATTTTTAATATCTCTTATGTGCTCTTGCAGCTGTAAATTAAAAACCCTTTTGCTTTCTCCTATATAAAACCTGCCACATGGGCAGAAACAGATTTCATACATTAAAGACGCATTTGATTTTTTGTAGAAAATATTGGACATAAAATGGGTAAAGAACATGTACTGTTTGGTTATAGACATAGTGATGGGATTGAAGCATTAGAATTTGTATTAGGTAATACGCTAGTAGCTATGTATATTATAGAACTACTTGAATTCTGTTTGAAAAATAACTTTTTTGAATTCAGTAGGACAATATACCATCAAAAACAAGGTATGGCCATGGGGGCTTCTTTTGCCCCCATGTATGCTAATGTTATGATGGGTTTGTTTGAACAAGAGCACGTATATACAAATAGTTTTTTTCAGGTAAAATGTTCTTCGATATTATAGACAAATCCTTTGTCAGAATGGGTATGAAGTGAACAAATTTGTAGCTGAATTAAACTTAAATACATTTGGCTTAGAATGTGATGTATCAGCCTGTGGTGGTCAAGTGATTGTTTTGGATGTCATTCTAAAGGAGACTGATGGTGTGGAAACACAGACAACAATACATAGGAAATTTAATGATGATAATTCCTTTTTGCATGGAACTAGTTTCCACCCAAACCACCTCATGAGGTCCCTCCCGTATGGAGAGCTCATGAGAGTTAAACGATTAAGCAACAAAAAAGATAATTTGGAAAAGGAATTTGAAAAAACAGTTAACATGTTTATAAGAAGGGGTTATGAAGAAAGGGAAGTTAAAATGCATTAGATAAGGTTATAAAAGGGAAACAACCATATATTTACAGTGAAAGAAGGGTGGAGTGAAAAATATGAGGGACGAAAAACAGACTTATATGGTTACAACTTATGATTTGATAAGTGAAAAAGTTACTACAGTTATTAAGCAGCATTGGAATGTTCTTTTCAAGTTTAAGGAATTTTTCAGAGCTTGGTAAATATCCATTTTTTTTTTCATTTAAAAGAGGGAGAAATATAAAGGACAGAATAGTGCATAGTAAATTCATAGTTCCAAGTCAGAATATAAATAATTCCCCCAGATTTAAAGGAACATATGCATGTGGAAAGTGTATTTCGTGTAAACATATTGCCTGCACTTGTAATGTAATAAATGGCCGTAGATTTAAAGTACTGGATAAGTTTAGTTGTACTACAGAATGTACTGTTTATGCTCTTAAAATGCCCATGTGGCAGGTTTATATAGGAGAAAGCAAAAGGGCTTTTAAACTGTGGCTGCAAGAGCACATAAGAGATATTAAAAATAAAAAAATAGAAAGCCCCATAGCCCAACACTTTTTAGAAAGTCATAATGGAGATCCTGCAGGTCTGCAAGGAACTATTTTTGAAAAAGTAGAGAAAAAAGATAAATGTATGGATGTGAAAAAGAAGCTTCTATATAAGGAAGCCCTTTTTATATTAAAGTTTGGTACTTTAAATCCAGAAGGAATGAATGTGGCTTGTAATTGGAACGTTTTAATATAATTATGTTATTAGCTTGTTTTAATAATGATGTATATAAGATGACATGGTGTGCTTAATTCTGTACTCCAATGAAGGCCGTTTGAGCTGAGGCACCAGCTTTGGAATATTAAAGTTTTATGGTCACGGTTTCATTGTATTTTATTGTCCAATTTGCACCCTGTGAACATGATGGTCTGAAGAGGTATCGGATAGACTTCTGAAGGTTGGCTGATATCCGTTAGGAGGTGCAGAGGCTGAGAAGGTATTTCTTGGATTAAATCAGTGACAGAAAGGTAGTGTACAGCACAAGAAGAAACAGATTATACATAGTCGTAAGGGCTACATTAATAAAACGGAAACATCCAAAAAAACTGCAAACTTATTAACAAAAAAAAAAAATCAAAAGTATAAGATGAAGCACTTGGCTGCACAGATCCACAACCATTGGCAAAGCAGGCAAATGAGATATGAGATAATTTAGGGGACAGATGCATTATGGGAGGAAAAGTTCTGAGGTGGCTTGAGGCTGGAACGCTGAAGTAGCTGAATCTTATCTGACAAGTAGTTTCAAGGGCCCATACGTCAGATTGGATGGAACGACTTAATAGGATCTAGGAATGCCAATTTACTACAGTGATGCTTGCTGTCAGTATCAAGACAGAAGTATGGAAAATGTTTCTAAAAATTTCACAGACACACACACAAAATTACTTCACTGTGCATTGGTGGCCTCACCTGTACAAGGATTCCTTTTGATTTATATTCTGCATTCAGGCTTCTCGAGAAGAAATCCACAAATGCCTAAATCAGTAAAAAGAAATGCACATTGTTATATAGTGACAGAACTTTAGTGGAGAGTTGTTATAGATTAGAAACACAACTTATGAGCAAGTGATCTGCAGTAATCCCCCCCTACCACAATGTACCACTGGTATCCTTTAGTGTCTTCACCATGCTTAAGCCCACTGGCCCCCATAAGTGATGTTTTTCATCACATTTGCCCCAGCAATATGTCTCGATGACCTGCAATTGCAACAGACAACACTTTTTTACATTCATCTTATTCTCCAAAATGACATCCCCCAGCCTTCGTTAAATGTTGCCCTATGTTTGCACTCCTTTTCACTACAGTAGGCTCCTTTGTGATGCAACTTTTCTTTCAGCATTTCTGAGGTGCCACTCCTTATTCATGTAACCATCTCCTGCGTTGCAGGAAACATCATGACCAGTATTTGTCATGCACAAAATTACTTTTGATCAGCTTCTTTTGGCTTACTGTTTACCTGTCTTTCAGTGGACTACAATATTTTATTACAGGAGTTTTGCAGGGCTGGAAGGGTTACATTAGATAATTGGGGAGAGGGTCAAAAGAATGTGTCTGGTTACCAGGGAAGAAGCATACTGCCAAACAGCAGCTAGGCTAGCTGATGATGTTCCCTGCCCCAACCAATTCTAAAACAGTTGTCTTTAGTACTGAAGGCTTATAGTGCCAGCTGCAGTAACAATCCAAGAGTTGAAGATTCATAAATGTATGATGTACCACCAAACCTAAGTTAGTCTCTGCTGTACAGTACATGTATTGGCACAGACAGCTTCTTGGTCTGGCATACATGACACATACTGGCATAGATGGCCTTGGTCTGCCATATATGACAGATACTGGCATACAAGGCTTCGTGGTCTGGCATACATATAGTACATACATTGGCATATATGGCACTTCTTTGGTTTAACTTCCTGACATCCATTACTTTTTCTTTTATACCCACCTGCTGTTGCTGCCCATCCCCTTACCTTAGATGCAGAATACATAGTCATCAAGGCAACTGGGTGGTTTGCTGCTGCAGAGGACAAATTGATGATGACACCTTTCCTCCTGTGGAAAAAAAATTAAAATAAATAAAAAAAAAAAAATCAAGATTTCTTGTTGCCCATTCTTAAAAAAAAATCTAAGAATTAACCAACCACAAGAACTTTAGAGAGACTTAAGAGACCAGAAAGGCATTTTTTAACTAGAAATGTAAATGATCTAAGTAAATCTAACTCGCGCATTGAAGAGGTCACAGTTCTATTTAGCTGGTTACTTTCTCCTGTCTGCAGCACTCACAAGGTTTCTCTACAATGCTAGCTGCACAAAACAGGCCATGGCCTAGCCAGTTCAAGGCCTTAATCTAGATACAAAACCATACAGAACTACCCAGTTCTGTAGTTGTGATTAACTATTTCTTCTATGCTGTAATACCTATGGCTACCTGCAATAACTCAGCTTGACATTAGTACGCCAAGACTGTTAAACATTGATTAAAAATGAAATGCATCAAACTGCAAGAAGTATATATGTACAAGAGTCAGGCCACATTACATACATGTACAATATACAGTAAATACAAGTTAAACATTCAGTGGGTGGGCAAATCAGATTGTGAACAAATGGAACTGGGTGTACAACAAAAATCTCTGCCTTAATACTGCAAACGTTTTCAATTATTTCTCACTGGTGTTTTAATTATGGATATACAGAGTACATGTCTGTTGCAATCCTATTTGTCCAGATTTTATCAGGCCTTTTGTTACTACATGCTGCCTTCTACAACCATGCACTGATGCTATGTCACAACTTTTGAAATATCAATCTTTTTGTTACAATGTCTGCAAAGTGGACAGGCCTGGATCATAATGGGACAATATGATCTTAAGTACAGTGTTTCTGTAGCTAAGCTAACTGCATTAGCCCAACTATCTTTCTTTGCAGCAATGAAGAAAAGATACATAACACTTGGGCAGTTTTCCAAAGGAGGAGGTCTACTGCTACGGCAACAAATAGCTGTCACTCACAGTCCTGCTTACCCTTCATTCTAATATTTCTCACAAATATCCACACAAGGTCCGGCACTGAAGGAGAACCACAGAAATCACCAATGTGAGAAAACCACTTTATTAAAGCAAAAGGTGAAACAATCGGTACACGCAATAACACAAACGCTTAACAGTCGCACCGCGTTTTCGTTCCTAAATGGAAGTTCCTCAGACATTTTTTGCATGGTGAGTACAAAAGACAATATCTAAACTCACATTCAGAAATACCTCAGAATACAGTGATAAACGTATGAAGAATTACATTTGACATAGTATATTTGTTAAAACACAACAGCAACAAGATTCTTTCTTAAAACTCAACACACTAAGATAAATACAAGTTTAACAGATCTATAATCAAATTAATCAGATCATACTTTCAGGAAGAGGAACATCAACAATGCCACACAAAGTAACATTTTATATGATACACTGTCAACAAACGGTACAAAAGTAAGACTATGAATAAATATATGTGAAAACAGTCACAGGCCTAGATTATAGTTTGCACTTTTTTTCTGTTTTAACAATGCTCTACTTGCATAGGCTATTATTTTTTTGTGTATTACTAACATTTGACTTGTAATTGCCACCAGCACTACTGAATTTGTGTCTAAATATATCTCAAGAGTTTGCTAAAGGCTTCAGGACAGCAACAGCATCTTTAAGGAAATCAATGAAAAATAATCAGTCTGAAAACGTGTACAGCCCTCAGAAGGCAAGTGGACAGCTACAATAAGGTTTGAATTCAGGTACAGTGATATACTTCAATGTTATTATAATTGATACAAGTCTTAGGATGG